>NC_136921.1:109638224-110341906 GCF_949752795.1 Hyperoodon ampullatus
GCTCCGTTCCTGCAGGGCGACTCAAAGCCTTTCTCGAGGCAGGCCGTCAAGTGGCCGACCCCTCTAGTCCTACAGCCTGACAGGATGAGCGCCCACCACGGAAGCACCCTGATTATATAGAGAAAACTCCTTCTCGTTCCCGAGCCCTGCCTCCAGTGCCTAGAGGCCCGTCAGAAACGGTGTTAATCGGGTAGCTTCAAGGCAGCCGGAATGGAGCTTTCAAAATGGGACTACAGGGCTTCTGCCCTCAGACCCCCGCTTCCAGTCAACACGTCGTGCACCTCCTTGTGCTCTCTAGCAAGTGCACAGGGACACGAGCTACACACTCGCTCCTTCCCTGAATCCACTTTTCTTCGCAGGGTGCTCTGCATGTAGCCAACTCCCTCATCCAAGGAAACCTCTAGGTAGGCTCTATCGGGCCTTAGCCTCTGCTAAAGGCCTGCAGTGTAAGAGGAAGCACTGGACTTTCGTGGCAGCAGGAACGCCAGCTGACTTTCTCCCGTAAGTGTGGTGCCCTCGGCTAAGGGGTCCTCGAAGGCCCGCGAAGCAGACTGTTTTCCTAAGTGCCGCTCAGACATGGGCAATGTAGGCAGAGTTCCTTGACAAGTAGGACGTGAGAGAAGAGTTTCCCTGGAGCTGTTGCAGTGCTGAGGAAAGCTAGCTCTCCCCAGGAGGTGTGCAGTGCGTTGCCCTACACTCGGCATACACAGAGTGACGGGGAAGGGCTTCCGGGCCTGGATGCCGCTGAGCAGGCCAGTGGAGCCTGCCGGTATTCAGTGGTCTTGCAGGGAATAGGGTGCGGACGCGAGGGTCCTGGGTGTCCTGAAGGGCGCACTAACCAAGAAAAGAAAGCAGAAGTGCGACGAAGGCCTCTTGGAAAGTGCTGCATGCCTCCGCTTCAGCAGGGCAATAAAGCCACTTTCCTCGAGGCAAGGGCTGACGTTCGGTCTCCAGGTAGGTACAGAGCATAGCAGCAGGAGCTCCCAAGCAGGCCCTGGACGCACCCTGTTTTACGAGAGAGAACTCCTTTTCTTCCCAGAACCATGCCTACCGTGACGAGAGGCCCGTCACAAAGGGTGTCTCTCCGTGTCGTTCAAGGCCCGACCCAGGGAACTTGCAGCCTGGGAAAGACGGCCTGTGCCTTCAGGCCCGCATTGCAAGCCAGACAGGCAGTAAAGGTAACCTGGGGATTCAACAAGCCACACACCACGCAAGGTACACAATGGGCCCTTCCCTGAATCAACGTGTTTACGCAGGGTGTTCTGCCGGGAGCGAACGGCCTCAACCACGGCAGGCTCTCGTTAGGCCTATAAGCGTCTGCCTCTTCCGAAACACCGGAGTGTTGTGTTGCCTGCAGAACTCTGCTTTGGTTGCCGCTGCGGTGCAAGCTGACTTTCTCCGTGAGTAGAGTGACTTTCCAACCGAGGTGCCACAAGGCGTTCTAAGCAGACTTAGTTCCTCAGTGCAGCTGAGAGAAGGTCAGTGTCGAAAACTTCCAGGGCACGGTGGACTGGCTAGAAAGGCGTGCCTGATGCTGTTGGAGTGCCGAGGAATCGTAGCCGTCCCCTTTAAAAGCGCTGGGGGTAGCCCTTGCCTCGGCATGCACAGTAGGCCCCTCTCTCAAGGGCCTAGGGTCCTGGGTGTGGCACAGCATGCCCCCAGGGGCCGGGGCTTTTCGCAGGGAAGAGGGTGCACACCCGAAGCGTCTAGGAGTCCTGAAAAGGGCGGCACCGATCAAATAAAGCACTCGAGCGAATAAGACCTCAAAGAGCTCGCTGTGTGCTCCGTTCCTGCAGGGCGACTCAAAGCCTTTCTCGAGGCAGGCCGTCAAGTGGCCGACCCCTCTAGTCCTACAGCCTGACAGGATGAGCGCCCACCACGGAAGCACCCTGATTATATAGAGAAAACTCCTTCTCGTTCCCGAGCCCTGCCTCCAGTGCCTAGAGGCCCGTCAGAAACGGTGTTAATCGGGTAGCTTCAAGGCAGCCGGAATGGAGCTTTCAAAATGGGACTACAGGGCTTCTGCCCTCAGACCCCCGCTTCCAGTCAACACGTCGTGCACCTCCTTGTGCTCTCTAGCAAGTGCACAGGGACACGAGCTACACACTCGCTCCTTCCCTGAATCCACTTTTCTTCGCAGGGTGCTCTGCATGTAGCCAACTCCCTCATCCAAGGAAACCTCTAGGTAGGCTCTATCGGGCCTTAGCCTCTGCTAAAGGCCTGCAGTGTAAGAGGAAGCACTGGACTTTCGTGGCAGCAGGAACGCCAGCTGACTTTCTCCCGTAAGTGTGGTGCCCTCGGCTAAGGGGTCCTCGAAGGCCCGCGAAGCAGACTGTTTTCCTAAGTGCCGCTCAGACATGGGCAATGTAGGCAGAGTTCCTTGACAAGTAGGACGTGAGAGAAGAGTTTCCCTGGAGCTGTTGCAGTGCTGAGGAAAGCTAGCTCTCCCCAGGAGGTGTGCAGTGCGTTGCCCTACACTCGGCATACACAGAGTGACGGGGAAGGGCTTCCGGGCCTGGATGCCGCTGAGCAGGCCAGTGGAGCCTGCCGGTATTCAGTGGTCTTGCAGGGAATAGGGTGCGGACGCGAGGGTCCTGGGTGTCCTGAACGGCGCACTAACCAAGAAAAGAAAGCAGAAGTGCGACGAAGGCCCCTTGGAAAGTGCTCCATGCCTCCGCTTCAGCAGGGCAATAAAGCCACTTTCCTCGAGGCAAGGGCTGACGTTCGGTCTCCAGGTAGGTACAGAGCATAGCAGCAGGAGCTCCCAAGCAGGCCCTGGACGCACCCTGTTATACGAGAGAGAACTCCTTTTCTTCCCAGAACCATGCCTACCGTGACGAGAGGCCCGTCACAAAGGGTGTCTCTCCGTGTCGTTCAAGGCCCGACCCAGGGAACTTGCAGCCTGGGAAAGACGGCCTGTGCCTTCAGGCCCGCATTGCAAGCCAGACAGGCAGTAAAGGTAACCTGGGGATTCAACAAGCCACACACCACGCAAGGTACACAATGGGCCCTTCCCTGAATCAACGTGTTTACGCAGGGTGTTCTGCCGGGAGCGAACGGCCTCAACCACGGCAGGCTCTCGTTAGGCCTATAAGCGTCTGCCTCTTCCGAAACACCGGAGTGTTGTGTTGCCTGCAGAACTCTGCTTTGGTTGCCGCTGCGGTGCAAGCTGACTTTCTCCGTGAGTAGAGTGACTTTCCAACCGAGGTGCCACAAGGCGTTCTAAGCAGACTTAGTTCCTCAGTGCAGCTGAGAGAAGGTCAGTGTCGAAAACTTCCAGGGCACGGTGGACTGGCTAGAAAGGCGTGCCTGATGCTGTTGGAGTGCCGAGGAATCGTAGCCGTCCCCTTTAAAAGCGCTGGGTGTAGCCCTTGCCTCGGCATGCACAGTAGGCCCCTCTCTCAAGGGCCTAGGGTCCTGGGTGTGGCACAGCATGCCCCCAGGGGCCGGGGGTTTTCGCAGGGAAGAGGGTGCACACCCGAAGCGTCTAGGAGTCCTGAAAAGGGCGGCACCGATCAAATAAAGCACTCGAGCGAATAAGACCTCAAAGAGCTCGCTGTGTGCTCCGTTCCTGCAGGGCGACTCAAAGCCTTTCTCGAGGCAGGCCGTCAAGTGGCCGACCCCTCTAGTCCTACAGCCTGACAGGATGAGCGCCCACCACGGAAGCACCCTGATTATATAGAGAAAACTCCTTCTCGTTCCCGAGCCCTGCCTCCAGTGCCTAGAGGCCCGTCAGAAACGGTGTTAATCGGGTAGCTTCAAGGCAGCCGGAATGGAGCTTTCAAAATGGGACTACAGGGCTTCTGCCCTCAGACCCCCGCTTCCAGTCAACACGTCGTGCACCTCCTTGTGCTCTCTAGCAAGTGCACAGGGACACGAGCTACACACTCGCTCCTTCCCTGAATCCACTTTTCTTCGCAGGGT
This sequence comes from Hyperoodon ampullatus, assembly GCF_949752795.1. Classification (NCBI taxonomy): domain Eukaryota; kingdom Metazoa; phylum Chordata; class Mammalia; order Artiodactyla; family Ziphiidae; genus Hyperoodon; species Hyperoodon ampullatus. Next base: position 109,642,149 of record NC_136921.1, read on the forward strand.
GTTCTGCATGTAGCCAACTCCCTCATCCAAGGAAACCTCTAGGTAGGCTCTATCGGGCCTTAGCCTCTGCTAAAGGCCTGCAGTGTAAGAGGAAGCACTGGACTTTCGTGGCAGCAGGAACGCCAGCTGACTTTCTCCCGTAAGTGTGGTGCCCTCGGCTAAGGGGTCCTCGAAGGCCCGCGAAGCAGACTGTTTTCCTAAGTGCCGCTCAGACATGGGCAATGTAGGCAGAGTTCCTTGACAAGTAGGACGTGAGAGAAGAGTTTCCCTGGAGCTGTTGCAGTGCTGAGGAAAGCTAGCTCTCCCCAGGAGGTGTGCAGTGCGTTGCCCTACACTCGGCATACACAGAGTGACGGGGAAGGGCTTCCGGGCCTGGATGCCGCTGAGCAGGCCAGTGGAGCCTGCCGGTATTCAGTGGTCTTGCAGGGAATAGGGTGCGGACGCGAGGGTCCTGGGTGTCCTGAACGGCGCACTAACCAAGAAAAGAAAGCAGAAGTGCGACGAAGGCCTCTTGGAAAGTGCTGCATGCCTCCGCTTCAGCAGGGCAATAAAGCCACTTTCCTCGAGGCAAGGGCTGACGTTCGGTCTCCAGGTAGGTACAGAGCATAGCAGCAGGAGCTCCCAAGCAGGCCCTGGACGCACCCTGTTTTACGAGAGAGAACTCCTTTTCTTCCCAGAACCATGCCTACCGTGACGAGAGGCCCGTCACAAAGGGTGTCTCTCCGTGTCGTTCAAGGCCCGACCCAGGGAACTTGCAGCCTGGGAAAGACGGCCTGTGCCTTCAGGCCCGCATTGCAAGCCAGACAGGCAGTAAAGGTAACCTGGGGATTCAACAAGCCACACACCACGCAAGGTACACAATGGGCCTTTCCCTGAATCAACGTGTTTACGCAGGGTGTTCTGCCGGGAGCGAACGGCCTCAACCACGGCAGGCTCTCGTTAGGCCTATAAGCGTCTGCCTCTTCCGAAACACCGGAGTGTTGTGTTGCCTGCAGAACTCTGCTTTGGTTGCCGCTGCGGTGCAAGCTGACTTTCTCCGTGAGTAGAGTGACTTTCCAACCGAGGTGCCACAAGGCGTTCTAAGCAGACTTAGTTCCTCAGTGCAGCTGAGAGAAGGTCAGTGTCGAAAACTTCCAGGGCACGGTGGACTGGCTAGAAAGGCGTGCCTGATGCTGTTGGAGTGCCGAGGAATCGTAGCCGTCCCCTTTAAAAGCGCTGGGTGTAGCCCTTGCCTCGGCATGCACAGTAGGCCCCTCTCTCAAGGGCCTAGGGTCCTGGGTGTGGCACAGCATGCCCCCAGGGGCCGGGGGTTTTCGCAGGGAAGAGGGTGCACACCCGAAGCGTCTAGGAGTCCTGAAAAGGGCGGCACCGATCAAATAAAGCACTCGAGCGAATAAGACCTCAAAGAGCTCGCTGTGTGCTCCGTTCCTGCAGGGCGACTCAAAGCCTTTCTCGAGGCAGGCCGTCAAGTGGCCGACCCCTCTAGTCCTACAGCCTGACAGGATGAGCGCCCACCACGGAAGCACCCTGATTATATAGAGAAAACTCCTTCTCGTTCCCGAGCCCTGCCTCCAGTGCCTAGAGGCCCGTCAGAAACGGTGTTAATCGGGTAGCTTCAAGGCAGCCGGAATGGAGCTTTCAAAATGGGACTACAGGGCTTCTGCCCTCAGACCCCCGCTTCCAGTCAACACGTCGTGCACCTCCTTGTGCTCTCTAGCAAGTGCACAGGGACACGAGCTACACACTCGCTCCTTCCCTGAATCCACTTTTCTTCGCAGGGTGTTCTGCATGTAGCCAACTCCCTCATCCAAGGAAACCTCTAGGTAGGCTCTATCGGGCCTTAGCCTCTGCTAAAGGCCTGCAGTGTAAGAGGAAGCACTGGACTTTCGTGGCAGCAGGAACGCCAGCTGACTTTCTCCCGTAAGTGTGGTGCCCTCGGCTAAGGGGTCCTCGAAGGCCCGCGAAGCAGACTGTTTTCCTAAGTGCCGCTCAGACATGGGCAATGTAGGCAGAGTTCCTTGACAAGTAGGACGTGAGAGAAGAGTTTCCCTGGAGCTGTTGCAGTGCTGAGGAAAGCTAGCTCTCCCCAGGAGGTGTGCAGTGCGTTGCCCTACACTCGGCATACACAGAGTGACGGGGAAGGGCTTCCGGGCCTGGATGCCGCTGAGCAGGCCAGTGGAGCCTGCCGGTATTCAGTGGTCTTGCAGGGAATAGGGTGCGGACGCGAGGGTCCTGGGTGTCCTGAACGGCGCACTAACCAAGAAAAGAAAGCAGAAGTGCGACGAAGGCCTCTTGGAAAGTGCTGCATGCCTCCGCTTCAGCAGGGCAATAAAGCCACTTTCCTCGAGGCAAGGGCTGACGTTCGGTCTCCAGGTAGGTACAGAGCATAGCAGCAGGAGCTCCCAAGCAGGCCCTGGACGCACCCTGTTTTACGAGAGAGAACTCCTTTTCTTCCCAGAACCATGCCTACCGTGACGAGAGGCCCGTCACAAAGGGTGTCTCTCCGTGTCGTTCAAGGCCCGACCCAGGGAACTTGCAGCCTGGGAAAGACGGCCTGTGCCTTCAGGCCCGCATTGCAAGCCAGACAGGCAGTAAAGGTAACCTGGGGATTCAACAAGCCACACACCACGCAAGGTACACAATGGGCCTTTCCCTGAATCAACGTGTTTACGCAGGGTGTTCTGCCGGGAGCGAACGGCCTCAACCACGGCAGGCTCTCGTTAGGCCTATAAGCGTCTGCCTCTTCCGAAACACCGGAGTGTTGTGTTGCCTGCAGAACTCTGCTTTGGTTGCCGCTGCGGTGCAAGCTGACTTTCTCCGTGAGTAGAGTGACTTTCCAACCGAGGTGCCACAAGGCGTTCTAAGCAGACTTAGTTCCTCAGTGCAGCTGAGAGAAGGTCAGTGTCGAAAACTTCCAGGGCACGGTGGACTGGCTAGAAAGGCGTGCCTGATGCTGTTGGAGTGCCGAGGAATCGTAGCCGTCCCCTTTAAAAGCGCTGGGGGTAGCCCTTGCCTCGGCATGCACAGTAGGCCCCTCTCTCAAGGGCCTAGGGTCCTGGGTGTGGCACAGCATGCCCCCAGGGGCCGGGGGTTTTCGCAGGGAAGAGGGTGCACACCCGAAGCGTCTAGGAGTCCTGAAAAGGGCGGCACCGATCAAATAAAGCACTCGAGCGAATAAGACCTCAAAGAGCTCGCTGTGTGCTCCGTTCCTGCAGGGCGACTCAAAGCCTTTCTCGAGGCAGGCCGTCAAGTGGCCGACCCCTCTAGTCCTACAGCCTGACAGGATGAGCGCCCACCACGGAAGCACCCTGATTATATAGAGAAAACTCCTTCTCGTTCCCGAGCCCTGCCTCCAGTGCCTAGAGGCCCGTCAGAAACGGTGTTAATCGGGTAGCTTCAAGGCAGCCGGAATGGAGCTTTCAAAATGGGACTACAGGGCTTCTGCCCTCAGACCCCCGCTTCCAGTCAACACGTCGTGCACCTCCTTGTGCTCTCTAGCAAGTGCACAGGGACACGAGCTACACACTCGCTCCTTCCCTGAATCCACTTTTCTTCGCAGGGTGTTCTGCATGTAGCCAACTCCCTCATCCAAGGAAACCTCTAGGTAGGCTCTATCGGGCCTTAGCCTCTGCTAAAGGCCTGCAGTGTAAGAGGAAGCACTGGACTTTCGTGGCAGCAGGAACGCCAGCTGACTTTCTCCCGTAAGTGTGGTGCCCTCGGCTAAGGGGTCCTCGAAGGCCCGCGAAGCAGACTGTTTTCCTAAGTGCCGCTCAGACATGGGCAATGTAGGCAGAGTTCCTTGACAAGTAGGACGTGAGAGAAGAGTTTCCCTGGAGCTGTTGCAGTGCTGAGGAAAGCTAGCTCTCCCCAGGAGGTGTGCAGTGCGTTGCCCTACACTCGGCATACACAGAGTGACGGGGAAGGGCTTCCGGGCCTGGATGCCGCTGAGCAGGCCAGTGGAGCCTGCCGGTATTCAGTGGTCTTGCAGGGAATAGGGTGCGGACGCGAGGGTCCTGGGTGTCCTGAACGGCGCACTAACCAAGAAAAGAAAGCAGAAGTGCGACGAAGGCCCCTTGGAAAGTGCTCCATGCCTCCGCTTCAGCAGGGCAATAAAGCCACTTTCCTCGAGGCAAGGGCTGACGTTCGGTCTCCAGGTAGGTACAGAGCATAGCAGCAGGAGCTCCCAAGCAGGCCCTGGACGCACCCTGTTATACGAGAGAGAACTCCTTTTCTTCCCAGAACCATGCCTACCGTGACGAGAGGCCCGTCACAAAGGGTGTCTCTCCGTGTCGTTCAAGGCCCGACCCAGGGAACTTGCAGCCTGGGAAAGACGGCCTGTGCCTTCAGGCCCGCATTGCAAGCCAGACAGGCAGTAAAGGTAACCTGGGGATTCAACAAGCCACACACCACGCAAGGTACACAATGGGCCCTTCCCTGAATCAACGTGTTTACGCAGGGTGTTCTGCCGGGAGCGAACGGCCTCAACCACGGCAGGCTCTCGTTAGGCCTATAAGCGTCTGCCTCTTCCGAAACACCGGAGTGTTGTGTTGCCTGCAGAACTCTGCTTTGGTTGCCGCTGCGGTGCAAGCTGACTTTCTCCGTGAGTAGAGTGACTTTCCAACCGAGGTGCCACAAGGCGTTCTAAGCAGACTTAGTTCCTCAGTGCAGCTGAGAGAAGGTCAGTGTCGAAAACTTCCAGGGCACGGTGGACTGGCTAGAAAGGCGTGCCTGATGCTGTTGGAGTGCCGAGGAATCGTAGCCGTCCCCTTTAAAAGCGCTGGGTGTAGCCCTTGCCTCGGCATGCACAGTAGGCCCCTCTCTCAAGGGCCTAGGGTCCTGGGTGTGGCACAGCATGCCCCCAGGGGCCGGGGGTTTTCGCAGGGAAGAGGGTGCACACCCGAAGCGTCTAGGAGTCCTGAAAAGGGCGGCACCGATCAAATAAAGCACTCGAGCGAATAAGACCTCAAAGAGCTCGCTGTGTGCTCCGTTCCTGCAGGGCGACTCAAAGCCTTTCTCGAGGCAGGCCGTCAAGTGGCCGACCCCTCTAGTCCTACAGCCTGACAGGATGAGCGCCCACCACGGAAGCACCCTGATTATATAGAGAAAACTCCTTCTCGTTCCCGAGCCCTGCCTCCAGTGCCTAGAGGCCCGTCAGAAACGGTGTTAATCGGGTAGCTTCAAGGCAGCCGGAATGGAGCTTTCAAAATGGGACTACAGGGCTTCTGCCCTCAGACCCCCGCTTCCAGTCAACACGTCGTGCACCTCCTTGTGCTCTCTAGCAAGTGCACAGGGACACGAGCTACACACTCGCTCCTTCCCTGAATCCACTTTTCTTCGCAGGGTGTTCTGCATGTAGCCAACTCCCTCATCCAAGGAAACCTCTAGGTAGGCTCTATCGGGCCTTAGCCTCTGCTAAAGGCCTGCAGTGTAAGAGGAAGCACTGGACTTTCGTGGCAGCAGGAACGCCAGCTGACTTTCTCCCGTAAGTGTGGTGCCCTCGGCTAAGGGGTCCTCGAAGGCCCGCGAAGCAGACTGTTTTCCTAAGTGCCGCTCAGACATGGGCAATGTAGGCAGAGTTCCTTGACAAGTAGGACGTGAGAGAAGAGTTTCCCTGGAGCTGTTGCAGTGCTGAGGAAAGCTAGCTCTCCCCAGGAGGTGTGCAGTGCGTTGCCCTACACTCGGCATACACAGAGTGACGGGGAAGGGCTTCCGGGCCTGGATGCCGCTGAGCAGGCCAGTGGAGCCTGCCGGTATTCAGTGGTCTTGCAGGGAATAGGGTGCGGACGCGAGGGTCCTGGGTGTCCTGAACGGCGCACTAACCAAGAAAAGAAAGCAGAAGTGCGACGAAGGCCTCTTGGAAAGTGCTGCATGCCTCCGCTTCAGCAGGGCAATAAAGCCACTTTCCTCGAGGCAAGGGCTGACGTTCGGTCTCCAGGTAGGTACAGAGCATAGCAGCAGGAGCTCCCAAGCAGGCCCTGGACGCACCCTGTTTTACGAGAGAGAACTCCTTTTCTTCCCAGAACCATGCCTACCGTGACGAGAGGCCCGTCACAAAGGGTGTCTCTCCGTGTCGTTCAAGGCCCGACCCAGGGAACTTGCAGCCTGGGAAAGACGGCCTGTGCCTTCAGGCCCGCATTGCAAGCCAGACAGGCAGTAAAGGTAACCTGGGGATTCAACAAGCCACACACCACGCAAGGTACACAATGGGCCTTTCCCTGAATCAACGTGTTTACGCAGGGTGTTCTGCCGGGAGCGAACGGCCTCAACCACGGCAGGCTCTCGTTAGGCCTATAAGCGTCTGCCTCTTCCGAAACACCGGAGTGTTGTGTTGCCTGCAGAACTCTGCTTTGGTTGCCGCTGCGGTGCAAGCTGACTTTCTCCGTGAGTAGAGTGACTTTCCAACCGAGGTGCCACAAGGCGTTCTAAGCAGACTTAGTTCCTCAGTGCAGCTGAGAGAAGGTCAGTGTCGAAAACTTCCAGGGCACGGTGGACTGGCTAGAAAGGCGTGCCTGATGCTGTTGGAGTGCCGAGGAATCGTAGCCGTCCCCTTTAAAAGCGCTGGGGGTAGCCCTTGCCTCGGCATGCACAGTAGGCCCCTCTCTCAAGGGCCTAGGGTCCTGGGTGTGGCACAGCATGCCCCCAGGGGCCGGGGCTTTTCGCAGGGAAGAGGTTGCACACCCGAAGCGTCTAGGAGTCCTGAAAAGGGCGGCACCGATCAAATAAAGCACTCGAGCGAATAAGACCTCAAAGAGCTCGCTGTGTGCTCCATTCCTGCAGGGCGACTCAAAGCCTTTCTCGAGGCAGGCCGTCAAGTGGCCGACCCCTCTAGTCCTACAGCCTGACAGGATGAGCGCCCACCACGGAAGCACCCGGATTATATAGAGAAAACTCCTTCTCGTTCCCGAGCTCTGCCTCCAGTGCCTAGAGGCCCGTCAGAAACGGTGTTAATCGGGTAGCTTCAAGGCAGCAGGAATGGAGCTTTCAAAATGGGACTACAGGGCTTCTGCCCTCAGACCCCCGCTTCCAGTCAACACGTAGTGCACCTCCTTGTGCTTTCTAGCAAGTGCACAGGGACACGAGCTACACACTCGCTCCTTCCCTGAGTCCACTTTTCTCCTACCAGTCAGATATATTCTTCTGCGGTAAATAAGGGTTGTTGAGTCGTTTTCACTGAGCAAGGAGTAGGTCTTGTCTATTACATATTTGCTTTATGGAACGGTACCTGTGCTCGTTTCAATCTCTGGGGTTATGCATCACCCCACCTCACCTTTCCCCTTAAGCAGGCATAACTGTGTTTTCTCAGTGTGAGACTCTGTCCTGTTTGGTAATTCAGTTCCTGTGTAGCCATGTTTACATTCTCTTTATAAGTGACATCGTATGATCAATTTCTTTTTCTGTGTGACTTATATCTCTTAAAATCATCGTAACTATATCCCCTTATTATGCTGCTTCTGGACTTATGACATTGATTTCACGGCTGAGTGATATTCCATCATAGTTAAGTACCACTACTTCTTTGTCCAATTTTCTGTTTCCTGGGATATTTAAGGTGTACCGAATTGGAGGTTCTTGTAAACCGATCAGTCCTAAATATTGGGGTAGCTGGGTCTTGTTGAATTTCAGTTTTACAAAAGTATATGCCCATAAGTTGAAGTGTCCTAGGCTTGTAGCTCTGTTTTTTAGATGTTTTAGGAAACACCATGCAGTTCTCCAGAGTGGCCGTTGGCAGCTTACATCCCGCCCATCAGCATAACAAGGCTCCCTGTTCTTCACGGCCTGTCCTGCCTTTCTCGTTTTTACACTCTTTTCGGATATCCCTTTGGATCGTTGGGAGGTGATACTTCTTTGTAGTGAGGATTTGCAATGCCCGCTTGCTTGGCTGGTCAAAAAGGGCGTAAGCGTTTTTTCCTGAATATATTCAAGAAAAAACGCATGGCCCTTTTTAGCCAAGTGCATCATTGTCGAAGTTCTGCCTCCTTTCATGTGCTATAAAGGCGATTCCAATCTTCCTCTTGAAATCTGTTTCCTGAAATTCTGCCTCGTTTTGAAGTCCTCCTCGTTGCCTTCCCTCAATATATTTCTGGACGTTAGTTGTCCTTTATACCTCTGCAGGCGTGTGAATTGCAGTGCCACTGAGCTCTTTTTATCAACTCGCATTTTTCTGAGCTGGCCGCACAACCGCAGTATTGTTTCAGGCCTTAATATTGTTCCGGGGTGGCAGGCTGAGCCTTCGCTTAATTCTTCTTCTTGATGGGAAATTAGAGTGACATATGCCCGTCCAAATGCCTACAGCTAGTGTCTCATTGGTTCCCCCTCTTCCCGTGCATCCTCTACACAAATTACAAACTGGGTGAAACAGGAGGTTAAGGGTGCTGACTCCCCACTTGGGGAGATCAGTAAAGCGGCTGCAATGGCGATCCCGAGCACCAGAGCAGGAAAAATGAGGTGTGTTTTAGAACCGTTCCTGATCACATGGTGTACCAACCTCTGGGTTTCCCGTGTATGAATTAGGTGTAGTAAGAGTCCCTTAAACATGGAGAGTTGGGACCCATGGAATGGGTAGCATGCAGTATTGCTTTAAAGGGTCTGCATTTGCTCATGCAACCTCACCAATCCTCTCAGCCCCAAGTGTCCAGCCTTATGTCTCATCCAGTTGTGGGTGTAGATGTGGTCAATCCAGGTTGCATCAGAGCCCCTGAACCCATTTTCTAATAATTTCGCTGTGTTTGTGCTTTGTTATCAAAATTTATTTTTATAATGTGGTTTAGCTGATTTTCACTGTCGTGTTTATGCCGCTCTACACACACTTGATTCCCTTACGGAGACATATGAACACATTGGTTTTAAGATTCTTACTAGTCATATATATTCCTTTGCGGTGAATAGGGGGTGTTGAGTCCATTTCATTGAGCAAGGAGTAGGTCTTGTCTATTACATATTTGGTCTATGGAACGGTACCTGTGCTCGTTTCAAAATCTGGTTTTATGCATCACCCCACCTCACCTTTCCCCTTAAGCAGGCATGTGTGTTTTCTCAATGTGAGACTTTGTCCTGTTTGGTAGTTCATGTGTTGCCATGTTTACATTCCTTTTATAAGAGATATCTTATGATCAGTTTCTTTTTCTCTGCGACTTATTTCACTTAGAATCATCGTACCTAAATCCACTCATTATGCTGCTACTGGCCTTATGATATTGATTTCATGGCTGAGTGATATTCCATGGTAGGTAAGTACCACAACTTCTTTATCCACTTTTCTGTTTCCTGTGATATTTACGTTGTCCCGAATTTGAGGGTCTTTTCAACAGATGAGCTCTAGATTTCGGGTTGGTTTGGTCTTTTTGATTTTCGGTTTTCCATCAGTGTACGCCCATGTGTGGAAGTGCTCTACCTTCTGTAGCTCTGTTGTTTAGACGTTTTAGGGAACACCATGCACTTCTCCAGAGTGGCTGTTGGCAATTTACATCCCACCCATCAGCATAACAATGCTCCCTATTCTCCACGGCCAGTCCTGCCTTTCTGGTTTTTACACATTTTTCGGATATCCCTTTGGACCGGTGTGAGTGTGAGTTGAGTCTTCTTGGTAGTGCAGATTTACGTTGCTCGCTTGCTTGGTTGATCAAAAAGGGCCTATGCGTTTTTTCCTGAAACGCATAGACCCTTTTTGGTCAACTGCATCATTGTCGAAGCTCTGCCGCTTTTAGTGTGCTTTAATGGCGATTCCAATCTTCCTCTTGAAGTCTGTTTCATGCGATTCTGCCTCGCGTTCAAGTCCTTCTCGTTGCCTTACCTCAATATATTTCTGGACGTTAGTTGTCCTTTATACCTCTGCAGGTTTGTGAATTGCAGTGCCCCTGAGCTCCATTTTTCAACTCGCATTTTTCTGAGCTGGCCGCACAGCCGCAGGTTGCTTCAGCCCCTATTCTTCCGGGCTGACAGGCTGTGCCTTTGGTTCATTATTCTTCTTGATGGCAAATTAGAGTGACATGTGACCGTCCAAATGCCAACAGCTAGTCTCTCTTTGGTTCCCCCTCTTCCCGTGCATCCTCTGCGCAAATTGCAAGCTGTGAGAGACAGAGGTTAAAGGTGCTGACTCCCCAAGTGGGGAGATTGTGAGTAAAGTGGCTGCAAAGGCAAACCGGAGCACCAGGAGGGGAAAAATTACGTGCGTTTCAGAAACCTGTCCCGATCACACGGTGTACCATCCTCTGGGCTTCTCACACATGTTTTAGCTGTAGTAAGATTCCCTTAAACCTGGAGAGGTGGGACCCATGGAATGGGTGGCACACAGTATTGCTTTAAAGGGTCTGCATTTTCTCACGCAACCTCACCAATCCTCTCAACCCCAAGTATCCAGCTTTATGTCTCATCCAGCTGTGGGTATAGATGTGGTCAATCCAGGTTGCATGAGAGCCCCTGAACGAATTTTATAAGAATTTCGCTGTGTTTGTGTTTTGTTTTCATAATTTATTTTTTATAATGTTGTTTAGCTGATTTTCACTGTCGTGTTTATGCCCCTCTATAGACACTTTATTCCCTTATGTAGACATATCAACACAGAGGTTTTAAGAATTAAATAGGCTTTAAAATAAAAAATGTTACAAGAGACAAGGAAGGACTCTACGTAATGATCAATGGATCAATCCAAGATGAAGATGTAACAATTATAAATATATATGTACCCAACGTAAGAGCAGCTCAATACATTAGGCAACTGCTAACAGCTATTAAAAAGGAAATTGACAGTAACACAATAAGTTAGGGAGTTTAACTCCTCACTTACACCAATGACAGATCATCCAAAATGAAAATAAATAAGGAAACAGAAGCTTTAAATGACTCAATAGGCCAGGTAGATTTAATTGATATTTATAGGACATTCCATCTGAAAACAGCAGATTACTCTTTCTTCTCAAATGTGCACGGGACATTCTCCAGGATAAATCACATCTTGGTTCACATATCAAGCCTCAGTAAATTTAAGAAAATTGAATTCGTATCAAGCATCCTTTCTGACTACAATGCTATGAGATTAGAAATGAATTACAGGGGAAAAAATGGAAGAAACAGACACATGGAGGATAAACAATACGTTACTAAATAACCAAGATATCACTGAAGAAATCAAAGAGGAAATCAAAAAATACCTAGAGACAAACCACAATGAAAACCCGATGATCCAATACCTGTTGGATGCCGCAAAAGCCGTTCTAAGAGGGAAGTTTATAGCTATACAAGGAAGCCGTTCTAAGAGGGAAGTTTATAGCTATACAAGGAACAAGAAACAAGAAAAATCTCAAATAAACTATCTAACCTTACACCTAAAGGAACTAGAGAAAGAAGACCAAACAAAACCCAAAGTTAGCAGAAGGAAAGAAATGAAAAAAAAAAAAAAAAGAACAATAAGAGCATCTTTTATTCTGAGAAGGTGATTTCGGGTGGGCTCCTAGATGGCTTCTGGATGGGGACTGGTCACCAGAAGACCAAACCATGGTGAGAAGCTTGGGATTTTTCAGCCCCACCCCAACCTCCAGAGGAGGAAAAAGGGCTGGAAATGGAGTTAATTGATCATGGCTATGTGAGAATCCCAATAGAAGGAGTTACAGAAAGATTCCAGGTTGGTGAACATATCAACTTACTGAGATGTGACACCTCCAAACTTTATAAGGACAGAGGCTCCTGCTCTTGGGACCCTTCCAGACCCTTCCTTGCCTTGTGTATATCTTCATCTGACTGTAAGTTAGTGTTTCTTTGATTTCTGTGAGCCACTCTAGCAAATAATCAAATGCAAAGGGGAAAGAGTTCATGAGAACCTGAAGTTTGTAGCCACATTGGACAAAAGCTGTGGGTACCCTGGGGCCTTCTATTTGTGATTGGCATCTGAAGTGGTGTGGAATCAGTCTCATGGGACTGAGCCCTTTACCTGTGGATTCTGACACTTTCTCCAGTGTTCAAATTGAGTTAAATTGTAGTAGGACTCCCAGCTGGTGTAGTGGAGAATTGGGAAACCACAAACATACACACATTCATTGTCCAGAAGTGTCAGAAATGAATTTTTTATGTTATCAGTAAAGGAGACACACAACAGGAGGGAAGGACTCGTTGGGTTTTAATTCAGGCTTCCATAACAAGATACCCAAGACTGGGTGGCTTAAACAACAGAAATTTATTTTCTCATTGTTCTGGAAGCTGGATGTCCCAGATGAAGCTGTCCTGCAGTGGTGGTTTCTTCTAAGGCCTCTCTCCTTGGCTTACAGAGAGCTGCCTTCCTCTGGGTCCTCACATGGTCTTTCCTCTTTGTGTACCTCCCTGGTGTCTCTTAGTGCATCCAACTTTGCTCTTCTTATAGGGACACCAGTCGGATTGGATTAGGGCCCACCCTGACAGCCTCATTTTAACTTAATCCCTTCTTTAAAGGCCCTATCTCCAATACAGTCTGGGATTAAGGTTTCAGCATATGAATTTTGAGGACACACAATTCAACCTCTCGCAAGTTGTGTATAAATTACTTAATGACTAACTCCCAGTTTCCTAATCTATAAGCATAGAACTTACTTTTTGAGGATTTAATTAAATAATGTATGTTGTTAGGATTAGAGGAGATAATTCCATGTTTCTGCCTAAAATGTTAAGCTAAAAAACTTCTCATGCTTTTTACACCCTTTTTTGAATGAGTGCTTCTTGTGTATCCATCAATTTTTCTCTCAAATAAACCCTATTAATTCCTTCATAGTACTTTCAAAACAGAAATTGTTATTTTTCTTTACTTGTATATTATCTATGTTATTCTACTAGAATATAAGCTCTATTATGAGGAGGAAATTTACCTGTCCAACTTGCTGATCTACCAAACTTTTTACAGTGGAGCCTGACATATGTACAAAGTGCTCAAAAAATATTTGTGAGATGAGTGCACGCAAAGCCCTTTAAAACCTACTTACAGTGCAGTTGTCTTCCTTGTGGTCTTTATCAGACCTGTTTGAGAACTTCTGCCCATTCTGCTACTCCTGGTGACTGAATTTCCTGTTTCTGAGCAGCATTTGGCCCCCCTCATAAGTAGACTGCTACTTTGATGGAGAAGATTCTCCCCTAAAAGGACCTCCTCACCACTATCTCAGGTGACAGTACATGCTGCCCCGGTGCCCAGCATCACCCCAAGAGTCCAGCCCTACCTGCTCCCAGTTCTCTTTTGGCTTTCATCTGATTATTTTATATTGTTTAAAGTTAAGTATATTTGGAAATAGTACTCCATCAATCCATTACTTCCCTTAGCATGAAATAATTTATCAGGTTCTTTCCAACATGATCACTTACTTAAGGGTAAATTTTAATAGAGAAGATAGAGTATGCATGCATGTGGATACTGGATCCAATGGAATTCAGGGAGGATAGACAGGAAGTAAGAAGCTCCAGTTGCTTTCTGAAAACTGGAAACCACCCCTTAGCTTTCTCGTGGTTAATTCTAAGGAAACATTATAAAACTCGAAATACATCTTCATCTTTCTTCCTAAGCATATTTGTTTCCCTGTGTCCCCATCTCAGTAAGGGCATCACTCCCTACTCAATCACTCAAACAGAAAACAGGGATCCTTCTGAGATGTGTCCTTTCCTCACCTTCTATAATAAGTGGTCACCAGGTTATGTCATTTCTGCTCTTCTGACTCCACAAATACTGATTTGAATAAGGATCTTTCATTTGGTTCACCTCATGAGTCTCCTGACAGATCCCACCACAAGATTTTCTTTCTTGTCCTATTCCTTCACAATCCTCAATAATTCCAAACTCTTATGGCATTTTAGACCCTATGGAGACCTCTGTCTCCCATATTTTCCATTTTTCCAGCCTTCACATCTTCTCACCGTGACTAATATTTTCTTTAACATTTAATTTTAGAATAATTTCAGACGAATGGAAAAGTTGCAAAGAGAGCATAGGGATTTCCTGTATAGTCCTCACCCAGTTTCCCCTATTTTAAGGTCTTGCACTGATCTAGTACAATTGTCACAAGTAAGGAACCAGCGGTAGTACATCACTAATAACTAAACTCATTTATTTGGAGTTTACTAGTTTTTAACTAAGGCCCCCTTTTCTGTCTCAGGATCTCATTTAGGACACCACTTTACATGTAGTTGTCATGTCTCCTTAGTCAAATCTGGGTGATAACAGTTTCTGACTTTCCTTGTTTTTAATGACTTTGATGGTTTTGAGGCATAGTTGTCAGGTATTTTGTATAATATTCCTCAATTTGAATTTTTCTGGCATTTTCTCATGGTTAAACTCAGGTTATAGATTTTTGGACTACAGAGGTAAGGCGCCATTCCCAACACCTGTGTCCCCTGCACACACGCATGCCCAGGTCTGTCAAACCTGTGCACCGCTCCTGCCCAGCCTGGCTGCCCAGGAGGTCAGACCTGGACATGCTGCCCCTGGAGTGGCTGGCCTCTTGCAGGGCAGCGAGAAACATGGTGAACAGAGAATTGGAAAAGACTGGGCCTGTCTCATGCGCATTTGGGGGCAGCAGCTCTGGAATGCGTGGTGGGAGGGACTTCTACACTCTCTGCTGCTGACACTTCCTTTCTGGACTCTGCATCCTTCCCACCCACCCCAGTCACAGGTGACAGCTGCTGCTGGAGGTTGTGGGACTAATAAACACCTTGCCCTTTTTCCCACCTGAAAAAAAAACATAAATATGGCTTAGAAGTGATAATGCAAAACATTATCTGACCAAGATAGTGTTTACCAACCTTCCCCACTATAACAAAACTTCTCCTGCTAACCTTTTTCATGCTCTACTCTGAAAGTGCAGCCCACACTCAATGGGGATGGGAAAGAGGTTGCTAAACTACATCACTTGGAGGAAGTAGTAGTTACAAAACTTATTTGGAATTCTTCTGTATGTAAAATGTATGTTTTTTACCCCCATTTATTATGTCATTCAAGCATTTATATCATTTTCAATTCAGTATTTATTTAATTATTATTAGTTATTAGTTATTAGTCCAATACTCCATCATTTATTTTAGCCCTCATATTGCTCCAGCTTTGGCCATTGGGAGTGCTTCCTTTATTTCAGATCACTTCTTTGCTTTCTGGCATTACAAGATACTCTAGAGGTACCTTATGTACATATTCCTGCTTACTCTAAAACCCCAAAACCCTAAAATCATGGTTCCTTATACTGGAAAGTAGTATTAGGAATCAATTTTCATCCTTTGGCTATGCCTGCTACTACCTGGGTTGTTTCTAGACTCTCTCAATAGGCATAGCTAGGCAATATATGTATGTATATTGAAACATATCTATAATTATGTCTATATAAGTCTGTATAATAGGTATGTAAACATGAGGTCATACTGATATCACTGAGCCTAGTCTTGTTCCTCATGATTCTAGCATTTTCCCCTGGCTTATCTGTAACTTCTAAAGCCAACAGTGAGAAACACAGCTCCCACCATCCACCGCCATTCATTTATTTACTTGTTCAATCCCAATATATATACAAAGCAGTTTCAGAATTGTTAACTCTTACCCCCATGAAATGCAGCTTTACCCACTAGATTATAGTATTTATGTGTACAGCCGTCAACGTCTCTTTAGTTTTATAGCTTCCAGTCAAAGCATTGTTTTCAGAAGTTACTTAGATCAGAAATTTTTCTATAACCACCTTCAGTGAGGTTATGTTATAAATTCTTTTGTCACAATCTGCATTCCAACCTGGTTGATTCCCTACCTTCTGGTTATTTTTTTTCAATTTGTATACATTTAAGCTTCCTTTTTTATGGTATAAATTCTATGGGTTTGACAAATACATAGTGTTGTATATCCACCACTAGAGTACCATGTAGACTTTTTAAATCACTTAAAAAATCCTCCTTACTTCCCTAGTTGAATATTTTTCCCTTAAAACCCATGACAATGATTGGTGTGTTTCCTTAGGATTTTGTTTTTTTCCAGAATGTCATATGAATTGAATGGTACAATATATATCTTTTTGGTCTGGCCTCTTTCGTTCACCCATGTTCTTGTGTGAATTAATAGCTTATTTCTTTGTATCACAAATAATAATCCATTCTATTGATGGACCACAGTCCATCCTCCTGTTGAAAGACATCTTGGTTACTTTTAGTTTTTGTGATTATGAATAAAGCTACTATAAATATTTGTGTGCAGGTTTTCAAATCAGTTCAGTAAATAGCTAGGAGTGCAATTGCTGAATTATATGGTAAGTTTATGTTTAGCTACAAGTAATAATTTGAAGTTCTCTCCAAATGCACTCTACTGTCACATGCCTTGGCCCTCATGAACATGCTGTTTCTTCTGCCTGGAATGTTCTGCCCACTTTGTTTTCTATCTGTACATTTCTTTCTTGCCAAAACAACTCCTCCAGTGCCTCCTTCTCTTGTAAATTTTTTCCTTCTCTCTTTGGACCAGACCAGAGACTGTGATATATACTACGTATATATCCCTGCATCTCAACCGTCATATACCATTGTAAGTTGTTTATATTCTTCTCTTCCTCCCTCACAAGTCTATTAACAATTTCAGTGAAAGTACCAGAACTTTCATTTCTATAACCTGTTTTAGTAGCAGCTCCAGTACATAGTGGAAGCCCACTGAGTGTTCAATCATGTTTTTTGAATAATACCATGAATAAGCTTTATCTACTTTCCCATTTAATTTTCCCAGGATCATCTGTGTTTGTTATAGATATAATATGTCTTTTATGTTTTACTCATAAGTTAACCATAAGTTGGTACTATTCTGACTTATTTTTATTCTACATTTTATATAAATTTCTAGATATATTTCATCCTTTTTAATAAAGAGACACAGTAAAGTTTAATTTTCCCCTTTGCTGTTTGTGTTTTCAGATGCCCAAAGTTATTTTTCTAACATTGAATGTTTTTTCCTTTCCTCAAAAGTATAGGAAACAGGTATTTCTTACAGTTTCTGATAGAGAAAGTTCAGGAGGAAGGTCTGACTCCATCAAAGTACAGTGTTACTCATTAGTTTTATTACATATATATATATATATATATATATATATATATATAGAGAGAGAGAGAGAGAGAGAGAGAGAGGGAGGGAGGGAGAGAGAGAGGAATTAGAGGAAAGAGTAGGAAAGACACATATCTGCAAAATTGTTCAGAGGTAAACAGCATCCTTACCTCTTTGAAGAGTACTTATATGTCCTGTTAACATCACTGGCAGTTACAGAAGAGCACCAAGGAGGAACTTAGGTCCTTGGTCATATTATAAAGACAAAAATGAGGAAAATTCGAAGTAATAATATAACGTCTCTTCCTTGCTAAGTGAGTGTAAGAAATTATTTTAAAAGACTCAGACAATCTTTGAGCTCAAATGCTTGCTCATTTCTCTAAAGGTCCGCATTCTGAAAGAAGCTAAGCTATTACTTATGCACACAAATTACTCTTCCTGAGATTGGGAGAAAATTATATTACTAAATGCTGACACCTAGTTGTGATCTGACCTGGTTGATGTTAGTGCTGGAAGTGATTATCTCCGCTTTCCCAGCCACTCTTGTCATGAAAAGAAGGGAAGTTGAAGGGATGGATAAGGAGAGGAGAACAAAAAAATCCCTGAAAGTCTTGCTTTCAAGAAGTCACGAGCCCCAGCACACCAACTGACTCAGACTCACACATGCAAACATATGAAGTGAACTTAACTCTCTATGGAAAAGAGAAAACATATTACTTTTTAATCAATGTCAAAAACTTCACTCTTAATGTAATCTTAGGAAAATTGGCCAAGTGAGGAGAAATGCCAAAGATGACTTTCTGGTGTGGAGGACAGGCCCACTAGTGTGAGTGAAGCCTGTGATCAGAGAGCAGCAGAGGAAATGTCAGTGGTATATGAGAGTGCAGGTCTAGATCTATACCTACCTTGTTCACATTCTGGTTACACTGAGTTATAAAACCTCTCCTGCCTTAGTTGTATCATTTGTAACTTGGTGAAGACAAAAAAGTACCTACCTCCTAGAGCTACCATGAGAAATTAATCAGTTTTCCATTGACATTAGACCAATCTGACACACGTTGATTCTCACTGTTCTCATTCCTTCTCCAACCTGTCCTGATGGGAATGACTCAGAAAAGCCAGCTGCCCATGTGAGACTAAGAGGGAGTCCCCACTATTCCGTATTAATTGAGTCTTCAGGTCTTTGTAGCAGAAAAGCACTTATAAAAAGGGAAGAGACTTCTATCAATACAGATCCAAAGAAAAAGGGATATTTGTTGAGTCCTACCTGCAGAACTCAAAGCAGGGACAGATTTTTATTTATTTATTTTTTTTAAAAAAAAGGAGTCGGGACTTTCTGAAGCTTCACAAAAAGGAGTTGTTATGAGACCATAATCATTGCAGCTTGCTCATGTTTACTGCTTTCACTTCCTGTTTCTCACTGTGATGCTTTCAACCAAACATCCTGTGCCCTTATCTTTAATGTCTGCACAAAATCTGGCGAGACTCTGTGCTATTCTGCTACCAAGGTTTTGTGGAAATAGAAATTTGGGGCGAGAAAATAGTGGCAGTTCCTGAAGGGAGAGGGGATCAGGTTGAGAATCTGCATCGCCTTTCTGGGAACATAAGAGATGGCTTAGAGGCTTTGCCTTAAAAATGGTGTGGATTCACTCCTTAACCTAAAGCATAGTTTTGTTCTTTGCTTTTAGGTGAGGGTGAGAAACAAATGAGAAGGAGCAAGTTATTTTAGGGATATTGGCATAAATAAAGCCAGCCACCCAGTTCTTTCTTTCTCTTCTTTTATGAAAGGCGTAAGTGAAAATCCCCAGTCTATCAAAGATGAGTAAGCAGAGAGACTTAAGGGTTACCGCATTTTGACACAAACTATACTCTATCTTGATCAAATGGGCTGATCTGCACTGTGCTGAATCCAATCTCCCTAATCAATTATTGATGGCCAGTGGGGAGTGATAAACGGCCTGCCAGCAAGAAAATCACACTGCTTCAGCTCAGCGTGGAAACGGACGATAGGATTTTCAATATACACAATGAGACCTTTCTGCTGATACTCAATATTGTTGAGTTTCATTCTAAGGCCACAGGAGCTTTCAATTTAGAATCTACGTGTGTTCACAAAGCTAAAACATTAAAAGGAAAATTACACCAAATAGTGTCCTTCTCTAATTTCAGAACAGAGGTTAATGATGGCACAATCTAAAGCATATCTAGAACAAGAATAATGTGGAGAGAGAGAGCATGTACATTTCTGTTCTGCTAATTCCTTGCTGTGACAGCTTGGGCTAATTTAATTTCTCTGTGCCTCGGTTGCTTCATATACAAAATGAGCATATAATTTACTGAAGAAAAATAAAGAGCTCTGCACAAATCTTGCACAAAATGGCACTGAACAGGAGTTCCTATTCTATTGTCATTAGTGGGGCTTTGCCCATTGTCAATGGAGCAGTGATTCAAAACCTTGCCTGGGCATAATAAGAATGATGGCACTTTAATAAAACAATAAATATGAAAATATAAATTAAAAAAATTACTAAGCCCTAACCCAAATCTACTGAAGCAGAATTTCTAAGGAGAGGACTAGCAACTTGTAATATAGGTAATTCTGATCATCAATCAACTTTGGAGAAACACTGATTTACAGCAAAGAGATTTCCTGGTCTAGGCTCCCTTTCTGCTAAAACAATTTTACTTTAGGATATAGAATGGGAGCATTCCAGTGACTCTTCCAGATTTATTTTTTGTATTCTTCTTGTTCTAATTCCTGAATCTGTGCATGCCCAGGTGTGCCAAGCACCTGGCCCCCTCTCCAGCTGGATAAAAGATACTGCAGATTTGTCTTCAGGGCTCAGCATCCTCCAGCTTCCCAGCCTGTACCCAGAGGTTAGATGAGGGACTTGCAGGGAGAATGGAGACCTTGAGGCTTAAGGTCTTGAAGAAATATAGAAGACCATAACATATTCTCTAATCCAGCTTTGTGGTAATAAATTCACTTAATTTCTTGTGCTTCCTTTCAAAGACCCAGAGTTAAGATAGATATAAAAAATATAAA
Source organism: Hyperoodon ampullatus (assembly GCF_949752795.1). Classification (NCBI taxonomy): domain Eukaryota; kingdom Metazoa; phylum Chordata; class Mammalia; order Artiodactyla; family Ziphiidae; genus Hyperoodon; species Hyperoodon ampullatus. The sequence continues at coordinate 109,662,194 of NC_136921.1, forward strand.
TTCATAAGGAAATGGCTCACATAGTGTATGGGAAGTAAGATGAAAGATCAAATGATCTCAAATATTCCTTTCACTGATTCTATGTGGTGCTGACTTCTCAAGAATGGTTTTAGGTTAAACCAATAACATCTTTTAAAATGGATTTATTTCAAAGGAAACGGAACACATTAAGTCAGTGTTGGTCACTAATCTATTTTAATTAGATTATCAGATTTTATCTTTAGCAGGGATCAAATAGAGATAGATTGAATATATTTTGGAGGCCAACTTTGGAGGCTGCGATGCTTCTCTGCTCCTGATGGGGAAGGAGATCCAGAAAACACACCGGGAAGATTAGAAAAATTAAAGAAAATGTAAAGAAAATTTGAAATTTTCATAAGCGGTCTTTAATACAATTGACATATGTCAATGTGGAAAAGTATCACTAGATTTTAGCATATATATGGAGTGAGGATGATTAGGTAGTAAATATATGACAAATTCTACAGCAGAGATATTCAGAGATTCATTTACACAAGTAATGAAAATTACAAAAAGGATAATTGTGACATAAACTCACTGAGGCATGGGGCATGGTGATAAAGGAGAGTGATCCATTTATAATGAGGGAGATAAAATGCACTCAAAATATTTATATTTCATATTTAAAATGTAGCATGATACTGATTTATCTGTTTAAGCACTAGGGTTTTCTTTTCATATTTTTGGTTCAACTTGCTGTTCCTTCCCTAATACACTTAGCTTGGGTTCCTGAAATGCACATCTCTCTTTCATTTCATATCTGTTTTGAGTATTTCTGACTGCTAGGATCCCTTAGTCAGGGAGCCAGAAGGACTCTTAGGTATATTCATTTCTTTGGCTGTTCACTGGGGTGCATGCCCAACTGTTAGAATCCTATAAGTGAAGACAGTTTCACAAGTGATGGACAGTACCATTGTTGTCAATTCTGTGGGCCAGCTGACGACAACAGCCAGAGTGAAAGTAACCTGTCAAAATACCATGAGTTTGTCTTATGCAACTATGTTATTGCAAGCTCTTAAAAGTTAACGGAAAGAGGAATCAGTTCAACTTCTCCTCCTTCTCCTCCAAGCTGCCCTAGCTCAAGAATCTCTAGGGCCAACTACTTCCCATGATTAGTCAACTGTTCCTTGTCATGGGACATCTTGATGTTGTCCCCAGGTTCTCCAATACCTGTAGCCTTAGTTTCACTCTTTACAGTCAGCTTTTAAATCTTTAACTTGAAAACATATCTTGTGGGGATCTTGCTTTATTGCAGATTCTGATTCATAGGTTGGAGTGGAACCTAAGATCCTGCATTTATCACAAAATGCCACGTGAAGCCTTTGTTGCTGGTCTACTCATTATTGAATAGCAAGGGATGAGGGCATGTCCCCTGCAAGACCCAGGTGATTCACTGGTGCTCAATAGCTAGTAAGTCAGATGGTTTGTAATTGAAGTAAAGAGAAGCCAGGGTGTGTTCAGACTGCCATCTCCTCAACGTCTCCCAAATTCCTAACTGGGTTTAGAAGCAGAATTCAAATCTCTATCACATGAGGTAAGCCAGTTAATTCCAGTGTCTAACATGAGGGACATAGTACCCATTTCATGGGTTTGTTGTTAGAATTATACAGGAATTTGTATGAAATTGTTCTGAAAGCAGGAGCACAGAACAAATATAATGGTGTTAATTAATCACTCTTGCTATTAAGAGTGTATGTGAATATCAAGCTTCAAATCCTCTTTGATATATTGATCGTTGCACCCTGTTTCTGTGCTTGATTAAAAAGAAGAAAACCTAATCAATATCTTACTTACATTGAATCACAGCATGATTAAAAGATTGTTTAGGACTTACATTAATCATGTCTTTTACAAAGTAACCAATCCAACTCTTAAACTTTCACTAAGTTTTTCATTTTGTTAAATCAGGAAATAGCTTTTTGGTGTAATTATCTCTTTCTGTCTTAAATGAGCAATGCACCCTAACAACTAGAATATGACCAATACAGAGAAAAGCAGCAAAATCTTGAGCTTTTCTGTTTCTTTGAATTTCCTAGAAGATGAGGGAGTATTTCAGCAGAAAATAAACCCGAAGAAATATCCATCTGAATGCCTAATTATGCTTTGTTGCCAATACTGTCCCTAAAATCTAGGAAATAATTTAAGAATATAGATACAGAAGACATATTGGTGGTTAGCAGAGGGGTGGGGTATAAGTTAAATAGGTGAAGGGGGTGAAAAGGTACAAACTTCCAGTTATAAAATAAATAACTCATGAATGGATTGTAGAGCATGGTGATTCTAGTTAATAATACTGTACTGTATTCTTGAAAGTTGCTGGGAGAGTAGATCGTAAAGTTCTCTTCACAAGAAAAAATAATTTTTGACTATGTTTGGTGATGAATGTCAATTAGACATATCTTGTGATTATTTCATAGTACATACAAATATCAAATCATGTACACTTGAAACTAATATCATGTCGTATGTCAATATCTCAAAAATATTTACATAATCTAAAAAATAATATGATTGTTACAAAGAATTAAGTCAAGTTAGGAATGACTTAAAGACTTTACTAAGTTGAGTTAAAGAAAAATAAAGCATGTAATCATCTCAATAAAATTAAAAAATACACAATAACATCCTTATTTATTAAATCGGGTTTGACTAGTTAGAAGGAAATTAATATGTTTGAGCATCTATTGTGTGCCAATAAGTGGGATGGGAATCTAGATCTCCCATCAGCTCAAGTGGTAAACATTGTCCAATAATACCATTCTCAATATTCTTGTGTTCAATATGGTGCTTTTCTTCATTCAGACCTGTGCTGGTCATTTTATTTGCACCTTGTCAATGTAAGTTATCAAGTTAATAACTACACTAAGAATACCTAAATTATACAATGACAAAACCATAGCCCTGAGAATTTTGTGTGGGAAAATAAAGCCTCCATGTGTATGATATAAGGATCTAACTTGGCAATGCTAAGATTTTAGAAAATAAAAGAAAACAAATATGATAAATCTATGATGAACTGGCAGTTTCATTCTCCTTAATATTGGCCTAATTTGTTTTTTGTAATGATATGTATTTCCACTAAAGCTGAAATATTTGATAAGAAATCAATGGAGTCAAATGGTATAGCCTCCAAATTTGAACTTATACTTTTAACTTTTCTGTCTATGTAAATTAATAGTTCTGGTTCTTACACCACTGATATCTTTTCCATGTGAGCTATTACTAAGAGGGTTTAAAACAATAAAACAAAACAAAATATCACAAAGGTGGTAACACTATTTTGGTCAATGATCAGGAGATATTCCCTTTTCCTTGCCAGTCTCTAAGTGAATTAATACATTCTATTCTTTTTTTTTTTTTTTTTGCGGTACGCGGGCCTCTCATTGCTGTGGCCTCTCCCGTTGCGGAGCACAGGCTCCGGACGCACAGGCTCAGCGGCCATGGCTCACGGGCCCAGCCGCTCCGTGGCATGTGGGATCTTCCCGGACCGGGGCACGAACCTGTGTCCCCTGCATCGGCAGGCGGGCTCTCAACCACTGCGCCACCAGGGAAGCCCAATACATTCTATTCTTAAAGCAATAAATGAAAGATTAAGAAATGTAAAATAGACGTCAGCTGGAAGAAGATTTAAGATATATCTCTTAATTTCCTAGTAACTAAATCATAATCAGATATTGCCTTCATCCAATATGTCTCTTCTTTTTTTAAATGTTTCAAGTATCTGAGCAGGCTTAGCACCTCTCTCTTTGTTAGGGGCAGAGAGAAAAGTGGCCTATCACCAGATCTAAGTGGATGACTAGATACTAGATATCATTTCAGAGAACCAAATGACTTAAATTTTCCTTTCTTAGTTAGGATGCTTTAAGTCTCTAAAGGGACTCTCACAACATAATAATCATGTAGATTTTTTCACAAACTTCTGGAAACTTTTTTTCAAATTACAATTTTTCTCAATTTTCTTGTTCTAGTTTATTAGGAGGATGGAAAAACCTCAGATTTGCTCTATCATGCTTTCTCATCAACGCTTTCCAGCCACTCATTTACAGAGGACATATTATCAATCAGGTTAATAGTCAAAGGCCTGGCCTGCTGAGGCAGGGGTCTTCCATGGTCCCAAGGAAATAGGTGTTATGCTAGCTTAATCCCGTCTGATTTTATAGCTTTAGTGCTTTTCAAAGAATCCTGACAATTTTATCAATATTGTTTAGGGCTTTAAACAATTTAGGCCCATCCTATGTTTTGTGACTTTTATCACTCTGTTACTGAATATATTGTTTTCAGGACTGGTTAATTAACTCTCTTCTAATCAGCAACATACCAATGGGAATTCTCATCATTTTACTTTATTTTTATATTTAAACTGTAGTGTAATTTTGAAATGCAACTTATATTCCAGGTAAAACATTGAAAGGACTTGTAAATATTTAGTGAAAATAGAGAATGGAAAGTTTTGCCAATTTTTGAGGGAAAATGAAGACTGGTATTTCTTTTTTTAAAAGGAATACTATTATGGTGTATTTTGTACCCACAAAAGAACATAGCATTTAAGGAAAATGTGACCAATGTGAACATAGGTGTTTTAAAATACTTACATGCTCATGAGATTGGCATATTAAATGAGCAAAGTTAAGAAATATTTCGGACTCAATCTAAGTAATTCTGTGATAGCAATATGCTTTAAAATTCTCAGGTGATAAAATCAGGTACTTTGTAGAAATGGTATAGGGTTTTCTCTTTGGCTGCAATTATATTATGAAATCTGTAGCTCCTTATGCAGTACAAAAAAATTCAGAAGCAAAATATATGTAGGCTTGAGGGAGAATATTTTCCTATCTGTGACACATTATAAAAATGTAAATTAGATGACAGATTATTGCTCAAAGATTGCAATCTCTTACAAAGGAAATAGAAGTGCATAACATGCTCATATTTGAGAATGCATGAGAAGCTCTTAAAATTTTAATATTTCAGTGTATGTACTGTACACCCAGATTCAATATACTTAGAGAATGTCTTCACAATTAACTATCAGGAAAATGAAGTTGTAGTACTTTTTATGATGATGCAACATGGCAATTATGGTCAACTAGACACTTTTTCAATAGTGCCCCCTACCTCCCACTTGGAGGTCTCCAGAGTTATAGTGTCTGAAGCAGTTGCCAAGGAAAAGGAGATGACAGTGAGAAACACTTCCATGGGATAGAATCTTATGGGATTTGTAGTACTCCTAAGAGACTTGCATCCTTGCTGACTTACCCAGGGCTGACTGGCACCATAATAATATCAGATGATAGTGATCCAATTAGCTGGAAATAATGGATTACACTAAAGAAATTTTCATGGTCACCTACACATAGGCCATTCAAATATCTAGGGTCAGGTCTCAAACGATTTAATAAATGAAAATTAAATAGTTTCTTTACACTTGCCCTGGTCCCTTCCGTCAGCATCTGACCCTATAAACTTAGGGGAGATGACAGGGGAGGGGTAAGAAAAGTATGAGGATGAATGAAGATGTTATTTGCTCTTATTCAAAAACAGATCTGGAGCCTACAGAAGAAACCTGAGCACTGGTTGAACAATCAATTTGAAATATTTATCCTTCAATATATTACACCAATCTGAAAAGTACACCTTTGATTTCAGTTAAGCTTACATTTTTTTCAGCTCAGGATATCCTTACATTTCTCATCCAATAAACAGTCTTATCCATTTTCCTTTTGATCCACACATATCCTCTTAGAGCTCTACTTGATCACAGGTTACTGAGGTTCTTAGAGAAGAAAGAGCATAGAAAGGAGAAGTAAATCAATAGGTCATAAGGAGTTTATCAGCTGTTATTTGTATTAATGAGCTCCAAACGAGTGAAGAATCTGGGATGAAGATGGTGGTGATTTCCTCCCGGAAGTCTGCCATTTTTCCAGGGCTCTTCCTCTCAGTAAATGGTGCCTCCATTCACCAATTTACTTGTCCAAAAAATTGGAATCATCTTTGACTTTTCATTTTTTCCTTATATCCAATCTACCAGCAAATCCTGTTAATTCCATCAAAGAAATCTATTTGGAACCCTTCCATTTTCACCTCTTTCTTTCCCTTTATTGTAGTCCAAGTCACCATTATCTCTCACCTTGAATGGTGCCTCTTAATTGGTCTCTCTGTTTTTGCTCTTATCCCCTTACTTTTTATTCTTTTCACCTTAGCTAACCATCCAATGACTTCTTATTAACTTTACAATGAAACTCTAATACTTACCACGATCTACAAGTCTGTATTTGATCTTCCCTTTTACTCTCTATTTTACCTCATTTCCAAATCACTCATCTTTACTCAGTATGCTTCAGCCACAAGCTTGCTTGATCTTCTTCAAATATTCCAAGAACTTTCCTGTTTTAGAGTCTTTCTGCTTTCTTTTCTCTCTGCCTGGACTGTACTTCTACAGAAATTTGCATGGTTCTTCCCAACCTTGACTTCATTAAGACCTCTGTTCAAAAGTCAATTTTTCAGAAAAACCTTCCCTCCTCACCTTATCTGAAATGACATTCCCCCTCTTCTCTGTAGCCTACCCTGCTTTTTCTTAATAGCATCTATTACTTTTTGACATACACATTGTATATTGATTTGTTTATCATTTCTATTTTCCACAAGAAAGTATGTTTTATGTGGTTAGGAAATTCTATGTTATGTACAGTGCAATGTCCCTAGCACTAAAAACAATAATTCACATTGTATATATTAAATACTTACTGAATTAATAGCTGAATGGTTACTTCTGTGACATATTAGAATTAGATATTGGTTCCTACCTAATTTTTAGCCTAGGAACTAACAACTATAGGGTCAGATTTACATTTTATCCAACTTTTTGGTAAGGATAATCAGCATTCAGATGACTATCATGAATAAAAAATAATAATAATTTAAAGAATTAAAAAAATTAAAAAATAACATTAGTCACCCAATCTTACTGAAAATCTAAGACTAAGTGTTTTCATTTCTTCTCTACCTTCTTTTACAGAGGATGTGGAGCTGAGAAAGTGACAGAAGTCATTGATAGAATTACTTAGTAGTACTTCCTAAATGAGGATGTAATTTTTATATCAGACATCAATAGTCTATGTGGCTCAGGGAATTGGACTGAATGTTCAGCTTCTATTTCTGAACCTGTGACAGGTTTGTTGGGTGACCTTTGGATAGTTAATGGGTTACCAGTTTTGACAAGGGTATGATAAAGATTGATGATATGGATTCTATGAATTGCTCAGAACACTTTGGAGAAAATTGAATGTTATTTCCTTTCTCATATTTAATGGCTTTATATTATTAAATAATCTAGGAGAGAGACATCTACTTCTGTCAATGACAGAGTAGCTTCTATCAGACCAATACCCTTGCTATCAACAACTATAAAAGCTATATAAAATTAATTTTGCAAAGTAACTATTTGAAAAACTCCTATAAGAGGACATAGGCAAAACATTCTCTGACATAAACTGTACCAATGTTTTCTTAGGTCAGTCTCCCAATGCAATAAAAATAAAAACAAAAATAAACAAATGGGACCTAATCAAACTAACAAGCTTTTGCACAGCAAAGGAAATCATAAAAAAACAGAAAGACAACATACAGAATAAGAGAAAATATTTGCAAATGATGAGACCAACAAGGGCTTAATATCCAAAATATACAAATAGCTCATACAACCCTATAAAAACAACAAAAAAAACCCAATTGCAAAATGGTCAGAAGACCTTAGCAGACATTTCTCCAAAGAAGACATACAGATGGCCAGTAGGCAAATGCAAAGATGTTCAGTATCACTAATTATTAGAGAAATGCCTAAAACTACAATAGATATCACTCATAACTACCTGAATGTACAAAATTAAGAAGCAACATATCCAGAATTTGAAAGACAAATATCCTAGAGAGAAAAAAGTTGTATTGAGGTGAACCCAGCATCCTCTACCACTTTTGCATTTGAGATATTTGCTGATTTTTAACCTGTGAATGATCATAAGGCTAGAAGCCAACTGAGAGATTAAAAGCTAAAATATAAGTAGGGCGTTTGATTCTTTTCATGTTACTAGAGTGAAAAATAATTAGAGCTCAGGGTTAACCAAGAATGAGGGGACCTTATTAATATTCCAGAACTTGAATTGTGACCACTAACAGCCGACACTGTAGAAAAAGGGCAAACCAAGATAGAAAAGCACACACAAAAAAATTTAAACCTTCCCTCAAGGTTTGCATTATTTGTTTCTACTGCACCTACCTTCAAAACAAAATTAAATCCTCTATGAAGGAAGACAATATCATACAGAGTCACTGTAATTTTATAGACACAAGTTTTTGAATTCCATAAAAATTACCATATACACCAGTAAACAAGACCATTTAACTGAAATAGAAACCATAGGTAATCCAGATATTGGAATTATAACAAGGTAAAGACTTTATCAAATTTTGAGAGATTTAATACATTCTGGATACAAGTCTTTTATTAGAGACATGAATTGCAAACACTTTCTACTAATCAGCGACCGTTTTTTTTTTTCATTTCCTTAACAGTATCCTTCAAGCAACAAAATATTTTAAGTTTGATTGGAGTCCAATTTATCAATTTATTCTTTTATGGGTTGTGTTTTTGGTGTATTGTTTAAGAAATATTTGGCTAACTTTAGATCACAAAGATTTTCTGCTATGTTCACTTAAAAAATTTTTATAGTTTTAAGGTTAATATTTAAGTCTTAGCCATTTTTTGTCATTTTTTTTGTATATAGTATGAGACATGGATCCAAGTTCTTTTTGTGTGTGTGTGTGTGTGTATGTTCCAGCCCTATTTGTTGAAAAGAGTATCATTTCTCCATTCAATTGCTTCTGCACCTTTGTGGAAAATCAGTTGTTTATATATATATGTATATGTAGGTCTATTCTGGACTCTATTTTGTTCCATTAATCTATTTGTCAATCTTTACATTAAAAACACAAGTTACTCATTGCAGTATCTTTATAATATGTCCTGAAATCAGATAGTGGTAGTATTTCCACTTTGTCCTTATTTTTCAAAGTTATTTTGATTATTTTAGGCCCATTTACATTTGCACTTGAGGTTTAGATTCAGCTAGTTAATTTCTGAAAAAAACAAAAAAAGCTTGCTGGCATTTTGATTGAGGTTGCATCAATCTATATATTTATTTGGAGGAGAATGGTCATCTTGACAATATCGAATTTTCTAAGCTGTGAACACAGCATATGTCTCCATTTATTTATTTGTTTCTAGTTTTACCTTTTATCATTAATATTTTATAACTTTCAGTGTATAGGTCTTGCACAATTTTGTCAGTTTTTGTCCTTAAGTATTTCATATTTTATGATGCTATAAGTGAATAATTTTTAAAGGAAGAAGTAATTTTATTGTAAAATAAATGCTGAAAAGTCAACTTTAGAAATAACTTTATTAATATGAATAATTTATAAATAAAAATAGGAACTGAATGAACACACATCAAATTATACTCTCATTCACTGACATGAACACACCTCAAAACAAATTAATACGACAAATACATAAATATATAGAAAAATATACACACTCAAATAAGCTACAGACTCACCCACCATTTCCTGAAACAAAAATTTTCACATAAATTTACTGAAAAATACAGTAAAATATTATTGTAAGGAAAAACACATGTACACATATGTGTAAACACCAAAACCAAAAGTGACATGGAAACATATACAGTTTAATCTGTAGTAAACTTCAATACTTATTGCTTATTGATAGTGTACAGAGATGCAATTGAACGTATATTGATCTTATAGCATATGGCCTTCCTAAACTCATTTATTAGTTACAAGAGCTTTCAAAAAATAATTGAAATAATCTTGAAAAAATAATTCCAGATGGATTTCTATATGTTATTAATGCCTTTCTTCTTTGCTTCTGCATTATTTTGATGTTTGCATTTGAATCTCACTAATTAAGAAACACAGAAAATGATTTGGAAGATGTAGCATTTTCAGAAAATACTCAGGTAATAAATGCCAAAACAAGCATAAATGAATGTCAGAATATTAAACTCTTCAGATTTTCTGTGTTTTCCCTCTTAGGTTTAGAAACAAAACCAGAAGTTGATAGTCTTATAGCACGTTGTTTCTTTGAGAAATATTGTTTCTGAAGGCATGACTGATGTGTACATTTGATCTACAATAAGTCCCCTACAAACAAACAAGTTCTATTCTGAGAGCACATTTGTAAGTCCAATTTGTTCATAAGTCCAATGAAGTTAGCCTAGGTATCTAACATAATCAGCTATATAGTACTGTACTGAAATAGGTTTATAATACTTTTCACACAAACAATACATAAAAACAAACACACACAAAAAAGAAAACATTTTATATCTTACAGTACAGTACTTTGAAAAGTACAGTAATACAGTACAACAGCTGGCATACAGGGGCTGGCATCGAGTGAACAGGTAAGAAGAGTTACTGACTGGAGGAGGGAGAGGAGGTGGGAGTTGGTAGAGCTGAAGGATCGTCAGCAATGGGAGATGGAGGGCAAGCTGTAATGTCACTCATGCCTGACGTTGATGGCACAGGTTCTGGTTCCTTGATGGAACCAGACGCATGTTTGCTTTTTCAAAGTTTGCAACTTGAAGGTTCATAGGGGACTTACTGTACTCCTCTAGGGGTACAAACTCAGACACCTAGGGACCAGTAGGAAACAGAAATGAGGTAAATGGGTTGGGAAAAATAGCAGAAAATCACTAAATACAAAATAAATGGGGAGGACCTTCAAGATGGTGGAGGAGTAAGATGTGGAGATCACCTTCCTCTCCACAAATACATCAGAAATACATCTACATGTGGAACAGCTCCTACAGACCATCTACTGAATGCTGGCAGAAGACATCAGACTTCCTAAAAGGCAAGAAAATCCCCACGTACCTGGATAGGGCAAAAGTAGAAAGAAAAACAAAGACAAAAGAATAGGGGAGGGACCTGCACCTCTGGGAGGGAGCTGTGAAGGAAGAAAAGTTTCCACACACTAGGAAGACCCTTCACTGGTGGAGATGGGGTGTGGGTGGGAGGGATGCTTCGGAGCCATGGAGGAGAGCTCAGCAACAGGGGTGAGAGGGCAAAGCAGAGAGATTCCTGCACACAGGTTAGGTGCTGACCAGCACTCACCAGCCTGACAGGCTTGTATTCTCACCTGCTGGGGCAGATGGGGGCTGGGAGCTGAGGCTCAGGCTTTGGAGATCAGATCACAGGAAGAGGACTGTGGTTGGTTGTGTGAAAACAGCCTGAGGGGGCTAGTGCACTACAACTAGCAAGGAGGGTGTCCTGGAAAAAGTCTGGTCCTGCTGAAGAGGCAAGAGACCATTGTTTTGGTGTGCGCTAGTAGAGGGGATTCAGAGCACTGCCTAAACGAGCTTCAGAGATGGGCGCAAGACACGGCTATCAGCTCGGACCCCAGAGACAAGCATGAAATGCTAACACTGCTGCTGTAGCCACCAGGAATCCTGTGTGAAAGCACAGGTCACTATCCATACTCCCCCGGGAGCCTGTGCAACATGTCAATACCAAGATCCCATGACCCAGGGACAAGTTCCCAGGGAGAATACACTCAGGCTGTTGCAAAGTCACAGCAGCCTCTGCATTCCACTTAAAACTACCGTATCACTCCCTCTCCCCAGCATGAGTGAGCCAGAGCCCCCTAATCAGCCGCTGTTTAACCCTGTTATATCTAGGTGGGAACAGATGCCTGAGGGTGACTTAAATGCACAGGTGAGGCCAAAACAAAAGCTGAACTTCAGGAGCTGTGCAAACGAAGAAGAGAAAGGGAAATTTCTCTGTTCAGCTTCAGTAGCAGTGGATTAAATCACCACAATCAACTTGATATACCCTTCATCTGTGGAATACTTGAATAGACAATGAATCATACCAAAATTGAGGTGGTGGACTTTGGGAAAAACTGTAGACTTGGTGTTTGCTCTCTGCGACTGATTTGTTTCTGATTTTTATGTTTATCTTAGTATAGTTTTTAGCAGTTGTTATAATTGATAGATTTGTTTATTGCTTTCATTGTTCTCTTTTTTTAATAATTATTTTTTAATTTAATTTTTATTTTAATAATTTTTTTTATTTATTATTATTTTTTTCCTTTCTTTTCCCCTCCCTTTTCTTTTGAGCTGTGTGGCTGACAGGGTCTTGGTGCTCTGGCCTGGTGTCAGGCCTAAGCTTCTGAGGTGGGAGAGCCAAGTTCAGGACATTGGGCCACCAGAGACCTCCTGGCCCCTTGTAATATCAGTCAGCAAGAGCTCTCCCAGAGATCTCCATTTCAACACTAAGACACAACTCCACCCAATGGCCAGCAAGCTCCAGTGCTGGATGCCCCATGACAATCAACTAGCAAGACAGGAACACAACACCATCCATTAGCAGAGAGGCTGCCTAAAATCATACTAAGTTTACAGACACCCTAAAAGACTCCACTGGACATGGCCCTGCACCCCAGAAAGACAAGATCCAGCCCCACCAACCAGAACACAGGCACCAGTCACCTACACCAGGAAGCTTACACAAGTCACAGAAGCAACGCCACCCAATGAGGGCAGACACCAAAAACAACGGGAACCAAGAACGTGGAGCATGTGAAAAGGAGACCCAAATGCAGTAAGTTAAACAAAATGAGAAGACATAGAAATATGAAGCAGATAAAGAGACAAGGTAAAAACCCACCAGACCAAACAAATGAAGAGGAACTAGGCAGTGTACCTGAAAAAGAATTCAGAGTAATGATAGTAAAGATGATCCAAAATCTTGGAAATACAATGGAGAAAATATAAGAAACGTTTAACAAGGATCTACAAGAATTAAAGAGAAAACAAACAGTGATGAACAAAGCAATAAATGAAATAACAAGTTCTCTAGAAGGAATCAATAGCAGAATAACTGAGGCAGAAGAATGAATAAGTGACCTGGAAATAAAATAGTGGAAATAACTAGAACAGAGCAGAATAAACAAAAAGGAATGAAAAGAATTGAGGACAGTCTCAGAGATCTCAGGGACAACTTTCAAAGCACCAATATTTGAATTATACAGGTCCCAGAAGAAGAAGAGAAAAAGAAAGGGTCTGAGGAAATATTTGAAGAGATTATAGTGGAAAACTCCCCTAACATGGGAAAGGAAATAGATAAATCCAGGAAGCACAGAGAGTCCCATACAGGATAAATCTAAGGAGAAACACACCAAGACACATTAATCAAACTATGAAAAATTAAATAAAAAGAAAAAGTATTAAAAGCATCAAGGGAAAAGCAACAAATAACATACAAGGGAATCCCCATAAAGTTAACAACTGATCTTTCAGCAGAACCTCCGGAAGCCAGAAGGGAGTGGCAGGACATATTTAAAGTGATGAAAGGGAAAAATTCTACAACCAAGATTACTCTACCCAACAAGGATCTCATTCAGTTTTGACGGCTCAATTAAAACCTTTACAGACAAGCAAAAGTTAAGAGAATTCCACACCACCAAACCAGCTTTACAATAAATGTTAAAGGAACTTCTCTAGGTAGGAAAACAAGGGAAAGAAAACACCTACAAAAATAAACCTGAAGCAATTAAGAAAATGGTAATACGAGCATACATATCAATAATTACCTTAAATGTAAATGTATTAAATGCTCCACTCAAAAGGCATAAGCTGGATGAATGGATTCAAAAACAAGACCCATATATATGCTGTCTGCAAGACACCCATTTCAGATTCAGGGACACATACAGACTGAAAGTGAGGAGACAGAAAAAGACATTCCATGCAAATTGAAATCAAAAGAAACCTGGAGTAGCAATTCTCATATCAGACAAAATAGACTTTAAAATAAAAACTATTACAAGAGACACAGAAAGACCCTACATAATGATCAAGGGATCAATCCAAGAAGATATAAAAATTGCAAATATTTTCACACTCAACATAGGAGCACCTCAATGCATAAGGCAGATATTAACAGCTGTAAAATGGGAAATTGACAATAACACAATAATAATAGGGGATTTTAACACCCAACTTTCACCAATGGACAGTTCATCCAAAATGAAAATAAATTAGGAAACACAAGCTTTTTTTTTTTAAACATCTTTATTGGAGTATAATTGCTTTAAAATGGTGTGTTAGTTTCTGCTTTATAACAAAGTGAATCAGTTATACACATACATATGTTCCCATATCTCTTCCCTCTTGCATCTCCCTCCATCCACCCTCCCTATCCCACCCCTCTAGGTGGTCACAAACTACCACGCTGATCTCCCTGTGCTATGCTGCTGCTTCCTACTACCTATCTATTTTACGTTTGGTAGTGTAGATATCTCCATACCACTCTCTCACTTTGTCACAGCTTACCCTTCCCCCTCCCCATATCCTCAAGTCCATTCTCTAGTAGGTCTGTGTCTTTATTCCCGTCTTACCCCTAGGTTTTTCATGACTTTTTTTTTCTTAGATTTCATATATATGTGTTAGCATAGAGAATTTTTTTCTCTTTCTGACTTACTTCGCTCTGTATGACAGAACCTAGGTCCATCCACCTCACTACAAATAACTCAATTTCATTTCTTTTTATGGCTGAGTAGTATTCCATTGTATATATGTGCCACATCTTTATCCATTCATCCGTTGATGGAAACTTAGGTTGCTTCCATGTCCTGGCTATTGTAAATAGAGCTGCAATGAACATTTTGCTACATGACACTTTTTGAATTATGGTTTTCTCAAGGTATATGCCCAGTAGTGGGATTGCTGGGTCATATGGTAGTTCTATTTGTAGTTTTTAAAGGAACCTCCATACTGTTCTCCATAGTGGCTGTATCAATTTACATTCCCACCAACAGTACAAGAGTGTTCCCTTTTCTCCACACCCTCTCCAGCATTTATTGTTTTTAGACTTTTTGATGATGGCCATTCTGACTGGTGTGAGATGATATCTCATTGTAGTTTTGATTTGCATTTTCCTAGTGATTAATGAAGTTGAGCATTCTTTCATGTGTTTGTCGGCAATCTGTATATATTCTTTGGAGAAATGTCTATTTAGGTCTTCTGCCTATTTTTGGATTGGGTTGTTTGTTTTTTTGTTATTGAGCTGCATGAGTGCTTGTAAATTTTGGAGATTAACCTTTGTCAGTTGCTTCATTTGCAAATATTTTCTCCCATTCTGAGGGTTGTCTTTTGGTCTTGTTTATGGTTTCCTTTGCTGTGCAAAAGCTTTGAAGTTTCATTAAGTCCCACTTGTTTATTTTTGTTTTCATTTCCATTTCTCTAAGAGGTGGGTCAAAAAAGATCTTTCTGTGATTTATGTCATAGAGTGTTCTGCGTATGTTTTCCTCTAAGAGTTTGATAGTGTCTGGCCTTACATTTAGCTCTTTAATCCAATTTGAGTTTATTTTTGAGGAAACACAAGCTTTAAATGACACAACAGACCAGATAGATTTAATGAATATTTATGGGACATTCCATCCAAAAACAACAGAATACACTTTCTTCTCAAGTGCTCATGGGACATTCTCCAGGACAGATCATAACTTGGGTCACAAATCCATCCTTGGTAAATTTAAGAAGATTGAAATCATATCAAGTATCTTTTCTGACCACAATGCAATGGAGACTAGAAATCAATTACAAGAAAAAATCTGTAAAAAATACAAACACATGGAGGCTAAACAATACACTACTTAATAACCTAGAGATCACTGAAGAACTTAAACAGGAAATCAAAAAATACCTAGGAACAAATGACAATGAAAACACGACAACCCAAAACCTATGGGATGCAGCAAAAGCAGTTTTAATAGGGAAGTTTTTAGCAATACAATCTCACCACAATAAACAAGAAACATCTCAAATAAACATCCTAAACTTTACACCTAAAGCAATTAGAGAAAGAAGAACAAAAAAAAAAACCCCCAAAGTTAGCAGAAGGAAAGAAATCATAAATATCAGATCAGAAATAAATGAAAAAGAACTGAAGAAAACAATAGCAAAGATCAATAAAACTAAAAGCGTCTTCTTTGAGAAGATAAACAAAAGTAATAAACCACAAGCAAGACTCCTCAAGAAAAAAAAAGGAAGAAGACTCAAGTCAATAGAATTAGAAATGAAAAAAGAGAAGTAACAACTGACACTACAGAAATACAAAGGATCATGAGAGACTACTACAAGCAATTATATGCCAATAAAATGGACAACCTGGAAGAAATGAACAAATTCTTAGAAAGCACAACCTACTGAGACTGAACCAGGAAGAAATAGAATATATAAATGGACTAATCACAAGCACTGAAATTGACACTGTGATTAAAAATCTTCCAATAAACAAAAGCCCACCACCAGATGGCTTCACAGGCGAATTCTTTCAAACATTTAGAGAAGAGCTAACACCTATCCTTCTCAAACTCTTCCAAAATATAGCAGAGGGAGGAACACTCAGAAACTCATTCTATGAGGTTATCATCACTCTGATACCAAAACCAGACAAAGATGTCACAAAAAAGAAACTACAGACCATACCATTGATGAACATAGATGCAAAAATCCTCAACAAAATACTAGCAAACAGAATCCAACAACACATTAAAAAGATCATACCCCATGATCAAGTGGGATTTATCCCAGGGATGCAAGGATTCTTCAGTATATGCAAATCAGTCAATGTGATATACCATATTAAAAACTTGGAGAAAAACCATATGATGATCTCAGTAGATGCAGAAAAAGCTTTTGACAAAATTCAACACCCATTTATGATAAAATCTCTCCAGAAAGTAGGTACAGAGGGAACTTACCTCAACGTCAGAAAGGCCATATATGACAAATCCACAGCCAACATAGTTCACAATGGTGAAAAATTGAAACCATTTCCTCTAAGATCAGGAACAAGACAAGGCTGCCCACTCTCACCACTCTTATTCAACCTAGTTCTGGAAGTTTTAGCCACAGCAATCAGAGGAGAAAAAGAAATAAAAGGAATCCAAATCAGAAAAGAAGAAGTAAAATTGTCACTGTTTGCAGATGACATGATAATATACATAGAGAATCTGAAAGAGTCTACCAGAAAACTACTAGAGCGAATCAATGAATTTGGTACAGTAGCAGGATACAAAATTAACGCACAGAAATCTCTTGCAATCTTATACACTAATGGTGAGAAATCTGAAAGAGGAATTAAGGAAACACTCCCATTTACCATTGCAACACAAAGAATAAAATATCTAGGAATAAACCTACCTAGGGAGACAAAAGACCTCTATGTAGAAAACTATAAGACACTGATGAAAGAAAATAAAGATGATACCAACAGATGGAGAGATATACCATGTTCTTGGATTGGAAGAATCAACATTGTGAAAATGACCTTACTAACCAAAGCAATCTACAGATTCAATATGATCCTTATCAAGCTACCAGTGGCATTTTTCACAGAACTAGAACAAAAAGTTTTGCAATTTGTATGGAAACACAAAAGACCCCGAACAGCCAAAGCAGAAAAAGCTTTTGAGGAAGAAAAATGGAGCTGGAGGAATTAGGCTCCCTGACTTCAGACTATACTACAAAGCTACAGTAATCTAGATATTACGGTACTGGCACAAAAAAAACAGAAATATAGATCAATGGAACAGGATAGAAAGCCCAGAGATAAATCCATGCACATATAGTCACTTTATCTTTGACAAAGAAAGCTAGAATATACAATGGGGAAAAGACAGCCTCTTCAATAAGTAGTGTTAGGAAAATGAGACAGTTACGTGTAAAAGAATGAAATTAGAACACTTTTTAACACCATACACAAAACTAAACTCACAATGTATTAAACACCTAAATGTAAGCCCAGACACTACAAAACTCTTAGAGGAAAATAGGGAGAACACTCTATGATATAAATCACAACAAGATCCTTTTTTCCCACCTCCTAGAGAAATGGAAATAAAAACAAAAATAAACAAATGGGACCTAATGAAACTTAAAACCTTTTGCACAGCCAAGGATACCATAAACATGACTAAAATGTAACCTTCAGAATGGGAGAATATATTTGCAAATGAAGCAACTGACAAACTATTAATCTCCAAAATATATAAACAGCTCATGCAGCTCAATATCAAAAAAACAAACAACCCAATCCAAAAGAGGGCAGAAGTCCTAAATAGACATTTCTTCAAAGAAGATATACAGATTGCCAACAAACACATGAAAGGATGCTCAACATCACCAGTCATTAGAGAAATGCAAGTCAAAACTCCAATAAGGTATCACATCACATGGGTCAGAATGGCCTTCATCAAAATATCTACAAACCGTAAATTCTGGAGAGGGTGCGGAGAAAAGGGGAGCCTCTTGCCCTGTTAGTGGGCATGTAAATCGATACAGCCACTATGGAGAACAGTATGGAGGTTTCTTAAAAAACAAAAATTCGATCTACCATATGACCCAGCACTCCCACTACTGGGCATATACCCTGAGAAATCCATAATTCAAAAAGAGACATGTACCACAATATTCATTGTAGCACTCTTTATAATACGCAGGACATGGATGCAACCTAAGTATCCATCAATAGATGAATGGATAAAGAAGATGTGGCACATATATACAATTGACTATTATTCTGCCATAAAAAGAAATGAAATTGAGTTATTTGTAGTGGGGTGGATGGACCTAGAGTCTGTTATACAAAGTGAAGCAAGTGAGAAAGAGAAAAACAAATACCATATGCTAACACATATATATGGAATCCAAAAAAAAAAAAAAAAGAAAAATGGTTCTGACAAACCTAGGGGCAGAGCAGGAATAAAGACACAGACGTAGAAAATGGACTTGACACTAAGAGAGGGAAGAGTAAGCTGGGATGAAGCGAGAGAGTAACCTTGATATGTTTACACTACCAAATAGCTAGTGGGAAGCAACGGCATAGAACAGGGAGATCAGCTCGGTGGTTTGTGACCACTTAGAGGGGTGGGATAGGGAGTGTGGGAGGGAGACGCAATAGGGAGGGGATATGGGGATATATGTTGTATACATATAGCTGATTCACTTTGTTATACAGCAGAAAGTAAAACAATTTTGTAAAGCAAGTATACTCCAATAAAGATGTTAAAAATTAAATAAAATAAATACATTAAAAAAAATGGAGGGCTTCCCTGGTGGCGCAGTGTTTGAGAATCTGCCTGCCAATGCAGGGGACACGGGTTCGAGCCCTGGTCTGGGAAGATCCCACATACCGCGGAGCAACTAGGCCCATGAGCCACAGCTACTGAGCCTGCGTGTCTGGAGCCTTTGCTCCGCAACGAGAGGCCGCGATAGTGAGAGGCCGTGCACCGCGATGAAGAGTGGTCCTGGCTTGCCGCAACTAGAGAAAGCCCTCGCACAGAAACGAAGACCCAACACAGCCAAATAAATAAATAAATAAATAAATAATTTAAAAAAAACTGGAAGCATGGTGCAAACATGATGATGAATGACATCCAACATGAGGAACTGATGGGAGCCGTGGCGAATGGATGACACATCCTCTAAGGTATGGCCAGTGCCATGGAGGCATATAGGCTCAATGTGTCCAACACTTCTGATTTGTGAAGAGAAATTTGGAATTCAGAAATTGGTATGTAAGTATCTTGATGTGTAAATACTGATAAGTAATTCAAAAGTTTGTAAAATACTGTGCAATAAAGCCAAGCCAAACAAATCTGTGATTAAGACCAAGCACGTTTCTCCTCTGCTCTGAGAAACATTTGCATCCCAGTCCTAGAAGTAACTATATTTCTAAACAATAGGTGGCTATTTTTCATGTTATGTAATTGTGCAATAATAAGATTTTCCACTTTGCTCTGGTTTCTAGAATCCAGATCTGAATTTATGGTCTGTTTTACTTTAAAATTTAACATGTATATGCAATTTGTTAAACTTACCTCAAGTTTCCTATTATTCGTATGATATTCTGTGCTTATTTTGACTTTATTTCTCCACCTACTTGGTTATATATTGTGTCTATTATTATATGTCACTGCATATTTTAAAGCAGCTTTAAATATTTTTGGAATGAGGGTTCGTTCTCTACACATCAATCAAATGAATCAAGATATGATGATATAGACAAAGTTTTTATAAAGACACACAGTGTGTCCTGTGATAATAATACCTGAGAGCAATATATCTAAGAAAGGTTGATCTAATAAGAAAAGTCTGAAATATGGCTAGAGAAAGGAAAGTCACATAATCCATTTACATACACTTCAGGAACGTGAGTGCTGTTGCCCAAGTGGTCAGTGTAAAGCCTTATTATGGGGATGACCATCTCAGGTACCACATTCATATGGAGAGACCTATAAGAGGTACTAGAGAATAATACGAAAATATTCGAATCATAGGTCCCTGTGCCATTTCATTAACACACTCATAACTAAACATACCCATAAGTATACATCATAGGCCCACACAAAGTTTCCAGAATGGAAGATTTCACTGGACAGAGCTTCTATTCTATTGTAATTATATATAGATATTTTGTTAGCATCTGTGCTGTAGTACTGAGATGCCCCATTTCTGGGTCTTTGAGAAGCTCATGCCTCTGGTCTTCCAAATTTCGGAGCCTGACTCATAAATTTTCCAAGATTATATCTCTCTGAAAGCCAGCCCGTCAGTTCTCTGTGTTAGATTATAAATCTTTTATTTCAAATGCTTACCATAAGCATATCTACACACATACAAGTTTGTTCAGAAACAAGAAAACTACCATGTAATGAACATATGCTGTAGGGAAGACAATCTATACATAAAATTTTACTTAATCCTTGCAAAGGCAATTAAATATATATGTATTTTATATTTAATATGTATATCTATATTTTTCCTTTTTGCTGATGAAAGAACTGAAAGGAGAAAATATATTGACTGCCTAAGATTACACAATTTGTATGTAGTAGAGGCTGAATTTCAATCCGTATCTGCCTCACCTTAAAACCTTTACCTTACTTCTCAAGACTTTTCACATTATGACTTCAATAATGGACAGAAATGATGTGCAGAACAGAAGAACCAGTTGGGGCCCAGGAGACCTCAATTATGTTGAATAGTCTTTTAATTAACCTGTTATACACATTGTGCAAAACAACTTCTATAGCTCATCAATTTTTAATCCAGGCCAGTGATTCCTGCTATAGAAAGGCATCTACATCGTTCTGTAAAAACACATTTGAAGAATGCTTATAGGATATTCAGTAATATGGGCTGACTTGATTAGGCATTTTCAAAATCAACCAGCGATGCTAAATATTTATTTTCCTAACAACTCTCTGGAAGTTAGTCTGCACATAGATATTCTAGGAAATGCTGACATAGACTGAATTGACATTTTCAAGCACAATAGTGGTACTTTGAAGGACAGCTCTATATCAACAGTTTGCTGGGTTTCCAAAGCCTTTGTATATTTCATGACTGACCCACATGACTTCTATTTACAGAAATATCCTTTGTAAAAAAACTTCATTCATTATAACTTGATTTCTGGCAAGGATAAATTGTCTTACATCCTGTTTTTCCCCTTGTCCCCATTAGTAAGGGAAAGAAAAACAAATCTTCAAAGGGATAAAAGAGGGGTGTTCTAGACAAATGTCACTAACAATTCTAGTATAATTGTCACAATAAAAAGGAAACCAAAGAAATAGTGCCGTGTAAAATTAGTTAACCTTTCATTGAGTGTGTGGATACTAAATTATTTGTGGCCAGTGACACAATTTGATTTGCACATTTTAAATTTATAAATATAAATTTATATTTCAATAAGTGTATCTGACTTACAGGAGAAGGCAACAAGATAATGTTGCTACCTTTCACCTTGCCGTTTCTGAATAGAAATTAAAACAATTTTGGCTTCGCCAATGAAGCAACTTTAGAAGTTCCTTCATCGTGTCAGCTCTGAAAAAATCTGCCTTACTTCCTTCTTTGACATGGTTCTGTTGGCCGTGCTGACAGTTACATTTCAGCCTTTTTTCTCTCTGCAAATTTCTACCCATCTCTCAGTGCTTTCACTCACTTAACAACTGTAGGGGGTAAAACTTTTGTTGTTACCTGCAATTATTTTCCAATGTCCGGTATGCTTAGTGGAGCCCACATTTTTAGATACAGAAGTCAAATTGAAAAGATTATAAGAAATTTCATCGACACTAATATTGACAAGCAGTTATTGCAAGTGTAGCATACGATTCTTTGATCATTTGGAAGCACTTAGGCTATCTCTTCACCCACAGCAGTTTGTATCTGCTTTCTAACTTCAAAAATTCCAGAAAAACAAGAGTTGCATTAAATAAGTCAGTGAGAAATCTATAAACTTAAATTCATGTCTTTGACCTCCCATAATGCTTGCAAAAAAAAAAGAAATTGAACAGCTTAACCAAAATGGATTCTTATGACTGTTTCCCAGCTTGGAAACTGTGTAGAAAGTGGCTAGTATATTGGCAGAATAGTGGTCTAAATACACATCTTATTAATTAAGTGACACAAAGGATTAATCCTCTCTCTAAATATAATTGATTCTATTAAATATCATCAGCCTTGTGATATTGAATCTTTATTTCATAAAAAATAAAAATTATTAAATTGTGAATCCACATTCATATGAAGAAATAACATATTATTAAATTATTTGAAGTACTGCTTAGGTCTTTGTTTTCTCTCTTTTAATCACTATTGAAAAGAAGTGCTTAATGGAAGCATTAATGCTTTTACTTTAAACATTCTCACTGCCCAGGATCCAGCCCAACTCATGCCACACTCAGCGGGAACACCAGGGCTGTTAGACTGACCTGGAGACTCCTTTATCTCTCTCGTCTTTGGTTCATCAGGCAGGTACAGTTGCTGAGCTACAGATAAGAAGCTGATTCTTCCTAGTCTTAAATTTTAGCTGATTTTTTTTTTTCAGATTTTTGAGGTAAAATTAATTTACAACAAAGTACATGTATGTAAAGTATATATTTTAATGAAATTTGGCATACATAAATATCCATAAAACTATCACTTCAATAAAGGTAATAAACCTATATATTTACCCCTAAAGTTTCCTCATGTCCTTTTTTAAAATTGAAATATAGTTGATTTACAATATAGTAACTAATGTCTTTTTGGAATCTCTCCTTCCAATCTCTCCCCATCAATGTCTATCCCTTATTCTCCAGGCAATGCTGATCTGCTTGCTCTCTTTCACTGTAGATTCCTTTTAATTTTCTAGTAATTTATATAAATGAAAATATGTAGTATATACATCTTTGGTGGGATTTGTCTTCTTTCAAGTGAATCATTATTTTGAGATTCATCTATGTTATTGTATATACCAACAGTTCATCACTTTTTGTTATTGAGTATTTTCCATACCACCATGGATATAGAAAGATTTGTTGATCCATTTACCCGTTGATAATATTTGGGTTGTTTCTAGTTTTTGGCTATTACAATTAAAGCTGGCATAAACATTCATGTACAAGTCTTTGCATAAGCATATATTGTTATTTTCATTTGGTAAATACCTAGAGGTGAAATGGCTAGGTTTTAAGGAAGGTGTATGTTTAATTTTAAGAAACTTATTAATTATTTTCCAGATCGATTGTACTACTTTACATCTACCAACTTGCACTGCATTCTAGCCAATACACAATATGTTCAGTTAATTTAATTTCAGCTCTCTGGTGGTAATGTACTTGTATCCTATTGTGGTTTTTTTTTTTTTTTTTTTTTTTATGTTTTGCAGTACGCAGGCCTCTCACTGTTGTGGCCTCTCCCGTTGCGGAGCACAGGCTCCAGACGCGCAGGCTCAGTGGCCATGGCTCATGGGCCCAGCCGCTCCGCGGCATGTGGGATCTTCCCAGACCGGGGCACAAACCCGCATCCCCTGCATAGGCAGGTGGACTCTCAACCACTGCACCACCAGGGAAGCCCCTATTGTGGTTTTAATTTAGCCTCATTTTTAAAGGTTTCATAACTCAATGGAGACAGAGGAAGGTGAAATAATTCTGGAAGGGAAAAAGCTAAGAGAAGAGAAGAGAAAGGAAGATACAGAATCAAATATGTAAAGAAATGGGTAAGTAATACATGTACAATTTTAAATGGTTTTATTTTAAAAGTAAGTGCCAGTGGGGAGGTAGAAATTTAAAATATTGAGTATTAGCATTATCCCTACAAATCAGGAAAGAATTTAAAGTCTGTACAGTTGACCTTTGAATAACACAAATTTGAACTGTGTGGGTTCACTTATATGTGGATTTTTTCGATAAATACTTACTGTAGTTCTACACGATCTGTCGTTGGTTGAATCCGTGGATACAGAACAGCGGATTAGGAGGGCTACCATGGACTTTCCATAGCACAGAGGACCAGTGCCCCTAGCCCCTCAACGTGTGCAAGGGTCAACTGCATATGGGAAAACAGCATAATAATAGTGGTGTTAGATAGACTATCGACAGGTTTCAGTACTGGTGATCAAAAGAGTTGAAGAAAGATAAACTGCAGTAATTGCAATATTCCAGGGTGCAGTTAATGAGAAAAAGATGGGGGTGGTAATAATAAAAAGAAAAAAAATTCACCAATGAAGACTTCCATTGTTTGGTAACTGACTAGAAAGAGTGTGGATTATGGTTTTCAGTTTGTGCTCTTTGTTACTGTTTTTTTTCTTTGCATTTTTCACAATAAGCATGTGTCATTTCCTCCCGAAGAGTTATGAAACAAACAAACAAAAAATGAAGATTTGCATTTAAATACACAAAATTAATCTACAGTTGTTTAGGCAATAGTATGATGATGGACTGGCTGGCAGCGAGGTGGAATGTGATCACGGGGCGCTGTCTTTCTGCCTGGATTGGAGCTGAACGGAGGCTGCATGGTTCATCTCTCTGAGCTTCCATTCCCAAATCCCCTTCTCCTCAGAGGGCCTGTCTCTGTGCTTTGTGAGCATTAACAGCCTTATTCTTAGCATTTCAGAGAAATGAATTGTAAATTCTCAATGACTTCATGCCTTCCAGTCTAGCAGCACTTCCTCAGGGTATAAGTGCTGAGATTTTCAACAGTTTTGCATGTCAAAGATTAGTAACCATCTATATCGCGAGTGTTTGAAAGCCTGTGGCTTCCTGTCTCTCAGCGTTGCAGCAGAAAGTTTGAGCTGAGTAGAAATTAAACAGAGGCAGGGTCTTCTGTTGACTTGATCTATGGGACGAATTTGGCTGAAAAGACTTGGTCTTTGACAATGAAGTTCTTGGAATTGGTATCTCAATGCTCGAAAGGGCAGAAAAGAAGACAGTATTAATAGCACAAACCCCTAGCCAGTGTTTCCAGAGCACCTAATGAATCTTGAAGCCATCCTTTAGTCAGCTGAATTGCTGAAATATGAGAGTCTAACACCATGACTTAGGCAGCATTCAGCACCAACCACATGTCACATCAGTGACAGAGGCAGAAAGTGCTGGGAGTTTTTAAACTTGAAGTCTTATCAATGCTCCTAGAAGAGACCAAGCTACAATTAGGAGAAAGGCACATCTGTAGGGCATGCAAGTGGAGACTGAACACACGCAGACACCTGGGGCATTCTGTATGAAAAATTCCAGTGGGCTAATGGCACACATAACACTTTGCAAGTGCATTGAGGCAAAGTATTAAGCAGTGTGATCTACTTGTGAATTGGTGGTTATTACCTTCGTCCAAAAACCTAGCCACAAAGAAGAGACAAGTGTTTTCAAAGACAAGATGGTGAATGTAAAAGTACATTTTTGGTACCTATTTTTGATGTTTCCATTAGGGCAGGTGACTGTCAGGCACAACCTGGTGAATATCCAATTCATACTTACATCTACAGATGGTTTCTTTTAATTCAGAAGGCCCTTCTTCCTGATGTGAAAAATATTAGTGAAAGTGCCACAGTCTGAAACAATGTTAGCAGTACAGCAACACCGTGGTGAGAGAGTGGGTACCAACACCAATTTTGGCCTTTTTGGTCAAATACATACAGATTTTAATCATTACTAATGGCATACCTGTGAAAACTGGTCTTGTATCATATTCATTATTATATCTCACCACTAAAAACATTTAATTATTTCCTTGATTTTAGTTAACAGTGGGGCCCACATATTTAGGAAAGAGAGCTAGACATGTAAGCTCTAAGTCTAAAGGTGAATCCCAATTTTTTTCACTTCAGAAGCTTATATCACTTGAATTTGGACATGAAGCTCTCACAGGTTGAATCTCCATTTTCTTACCTAAAAAAGAAGTTATAAAACATATTTTAGAGCAAATCATAAACAATGCAAAATATCTACCACTGTGTTTGATAAATATCTGGCATGGGTGATTGACTCATTCCAATCTGGACAAGCATTTTGCCTAAAATGGCCCTTAGCCTGGTTCTGCTTTGAAAAAGATGTAAAGGGAGAGACTTTAGCTAAAGAAGAAACTTTCACTTCTATATCTCAGGGAAGGGCTACAGATGGGGCTAGAGAAGGAAATGCAAACAAAGTTGATTTCACCAGTTGCCTGTAGCCTGTTGCTTCCTGCCTTCTTAGTTGTCTTCTAGACCAATTTCTGGACAGATTTATGTAACCATGATGAAGTGTCTGCTTCTGCTGGGTCGCGTGGGTAAGGCAGTTTTCTTGTAGGATATACCTTCAAAGAGCTTACTGTTCTATATATCTAGATGCCATAGAATTCTTACTTTTTAGTAGAGTATAATTCTTTGTAATTAGACTTTCAGTTCTGTGTAAGAGAATAACCACTTTTGCCTCTTTCAACGTGTAGTTACTGCAACTACATGTAAACACTGAGAGACTATAACGGGGCACGTTCCTTTCGGCACTGTGCTTAGGCAAGTTTCTTAACCACTCATAGATGGCTTGGCTGAACTACCTTAAAAGGCCTCTATGGGAACCCCACAGGATAAAGTATATGAGGGTGACTTGAACTGTACAAAGTGCCAGAAGGGTAGGGAACATTATTAAAGAACCTTTATTTATTAGATTTGCAAGTCATGTTTGCTTTTTCTTCTTGCTCAATAATTAACTGTCCAGGAGTGTTTTCCTTGTCTTTATAGGACTTACCTTTCCACTTATGCTTATGTGAAATAGTTACCAAAAAGCTTTTGTATTTGTGAAGAAGACCCTGAGGACTCAAATGCACCTGAGCATTTGTTTTTTACTTGCATATGAAGTAACTAGCATCAAGAAGCAATCAAAAATGATTTACTGTAAATTGTTTCAGAAACTGATAGATCACTATTTATCATCCTGTTTCCACTTGTTGTAGATATGTAATACAAAGGAGAGCAAATTCCCCTTTCAGATTAATGAAGGTGGCAACAGAGATTCTAATTTACCAAGTGAAACACTTTTTACACAGAGGTAGCTTTGGGAGACAGGTCTGAAGTTCATTAAACTTGCTGTGTGTTATACATGGACAACCTAATTCAATTCCCATAAAAACAGGCAAATAGGCCATCAATGTAAATTAAATCCAAAAGTAAACAAGTGTCACCATGACACTATATTACATGAGCATGTATCTCATAAATGGAAAAGTGAATTAAACTGTTAATTTCAATAGCAATTTTAGATAAACAAGTCCCAAACTGTAGGAGTCAAAAAGAGAATAGTGTTTTTATTCATGTGAATTACAATATTCTCCTTCAGAGGTTCACATTTTGCTTGCAGCCTTCCCTTTTAAAACCAGATTTTCCTTAATTTCCATTTTGTCTTCAGTTAAAGTTTCTAATTTAGCTTTGGACCCCCAGGGTGACCTTCTCTAAACCGTTCTCCTCACCGTGACCCATGATGTACAACATATTCCACTGTCACCCCCCTTCTCCAGTATTTCACAGATCCTTAAAGCCTTCACAATAAAAGCCTAAAAACGTGGTGCACACAAGGATGAGCATGACTGAGCACCATCTCAATGTTTCCTCGCCCCCCTCTCACATCTCTGCTTACTCTAACCTTCCACCATCAGACATAGAGGGGATGGACACACATTTCATCTCATGGAGCAACTTAAAATTCTTTGATTTTGTGCCACTAAGTCTTTTTTCACTGGTAACCTTTGTCTGGGATTGTGTGCCTAGTTCCCTTTTAAAACTAGAGTACAGTGTTTTATCTTTCAAGATTTAAATAGTCTGTGCTGCCTTGATCATGAAGCTTTGCTCCATATAGTCATTGACCTGCACTGTGGCCCCTCTGCTCCCAAAGCAGGATTCGGTCACAGCGCTGTTAGATGGCTTCAAGACTGTCTTCCTCATCACTATTCTATCTTCCTGATGGAAGGGTAGTGCATCTTTCTCATCTTTGTTTTTCTGATATAAAGCACCACGCCTGCCACAGAGTATATGCTCAGGAATTATTCAATAATTTTTTAATTGAATGAATGAAAGCTGATAAATAAGAGGAAGATAATAATAGATCTTTACTTTCAGTCTATAGGCTCTTAATCTCCAAAGTAAGCTTTATCATAACCCTGATTTTTGTAGGAAAGTAATTGGTCCATCCTAGAGATTTTGCATGCACCCTTGTAGACAAAGGCTGGAGCTGTAGTTTATCAGAGTGTAGATAGGACATTTTGTGATCCTCCATGGACAGGAGAGGATGGGTGGGCTGGTGAATCTGCTAAGAGTCATCTCCCATTTGCCCTCCTAACTTCCCTTACAGGCTGTCATGGGATTTCTCATTGCCTCTGGGGTAATTTCTACTTCACTCCCCCTAGAATAGACCTACAGAATTAAAAAAAAAAACATTTAACTCCAGTCTAGATTTGGTTTCTACAAATCCTCTGACATATCCTCTGACTTGCATATCCTCTGACTTGCATGGTTGTTAACGTTTGTTTCATGTGGTTCTTTTCTGGGTGTGTGGTGAGAACCACAAGAAGCACATCTGGTTTATTCTTCTTTTCACTCTCTATGCAAGTAATAAATTGTCTGTATCTGAAAGTGGTTCTTATCTTAACAGCTTGGATCAGTCTGGCTTTGACCTTATCTTGACTTGTGAACTTGACAGTTCTTTCTATTTCATTTCTTTCAGTATTATTCTTTTTTGCTTTTTCTCTTTCTTTCCTTAATGTTTCTCTCCCTTTCTTCTTTCTTTCATTCTTCTTCCTTTCTTCCCTCTTTCTCTGTCTCTCTCTCTCTCTTCATGACCGCGCTATCTGGTTTAGATTATATATGTTTAGTATTCAGAACTTATTATCTTAAATTTGTTAGAGGTCATCAAATGATCAATGGAATATTACTCAGCTATAAAAAAAAAGAATGAAATTCTGCCATTTTTGACTGTGGATGGACCTAGAGCATATTATGCTTAGTGGAATAAGTCAGACAGAGAAGGACAAATACACTATGTTATCACTTATATGTCGAATCTAAAAAATAAAACAAACAAATGAATATAACAAAACAGAAACAGAGGAAAAACTAGTGGTTACCACAGGAGAGACAGAAAGTGGGAGGGGCAAGTTAGAGAGGAGAAGATTAACAGATACAAACAACTATGTATGAAGCAAATAAGCAACAAAATATTCAATCATTATGTTGTATACCTGAAACTAATATTGTAAATCAACTATATTTCAGTAAAAAAAAAATAAATAAAAATTTTAAAAAATAAATGAAAGTCAGTAGTTGAGTTATTTACCCTCATGTGTGTAATGACAATGTTAGAAAAACAAGTCGCAAGTTGTAGAAGTCAAAAAGAGAAGAGTGCTTTTCTTCATGTGAATTACATGACAAGGAAAAGATACTAGAGGATAATAATTTTCTGTTTATAGGAAAGCTTCTGATATTATATTTGACACCTTAATATAATTCTTGTTTCCCCTACCTCAACAAAAGAAACTTCCATTTAAGAAGTGGGCAATAAATATTTAAATGTTGTGGCATCCTGGAGGTTGCCCCCCGGTGGGTAATGTGTTGGAACACTCACCATTGTCCACAAAAAGGAGTGTGAGGGCAGAAAGTCCCCAAGGTACCCAACTTTTAAAAATATTTATCTTATTTTTCTTTTCAGCAAAGACGGGAACTAGAGCAGAAACATTTGTCACCTGAAAATTAATTCCTTCTCCTGGCATCAAAAATATTCGTTGGCCAAAAAATTCATTCGGTTTTAAAGTAAAAATAAAAGACACATTTTTCATTTTCACCAAGAACTCTATTGAACAACATATTCACTGTCTTGTTCCACTATCTTCTGCCATTTTTCAGGCAACTTCATAATTCCATCTTCCCAAAACTTTTTATCTTTTTGAGCAAAGAACTGTTCCATGTGCCTTTTACAGTCTTCCAGGGAATTGAATTTTTTTCCATTAAGAGAATTTCATAAAGACAGAAATAAATGGAAATCCAAAGGTGCAATGTCTCGTGAATACGGTGGGGGAATCAAAACTTCCCAGCTAAGATGTAACAGTTTTTGCCTGGTCATCAAAGAAACATGCAGTCTTGCGTCCTCCTAATGGAAGATCATGCGCTTCCTGTTGATTAATTCCACATGCTTTTCATTGAGTGTTGCTTTCAGTTGGTCTAAGTGGGAGCAGTACTTGTGGGAATGAATCGTTTGGTTTTCTGGAAGGAGCTCATAATACAGGACTCTCTTCCAATCTCTCCATATACACAGCATCACCTTCTGTGGATGAAGACCAGCCTTTGGTGTGGTTGGTGGTGACTCATTTCACTTACCCCATGATTTCTTTTGTTCCACATTATTGTACAGTTCATAGTCCAGGGAGAAATCTCCAGCACGAAACTCCACAAACCACTTTTCACACATTCGATCAGTCACAGAACCTTCTCCATACACTGCACAAATCCTTTTTTGTGTTTCAGTTGTATTTTAACTTTCTTGAAATAAAAAAGCACAACATGCTGAAAAGTTTGCTTTTTTCTTCCATCTTCAATAGTAAAATACCTACACAAAAATTCACCAAATTTTGATGTTTTTTTAATGCACACTGATATGACAGCTGTCACAATACAATCTAACAAAATTGTTTTGAATAAAAAGAAAACTAAGCACTACTAGACACATCTTACAGGAAAAAAAGAACAAACTTTCTGGCCAGCCCAATATTAATTAGTGAGCTACCAGTTTTCCTCTTATATAATGAGGATAACAGTACCAAATTTCCTGTTTTATGAAGGGGAGTAGAGTAATTAGGTTACAATTATAACTAGAATGTAAGCCATCTAATTTTAAGTAATGGTATTATTATCAGTATTTCTCCAATCAGTAATAGAAAGAAAAATCAAGTTGCACTGAGAATTCACAACACTGCTCTCTCCATCTTCCTTTGTGGAACAACTATCTGACTTGTCTCATGTAAATGCCCCCCCAAACTATGAAAACTCCTTTATTCAGGTGACCACTGTCCCTCTAGAAGATATCTGTGTTACATCAAGCCAGGCTTTGTAAGAACTAAAACAATCTAAACAAGTATTTAACAGCTGCCCAAGGAAGCCTAGAATAGGGTTTTTAAAATTAATTAATTAATTTATTTTTGGCTGTGCTGTGTCTTCGTTTCTGTGCGAGGGCTTTCTCCAGTTGCAGCGAGCTGGGGCCACTCTTCATCCCAATGCGCGGGCCTCTCACTGTCACTGCCTCTCGTTGCGGAGCACAGGCTCCAGATGCGCAGGCTCAGTAGTTGTGGCTCACGGGCCCAGTTGCTCCACAGCATGTGGGACCCTCCCAGATCAGGGCTCGAACCCGTGTCCCCTGCATTGGCAGGCAGACTCTCAACCATGGTGCTACCAGGGAAGCCTTAGAATAGGCTTTTATTTCAGAGAGTTAATTCAGCCTGGGAATTTAGATGGAATAAATGCATCTTCACCTTCCTTTGCCTCAGAAAACTCTTCCTAAAATTCTTGTTTTGTTCTATTGTTTTTAACAAATGGTTATAGCAGAGAAGATGAGAAAGTGAGAAAAGTCTTCCATAGAGCGAAGAATACTTTTGTAAATATTTATCTTCAGATAGTTTGCATTAAGGTAGCTACATCTCCAGGAGGTGGTTCCTTATAATTAATTTGATCCATCATCACCAACCAGTTTCTCATTTTGTCAACTCATGGATTATAGAAATCTGTATGCACTGCTTTCTTTCACCTTATGAACTATAGATTGTATGTCAATTTTATGTTAGTGCTGTTCCAACTATTAATAAATCATTAAGGCACTAATTCTACTCTATAGACTTCTTGCTTTATATATATGTCACATAACTGCTACTCAATAAATGTCAATGGGTTTGAGTCTTTTTTGATTGTCATGTTAATATAGTTAATCTTTTTGAGCCCAAATATGGAAAAGATATGATGCCTTCCACAGTGAGATTTGACCAAGTAAATTATGGGACTCTTAAGGAATAGTGTGCAAGGTGGTTTACAACAATATCATAGGGGGAGAGGAGCAAAATGAGAGTTCGGATAAGCAAGCTAACCAGTGCCACTGAAATCATACAATCCAGACAGGCACCTATCCCACCTCTGCAAAGTCCAGTTTTTAAACTTTAAGAAAATCATCTTATGTAATAATTCATATCTTAATCTCAGTTTAACCCACAATAAACTATCCCTAGAGCCAGCAAGTCCAAGAAGCCATGTGTTTTCCAAATGGTGGCATGTCTTGTGAAAACAAGTTTATTCCCCTTGGACCAATACTGCACACAAACCAGCTCACACGAGAGAGAAGTTGGGCTTCTTAGGAAGTGTCTAGAGGAGCTCCAGAAACACTTCACCCTGAATCTGCCAACCTCCATTATTGGTAGATAGACACTGACAAAAATGGCATCCACAACCTGGACAACATTTCCTTCCTTAAACAGAGCTCCTAATGTCATGCACCCCCTCTCACTTGCCAGGGAACTTTCTTTGATGGGGTCCTTTACTTTTTTCTACTTTTTTTTTTTTTTTGCTGTACACGGGCCTCTCACCGTTGTGGCCTCTCCCATTGCAGAGCACAGGCTCCAGATGCGCAGGCTCAGCGGCCATGGCTCACGGGCCCAGCCGCTCCGCGGCATGTGGGATCTTCCCAGACAGGGGCACGAACCCGTGTCCCCTGCAATGACAGGCGGACTCCCAACCACTGCGCCACCAGGGAAGCCCTACTTTTTTCTACTCTTTTGATGGGTTCCCTTGATAGATGGTTAATTCAGAAAAAAGTGAATATGAATAAATTGAAAAGAAGGTCTCTTGGAAGCAGCCTTTCTGCTAGAGTAGAAATTGGGTAATATAGAAGATCTTTCTTAAACTGGTCAAATAATTTCATAAAATGTCTGTGAAGTCAGTTTAACAAAAATCCTTTAACTCACATTGGAGTAAGTTGAAGAGTTAATGACTAAGATTAACTTCAAATGCTGGTTTCAGCTTGTGATTCTGGGCCTGGCTCATTGCAGAGAGTTGGCATTTTCTTATTAGGAGCTGGCTTGATGCAGCAGAGCTCAGTGCCTGTGGCTGCCATGTCTGCAGCAATCTGTCTGGTGGAGTGACATATGCTGGGCCTTGGGTGAATCACATTAGGTAATTCACAGAAACTTTTGAGAGCAAGAGAAATGATCACTGTCTTTTAGGATTTGTCACAGTAAGGGATACAAATTTCAGTGTCTTATAATAATTTTAGAACAAAAAATACCAATGCAACTATTTCCATCCATTTGTTCATGGAGGCTGAAATGTCAGTTTTTAGCTCCTGATTTACATCTTTCATGAAGCTTTGTGACTGACTTGGGCCACCCTTCTCCAATTCCCCATATCAACTGTTCCATTCAGTCTTGGCAGAAGCTATTGGATATTTCTGTTTAATTGTTTGATAGGTTATATTATTTTCACAAGGAGATGACAACTTTCTCCTGGATCATAATTAGGTGTTAAAGCCCTATGTTCACAGAGATAGACCTGTACTTTATATATCTTTATGTCTCTTAAACATAATACAATTCCTGGACCTCCAGGAGGTCCCCTAGCATTTCAAGGGAAGCCCAAGAAGTCTAATTCCTGGTGCCAAAGATTGATTCTCTTTTTGATCAAACTCTACTCAGTCTCCCTTAAACTCTTTTTATATGGGACTTCCACTTTTGGACTTCTATGTTCATCTCTGCATTGCTCAATTTTGCAAAATACTTGTTATTTTTTTTAGCTAGAATTTTCTCATCCTCCATATCTGATCACCCTCAATATGTAATAGAGTCCTTAACGTCCACCATCACCTAGGTGGTGTTGAGACAGGAGGGAGGGGGGCAGAACACAACTTTTAAAAGAATTATAGAGCCATTGAGGATACGACATAAACTGGTTAGAACGAACTAGGATCAAGATGGTGGAAGATTCGACCTCCAGGAGACATTGAGCCTCATTATATGCTCATTTTAATACATCAGCTAAATGACATACTCACAGACACCACGACAGTTCTGAGGCCAACCGTAAAAGGCCAAAAAGTGGGTGGTGGCCCAATTCCTGGAAATCACCACCCCTTCCCTGAAATAGTTGGAATAATGCTCCAATTCCTTAGTCTATGAAATTACCCAGCCCATGAAAACTAACCACCCTATATTTTGGCACCTTTCATCTTCTGAGAAGGCCCACACTCTGTCTGTGGAGTGTGTTTC
Organism: Hyperoodon ampullatus; assembly: GCF_949752795.1. Taxonomy (NCBI): domain Eukaryota; kingdom Metazoa; phylum Chordata; class Mammalia; order Artiodactyla; family Ziphiidae; genus Hyperoodon; species Hyperoodon ampullatus. The sequence continues at coordinate 109,696,879 of NC_136921.1, forward strand.
TCCCAAGGCTTCCCTCGCCATTTGAGATAGACTGCATTCTGCCCATGGAAGGTGTATCTCTGTTTTCACTTTACTATGGCTTGCTCTTGAGTTCTTTACTGCATGAAGCCAAGGAACCTCATTTGGTGGCCCATCCCAGAGACTCACCCAGGACCTGGGACATGACAATCTTCTCATGCCCCATTTTCCTGCAACCTCTTTACAAAGGTTATTAATAAATCTACTTCTTGCCCATCACTCGCTGAATTCCTTCTGTGCTGATATGCAAAGAACCTGAGCTTTATTAAGCCCTGAGAAAAGATGTGCAGTTTCAGCTGGGAGATTGTGGATTTGAGTGCCCTCCTAAGCCAGAAATTGTGGGTTCAAGTCCCATCTGAGGTGTGATTTTGTTTGAGTCCCAATCTGAGGTGTGCAGTTTCAGTGTTTGATCACCCTGATCTGCCTTCAGAAAGAATTCTGTTAGGTTGGTTTAGCCAGAATCCCCCCAAACCACTGGTGTGTCCTCTTAGTAATTCTCTGTCCATTGACTGTTCTCTGTCCATTGTCCCTGCTCTTTGGATATATATTCCCTTTTGCCCATTTGTATTTGGAATTGAGCACAGTTCTATAATGAGGTCTCCTTCCCCCTATTACAATAGTTCTGAACAATATTGGCTTTTACCACCTTAACTAGTGTTCAACTTTGATATTATTTAACACTGGTAAATGTAAAAGGCAGACTTACAAAGATTTTTCTAGTAGAAAAAAATGCCAGGCATAAGAACTAACTATATGGATTTTGATAGGAGTTGGTGATTTCTCTGAATTTTTCCTCCCTTCTCAACTTGATTTAGCAATTGCTGAGCCTCATAAGAGATGGAGAGATAAGAGATTGCTGGTGGCTTTTAATTAGTGTTTATATCCACCACAATTTTGGAAACTGAGAATAGATATTAAGCCAAAGAATAACACCTGTTCTTCATGTGAGCAAGAAGGCTGAGGAAGAGAATATGTGCTGCACTTAGATAAAGACCATTTATAATGAGGATGTAGAATGCTCAGAGGATGTCTTTTTAAATATGGGTTCTTCTATTGTACTTGTGAAGTACAATTTGAAAATAATTGTGTAAAGTAAATGTCTCCTTAATTTCCCCTTGCCTTTAGTCATTTAATAAATTAAGAAATGATTATTAAAAAACTACTATTTTAAGTGTCAAAGGGACATAAAAATGATTCATAGAACTTAACTTTCACTATTTAAAATTTTTTCACCATCAACAGTTTGAAAGCAATACTTAGCCTATCAAATCCAAATTATCAAAACCCCCAGGTTGCTTTAGTCCATTTGAGCTGCTATACTATACTAAAAATACTATAAACTGTCTGGCTTATTAACAACAAACATTTATTTCTCGCAATTCTGGAGACTGGTAAGTTCAAGATTGGGGCACTGGCAGATACAATGTCTGGTGAGAGTCTGCTTCCTCATAGATGTCTGTCTTTTCATGGTAACTTCACATGGAAGAAGTGGCAAGCTAGCTTTTGGGGTCAATTTTATGAAGGCATTAATGGCAACCTTGAGATCTCCACCCCCATGATCTAATCATCTCCCAAAGACCCCCAACTAATATTATCATCCTAGGGGTTAGGATTTCAACATATGTATTTCGGGGGACACAAACATTCAGACCATAACACAGATCAATAGTTTCCTAATCAGTAGGTCTATGATCCTCTTCTCATGACATTTTTTTTTCAACCTAGGAAAGAGAAAGTATTAATAGAATGCATATTTTGTAATACTTGTTGCTTGGCAGGGCCACTGTTCTTGTTCTCTTTAAGGAAACACTTAAAAAGTGCAAGGTATGCCTCAGGGCGCCATTTACAGGCTTTGTTAGGGGAAACTGATATTAACATTTGTGTAAGAGATACCATGATATTCTTTTGTCAGAAAATCCCCTTTCTATATATAGCCCAAAGCATTATCTTGTGAGATGTATTCTCTTCAAAGCATGTCAGTCTAGAATCAGATAATTCATATTTCGTGCATGCTACAAATATGATGGAAAAATGAGTAAAAGCAGATGCTATTGGTGTGGAGACACACACATGCAAGTAAGAAAAAATTAATTTCAGCCTGCAGATAAAATAGATAAAATATATTTATCTCTAATGCTCCCTACATGTAAATTATTGCAAATCCATGAAGACAATCTTGTACATTAGTACAGAGATTAGGAAAACTCTGCATTTTAGAGCTATCTGAGCATGGGATAGAATTTATGATATTCCCATTATATACTGGAATTTTTCCAATTAATTTCCATACCTTTCAGAATTTTCACTGACATATGCTATACAATTCTTAGGCAAATAGCTACAGTTGTAATGATAAAACAAAGGAATTTTTGTTTGTTTTTTAAATTATAGGGGCAGGATCCAAAATTATCTTGTTTACCTATATCAAATTCTAAAGTTACTGCTGATAAATTTGAGTCCAAACATGTAATGAGGAATTATTTAAATAGGTTATATAGTAAGGAGAAGGATTATCAGTGATAGCTTATCCTAAGTTTAGCAAGTAAACTTTAAAAGTCACTTATCTTTCTTATTACAAAATTTCTCTATTGTCTCTATACAAAATTTCTATTTGTGTCTGAACACTTTCCACTAACCCAAAGAATAGAGAGCATTCTTGGGGGTTGTATCTAAGCTATGGTTCATGAACAAGTTTGCTATTCCCAATTCAAATAGTTTATACTCAAATAATTCTAGGAGTTATTTGAAATTTGTCAATGTATGCAAAAATGGCTAGAGGCCAAGGCTGGCCCTTCCAGGGATAAATGCATGACTCTGTGGAAGCTAGAAGATGTAGGGTGGTCCTTAAAGAAAAAACATCTGAACCAGGTGGGTACTGGTGTTGCCTTAAAGGAAGAAAACTCAACATGCACAGTTGACTCTGATGGTCTTGTTGGGCTATGTGTAAATGAGTAGTAAGCAGAGGCAACTTATCCACAGAAAGACAAGATTTGAGTTGGTCCTGTGGAGTAAGAATGCCACCTGCCATATCAGTAAATAAAGGATGTAGCAGCCATCAGCCACTACAGCTGCCCCAGAAGGTGAGCTCTGAGGGAACTCAACAGGATGTCCGCCATCAAGCCATCAACCACTGGCTCTAGATAGTTAAGGTGCATATCAAAGGAATGATTTCAATGAGCCCACACCCTTGCATCTTCCCATAAAAAGAGAAGTGCTAAATTCATTAACTTGAGATGTTTGGTTTTCTTTAGTTAACAATAATCTTTTGTTAGGGCCTCTCAATGTTGTGGCCTCTCCCTGTTGTGGCTCTCCCGCTGGGGAGCACAGGCTCCGGATGCGCAGGCTCAGTGGCCATGGCTCACGGGCCCAGCCGCTCCGCGGCATGCGGGATCTTCCCGGACCGGGGCACGAACCTGTGTCCCCTGCATCAGCAGGTGGACTCTCAACCACTGCGCCACCAGGGAAGCGCAACAATAATCTTTTGATGTTCTGACTACCTGGTCTTTTTGCAAAAACTCCTACTTATCCTGGCTCCTCCCTTACCTCTTTGGAGCTGTCTTTCAGAGCTATCTGAGATGCTGTGTCCCCAGTCTAAGGTCCTCAGTTTTGTCCACCAAATAAAACGTAACTCTCAACTTTTAGGTTGTGCGTTTTTAGGGAGAAGCAGAGAAGGGAGAAAGGAGAAGGGAGAAACGGGCATAGGTTTTTGACTTTTCAGTTCACGTGCATGGAACTTATTCCTGGTTCTCTGTTATAGGGAAATCACTTCACACCAACAATTAACCTTTCATATGTTACTTCATTTAGAGTGGGCTTATGCTCAAAGCATAAAAAAAAGAATCTTGACTGAAAAAAGATCTTGGATTTGCATAAGTGAGAAAATTAGAGCAAGATACTTCACGTGGAGAGACAGAAATAGATGCAAATATGAAGGGTGTGTATCTATAATGGCACATTTTATACCAGGCTGGATTTTGAAGATAGATTAATATCTTTGTACCCAAATTAGGTATTCATATTGGATCCCCACAAGCAGTTGTGTCTACTGAAGATTTTGAAGCACATGAGAGGCATGATAATGATGGAAATTAGGGCAGACCACCCCAAGATGTGCCATTTTGGCATGAGAATTATTCTGAACTGAAAGCAAAAGACTGAGCCCAAAAGACTCAGAAGGAACCTTTAACCTTCCCTCTGATCTCAGGTGGCCCCGGCCTGCAGCAGTTTGGAGCAGGATTTCTGTTCCTGACCAGAGACTGAGGTTGGGCTGTGGCAGTGAGAGCACTGAACCCTAACCACTGTTCATACCCTCACGGTAGTTGGAATCACTTTTATGAGGCATTTCTTCCAGGTTTCCTTTGGCCAATCATCTTGCTTTGCCTGGTTCTGAATCCGTATTTGGTATTTCTCAAGGTCCTCCCATGTGCACGTGTGCATCTGTTAGCCAAGATGGATTCTAGTGAAGAGGCCTATGGGTAGGTTAACATCACCTACTGTGGGGTGGCGCCCCCTCCCTTTTTCACCTTCATATAAACATATGCTATATAAACTTTGCTACCTTTTTTGTAGGGTATAAAGGAATATTTCATTTTCAGTTCTCAAAATCTAGGGATCTCGGAGGTGACAATGAAATAATTATGGAAGATGTCATTTATTCAGGTATCACAGAAATGCATATGTAGGACAATAAGAAAAATTCTTTTAAATGAAATGCCAAAGGATTTTAAATGACAATTAAAATGCTCAGTTTCTATTTTCTGAGTTGTATTGTCATGCATTATGATCATAGCATATTTTCATTTGTTTTAAGAAATGAAATGCTCAGGCTTCCCTGGTGGCGCTGTGGTTGAGAATCTGCCTGCCAGTGCAGGGGACACGGGTTCGAGTCCTGGTCTGGGAGGATCCCACATGCCACGGAGCAACTAGGCCCGTGAGCTACAACTATTGTGCCTGTGCGCCTGGAGCCTGTGCTCTGCAACAAGAGAGGCCGCGATAGTGAGAGGCCCACGCACCGCGATGAAGAGTGGCCCCGCTTGCCACAACTAGAGAAAGCCCTCGCACAGAAATGAAGACCTAACACAGCAAAAATAAATAAATAAATAAATAAATAAATAAATAAATAAATAAATTTTTAAAAAAAGAAATGAAATGCACAAGGAAATGAGGATGGGCAGCAAAGCAAATTACCTAATTTATTTTTAATACAGATGAAACATAATAGAGTGACACAAAGAGAAGAAAGATGGAAATTCCAGTATATGCACAGTAATGTTTTTGAGGATTGGTGGAGATTAGAATTTCTGTTTGCCTGTCCATCTCCTCAAGACTGTTATTTTGCTCAATGTTGCATTTTTTGGGGAAACATCTGGAGGTTTAATAACCGTTTGTGTTTAAATTTTGAAAAAAAAATCAGAAATTTAAAGTCAAATAGTTTGCCTTGCCCTTTACCTTTTTTGGTGGTAAGAGTCTCCATTTACAACCTTGGACCCTCTTGACAAATACTCTCAGTCCACAGCCTAAACACAATGCTCCTTCACGCACTTATCTAGGGATCCATACATTCAACTCCCAATGCTACTCTCAGGGGTTGTGTTCCCACTGACTGACACAACCTTCAGGGACCAGAAGAAAAAATTACTGCCACTGTAATATGTCTTGCCTAACGATTCAGTTTAAGTTCTCAAGCTCTCCTATCAGAAAAAACAGAACTACTACTGTGAATGTTGTTTCTCCATCTTTCTCTACATAGAAGAATGAAGAAGTTTCTTCATTCCTCTGCTCACTGAATTCCACCCTCAAAGTAACCAGTTATGTGATTCCCATACAACAGATTAGTTTTATCTGTTTTAAAACTTTATGGAAGTAAAATTTTACAGCATTTAATCTTTAATGTTTAGCTTCTTTCAATCAGCATGTTTTAGAGATTGACCCATATCGTATTAACATCTCATTATTTTTATTGATGAAGTATTATTTAATGGCCTGAGTATAAACACTTTATTCACTGATCTGGTAATGGCTATCTAGGTTATTCCTTGTTTACGAATAAAGCTACTATTAAAATAGGTACACAAGATTTTTTGTGGCCATACATTTTCATTTTACTTTCAAAAAATAAATAAGGGTAAATTTGCTAGGATATTAAGTAGATTTGTGTTTAAACTTTTAATTAAATGTCAACCAGATTTACAAAGAATTTACATGTTCATAGTCTCAAAAACAATTTATGAGAGATGCAGTTGCAATATATCTTTGTCAACATTTGATGTTGCCAGTCATATCATAGCTTAGCTATCTTAGTTGATGTATAGTGGTATATCATTGTGTTTTTAATTTGCATTTCCCAGATGGCTAAGATTACTTATTAACTATTTGCGTTTTATCTTTTGCAAAATATCCATCGAAGTTTTTTGCCTATTTTTGTTGGGTTCTTTGTCTTTTGGTTATTGAGTTGTAGGAATTCTTTATATATTCTAAGTAAAAATATATTTTGTCAGATTTATGTGGTACAGATATTTTTCCCACTCTGTAACCTGTCTATTCATTTTCTTAATGGTAAATCATTTGATTAGTAGATATTTTTTATTTTGAGGAAGCCAATTCATCATTTTATTCTTTATAGTTAGTGCTTTCTGTGTCTGCTTTAAGAAATATTGGCCTCCCTCAAGGTCTTGTAGACATTCTCTGTTTTCTTCTCAAAACTTTCAGTGTTAGTATATACATTTAGGTCTACCATTCATCTTAAATTAAATTTTGCATGTGGTATGAAGTAGGAATTTTAGCTCATTTTTTTACAACACAGATTTCCAGTTGCCCTAGCACCATTTTCTGAAGAGAGTATACTTTCCTTATTGAATTGATTTGGCCCCATTATTAAAAAAAAATCATTGGTTATATGTGTATCTATTTCTGGATACTATTTGATTACTTTGATCTATTTATCTTATAATTTCTTGATTACTGGAACTTCAGAGTAAGTCTTAGAATCAGATAGAGTAAGTTCTCCAAACTTGTTCTTTATTTGCAAGATGGTTTTGGCTATTCAAGTTTTTCTCAATTTACATAAAAGTTTTAGAATCGCTTGTCAGTTTCTATAAAGACTATAGGAATTTTTATTGAAATAACATTGACTCCCTACATCAATTTGGATATAATTTGCATCTTAACAATACTGAGTCTTCCAACTCTGAATCTGTTATATCTTTACATTTATTTAGGTGTTTTAATTTTTTTTCTGATTTCATTTTATTACTACTATGTGCATTATTAGTTGCATCTCTTTGTTTTAGTGATTGCTCTAGGATTTACAGTATCCATCTTTAACTTATGACAGTCTACCTTCAACAGAGATCATATTACTTCCTATATAGTGTAATAATCTTACAATGCTAAACTTCAAATTCTATTTTTTCTTTTAGAATCATTTTTTAAAAATTTTATTGGAGTTAATTTTTTTATCAATAATGTCTTATTAATGTTTTCATCATAGAGGTCTTGCACTTGTTTTGTTACATTTACCTGTAAGCAAGCATTTTTTTTTGGAATTCTCCTATAATTGGTATTGTGTTTTAAATTACATTTTCCAGGTGTTCATTGATATTACATGGAAGTATAATGGATTTTTTTGTATTGACTTTGTGATTTGAGACATATTTGCTTAAGAATTTTAATAGCTCTTTGGGGTTTTCTTAAGATTTTCTATGTAAAAACCTCTTTTCTGTGAATAAAGATTGTTTTCTACTTCTTCCTTTCCTATCTTTATGTTTTTTTAACTTCTCCTTATTGCTTTATTGAACTGTCTGGGACCTCTAGGTACAATGGCCAATATAAGTGGGGAGAGCAAACAGTCTTGTCTCTTTCCCAATCTTATGGAAATATCTTACAATATTATACTATTTAGCATTATGGTATCATTATTATCTTGTAGATTCCTTTTAACATGTGGAAAGGTTCCCTTCTATTCCTATTTAGTAAGAGTTATAAGAAATTGGTATTGATTCTTTTTTTCTAATTTCTTTTCTGCATCTTTTGAAGTTATCACATAGTTTTAATTTTGTTAATATGGTGAATGTTGATTAATTTTATTTTTAAAACAACATTGCATTCTTAGTATGCACATCACTTTGTTATAATATATGATCATTTTAACATATTCAATGTGCCATCAGTTACATTTACTGATTTTATGTCTATGTTCATGAGATATATACAATGATTTTTTTTTGGAAATGTCCTTATCTGGTTTTGCTACCAGGGTCATGACAGTTTCATTTAAAAAAAAAGTTGGGAAGTGTTCTCAATGTCTCTATTTTCTAAAATAATTTTTGTAATATTGATATTCCATCTTTAAATGTTTGATAGAATTACCTAGTGAAGTCATTTGGCCTAGAATTTACATTATAAGAGATTTTAAAAACACAAATGCTATTTCTTTATTGAATATAGGGCTATTAAGATTTTTTTATATCCTTTTGTATTAATTTTGGTAAGGTATATCTTTCAAGAAAGTTGTCTATTTTATAAGTTGTTGGATTTATTTGCATTTTTATTATCTTTTAATATCTGTAGGATTTGTAGTGACTCTCTTACTTTTTTTTCCATTCTGATACTTGTGATTTGTGTCTCTCTCTCCTTATGTACACTCACCCCTTCTTCTCTCTCTTTCTCTGTCCTCAGTCTTTCAAGGGGGTTATTAATTTTAATGAAATTTCAAAGAGCCAACTTTTGGCTATATTGATGTTTCTCCTTTTATCAGTTTTCCATTTCATTATTTTTATTTTACTAACTTTTTGCTTTTAAAATTATTTTTTTTCTTTATTCTGGTTTATTTGATTATTTTATATACATATTATGTGTTATATACAATATAATAAATATATTATATGTATACATACATACATATATATGTGTATATATATACATATATATATAACAGAATATATATATATATATATATGTTTATATATTTTTCATTACATTTCTTTGTATCTCCAGCTCTCTGATGATCTTAAAAGGACTATAATTTTGTAGATCATTCAGCTTGTTCTCATTGTTAGGTTAAGAGCAAAGATCTTTTATGAATCTCTACAACTGAAGCAGTAGCACAAAGTCCTCTGGCCCACATCTGCATAAAGGGATGTGAGACATGGAAAAGTTCTTAGGCTCATAACATAAATAGTTTATTATTTTCTCAATAAAGACACTGACAGCCAGTAAGCCAATTTAAATACAAAAATAAATAATCTTTAAGAAAGGATCTGGGGCTTCCCTGGTGGCGCAGTGGTTGAGAGTCCGCCTGCCGATGCAGGGGACATGGGTTCGTGCCCTGGTCTGGGAGGATCCTGCATGCCGCGGAGCGGCTGGACCCGTGAGCCATGGCCACTGGGCCTGCGCGTCCGGAGCCTGTGCTCTGCAACGGGAGAGGCCACAGCAGTGAGAGGCCTGTGTACAGCAAAAAAAAAAAAAAAAAAGAAAGGATCTGGCTTTCTGAATTAAAACTTCACTTTGACATAGGAATTTATTTTTACTGCTCCTGACCCACTTAAACTACATAGGAAATTTTTGTAAAAAAGCCTAAACAGACAAAGACAAAAAAATAGAAAAGAAAAGGAGACAGAATCACTAAAATATTATAAAGTAAAAGGCATATAAATAAGCAGTAACTAAATTAGGCTACCTTAAAAAAATGGAATAAACATTGAGAAGAAACCCAAATTTTGTTGCAGAAGTCTACAAGAGTCAGGAATTGTTAGCAATAAGAACCTTTGGAAATGATGTCAAATGTAGGTTTAAAACTAAGAGTGAGCAAAAGCAAGTCCATCCTGACAGCTGACATGCTCAGGTCAGGACTCCATACAGATTGTGATATAATGGGTGATTCAATTCAATTCATTTGAGTCCCCCATCAAATTCATATATTAAAATTCTAAGCCCTAATAGCTCAGAATATGAATTTATGTGAAGAAAGAAGGGGATTAAGTTAAAAAGAGGTCCTTAGGATGGGCCCTAATCCAATCTGACTAGTGAGACCCTCAGAACTCTGGCACATAATGACTCCATCCAAATCCCTGCACTGAGGGACCACCAAACTGTAGCATGACTTCTAGCAGCATAAGACTATATCCCTAGGATGACCCCAGCTCCCTATTAAAACACCTGCCTGTGAAACTCAAAGTTGCCAGGAGAACTTACTGTTTTTCTAACAAACACCTGAGGATAGGCCCTTTGACACCAGAAGTTCGGATTCTCTGCACCCGTGCTAGATCAAATGTTGAAGACAGAGTTTTGGGTAAAGCAGAAAAAGATTTATTGCTTTGCCAAGCAAAGGGAGACACAGCAGGCCACTGCCTCAAAAAATGATGTGTCCCAAAGCAGGAGGACTTGATGAGGAGTTTTATAAAACTACTTCAAGGGTGGGATTGATGACAAGATTAGGGTGTGTGCAGGGTCTCAGGTGGTTGGTATCCTTATCTTGATGAGCTTCTCTGGTCCCTTTAATCTTGTGTCAGGTGGTTTATTGGCTGCTCCTCCCTTGATTAGCAAATGTTCTAATCTGCACTTTGGAAGTCAGGGAAGGTCATGGAGGCTGGAGTCTTGCCTACAAGAAACAGGGGACAAAAAAAAAAGGCTCCATGCCCAGGAGCCCACAGCCCACTTCCCCCAACTCCATTTCTCCCTGACCTTCCTTTCTCAGAGCATTTATGATTGTGAATCTGTCTTCTGTCCCTTTGAGATGTATATGTATCTTCTACAACTCAGAAGTGTCTTTTTCAAGAACCTGAAAGCCATTCCTTTGAAATATGATCATCAGGAAGGATAGGGCCTCAGTCTTCCAGTTTCTGTGGAAGGATAGAATCCTGACTTCAATAATTGCCAGTTAGCAGCTGACCTGATCACATTTACCTTGACCAGCCCTTCATAATTTTTCACTTGAGTCCCTGCTCTCTCCGTATACTCTCATCTCCCTTAAAAACACCTAGTCACATCTGCACAAATCAAAATGAAGCTCAGCTCTTTCCTCTACTGTCAGTAGTTACTGAACAAAACCTGTTTTCATGGCTTTAACTAATTTCTAGCTTTATGTATCTTTGACATTGTTGTTCTTTTTTTATTATTTTTTAACACCTTTATTGGAGTATAATTACTTTACAATGGTGTGTTAGTTTCTGCTTTATAACAAAGTGAATCAGCTATACATATACATATATCCCCATATCTCCTTCCTCTTGTGTCTCCCTCCCATCCTCCCTGGTGTTCTTTAATAAGAGGAAATTTGGACACACAAAGAGACACGAGGGAGGCATGTGCACAGAGGAAAGACCATGTGAAGACACATTGAGAAAGTGGCCATCTGCAAGCCAAGGAGAGAGTCTCCTCAAGAAACAAAATCCTCTGACACTTTGATCTTGGGCTTCTATCCTCCAGAATTGTGAGAAATACATTTCTAATTTTTAAGTCACCCAGTCTGCAGTATTTTGTCATGTCAGCCCTAGGAAACTAATAGAGGCCACATAGTGTTTATGTAAATATTTCAAAATTTTAAATCAAGCAAAAAGACCTACTAAATAATAATATTTCATCCTCCTACCTTGACCCATATGCTTTCATAACAAACGGGAAAACCAGATTGAAATGTAGCATGATAGGACTCTTTATAGCTCTGCCTTAAATTGTAGGAAAAAGGAAAGAGCAAGCCCTTGTCCTAGACCTAAGGCCTGTCTCTTTCTCTGCCCTCACCTACTTCCATCTCACACTGTCAACGGCCACAACTTTACATATGTGGAGATCTGAATCTTGATGTACAAGCTTTGAGTACATTTCCCAAAAATATCCAATACTTCATCAACCTTCAGACCCATTATGAGCACAGTCTGCTCCCCATGAAGATGAAACTGGGGCTGGGGTCCAATGTGATGCCCACATAGACACTAGGAGTGGGATTTGGGCCATTTGAGTGGGAAGTTTAGGAACCTAGGTATCTGAGCTGTGACCTAGAAGAGGAGTCATACTCTCCAAACAGACACCTTCACTTCACTGTGCAAACTCCTTACTCTGTATGAAAGGTTGCTGCCAGAAAAGAACAAGAGGGGAGCCCTCTAAGATGAAGGCCTATGTCAAAGATTTCCTTGAGCAGAATATTAGAAATTCGCTTTGTGGTATGTATGGTTTCTGGACTTGGATACACTGGGAGCATTTTATTGGGGTGATAAAATACTGACTTGTACACTGATCAAATTAATATTCATATCAATAACTCCCTTTTCCTATTCTGTTCTCAAGAAGCTAGGAGATGATAGAGGAATCCTTTCTGGGAAATTTGATTAGGCCAAGAGGAGAACATAAAGACACAGATATCAATGTTGTCCTAAAGACATGTCCTAAACTAGATGCACCCAGAAAAAAATCCCATGGTTAAAAAGCACAGTCCACAGCCTCAGAACTTCCAAGTGGTTGTTAGTGACCACACTTAATGTGAGCAGACAAGCAAGGATCACCATACACCAGAAAAAGACTCTAAAAGGAAAAACAGAGGTAAAAAGTGAAAAGAAAATCAAAACAACCACAAAAAACTTGGAGGAAACAGAGGCATTGAAATAACTAGGAAACAAAACCAAAAATCTATTGATCTCAGATAGATAATATATTTTATTATGTTCATAAAACAAGCTCAGAAAACTATTTTTTCTTCAATATAGAGTATAAAAAAGAGAGCTCTGAGAATTTTTCCCAGACTGTAGGTGCCTTTTTATGCTCTTAATCAAATATATGTTTTAAAATTTTTAATTTTAATAAGGCCCAATTTATAAATTGTTTCTTTGATAAATATATTTTATATCAAGAGGAATATATTTTAACATATTCTAAGTAATGAAGATATGTCCCTATATTTTCTTCTAGAAGACTAATTACTTTACCTTTTGCATTTAAGTCTGTGTTCCAACTCAAATCAATTTGTGAGTGGTGTAATTTGGGGTGGAGGTAAGGCTTATTTTTTTTTAATCAATATTCAATTGCTCCAGCATCATTTCTTGAAAAAAATTGTTGTGATGTTTCTATACTAAATTAAGGAACATTTTATTTGAGGGTGGTGTTTAATTTTAGACCTCTATTCTGTTCCATTTTTCTATTCTTGCACAAACACCATAATATACTAATTAATATAGTTTTGCAATAATTCTTAAAATCTGGTAGTATATCTCCTGCAACATGAAAGATTAATTACTATGATTTTTTTTCCAAAAGCAAGAAATAAAAGGTTCTTGCCTTTATGTCCAATTGACAGTTCAAGAGACATTAAAATATTTGTGGCCTTGAAAATCATGACCTTCTAAAAACCAGGAGAAATTCAAGTTGTTAGGACACTGGTCCTATCTTGCAGCTGTTGCTATAACAATTTAGGAGACATTCTGAGAAAAGCAGCACTGGAACTCTGTAATTCTGGGTGTTCACCAAATGCCATCTCCTCTGGTAGTTTTTGACTATAGGGTGGAGAGTCAGGTTTAAAGGCAGCCTTGAGCTCCCTTGTTGTGTAATTGTATATGACTGCATTCTCCAAGCTGGAAAGGGCTGAGCTATGGGCCATTTCTCTCCAGGACCCAAATAATCATTATATTACTTATGGTTTACTGTTAGTCTCCCTATATCAAGTGGTGTGCAGTGATTATCATGTTTGAACTTTTCTTTCTTGTTTGAACTTTTCTTTCTCTTTTCCCTATATCTTAGCAACAGGGAAATGGTGGGAGTGTGAGGGTGTCTGGGCTTTCGTAAATGTGAGCAAGGCAGATTTTAGAAACTCATTCCTTAAAGTTGGCTTTCAAGTCTGATACTTCTTTCCTCCCTCTTTTTCTTTCCCTTCCTTCCTTCCTTCCTTCCTCTCTCTCTTCCTTTCTTTTTCTCACTCTCTCTTCCTTCCTTCCTTCCCTCCTTCTTTCCTCCCCCCTCTTCTTCTTTCTTTCTTTTTCTCTTTCTTTCTTTCTTCTTTCTTTTTCTTTCAGCGCTCTAGGTGAAATTTATATCCCCCAAATTATATACTTACTTATTTTCCACTCACAATTTATTGATTAGCTAATAGTTCATGGATTTTTAAAAATTTATTTTCTTGTTTATATTTTGAGTTAGTGGCAATTTTTTCTTTGCCTCTATAATCTAAGAGAACATTTTCTAAAGCACCTAGAAATACTCATTTCTTAAATACCAATTTGCTTAAACTAATGATATATATGATGTAATGTGATATTTCTCTCTCCTTTGAGGAAAAACAATCCAGTTAGCTTTCATAACTTAGCTATATCTCGACTCACTCCCTTTTTTATATATACCCCAAGCTTTGCAGGGAATCCATTACTTTATAATAAGGATATGAAATGGGGATATTTGCTCCATGGGGAATCATTCTTGATTCTATAGTCACCCATTACACTTTGACAACTGTGGTTAAGGAAAGGATCAGAAATATAGACAAAATTCTCTATGTAAGGATGCTTATTGAAGTAATGTTTACAATGGTTTGCAATGATAAGTAAATGAAAATAAATAAATGCAAAAAGAAATGTTTAAGTACATTATGATAGACCCATGATAACATATTTTGCATTTGTGAAAAATGTTTTCAAAGGCTTTTTTTTGGTGAGCACTTTTAACAATGTGGGGAAATTAAATTATTGGTAAAAACAAAGAGACACAAAGTTATAAATGGGGACAAAATAAAGGCTAAAGAAATGGATCCCAAATATGAGATTTATGTGTAATTTTTCCATTAAGCTGAGATAATGCTACAATCATTGGGTCACATTAACATCCTCAATAATTCTTGAGCAAGACAGGCAAGCTCTCGTTCAGGTCATTGACTCCTGGAATGTTCTTCCCTCAGATATTGGTTTGGCTCACCTTCCTCAGGGCTTCAGTTACATATCATCATCACAGTAGTTTTTCTGTGAACATTCCTTTAAAAATTGCAACCTCAATCCCCCTTCATATCACAATACTCTCTGCACTTGACCTCATGCCAGTTATACAACTCCATCTCTTATTATGCACCTATACAAACCATCTATTCTAGAGGGCCAACTCTTTCACTCTCTCCAAAACATGCCTTCCTCATAACTTCCCTCCTCTGCATGACCTTCCTTCACCTCTGCCTACAATCCTCTGCTCTTAAAGTTCCCATATCTGAAATCACCTTTTGTCCCATGAAACCCCCTTGTACCCTCACAGAGGAGTTGTTCTTAAAATCTTATCCTTAAGATTTTATCTCCACTACACTTCTATATCAATATTTATGTTTTATTGGCTTTTAATGTATACCTCATTATCCCAACTGGACTTTAACCTCCTTGATCTCAGGTATCTAATTTTACAGTTATCCAATTCTCCACTGTAGGTCTTTACTCATTATCTGTTGATTGATCACCTACATGCTATAAACAGCTTTATACTGCATGGAAATAAAAAATGTCAAGAGCCAAAGACATATTTCTTCTACTTTTACAGATGGGGAAGGTGGATAACTATAATTAGGAACAAAAGAGAAACATAATGAATCAATTTGATAGCAAATAATAACACAAGAAGATTAGTAGACCTTCCTTTTCGCATATAGTTCAATGGAATAATGTGGATGAATAATGATGGAGGAAGAGATAAAAATATTGTAATTACAATTGCCTTCAGTTTCATCGTATTAATTTAGAAACCCTGGCAACTATGCTCCACAGAAGACAGAAAATGATGGATGTGGCAAATTACTGCTTCCTGTAGCAATGTGAGGGCGTTTTTGAATTAATTCTTATCAATGGATGAAGCAGGATTAGCAAATTAGTGTCACTGAAGTGAAGCCTTTCCAATTCAATCATATCAGGTAAAATCATGAAATCGAAGCCAATTATTTACAAAACACATTTTTTAACTTTCAAGAGTTTGGCTGAAAAAATAGTTTAAGCAAACAAGTGAGTTACACACATTCGAAGATGTAAGCCGTATAAAATAATATATGTAGAAGATATACATTATTTGGAATGGTCTTTATTTTCCTTGTATATATGGAAAATTTGCACCCTATATTTGTCAATGAGTATTATTTGCTAAATACCTAGTGTTTGTCAGATTCTGTGTGAGGTCCTGTGGTTGAGTTATGAATAAGAAACAGCTCCTTCCCTCAGATAAATTTAGTGAGTGATTGAGAAGAATAAATGAGAAATTTTAATAAAGGGGAGTGGGTCCAAAGGTGCAAGTAAGCAAGGAAACAGATAGAAGAGGCTGGAGTATAAGTAGAGTGTTAGGGAAGTCATCCCAAACTAGGTAATATATGAATGGTGTCCCCAGTAGCAAATAGGACAAAAGATGACAGGACAGGCCTGGCAGAGGGAGCAGTATGTGTGCAAGAATAAGGTCAGAAGATATATTTGTTTAAGATATATTTGTAAGCCTTTATGATTCCCACTGAAACCTGAGCTAAGCTAATTTTGGTGACTCAAAGTCCTTAAGTCCTCTGATGTAATTTTTCCTAGTTTCTGATTCAAAGAGTGAAGTGGGGGTTATGTCTCTTCTCATCCAACCTTACATCCTCCAATGTGTGTAACTCACTTGTTTGCTTAAACTATAGGTAGTGTGTTAAAATGAGTGCAATGCTTGGTCCACATTTTGCTACATATAAAATCATTTATTATCATCATGTACAAAAGTGGCTACTTTTGGAAGTTCAGCTTGGTGCAATACACACTCATTTGCTCTTTCATTCAATAAGTACCTGCATGAAACATTTATTCCAACTCAAATGAATAAGAATTTTGATGGCAGAATCAGTCAACTTTCTAGATAAATCAGGTTCAGAATTTTCTACTAAATGAAGGGGTACATGGATACGTGATCAATTGGAATTTTAGACCTAAGCTGATGATCCCAAGGTATTAAGTATCTAAGTTAACCATATCCTATGTCCCACTCATACTTACACAGAAAAATTTATCCAAATCTTTAGCCAATCTTGTGTCTTAAACACATCATTTTTCCAAAGAAAATTTAATTAAACTCCATTATGCAAATTTTGTAACTTCTTGTTAAAATTAATGATCTATGAATCATTTTCCCATAGATGTCTCAGGAAGGAGGATTGTTGAATAGGATACTTCACATTTTAAGTAACTACTTCCAGATTTAAATTAAAATTAACTTACATACATATATTCTACTTTCCATAGAGAAGTATAATACATGAAATAATAATAACAAATCCTCAATAACACAAAGTTTCCTGACTTCAAGATGGTTCGTAGGTCAAATAGACATGTATATCATGATACAACTGCTGATTTGAACGTAGTTCAACCATAGCACAGAGAAATAAAATACTAAAATCTAACTGAAGAAATTGAAATTAAAAAAGATTTCATAGAAGGAAGTGACATTGAATTGATCATTGCTTGAGAAGTAGTATTTCAACAAGGAGAAAAAGAAAATTTCAGACCAAAGGAATAACATGAATAAAGAAAAAGCTACTAAAGCCTTAAACTACAACAGTGATAACAGGAGTAAGGAACCGTTCTTAACATTTTTCTTTTCTCCCCTCAGCTAATTGAGGTATAATTGACAGATAAAATTATATACATTTAAAGTATACTAAACCCTGATTTCATATACATATATACTGTGAAATATTTACCACAATTAAGTTAATTAGCATATGTATCACCTCATATAGTTACCTTTATGCGTGTGTGGTGAGAACCTTTACGATCTACTCTCTTAGCGAATTTCAAGTGTACAATACAGTGTAATTAAGGATAGTCACCACGTTGTATATTCAATCCTCAGAGCTTATTCATTTTATAAATGAAAGTTTGCACCCTTTGACCAACATCTCCCCATTTCCTCCCCTTCCAGTCCCTGGCAACCGCATTCTACTCTACGTTTCTATGAGTTTAACTTATTTATTTTTTTAGATTACACATATAAATGAATACCATACAGTGTTTGTGTTTCTAGGTCTCGTTTACTTCACTTAGCATAATGGTCTCCAGTTTCATCCATGTTGTCACAAAAGGCAGGATTTCTTCCTTTTTTATAACTGAATAATATTTTATTGTTAGAATATTCTGAATACTATTCTCTTCTATATACCACATTTTATTTATCCTTGAGTACTTCAGTTGTTTCCATATTTTGGCTATCATGAATAATGTTGTAATGAAAAATGAGAATGAAAATACCTCCTTGAGAAGCTAATTTCAGTTTTTTCCTTTGAATATATATCCAGTCATGTGATTGCTGGATTACATGGTTGTTCTATTTTTAATTTTTTGAAGAATCTCCATACTGTTTTCCATAGTGGATATACCAATTTACATTCCCACCAAGATTGTACAAGTCTTCCCTTTCCTCCACATCCTCACAAACATTTTTCATAACACTTTTCAAGGGCATAAAATCAACAGACATAGAATTACATCTTAATAAATATAATCTATGGATTAAAAAAAAAGACAATGACATGCCATTTTCTTGTGACTTAAACCATGGAAGTTTGTTAACATTGACCAACATGATAAAATAATACAAAGAGTACTTGTAAGACAGGGTAGATACATCTTGCTGGGGTTTGATGGTCTCTTTGGCTTTCCCTGACAAGTCTCAGCTTTGGGCCAATGTTGTACAGCTTGCAGAGTTCATGTAACCAAGAGAAATTACAGGTAGAGGTACATTGGGAACAACACAGATCCCAGCCATGAAAACAAAATTCAGTTTATTTGTTTGTGTTTGTTATATCCTTTCTATTGACGTTGTCACACAAAATGACCTTTGACTATGAAATCTTTAGGTGGTCCATTTGATTCTCCAATTACAAATGTGATCTATTTGATTTTCCAATTATAAGCAAGAGATTGGGAATGGTAAAGCCAGATATTAGCTGGACATTAGTTTGCAGGGATGGTCAGATTGTTTGACATTCTTATGATGGGAATGGGTCATGCCAAGATCAAAGGACAGGAGAGTTGATGAAATCAATACATTTCTATTTTTTACCTTTCTGTAAAGCATATTCATCTGTCATAAGTTTAGTTAAACTATTCCATAATATTGATGTCTTGGCATCCCTTTTGTGTGAACAAGTGACACCAGCTCCTCCCGTGAGCATATTCCCTGGATAACAGAATCATAAGTTAATGTAAGTTCCTAATATAACTCCACCAATGACCCTTATGATAAACAGTCTCCCTCACTCCTCAAGGCCTTCCCCTTGTGTGCTCTTTAGATAAGACCCCTGCAGAGCTTAACAAAACTTCTTTTTTTTTTTTGTTTTTGGTTTGAATTGACCAATCCAGCCTTAGTATTGGAATCCCAAAGCACTCCTTCCACAGACCCTAATGAAGGCCTGTGCCCATGTCTTGCTGCTCTCTCCTCCTGCAACCTGCCTTGACCTCCTTGTGTGGCCCCTTGATGTATGCCATGTACTTCCTCCAGGACCCATGAGCAGTAAATTTCTCTATTTCTATTCCCTTTGGGCTTTTGTTGAATCATGGTGCATAGTCCTGCATACTAGATCTCTGCTTAGCAAATGTTAATTTAACAAAGTCACAACACCCTCAGTACTTCATTTGTTTTCTTTATTAAAAAGTGCATTTACTGTGGTAAATGATAGGTGGGTGTACTTTCTGCATATTCAAAATGATATTCCAAATATATGTGTATATCTGTTTGCAAAGTGTTTGAAAATTGCTTTTTAGATTCAAGTAAGCAGGCAGGCTATTAACAAATTACCCCTAAATCTCAATGGCCTATCTTAACAAAGTTTATTTCACACCCACATTATACATCTAATATGGAATGGGAAGTATTCCATATAAAGTTGGTGTAGAGTCTACCATCTTGTAGCTACACCAACTGGAACATATAGCTACCAGCGTCCAGGGAAGAGAGAGGACAGAGGTGGTGTACCAGCTCTTAAATGTTTATGCTCACAACCCAGTGGCCAGAATTAATGAACTATTTCCTTCCTAATTGTAATAGAGGTTGAGAAGTGTACAATAGAAGATTGAATACTTGCTGGGCAATACTATTTGTCATTGAGTTTCAATGATAAATTAGAAATTATAGGAACAGGAGAATCAACACATTTGTAGAGTGTGCTCTAAGCAGGGAATTCATAGTTCAAATTAAGGAATTCAAGCAGGGCATCACATACAAAGAAAATGCTACTGGGGTATCTAAAAATGGCACAACACTTTTTCAGGTATGGCAGAATTTTGCCCCATGGAGGATTGACTAAGTGCAACCTGCAACTGAGGCTTAGACTCAATTGGGAGAAATCAGTGCCTAGAAGTCAGGGAGGATTGTAAGTTAGCTTCAGAATTAGGGATGGGTAGGGCTCAGAGAATGTCAGGCTTTTGTTGACCTATTCTTACTCTTACATAGCATGCTTTGTGATCAACCCCATATACAGGGCCAAGTAGGCCACATAAGAGAACTTTAAGCTTCTAAGAACCTTGCATGGGATTAAACCTTGTATTTGGCTTAATTAACAATATGTTCTTATCGACTTCTTTAGGCAAATGATTACCCAATTGCACTTTTAAAATTTTTGTTTTAGTTTATTATCAATTGTAATTCAACATAACAAAAATATATTTAGGTCTTTGAAACTTCAAACATTTATTTCCATGTTCTTGGCAATTGAGTATGAGAATAATGTGGAATAAAATACTCTGGAAGAAAAAATATTGCGAGAACTGGAGAGTGAGCCATGTTGTATTTATGAGACCTTCAAGATGACAGAAGAGTAAGAAATGGAGATCACCTTCCTCCCCACAAATACATCAAAAATACATCTTCATGTGGAACAGCTCCTACAGAACACCTACTGAATGCTGGCAGACGATATCAGACTCCCCCAAAAGCAAGAAACACTCCATGTACCTGTGTAGGGCAAAAGAATACGGATGGGACCCGCACCAGTGGGAGTGAGTTGTGAAGGAGGAAAGGTTTCCACACACTAGGAGCCCCTTTGTGGGTGGAGACTGCGGGTGGCAGAGGGGGAAGCTTCGGAGCCACGGAGGAGAGCGCAGCCACAGGGGTGCGTAGGGCAAAGCGGAGAGATTCCCGCACAGAGGCTCGGTGCCGACCGGCACTCACCAGCTCAAGAGGCTTGTCTGCTCGGCCGCCAGGGCGGTCGGGGCTGGGAGCTGAGGCTCGGGCTTCGGAGCGCAGGGAGAGGACTGGGTTTGCCGGCGTGAACACAGCCTGAAGGGGTTAGTGCGCCACGGCTAGCCGGGAGGGAGCCCGGGAAAAAGTCTGGAACTGCTGAAGAGGCAAGAGACCATTGTTTCAGGGTGAGTGAGGAAAGGGGATTAAGAGAGCTTCCTAAATGAACTCCAGAGATAGGTGCGAGCCGCGGCTATCAGCGCGGACCCCAGAGACGGGCATGAGATGCTAAAGCTGCTGCTGCCACCACTAAGAAGCCTGTGAGCAAGCACAGGTTACTGTCCACACCTCCTCTCCTGGGAGCCTGTGTACCCCGCCACTGCCAGGGTCCTGGGATCCAGGGACAACTTCCCTGGGAGAGCTCACGGTGTGCCTCAGGCTGGTGCAACATCACGCCGACCTCTGCCAACGTGGGCTTACCCCGCATCCGCACCCCTCCCTCGCCCCGGCCTGAGTGAGCCAGAGCCCCCGAATCAGCTGCTCCTTTAACCCCGTCCTGCCTCAGCGAAGAACAGACGCCCTCAGGCGACCTACACACAGAGGCGGGGCCAAATCCAAAGCTGAGCCCTGGGAGCTGTGCGAACAAAGAAGAGAAAGGGAAATCTCTCCCAGCAGCCTCAGAAGCAGCGGATTAAATCTCCACAATAAAGCTGATGTACCTGCATCTGTGGAATACCTGAATAGACAACGAATCATCACAAAATTGAGGTGGGGGACTTTGGGAGCAACAATATATACATATTTTTTTTCCTTTTTCTCTTTTCATAAGTGTGTATGTGTATGCTTCTTTGTGTGATTTTGTCTGTATAGCTTTGCTTTGACCGTTTTTCCTAGGGTTTTGTCTGTCCTATTTTTTTTTTTTTTTTTTGGATAGCTTTTACCACTTGTTCTCATTGGTAGATTTGTTTTTTGGTTTGGGTGTTCTCTTCTTTCTTTCTTTTATTTTTTCTTCTTTTTAAATTACTTTTTAATTTTAAAATTTTTAATAATTATTTATTTTAATACCTTTATTTTATTTTATTTTTTCTTTCTTTCTTCCTTTTTTCTCCCTTTTCTTCTGAGCCATGTGGCTGACAGGGTCTTGGTGATCCAGCCAAGTGTCAGGCCTGTGCCTCTGAGGTGGGAGAGCCAGGTTCAGGACATTGGTCAACGAGACACCTTAAGGCTCCATGTAATATCAAATGGCGAAAGATGTCCCAGAGATCTCCATGTCAATGCTAAGACCCAGCTCTACTCAATGACAAGCAAGCTACAGTGCTGGACAGCCTATGCCAAACAACTAGCAAGACAAGAAAAAAACCCATCCATTAACAGAGAGGCTGCCTAAAATCATAATAAGGTCACAGACACCCCAAAACACACCAACAGACATGGTCCTGCTCACCAGAAAGACAAGATCCAGCCTCATCCACCAGAACACAGGCAACAGTCCCCTCCACCAGGAAGCCTACATAACCCACTGAACGAACCTTAATCCCCAGGGGCAGACACCAAAAACA
Source organism: Hyperoodon ampullatus (assembly GCF_949752795.1). NCBI lineage: Eukaryota > Metazoa > Chordata > Mammalia > Artiodactyla > Ziphiidae > Hyperoodon > Hyperoodon ampullatus. The sequence continues at coordinate 109,719,588 of NC_136921.1, forward strand.
ATGGGAACTACGAACCTGCAGCCTGTGAAAAGGAGACACCCTAAACAGTAAGTTAAGCAAAATGAAAAGAAACAGAAACACAGAGCAGATGAAGGAGTGAGGTAAAACCCCACCAGACCAAACAAATGAAGAGGAAATAGGCAGTCAACCTGAAAAAGAATTCAGAGTAATGATAGGAAAGATGATCCAAAATCTTGGAAATAGAATGGAGAAAAGACAGGAAACATTTAACAAGGACCTAGAAGAACTAAAGAGCAAACAAACAATGATGAGCAACACAATCAGTGAAATTAAAAATTCTCTAGAAGGAATCAATAACAGAAAACTGAGGCAGAAGAACGGATAAGTGAGGTGGAAGATAAAATAGTGGAAATAACTATGGCAGAGCACAATAAAGAAAAAAGAATGAAAAGAATTGAGGACAGTCTCAGAGACCTCTGGGACAACATTAAATGCACCAGTGTTTGAATTATACGGATCCCAGAAGAAGAAGAGAAAAAAAAGGGACTGAGAATATATTTGAAGAGATTATAGTTGAAAACTTCCCTAATATGGGAAAGGAAATAGTTAAACAAGTCCAAGAAATGCAGAAAGTCCCACACAGGATAAATCCAAGGAGAAACACACCAAGTCACATATTAATCAAACTATCAAAAATTAAATGCAAAGAAAAAATACTAAAAGCAGCAAGGGAAAAACAACAAATAACATACAAGGGAATCCTTATAATGTTAACAGCTGACCTTTCAGCAGAAACTGTGTAAGCCAGAAGGGACTGGCAGGACATCTTTAAAGTGATGGAAGAGAAAAACCTACAACCAAGATTATTCTACCCAGCAAGGATCTCATTCAGATTTGACAGAGAAATTAATACCTTTACAGACAAGCAAAAGCTAAAAGAATTCAACACCACCAAACCAGCTTTACAACAAATGCTAAAGGAACTTCTCTAAGCAGGAAATACAAGAGAAGGAAAAGACCTACAATAACAAACACAAAACAATTAAGAAAATGGTAAAAAGAACATACATATTGAAAATTACCTTAAATGTAAATGGATTAAATGCTCCAACCAAAAGATATAGACTGACTGAATGGATACAAAAACAAGACCCATATATATGCTGTCTACAAGAGACTCACTTGAGACCTAGGGACATATACAGACTGAAAGCGAGGGCATGGAAAAAGATATTCCATGCAAATGGAAATCAAAAGAAAGCAGGAGTAGCAATTCTCATATCATACAAAATAGGCTTTAAAATAAAGACTATTACTAGAGACACAGAAGGACACTACATAGTGATCGAGGGATCAATCCAAGAGGAAGATATAACAATTGTAAATATTTATGCACCCAGCATAGGAACACCTCAATACATAAGGCAAATGCTAACAGCCATAAAAGGGTAAATTGACAGTAACATAATCTTAATAGGGGACTTTAACACCCCACTTTCACCAATGGACAGATCATCCAAAATGAAAATAAATAAGGAAACACAAGCTTAAATGTATATATTAAAAAAGATGGACTTAATTGATATTTATAGGAAATTCCATCCCAAAACAACAGAATACACTTTCTTCTCATGTGCTCACAGAACATTCTCCAGGATAGATCATATCTTGGGTCACAAATCAAGCCTTGGTAAATTTAAGAAAATTGAAATCGTATCAAGTATGTTTTCTGAACACAACGCTATGAGATTAGATATCAATTAAGGAAAAATTCTATAAAAAATACAAACACATGGAGGCTAAACAGTACACTACTTAATAACCAAGAGATCACTGAAGAAATCAAAGAGGAAATCAAAAAATACTTAGAGAAGAATGACAATGAAAACACGACAACCCAAAACCTATGGGATGCAGCAAAAGCAGTTCTAAGAGGGAAGTTTATGGCAATACAATCTTACCTCACGAAACAAAAGCATCTCAAATATACAACATAACCTTATACCTAAAGCAATTAGAGAAAGAAGAACAAAAAATCCCCAAAGTAGGCAGAAGAAAAGAAATCATAAATATCAGTTTAGAAAAAAATGAAAAAGAAATGAAGAAAACAATAGCAAAGATCAATAAAACTAAAAGCTTCTTCTTTGAGAAGATAAACAAAATTGATAAACCACTACCAAGACTCCTCAAGAAGAAAAGGGAGAAGACTCTAATCAATAGAGTTGGAAATGAAAAAGGAGAAGTAACTGACACTGCAGAAATACAAAGGATCATGAGAGGTTACTACCAGCAACTATATGCCAATAAAATGGACAACCTGGAAGAAATGGAAAAATTCTTAGAAATGCACAACCTTCCGAGACTGAATCAGGAAGAAATAGAAAATATAAACAGACCAATCACAAGCACTGAAACTGAGACTGTGATTTAAAATATTACAACAAAAAAAGCCCAGGACCAGATGGTTTCACAGGCGAATTCTATCAAACAGTTAGAAAAGAGCTAACATCTATCCTTCTCAAACTCTTCCAAAATATAGCAGAGGGAGGAACACTCCCAAACTCATTTTATGAGGCCACTATCACCCTGATACCAAAACCAGACAAAGATGTCACAAAGAAAGAAAACTACAGGCCTATATCACTGATGAACATAGATGCAAAAATCCTCAACAGGGCTTCCCTGGTGGTGCAGTGGTTGAGAGTCCGCCTGCTGATACAGGGGACACGGGTTCGTGCCCCGATCCGGGAAGATCCCACATGCCGTGGAGTGGGTGGGCCCGTGAGCCATGGCTACTGAGCCTGCACGTCCAGAGCCTGTGCTCCACAACGGGAGAGGCCACAACAGTGAGAGGCCTGTATACCGCAAAAAAAAAAAAAAAAAAAAGTAAAAAAATCTACAAACAATAAATGCTGGAGAGGGTGTGGAGAAAGGGGAAACCCCTTGCACTGTTGGTAGGAATGTAAATTGATACAGCCACTATGGAGGACAATATTGAGGTTCCTTAAAAAACTAAAAATAGAACTATCATATGACCCAGCACTCCCACTACTGGGCATATACCCTGAGAAAACCATAATTCAAAAAGGGGCATGTACCACAATGTTCACTGAAGCATTATTTACAATAGCCAGGACATGGAAGCAACCTGTGTCCATCGACAGATGAATGGATAATGGATAAAGAAGATGTGGCACATATATACAGTGGAATATTAGTCAGCCATAAAAAGAAGCGAAATTTAGTTATTTGTAGTGAGGTGGATGGACCTAGAGTCTGTCATTCAGAGTGAAGTAAATTCAGAAAGAGAAAAAGAAATACCATATGCTAACACATATATGTGGAATCTAAAAAAAAAAAACACTTGTTCTGATGAACCTAGGGGCAGGACACGAATAAAGTTGCAGACATAGAGAGTGGACTTGAGGACATGGTGAGAGGGAAGTGTAAGCTGGGGCAAAGTGGGAAAATGGCATGGACTTATATATACTATCGAACGTAAAATAGATAGCTAGTGGGAAGCAGCCACATAGCACAGGGAGATTAGCTCAGTGCTTTGTGACCACCTAGAGTGGTGGGATAGGGAGGGTGGAAGGGAGACGCAAGAGGGAGGAGATATGGAGATATATGTATATGTATAGCTGATTCACTTTGTTATAAAGCAGAAACTAACACACCATTGTAAAGCAATTATACTCCAATAAAGATTTTTAAAATAATAAAGTATTTATTAAAGAAAAAGTACTTCTATAATTGCTTCTGTGAATGAAAATGTAAAAAATAATCTTCAAAGAGCTTTTTCTTTTGTGTATGTTCATGTGTGCATATGCATGTCCATATGCATACCTGCAAACTATCCTTTTTAATCTGAAAATTTTAGATCTTTCTGCTTTGTTTAAGCTTAATACAGCTGTAAATGGCCTAGCATGATAGTGTTTGCAGATCCATGCCCCTGAGGATTTTTCATTTCATATATCATTTACAACTTGCCCAAGTTATCCCATATATTCTGGACCTGTATTCTTTAATCACAGAAAGTTAAAGAATATATTTACCTATAAAGACACCCAGACCAATCATTCATTTCCTCTTTCTTTCTAGCATTCCACTTGACCCCAGGCACTGTAATATGTTAACTTATTTAATCCTCAGAAAAACTCTATGAAGTAGGTATTCACTGGAACCTCATTTATCAAAAAGGAGACTGAGATTTAAATTGGTTATATGATTAGCCCAAATATACTTAACTCAGAAGTAGGCAAGATGGGATTTGAACCCTGGAAGTTTGACTCTGGAATTTATGCTTCTTTATATGACACTATGTTGCTTATGGTAAAATTATACATACTACCTCTAAGTCGATTCTGTAATTTCATTTCCAGAATATCTACTACCCCTCATAGATACACACACACACACACACACACACACACACACACTATGAGAAGTAATAAATAAGTTCAAGGTGACGATACAAAATCAATATATAAAATAAAAAATATTTCTGTACACTTGCAATGAACAGAATAGTGACACAAAAATGAAATTAAGAAAATAATTTCATTTATAGCAACATAAAAAGGAATAAACAACTTAGGAACAGATTTAACAAAAAGAATGTATGGCTTGTATCCTGAAAACTCTAAAATATTATTGAAAGAAATTAAAGAACTAAATAAATTGAAAGACATGGATTAGAAGACATAATATTGTAGAATTGTAGCATTCTATAAATTGAAGTCTAGACTTAAAGTAATCCCCCTTGCAATTATTACTAAATCTCAAGTAGTTTTTTTTTCCTTAGAAACTTAACAGCTAATCCTAAAATTCACATGGAAATGCAAGGTATCCAGAACAGCCTAAATGACCTTGAAAATTAAGAATAAATTTGGAGTAGCACAGAGAACTCTGCTCAATACTATGTAACAACCTAAATGGGAAAATAATTTGAAAAATAATAGATACATGTATATGTATAACTGAATCACTTTGCTGTACACCTGAAACCATCACAACATTGTTAATCAACTATACTACAATATAAAATAAAAAGTTAAAAAAAAAAAGCAGGTCATCTCACACACACACAAAAAGTTGGAGTACTCATACTCCCAAATTAGAAAAAATACAAGGCTGCCAAGACTGTATGGTGATGGCATGGTGAGAGATAAATAAATCAATAAAATATAATTCAGAGTTCAGAAATAAACCCATGCATTATGGTCAATTGTTTTTTAACAAAAGTGCCAAGAAAACTTAATGGGGAAAAGATTGTCTTTTCAACAAATGGTTCTAGGACAATTGGATATTCCAATTCAAGAACATGACACTGGACTCCCTACTTCACACCACATACAAAAGTTAACTCAAAATGGATCAAATAATTAAATGTAAGAACTAAGATTATAAAATTCTTAGGAAAAAAATCAATGTAAATTTATTAGACCTTGAATTAGCCAGAGTTTCTTTGCTGTGATATCTAAAGCACAAGCAAGGGAAGAAAAATAGATCAACTAGACTTAATTAACATTAAAAACTGTTTTGTATAAAAGGGTACAATCAAGAAAATTAAAATATAGCCCACTGAATAGAATAAAATGTTTATAAATAATAATCTTATAAGGACCTAGTGTCGAGAATATATAAAGAGCTCCTACAACTTAAAAATAAACAGACAATAATTCAGTTGAAAAATGGGCAATGATTTGAGCAGATATTTCTCCAAATATGATAGACAAATGGCTAAGAAGTACATGAAAAGATGCTCAATATCATTAGACATCAAGGATATGCAAATCAAAACAGTAGTGAGATACTACTTCGTTCTCACTGGAATGTCTATAATCAAAAGTTCAGGTAGTAACAACCATTGGCTGGGGTATATATAAATTGGAACTCTCAGATGTTGCTGGTAGGAATGTAAAATGGCAGTCACTTTGGAAAACAGTTTGGCAGTTTCTCAAAATGTTAAACATAGAGTTATAATGTGACAGGAACAATTCTACCCTTAGTTATATAAGAGAACTGAAACATAATCACACAGAAACACAGGAATTTTCATAGCAGCATTATTCATAATAATCAAAAAGTAAAAAAAAAATTCTGAACTTTTTGGGTCTATCTTCTTTCATACATTTTCAAGGTTTATTTTTGTATTAGCATAAATTAGTACTTTGTTCCATGATTTGGCTTAGTAATCTGTTGTATGGACATGCCACATTTTGTTTATGTATTCATCACTGATGGTATGAAAGAAACTAGACCCAAATAAGTCACATATAATATGATTCCCCTTATATGAAATGTCCAGAATTGGCAACTTTATAAAGCCTAAAAATAGATTAGTGTTTCTCAGGAACTGGAGTTAGAGGAAAATGGAGAGAAATTGTACTGTGAATAGGTATGAGGCTTCTTTCTGGGGTGATAAAATATTCTGGAATTACATAGTGGTGATGGTTGCCCAATCTTGTTAATATATTAAAAGATCATTAAATTTTACCTTTTAAAATAATGAATTCTATGAATTATATATCAGTAAAAATAAAAAATAAAAACTCAACACCACTTATTTAATTATCTATCAGTGCCTGTTGTATATTGGCTAATATTTAGTGAATACTTAATAAGATTTTGTCAAAAATACACTTTCTGTTGATATTTTTTTTCTGTACTGTTTCCTCTGGTAGTATTCTTATAAGCTATCTTTGCCCCAGAAGCTCATTGTAACTTATCCTGCCTTGTTGGTCCAACAAACAATTTTATCTCCCACAGAATTTGGTCTTTGGTAACCTTGGTGTGCATTCTAGAAAAAAAAATGAAAAATATCACTCATTTATCTCATAAAATCAAACCAACCTGATATATTTCTGGGAGAATTGGTTCAGATTCTGCTTTCTAGGGAGTCTATCATTCTGTGATAATTCTGTCTCCAATTAAGAATTTCCACCATCCTCTACTCAAAAATATTATTAGAGAATGCCCATATTTTTATGATCTAGATTAACTGTCAAAATTGCTGTGGCCTGAACACAGATGGCATGATATTGAGATCCCCAAGCATCAACGATGCTATAGTTGGAAGGGAGAATTGGAATTGGAATCTTATTAGAAGAGGCAGTCTTGCTGAGAAAGACTTGAAAATGTAACAGCATGCAGAATGGACTGGAATGTGTGAGTTAAGAAAGAAAGAAGTCTCAGTAATAGATTTCTAGATACTTTTTTCGCTAAGATTTTATTAGACCCGATGGTTATTTATCCTGGAAAGTCATTTAAATACTCCTGGCCACTGTTCTTTATATGTTAATTGAAAAAGTTGATTTAGAGGACTAAATTAATTAGTTAAATCATTAAATTATTGCTTAATTACCAACACTGATTTCCACAAGGTTCTAATCAAAACTTTCATTAAGAAAAATGTATGGTGGTTAAGCCATTGACCCACATGAAGTGATATAAAGAAATGTTAAGTTCCAAAATGTGAAGGGTCTGAGACGTTACCTACTAACAAGTTAATGCGCCATACGTATATACTTGTATGAGTAGAAACCCCAGACCTCTGGATGAGAGCATTTTAGCATCACTGGTTTCCTACCCTCCAATTTCCCATGGGACAGCAGAGTGAGAACCTGATGCTATTTATATGTGCAGTAACGGTTAACATCAGAGGAGAGGAACCACATATTATGAGGCTCAGAACTTATATGGGGTGGCTGCAAAATTGTCCCTCTTCTCCTGGAAGAAGGGAGAGCAAGAGAGAATCCTCTGGAATCCTTTGCAAGGAGAGGGCAAATTCTCTAGGTGTATCACATTTGAAATGGCTCTGGGGGAGACAGGTGTTTAAGTCCCTTAAGTCTATTAAGTCCCTTAAGTTAAGGTCCTCTAACTTCTAAAGCCTGTTTACTATTTAAATCCTTTAACTCCAGGTTACAAGTATGCTTTATTTAGAAAGCCACGGCTTTTCAAAAATGTGAAAGTATTCATGGAGAGTTTTTACCAACAGAAGACATTAGGATTTCCTGAAAATTAAAATAAATAGATCATAGAGATTTGGAATTGTTTACTTGGAGGTAAAGAAAAAGAAAGGAGTTTGCCTTATTATAAACTAACCTAGTCCACCAGAGCCGAAACAAAATTTGGTATTTATTTTGGGAAACACACAATAACAAAATAAATGATAACATTCATGTTATGCTCAGAAATTGGAATTTCATGCATACAGTTACTGGCATCATCTCAGACTCTATTTTGCGCTGATATGTTTTGAAACATTTTGCATGTATACCTGTTTGACAATTTTCACACCTAGTATTCTAGGAGTACACATGGCTAGGACATATTGTGTCTTCTTGTCTTGATGAATTATCCAGTGAGATATCATACTGATATTATATCTCATCTCAGTTCTCATTTGGTCATAGCACCCTTTGTTCCCTTGTCTTGTGGGCTCCACATTGTATCACCCTTAGAAACATGCAACATGCCTTTGGGATGTCAGGAGATCTATCCGTGCCCAACTGATACAAATCTTTTGCAGCTGCCATTATTGCTAAAGGCCACATTGGTGATGTATTTGATCAAGCTGGAGTACCATGTCTTGACTCGAACTTTAACCCTGCCTTGTAGATATTCTGATCTATCTATTTCAACCCTCCAGTGTTACCTTTGAACACTCTCATAGCTGCTAGTCGATTGATCTGAATCTTCTTTGAGGCTGCTGTTGAATAGTGACTGGCTTTTTTCAGAGGCTCAAAGCCAACAGTTTGGGAGAAGATGTTAATGATGTCATGTCAGCAGCACACTACTAATCTCTTTCTATTTGTCCATTTAGAAATCAAACACCCCTTCTTTCTGTTTTTGAGTTCTGTGTTATTTTTGAGAAGGCAGTGTTCAGTCTTACTTTCATGAATTATTCTTACTGCTTTGATTCTTCTCTTCTTCCAAGTTGTCCTCATCTCCATGTGGTGAGTGTCAAAAACATGTAAGTGATAGAGACACTGGCTTTGTTTCTGAACAGTGTTAGCAAACTTCATCATCAGACTCCCACCAACCCAAGGTCCTTGTTTATAAGAAGTACTGACTTTGCCTGGCATGGTTCAAATTAAACCAAGTAGGCAAGATTAGTTATCCCACACCAAATTTTATAACCAAATTGAGTTGATTTTCTCAACAAGGATTGTTTGAATCCTTGATGCCTAAAATACTCATAGACTTGTCAAAGGTATAGATTTCTTTTGGAGGTGTATATAATTTTTATTTATTCTTGTAATGAAAAGCCTGACTCTTGTGAATTTATATCCATTTTACTGAGTTGGTTGTCAACAAAATGGAGTTTGTCAAAGATCATTTCAAATCTCTCCCTTGATGGCATTTGTGACTAGGTTGTGATGTACACCTGGAGAATTCCTCCCAAACATCCTCCTTTTTGGGTATGGGGCATATCTACTCAAAACTGGCACACCCAAAACACACTTCAGTTTCTTGAAGTGCCTGCAATATAGTTTCTTTTGAAAGAAGATAATTTATTTCATTCACAATGAAGTTAAGTGTTTCTTCTTCTAGAAATAAACAGTCTCTTTGAACTCAGACACGAACTCTGAAGTTTTTAAATTTGAAAATCTGGCATGGAACACTTTGGAAAACCTGATCTGAGGTCTCTCTTGGTCCATTTCTAGAGAGGAAATCTTGACTCCTTTGGCTTCTTTCTTGTAGGTTCTGTCCCTGGGTCAGAGAGGCTGCCGCCTGGATCCTTGAGAACTATGGTAGCCAGAAGTAAGCTTCTTGGTAAGTTGGTCCATTACCTGACTCCTCTCCTCTTGAGTCTTCCTCAGCCTGGTCTCCTGTGGTGTTTTCTGAGCTGTGGGGGAGGAAAGAGATGTAGATGGACTGGTCCATGACCTGGGGGCATCTTCTTCCAGTGAACTCAGGATATCTACCAGTGCCACAGGTCAGCTGGAAGGGGTGGTGAGGCTCTAAGTTGCTAGGTCTCTGAAGTACAGATTGTAGGTTATCAGAGAAAGAGAAGTGAGCCAGGACTGAGAAAAGTAGATATTATTTTTAAGTGGATATAGACTCAAGAGAAGGCTGTTCTTCTGAAGGCCTATAAGATTGTTTTCAAGGTTTCCATTCAGCACCATCCCCATGGCTGGGTGGGGAGTATGTTCAGTTCTTGAAAACAACGGGCTATATTGTTATAGGGGAAAGAAGGCATCTTGATTATTTCTCAAGAAATTGCATCCTTCCTCAAAACCTGGTCTAAATCCAATCTTGCCTAGCAAAATAAACATCTATCCATTAAACACAGTGAGTTTACAAGGAGAGTGAAATTAAAAAAAAAAAAAATCACCTCTCTAAGGGTAAAGTCATGCCTGTTGGCAAAAAAAAAAAAGTCTGCTTTGTGAAAATTATGGTCAAGGCCAATTCTGTTTATATAAATCCTCCCTCCCCCACACCATTTCTGATTGTGCCAAATGAACTGTGTGGTTGTATGATTCTGAGCAAATCTCTCAATCTTTTCTTATTTCTCCATGTGTGGAAATGCTGTAAATTAACTACAGCATTTTAAAGCTCTTTTCAGTTCTAAAATTTTACACTTATATGAAATAATTGAGCATTGATTTCTTTTTCCAATAATCCAAATTTGAATAGAGGAAAACTACTGAATTGAAATGCAATAACTGAGATAGCAATGAATTGAAGTAACAATCTGACTATACTCGGTATTAATTCCAGAAGTTCTCATATTAGGTATTGTGAGATTTTGGCCATTTTAATAAAAATAAAGAAGATGGAGGCTTTATGTTTTGCAATATGTTGGTTTTATTTGAAATAGTTTTCTATGACTTTTCATATTTTTCCATACCAAAGGATAGGCCCCAAACAAACTTAAACATTTAAAAAGAGTATTTCACTGTCTCACAAAAAAAGAGACTCATTGCTTTTCACAGATTTCCTATGGAAGCAGAATTTCTTGATAAATCTACTCTTCATCCTGACTTAAGGGAAAAATATATCGTTAATTATTTTCAAGCACTTACTAGGTGAGTCACTGCAAAGGGAACTGTAGGGAACACTAAAGGTATTAAAAAAAATTCTTGTCTTGAAAGTGCTGAAGATTCATTTGGAGAAAGAAAACATATACTCCTGAAAAATAGCAAACAGTACATCGCATGAGGAGTGATAATAAGCACCTTGGATGCAGTTTTCCCTGGCCCAACGCTTTCAGCAATTCTCCAACAGGAATTATGGGGACAAAAATATTCTTCACAAGTTTAAAAAATCCCCAAGAAGAAATTGCTATCCTTCCTTCTCCTTCATCACCTCCAATGACAATGCCAAAAATTAATTGCCTCTCTCCAGAGCTTCAAACGTCCTTGCTAGATGATGGAAGTAGCAGAAGACTTACCTCGGGGCAGATGCTGTGACTGAGCCCCTCCCAGCCCTAGTGCCTGCTTTAATTACAGAGAGGGATGTGGTCTGAGACGAGCATCTGACAGACTCCAGGCGGCAAACTCCCATCTCCAGAGGATTCAAATTGAAATAAAGAAAGATGAAAAGTTAAACTTCCCAGTGAAAATGTCCTGATTGCTATCAGACCAAGAAAAAAAAAAAAAGAAAAGAAAAAAGAAAAAAAAGCGAAAACAAAGAAGAAAGAAAAACAGGTTGTGCAAGTGGAAAATTTATTTTCTTTCTTTTCCTTTATTTTTTTCTTTTTTTTCTCCCTCCCTTCCTTTCTCCCTCCTTCCCTCTCTCCTATCCTTTCTTCCATCCACTAAAAAAATTTCTCAGTAATCCATAGGTAGAGAGAAAAAAAGAAAGGCAGGGTTTTTTAGGCATTTCATCATTTCAGATAGACCAGCTTCCCATAGGCCCCAAGCACTTCCCTCAGCTGCCAACAATGCCAGCCAAAAAGCAAAGGTAAAGAAAATTGAATGCTTTCAAAGGTCAGGGAGGTGCTAAAACATTGGCAACTTTTTAAATGCATTCCTGAAAACCTGGAGCTTCTTCCCTCACAGAAGGCCAAAAAGCTCTTTGAATTCCATGTGAAAAGAAACTCTTCTTTCAAAAATAAACTTTGAAGCTGTTTGAAGATGAAAGAGGAAACTTGCCTCTGAGCCGCTGCAGAAGCAGTGGGGAGGGACTACGGTATTTTGAAATACGCTTCAGAGAAACTTATTAGAATTTAAAAGAGCTGTGCAAACAGGTCTCCTATGTCTCTGTCCCACTGAAAGTATGTGACAGGGTTTTAAGAGCATAACTGAGGCTGAGGTAGATGCTGATTACTACCAAAGTCTTGTTATTTGATTATACAAAATGATTTCACATTCAACTGAGAAGATGAAAAGCAATTATTTCTGAAATTTACCTGTGAACTCACTCAACTCACCTTTACAATCTGATTTAATCTTAGAGAAAAAAAGAAGGGAGTGGACCAACGAGAGCTGCAGGCAGAAAGTGAAGACGTGTGTGGACTGGATCACGGAAGTAATCCAGTTCCGATCAACAAGGTATTTAGGATATTGTTAGCAAACCATTTGGGTCATTAGTTTTTCATTCTTTTTGCATCAACGAAACAGAAACAGCCTTCTCATGACTAGCTTTAAGGGGAATGAAATGAAATTTAAGTATATTTGTATAATGTGCCTTAAGTTTTTAGAATATTTTCAAAATAGATTCCCTTCTCTGTAATTTGGATTTTTGTCCTGCAGGACCATGAGGTCCGATTGAGAAAAAAGGAAAATGTGTCTTAAGTCAAGTGGAAGTAGAAGAGGATCTAAAGAAAGGAAGTCAGAGGGCAAGAGGTCTGATATGAATGACCTAGTTTCTAAATCCTGAGATTTAAAAAACTCCAGAAATGGGTTAGAAACAGCTCATGAGTTCTGAAAGAATCCTAGAGAAGGTCTTTCTCTTGTTTTTCAGTGACCATCTGTTGAGCTGTATCCTGCAGGCCAGCAAGCCCTGTACTTGTCCATCCTTGAGACCAAAGAAAGAGCCCATGCATCAGCGGCAGAGGCATCAGTGGTTTAATGGATGGGGGATCTTTTTTTTTTTTTTTAGTTTCTGCTTTATAACAAAGTGAATCAGTCATACATATACATCTGTTCCCATATCCCTTCTGGATGGGGGATCTTATACGTCTGAAGCAAGGTCCTGGAGTGACATCCCATTTGTGGGGAAGAAGGCAGACAGGACTAGGCAGCAGTCTTTGCTGCAGGGGGTGGGTTACTAGTTATAGGGGAGAATTGGCAAATGACATCATGTTGGCTCATCTGTTACCAAGGGAACCAGCAGAGGGGCACAATCATCACCACCCCTTTGTTAAGCTATCGCAGTGGAGATATTCTGATCTAAGTTAGAATAATCATTATCTGCGGCATAGGGCAAGCACATAGGAAGGTCAGTCATGCAAGTAGATGTAGGTGAAGCAGGCACTGGTCGAGCAGGGGATATACAGGAAGCAAGAGAACAGCCATCTTGAGTGGCCTGACCATACACTATCTTAGAGAAAGTCCAAGCATTTGAGGGAAGCCTCGTATTCAACGTGGTGCAGGAAGTTGCTGACCAAAAGGTAGATTTGAAAAGGCTTGAAGGTGTTATGGGGGAGGGTGGGCTCAAGGGAAGCTTCCCAGAGAAATGCAACCAGAATCCAGCCAAGAAAATGGAAAGTAGAAAAGAGTTCTAGGGCGCTGAACATTAATCTTGGCCTAAAGCATCAGTTACTGTAGGAGGCCTCTGGTTGGCATAGGAAGGCTGCTGGGCACATGGACGTTAGGAACAGGGGATATGGCAGATAACATGGACTTCAGAGGTGCAGGCAGCATAACTTGCAAATGAAGCAAGAGTCACAAGACACACAACTTAAGAAGCATCATCTACTGTCACCCAATGACCAAATAGAATGAGGGACATTTTCCAGGAGCTGAGCAAGGGTCCGAAAAACAACACATGGGCCAGAAGCATATTGGATCTCCCTCTTTCTGACACCAGAATTGATTATGTAAATCATAATCTTACTACCAACTCCACATTTTACTCATGTTAATTGTAATTTTTTAATCACATACACATTTGTCCATGCATGTGGAAAAGTGTAAGTGAAAGAATACTAATATTTGTGTTGAAATATGCAGTTTGTAAAATGATGTTATAAGTGTACATTAGGTGGGGAACAATTTTCTTGTGGTGGGAATAATACCCTCACTCCAGCAGTTAACCACACTATCATGCTTCAATTGCCAAATGTTCACCCTACCCTCTTCAGCTATGTTGCCCCTTATCCAACATGCTTGAGAATCTCTGCATGCCCACCCATCAGTGTCCAGGATGTCCAGGGGCAACTCCTGCCCAGTTCTACTTCATCAGTTTGAAAACAAGCCCAGGACCACTTCATAGACTGACTTCAACGCCAGGAAGGCACTCTTGTAACTAATGTGGTTTCTGTGGCCCACATGTCTCTTCTGCTGTATTAGGATATTATCTGTAATTCATCATCGTGAGGACCAAGGACCACTCTCACCGTCTCCTTCTATTCAGTCCAAAAGCTCACTCTCTGCTATGATGCACCAGAGGCAGAACTACACAGTGGTTTACAAGGTGGGCTCTGAAGCCAGTTTTCCTGTGTTCAAATGCCAGCTGTGCCAGCTATTAGCGGGGTGTTTTTGGACAAGTCACCTAATTTTCTGTGTGCCTCAATATTCTCATCTATGAAATGGACATGAACAGAATGCATAGCACAAGGCTTTTATAAGGATTAAATGCAATTAATACAAAGCATTTAGAATCATATCTGACACACAGAACTTTCCAATAAATGGTAGCTAATATTGTCAATATAACAATCTTTTTCTTTTCGCATGGTAATTTTTTTCACCACTCTTGATAAGTATTGACCAAGCACTATCGTAGCCCACTTTTCCTGATTTCCCCAACTTTGACACTCTGGAGGTTTTGGGGTCTAGATCTTTTTCTTCCAATTGCTTACTGGGAACCTAATAGAAATTGGTTCATCCCCTTTCCAAAGCTCTCTTTTCTAAGTCGTATGGGAGTGGAGAGATTTTTAAAGTCTCATCCACATAAATACCCAAACTCTCACACAAGTTCTTATTGATATATCTGTTCTTTAGGAAAATGTGTGCCTACATTTTTTACAGGGACATTACTGAGAAGTCACTCAAGAGATATTTGTTTCAAAATGGAAAACATAATTTTTCTGTTTCTACTTCTATAAAAAAAGTAGCTGGAACTTTGCCTTTATAAAGACTAGGATTCTACATATCACATCACATGTGTATTAATATTTCCATTTTATAGATGAGAAAATCAGAGTTCAGATATATAAAAGGGGAAATTGACATTATTAAATACAAGTAATGTGCAGATACTTTACACAAATAATCTCATTGATTTTTGAAAGACAGATATCATTCTCTCCATTTTCAAAATTTGGAAACAGATTAATAACTCATAAGAACTTAAAGAGAAAAGATGTGAACCTGGGTCTTTTGGATACAATACATGCGAATTTACACTATGCTTGGATATCTCTTTAATGAAGTAGCTAACAACAATAGTTATTCTTTGCCTACTACAGCTTTTCAAGCTTGAGTATTGAATGGACAATTAAAATAATTATTACAGATATCCCACTTTGATTTAAACTATTTAATTATAGTTTTACTTAAATATGTATAAATAAAAATTGTGTATAAACTATTGAAGTTTATATGTCTTATCCAAATATTAAAAACAAAATAACAATATATTAAATAGAAAAATAAAAGGCGATGAAAATCAAAGGTTATTTTCCTTTTGTGTTACTGTCGATGTCATATATCAGAAACCAAAGAGAGTTTGAGATATAAATTTTCGACTTGGTGCTAAGAGACAGGTTCTTGTGAGTCCACCATGCCTTCCGTGTCCATCTGATGATGCCATTCCCCACCATGATCTCCACTTCACTGCACTCCACTCCACTACAGAGTGCTTCCATTCATAGAGGAATCAAGCATTTGTTACCATTGTCATCACTTTTCTTCTGTATAGTCATGATGTATTCAGCCTCTGATTTTTTGTCATATGCCTGTAACAATTAAAAAATAGTATCCCACAACATTATATAGTTTCAAAATGCCAAATGACAAATCTCAATTTATTAAGTTTAGAAACTGAAGTCTTTAATCTATGAAAAGATCAATTGCACATTGTTAGCAGAAAAGAAAAAAACAATTATAATAGCTAAGATAATCATATCTGTATGAAGTTGAATGGGATAGTTTTAAGTATTTTCCACATTACAAATATTTAAATATCCTGACAATATATTAAATGTTAAATGTTGACACTTTAAGGGAGAAACCATTTTTCTTTTGACTGCAAACAACATTTGCATCCTCTCAAAAGTGCAATGCCCTTACATAGTAGTACTTATTTATATTGCTCTTAGCCAGATGATTCAATATTTGCTTGTGTGTACACGTACATGATTGTGGCTTGTGCATGAAAGGGCATAACATGTTCAGATTGTTTTCTAAATTATTTTTTAAATGTACATACACACAACCTAAAAAATCCTACCTAGATAAACTCCTGCCTATGTAAAAGTTCAAACTTCTTAGAATGATATACAAAGACTTCAAACTGTGGACTCTATAAAACTTTCCTATCTTATCTTCTAGAATTCTTCAACTGGCCCTTATTCTTTAGTAAAATTAAACTGCTTGCCCTTCTCTGAAAGGGTGATGTTTTTGCAAGACTCCATATCTTTGCCCACACTGCTTCTCCACCTGCAGTCCCTGTCTTTCTTCACATGCTTTGCTAACTCCATCTAGATCAACTCAGATGTGTGCTCCATAAAAATTTTTTTCACTATCACCCAAACCAGAGAATAGTTGAGAGCTTCATGCTTTGTGATACCCCAATCTTTTGTACTGAGCTACTTTGAGCCATTTGTCACACTGCCTTGTATTTGTCTCCTTACTTGACCACATCTCCCATGAGACAGTTTGTTCCTTGAAAATAGAGACTGTTTTATTCATTTGTACTTATGTGGCATTTAGTACAATGTATGGTCTGTAGTAGGTGCTCATTAAATGGTCATGGAGTAAATGGATGCTACTGATTCTGCAAAAATAAATCAAAGAAGGCATGGACTTTCCCAATAAGGAGTTCAAATTTAAACTATTTAATGATTATGGCCTGTATTAGTAGAGAACAGATGTCTCAAATGAGTAAGACTCAGAAAAATTGTTATGGGCTACTTGGAGAGAAAGGCTATGGTTCCTGAAATGTTTTATGTAAGCTACTGTAAAGCAAAATGGACTATACAGAAAATGAACTTCTCCATCCTCAGAGCCTCTATCTTTGGGCAAAAAGTGTAAAAAACAAAACAGAGGTAGTGACAGTAAGAGACAGAGAATTATGTGTATGTATGTATTTGAATAAAATGCAGAACTTTTGAGAGGCTTGCAGTGCATAAAATATCTAGTATCACTCAACAGTTCTCTCATTTAACATGAAAGACACAATCTCTCTGTTATGCTGCCACTGGTGGCACTCAAGCGGGAATACACAGATTGTCAACATTGTTGGTTATTCATGTCTGCAAACCAGGCAAAGATAAAACATGTGCAGAGCGGGAAAAGAATTGAGTTTGGGAATTCTAGAAAACTATTTTTGCTCACTCACTGAACAAAATTGGTGTGTAAAAACCCATAAGCCATATAAGTCAAGTTAGGAAAGCAACTCAGAGCAGATTTACAGAAGTTAGACAAGGGGCCTGTGGAGGGCTAATATTTCAAAGCAATCTGCTTAGTGAATTTTACAGCCTAGGGACCTGACATCTGCAGGCCCCAAAATGTCTGTAGGAAACTAATGAGGAGAACATACATATTAAAGGCACATGATAGAAATCTGTAGCATTTCTTGAGAGAGGTAAAAACATTATCAAAAGGAAAACAGGGGAGAAAGTTGATGAAAACTATCCCAGCAGTCTTGACAGTATTATTCTTTGCACTTACTGTATGGAAATATAAATACTTCCTTTAGAGAAGTTGATTTTTTTTTCTTCTGTGGTAAAGATTATATAATAGAGAAAAGCCTCTTGAATTAGATAAACCTGGGACTTGATCTCTGGTCATATCCATTACAAGCTGGGTATCATCCTTGAGCCACTGAATTCTTGTCTGCAAAATGAACTCAATTTCTAACTTTCAGGACTGTTGTAAAGATTAGAGATAAAATTTTCAGCATCTCAAACACAATAACTAAAACTTGGTAGGCACTCATAAATAGCTATATTTAACCATCTTCATGATTATAAGAGTTCAAGAATGTTTTGTTCCCACTTCACCAAGAACTACAAGTCCGTAGATTAAAGCACCCGTTCTTTTTCTTGCTAAACAAGAAACCACAGAATGTAATCTCCCAGGCTTGCTTTAACTATCCATTCTCCTTGTCAAACTCCAGCCTGAAGAATGTTCTTTTCTGGACGTGCTCATCTTTATGGCTTCTACTTTTGAATTGATCAGGGAATGTGTATCTTGACCCTCAATTACATTCTTATTCCCTGTTCCCTTGTTCTCCTGGCCAACACCTAAATTATTTTTCCTGGTTGTGCTACGTTGGCAATCTTTATTCAAGGACCCTGTATATTATTATTATTTCCACCACCTTTTGGAATAAAGAGCCCCAGGGAAACAGCAATTCAAAGCAAGTTACCCATGAAGAAGAGTGATTCTAATCTTTATTTGTATTAGTGATGACCCCTAATATGTTGAAGAGGATTCTGAGGTTCTTGTGCTTCTCATCTATTTACACATGTGAAATATGGTCTAAGATGGCTACACGTCCTATGTGGCCATTCTCATCTCATGTATTCACTTGGGCAATGTTCACATTAAAAGTGGCACGCCATTAACTGGGATCCGGTGGCAAGTCCTTTCCTTTTAGAGTTCTAACCATTTATGACACTGGTTCACCTTGAAATTTTCTTTGGAAGTTTTTCACCACAGAAATAGTTGGCAATTGTTTCTTTATTTTCTATAGTTCTTGTTTGTCCCTCTTGTAGGGTACTTACCGTGTGTGGCAAAGTATCTTTTAATTTAGGTGTGTTTAATTTTGCCCTTATGTGTTGCTTACTTCTCTTGAGCCAGGGCTTCTTTATGTTCCCAGTGACCAACTAGCCAAACACCACTGCTTTTTTATGATGATAATGATTGGTTGTTGGATTATTCTACAAAATTTAATCTTTTCCCTAGAAGTCATAGGAATCTATCTTCTATTATTCTTAAATATATGATTAAGTTTTTGTGTGTATTTAATTTATTGTTTAGATTAACTTAAAACAAATCAACAAAGAATTTTAAAAAGAATGTGTATAAATATATGTGTGTCCGACTTACTTTGCTGTACAGCAGAAATTGACATGACATTGTAAATCAACTATACTTCAATAAAAAATTAATAATAATAAACAGTTTGAAACATAAAAATACTTAAAGCATAATAAAAATAATGCAAAACATCCATAGATGATCAGTCTTAATATTTACATGGTATATAAAATATAAAAGTATATTTCATACATGTGTATATATATATATTTTAATGAAGTGGTGATTGCTTTTTATATTGTTTGTAAGTAGTATTGCAGTTGTTTTAAAAATACTGGTAATGGTACAATATTAGCGCTTCCTGAACTTACTAGTTTTTTAGAAACACAATTTTTAGTGATTACATATTTTATTGTATAAATACTCCATAATGGACTAAATTCTTCTGTTCAGTGTGAGGGAAACCACATCGCTAGTGAAGGACATTTCTCCTGATCATTTTCATAGGCGGAGGAACATTGGTATGAACACTTTCATACGTTAATTATTGGGTCCTGTTTTCAATAAGAGGAGTCATGGTGTTTCCAGGTTATTGTTCCGGAAGGAATTGCTTTATCTTCATTTTGACTCTCCAGGGTCCAAAGGAACACTCTCTTTGAGCTTCCTTGCTCTAAGAATTTTGCTGTTAAAACCTGAGGAAAGGGCTTCCCTGGTGGCGCAGTGGTTGGGGGTCCGCCTGCCGATGCAGGGGACACGGGTTCGTGCCCCGGTCCGGGAGGATCCCACATGCCGCGGAGCGGCTGGGCCCGTGAGCCATGGCTGCTGGGCCTGCGCGTCCGGAGCCTGTGCTCCGCAGCGGGAGAGGCCACAACAGTGAGAGGCCCGCGTACCGCAAAAAAAAAAAAAAAAAAAAAAAAAAAACCTGAGGAAAAACTGTCCTATTGGGGTGGGAAATTTGGTTACATCCATAGTTTTGTGTCTATAACTCTGGTGTAACTCAGGGATTGTTCCCACAGGTAATCTCAAGATCAAGATTGATTAGAAGCCAAATTATCTCATCTAGTAATTATCTGAGAGCTCTGCATTTTGGGGGTGTGGTAAGGGTTTATTTTTTGAAACATTACTGGAGGTAATATTTTGATCTTTGTTAACAGTGATTATTTGGTCTGTTCTACTAGTTAGAAACCAAAAGCAAAAGGGACCTTCCCTTCCAGCATATTGATGGATATTGAAAGACACATTTGAAAGCTAATGTTCAGATTACTTTATGGTGATATTATTTATAAACAACAAAGTAACAGATTTAAGAATACAGTTCAATGTATCAGTGTGAATAACCCTCACCCCAATCATCTTAGAAATGTCCCTCATTAACATGTCCTATGAATGTCCTACCCAGGAGAGGCAGTTCTGACTCCTATCACCATTACTTTCATTTTTTTCTTGGAATTTACATAAATGGAATCCGATGGCATATACTGTTTTGTGTGTCTTTTTTTAATATATATTTTTAATACATTTATTTATTTATTTATTTTTGGCTGCATTGGGTCTTTGCTGTGCGAAGTCTTTCTCTAGTTGTGGCGAGTGGGGGCTACTTTTCATTGCAGTGCATGGGCTTCTCATTGCAGTGGCTTCTCTTGTTGCAGAGCATGAGCCCTAGGTGCATGGGCTTCAGTAGTAGTGGCTCACGGGCTCTAGAGCACAGGCTCAGTAGTTGTGGCGCACAGGCTCAGTTGCTCCGCGGCATGTGGGATCTTCCCGGATCAGGGCTTGAACCCGTGTCTCCTGCATTGGCAGGAGGACTGTTAACCACTGTGCCACCAGGGAAGTCCCTATGTGTTTTTTTTAATTCAACATATAATTGAGATGTATCCATGTTGTTTATTCCTTTATTCCATTAAGTATGTGAAACTGTATCCATTCTTTTGTTGATGTACATTTGTTGCTGGTGCATGTCTCCTAATGGACACATTTTTTTCATTTCTCTTGGATAAATGCTTAGAACTGGAATTGATAAATCATAGGGTAGTTATAGTTTTGACATCCTTAGAAACTGTTAAATAATTTTCCAAAATGATTGTACCATTTACATTGTTGCCAAGCAATGATCTAGAGTTCTGGTTGCTCCAAATACTCATGAATATTTGTCAATAGTTTTTATTTTTGTCATTCCAGTGTGTGTTAAGTGGTATTTCATTGATTTTATTGTGGCATTAATAAGCATCTCCATAAAGATTAATAAGGTATAGTGGAAAGAATTGAAGGTAATTTATATCATATTATAAATCAAAGACATTGAGAAGATAAAGCCTAGAGAAGTTAATAACTAATTGTATATAAAACAGGAGAGACCATAGATGACAGAATATTAGTGTGAAATTCTTGTAATGGAGAAGTGATTAGAGAGAAAATAACATAGACTAGCCACTCTTTGAAAAGATAAGATTTAAAACCAGAAATGTGAGCCATTCTTTAAGAACAAATCAGTGTTATTTAAAGAGAAACTTGGAGCACATAGCTTGGAACTAAACATATTTTACTTGTGTAGGACCTAGTTTTAAGTGCAATCTTGATGTTATAGAAATAATGCCCTGAAATGAAATTTTATTTTATATGAACTATTTTTAAAACTCCGTAAAATGTCTGATTTTTGATATGGCTGCAATTTGCTCTTGCTCGGCTTCCTGCTCAGCTGTTACCAATAAGCCTACACCAAATACAAATACCTCTGACAGTTTCCAATGAAAAATTCTAGGTGAAGCTTTGCTCCTTGCACAATACAATGTCCAGATTGCATTCAATTAGGAAGTGATTTTGTAGTGAAAACATTGAACCAAGGAGGCTCATCTTATAATTTTTCTTCCAAATGAATTTTGAAAGCATGTGTGAAGATTACAGATGAAAGGTGAAAATTTTTGTATATCTCAGATTATCCACATGGTGGGATGTATACAGTGTGTATACAGCCTTGAGAGGAATACTACTGAGCCTTAGCAACAAAAGAAACCATCACTGAAGCACGTATATCAATCAAATAAACCAACATTTATGGTTGCTTTAGCACGGTGTAAAAGGTCAAAGATACTGCAGTTCTTCATTTTGAAAAGACAGATATGAATAAGAAGGTCCCAAGTGGAACTGGAAAAGTCATGGAGTTTTTTGTTTTTTGGTTTTTTTGGAGTGGAGGTGGTGTATGATTTTTTTTTTAGGATGAAAGAGAAACAATTTTAGATAAAAATAGATAGGACACTTTAAAAATTGCTGAGAAGACATGATTTAGGCATGAGGAGGCTGGAGGAGAAAAGAACAATGAATTCAAGGGTACATATAAAAAGAACTTGGGAAAGTATTTTGGTAGTTGATGGTTAGGCTATTTTGACTCTGTTTTCCTAATATATAAATAAGCATAATATTACTACTGTTTTATTGCTGTGGCTATTACCAATATGATTTCCCAGTAAAGCAGCCAGGAATGAGTTTATAAAATAAGAACTCAATGTTTTATTTTATGAAATATGTATGTACGTTTTTATTTTTACCAAGAATTTTATATATAGAATTGTTAGAAACATAGCACCAATATATTTTTTCTACATTCTCCTGAATTATCTGAGACTGAGATTAATACCTAATCTTTGTCTCAGGCAGGTATTTGTATAAAGAAATATCTAATGAAGATGGGTTTGATTCTTTTTTGTTGTTTAGCTTAGCACACTTTTTCTCAACTTTAGTCATTTTTTTCTGGAAATATCAACAAATATTGATTTTGTTATAGAATAAACACAGGTGCATATACTGCTAATTTTGTGTTAAAGGTGCCAGTTCTACACAACTTATGGCATATCATGCTATTTTGTTGCTCTTCAGTCAGGAGTCCTGGGCAGGGATTATGTAGGAAGTGATGTAAGAGATAGTCTTTAGAAAATTTTTATTGTTCTGGAGAGTCTAATCATAGACTCCAAGGTTAAAATACAAATAGTGGTTTGACTAAGGAAAAAAAGAGATTGTCTACTATAAAATGAATTCAAAGGCACAGTAGCACTGTCCTTTTGGATAGCTTAGACAACTCAATTCTTATATATTTGGAACTCTTGGTTGTGTAAACTCTTGTGATGTAAAATATATATAACATTTCAAAACACTCTGGACAGAAATAATATTTTCAATGCATTGTCTGGATATCAGACTACTCCTACCTACAAACTAAAGTAGGAGCTCCTTACAGCCCCCTTCCTTCCAAAGTCACAAAGCTATGCCTAAAATCTCATTCATTTACATATAAATCTCAAATTCTTTCAAAGCCTATGTACTTTTGCTTTACACAAAATACTGATAGCATTCATTATTGGGTAACTTTGAAAAATCACATTAAAATTATGTAATATAAGGCATAGATATATTAGAGAAAAACATAGTAAAATCAAATATCTGTTTAAACTGCATATAAATCTATTATTATCTCAAAATTAAAAGTTTAATTAAAATGGTATAATACAGGCGGTATTAATGAAGAAACAAAACCAATAAAAATAAAATGAAAATGATTACAAAGATCACCATAAAAAATCTGAGATAAAACCACCCGAAGACACTACTGCATTTCCACCAAAGTGGCTAAAATTTTTAATAAGAAATCAAGATTGGCAATACAAAGTTATAAGCAAGGATATAGGAACACTGGAACATTCATACATTGCAGTGAGAATAAAAATCATTACAGATACTTTGTAACACCATTTGGCAGTGCTTACTAAATGTTACTCATTCCTAGCATATGTGCTCAAGAAAATAGAGTGTATATGTCTACCAAAATATAGGCACATAGCAGTTTTATTCAAAAATATGTGAAAATTGGAAACAATACAAATATCTGTAAATAAAAGAATGGATAAATAAATTATGGAATATTTCATACAATGGACTGCTACATAACAATTAAAATATAATAATAACTGACTCATGCAACAACCTGGATGAATTTTACAGACATTACCATAATTATTACAGCAAAAATGTCTTGCAGAAGAATATATACCATATCAACCAATTTATATCAAGTTCAAGAACAGGTAAAATCAGTTGATAATGAAAGTTAGAATAGTGATTACCTCTTGGAGAAATTATTGATGATAAATAAGCTCAAGGGAACATTCTAATACACTAGAGTAGTTTCTGGATCTGGCTTGTGGTTATTTTGCTATACAATGTAGCTACATGGCTTAAGTCTACAGACTTAAGTTTTGTAAATTATACAAATTTTATTGTATGTGTTTTACACATCTTATTTTAAAACCTTTTTTAAAAGAATAAACATGGGATAAGCTACCTAGAAATCAAACAACAAAAAAGTTCCATTTTTATGTGGTCAACTGCCTTAAGAAGTTTTCATGGTAGCAATTTTTCTTCCCTCAATTTAAATATATTAGTAATTGTGAACAAATAAATTGTAGAGAAATAAAATTTTCTGTATGTGAAAAAAATCACAATCTGGATATACAATATGTGAGGGAGAATTTCTACACTGTTCCAGTACTTAAAGGCATTACTTTATTATTGCAAATACAGTTAGTTTGCCCATAACAACAACTCTGTCTCAAGCATAATAATTTTTAAATGCTCAGGTTAAGAAGGTAAAAAGGGATGTAATACATTTTAGGAATATTTTCATCAAAGAGAAGGATAGCTTGACGGAGGTGCTTCAGTGTCCCAGAATATTTACTTATCTGCATAATTTTTATGCTGGGTGAAGAAGATTTCCATAATGGTATCTTCAACTCAAAAAGACTTGTTGCTTGGAGAAATAGGTGTTACTGCTAAGCTCCCTGGGAGCTCTGAATACCACTGTATGACATGGGATTATCCAGGAGTCTAAAGTAGCTAGGTTTCCCCTTAGCCGTTAAGAGGGCTCCGAGTGACCTTTGAATAATCTTGTTCATTGTATTTGATCTACTCTGCTAGACAGGATGAGAGGGATATTAAAAAAAAAAAAAGGGGAGAGAGAAAGATTTAAAAGTGTGGAATCAATCTCTCCCATCTACAAAAGAACTTCAATACTTCAATGGCAGGGATTTATTCCCAGGACAGAGATTTTTGAAACTTGGAATCTTCAGGAGATTCAGAGGCTGTTGGTATGCATGGAAACCTCTTTTCCTAGGCCTTTCTCACCTACAAGGGAAGGCAGGGGGAGGTAAATGATGGTTGTCAGAGAAAGGATGAAAGATAGGATGACTGAAGATTACGCAGGGCAAAATGCAGGAAGCTGTTGGAGGTCTGCTGTTTCTCCACAGGCGACCAGGTGGCTGATAGCATGCACCAGTTACATGCAGTCTCAACAACCGATTTCAGAGCTTCTGGAGACACCACCTCAGAGCCTAATAGAACACATGCGCTCTGCATACTGCTTAGGGAATTCACATCCTCTGAGTGGCGGCTTATCGATTGGAGGCTGTTTGAACCTGACAACTCAGTGTCAGGAACAGTGAAGATTAAATATTGAAGATGAAAATATCTCTCCCTCAATTTACCATCGTCCACTCTATTTAGAAGCTACCAGAAGAGTCTACTGCCGTTGACATTAACCAAAACAAAAGCAACCCTCAGGCTGAATATGCTCAATCCAAAGCAAGAGCAAAAGTGTGGAATTACAGAGATGGGTGAGAGCACTTTTTCCTTCAATCATTCTTGATTAGCTGGATGTAAGTATTAGGATCAAAGTTTCATGACCAAAAAATTAATGGTAAATATCATGTTCCCCATGTTTTCCCAGCCTTTTTAAAATTGTGAACTTGCTGGACATGAAAGACAATGCGTATTGATGTCACCTTATCTCTACACTCTCCATTTCTGATAATTATCTGAACTCATCATTTTACAGAGCTTTCAAATGCTATAAGTGGAGGATTGGCCAAGATTTGTAGGCAATAGGAGGGTATAGAGGGACTGAGAAGCATGAAAATAGAAATCCTCTCTTGGTCCTTGACTAGACTGATGCTTTCTTTTGTGTGCCCATGTAGCCCATGATTATCTGGGTCATCAATTGAAGGGGACTGAGATCATCACACTCTTCAGTTACTGGCACACAGACTCACTGTTTCCTCCAAGGCTCCTCTCTATTATATTTCATTGTAAATTTTAATTTCCCCTTTATACTCTTTAAATTTTTATTTAATCTTTTGATTTTTTTTAGTTTTCATGACATATTTTTATATCTCAAAATAATATACTACTTAATCTTGTACATTTTTGAAATTTCTATTAAATGCAGAAAGATTTTTCTGAACTTTCTTTTATCTCAATATATGTTTCTGAGAGTCATCCATGTTATTGGGCATAAGTCTAATTCACTCATTTTCACTGGTGTATAGTTGTTCATTTTACGAATGTAAGTTACTTATTTACCTTATCAATGAACATTTGAATTGTTTCAGATTTTTTGCTATTACACACAGTGCACTAATGCAAATCTTGTACTTATGTTCTGGAGCACATCTGCAAGAGTATCTCCACAATATAAAACTAGGAGGAGAATTCCTAGATCTTATAATATAAAAATCTTAGCTTTTCCAACATATTGCTTTTTATCTTGAAGGATTTTTGTTTGTTTTGTTTGTTTGTTTGTTTGTTTTACCAATTTACACTTCCACTAACAGTACGCAAGTATTTTTTTAATCCTTACCTACATTACATATTGTCAGACTTAGCTTTTGCCAATCTGTTGGGTGTGTGATGCTCTTTCATTGTGGTTTTAATTTGAAAAATCCCTGATTGTTTTTGAGGTTGAGCTTCTTTTTATATATCAATTGACTACTTGTAAATCCTTCACTACAAATTAACTTTTCAAGTCTTTTGTTCATTTGTAATTTTTTCTTATCGATATGCATTTTTGTATGTTCTGAATACTAATTTGTTGTCAGTTGTACATGTTCTAAATATCTCCTCCTAATGTGACTTCTCTTTTCTTGTTCTTTTGTGTGATTTCATAAGCAGGAGGTATTAATTTTTATGTAGTTAGATCTATCACTTTTTCCTTTTTAAGTTAGTGCTATATTATCTTGTTTAAGAAACAATTTTCTACACAAGGTCTACATATTCTCTTATGTTGACTTCAAAAATTTTAGTTTTGTTTTATGTCTATTAACCCAACTAGAATTTAGATTTGCATAGGAAGGGGGCCAATTTTATTTTTTAAATCTGCATAATAATTATCCCAGTAGTTTTATTGCAAAATCCATCCTTTAATTATTGACCTTCCTTATTAGCTCTGTCATTCTATGTACAGATTCTCTATTTTTATACATTATTCTATTTGTCTATCCACATTTAATGACACATTTCCTTCATTACTACTGATTTATGATAAATCCTTAAGAAAAATTAAAATTTATGGTTCTTTCTCCAGGATTTGTCTTCTTTATTCTTATATCTTTGTTCATTTATAGACAGTTTAGACACTACATGTAAATTTCCATTAAAAATACTGTTATGATTTTAGTTTGGATTGCAATAAACATTTAGATAAATTTCAGGAAAACTCAAACATCCAGATTTTGTCTTCCAGTCAGTGAACACAGTCTGTCTCTCTGTTTATAAGGTGTCCTATAATGGCCCTTAATCACAAAATTTTTTCTGTAAATTTTGTGCACATTTATTTTTAGATTTATTCCTAGGTAATTTTTTTGTTTGATACAACTGTAAAGAGTATTTTAAACTACATTTTTTCTGTTATTATCTTATTGCTATAGAAAAACCAATACAATTTCAGATATTGATCTTTTAACCAAGAATTCTAGAAAAACAATTCTATTGGATTCTAATAATTTATGGTAGGTGCTTTAATTTATTTCTTGTTTCATAGATAATCATATAATCTATAAATAAAGTTCTATTTATTTTTTCCCACCTTCATATTGTTATTTGTTTATATTGCCTTACTTTCTAATCTGGTATTTTCTGTTCATTGGTGAATAGAAGTGGTGATAGGTAACATTATCTTATTTCTACTCTTAAAGAAAAATTCTAAGTTTAGTTATGTTATAGAGTGTTTGTTGTGTATTTTTTAGTGACTTACTTTGTTAGGTTAAACATTTCTCTCCCATTTTTAGTTTACTGTGTGGTTTGGCCAAGAGTAGCGTTGAATATTATCCAACGTCTTATTGACATCTCCTGAGATAAATACAGGATCTTCCTCTTCTTTTAAGCAGTGAACCACCTTAATAGTGTTGTTACAGCTTTGAACTAAAACAACAAAAAAAGTGATATGGTCATTCTTCTTTTATGTAGCTTGGTGAACGTGTGTCATTTACACTTAGGTATCTGTATATCCAACATTAGTAGTTAATACTAGTTTTCTAGAGTGGTTAATCAGGTTGCACTACCATTAGTAGTGAATGAAAATACCATTGCTACAGATTCTTACTGCTTTCCACTGTAGCTGAGCTCTAGCACAGCCCAGAAGTTACCCGCATGCTTCTGGCCGGCACTGGCTATCACTGCTGTGTTCCTACCTCACGTGAGTGGTAATGCAAGCCATGGTCCATCCAGGATAATAAGACCTGCTCTCTTCCAGCATATAGCACATCTGTGGCATCTGGCCCTCTTCCACTCTAGGCTGCAATTTCCCTTACACATAAAGATGCTTCTAGCTTCCACTTATACCAGAATTTTTAGTGATAAAATCTAAGGTGACTCTCAGTCACCCCCTCAATTCTGCAGTTTCTCCAGGCTTGGGTTTAGGACAGGATCTAGCATCCCATGACTACTTTCCTTCTGGTTCTTCACCTGGTACTTGCTGCATTGTTGTGTTATATTAGTGTAATCATGTTCATCTCCATTTTACAGTCATCTGTATGATGTTCAAGGCCAGGCCTTCCATGCCACTATTCTTAGCTTACAGATCAGGGGTGGACACAAAGTAGGCCTTGACATATTTGTTCAGTGAATGAGAAGAATGGAGTTGAGAGAAATGAAGTGACTCATCC
The DNA here is from genome assembly GCF_949752795.1 of Hyperoodon ampullatus. Classification (NCBI taxonomy): domain Eukaryota; kingdom Metazoa; phylum Chordata; class Mammalia; order Artiodactyla; family Ziphiidae; genus Hyperoodon; species Hyperoodon ampullatus. The sequence goes on from NC_136921.1 coordinate 109,748,854, forward strand.
AAGTTTATATAGAGGCAGAACCAGGGCTAGAACATAAGTTTCTTAACCCTAGCTCAGTGCCCTTTATACTGTACATTTCTGCTTCTGGTTCAGCTCATTTCAATTTAACTTAATGCAATTCAATATATTCATTAATGTAAGGCAATCTGTCAGGTACTGTCAGATACATAATATGACATTCCCTTTATCCCCTAAGGGAGCTGGCAGAATGTTTCAATAATATACAATTTACACTTTAGTAAATTATATATACATTTATAACAACAATCAGATTAGATATAATAAAAATTGCCTGAAGAAATATACTTACAAATGTCACCTTTAGCTAACATGCATTTTTTTAAAAAAACTAAAATGGAACATACATATATCATTTCTGCCTCAAAGCAAGTCATCTTGAAATGACATGTATTAAATCAACTTTATAAGTACATACTTTGTACCATTTTCCACTAATTCTTTTAAGCATGAAATAACTTTATATTTGAATGTTTTATTTATGAGTAAAAATAGACATATCAAGATTTTGGAAATGAAGATCCAAATTTTTTACATGTATTTTTCTTTTGCTTTATAAAACAAATGTTTTTAAGGTATAATTTACATATAGCAAAATGCACACATTTTAAATATATACTTTGGTGAGTTTGACAGACCAAGATACTCATGTAAGCACTGTTTTGCAATCAACTACCACTGCCCTCCACCCCAGGCAACCATAGAGGTAGTTTCTTTCACTTTAGATTACTTTGGCTAGTTTCATAACTTCATATACATGCATTTATACAGGATGGATTCTTCTATACCTGGCTTCTTTTGCTCTGTGTGATGTTTTTAAGATTTGTCCAAGATGCTGCATGCATCAGTAGTTTGTTCCTTTTTACTGCTGAGCACTACACCATTGTAAGATATACCACAATTCAATGTATTGACCAGTTGATGGGCATTTTTTTGCTTGTTTGTCCACATTGGGGTTATCATGAATAAAACTGCCATAGATATTTGAGTACAAGTCATTGTGTATACATATGATTTGATTTCTCTTGGGTAAACCAAGGAACGGCCTTGTTCAGTCATATGGTAGGTCTACTCTTACCTTTATAAGATACTAGCAAACTGTTTTCCAGAGACTTGTGCCAGTTGACATTTCCATCAGCAGTGTAGGAGAATTCTAGTTGTTCTATATCCTTGCTTTTTTTTGGTATTCTTGAGAGTAGTCTCGCCTGTTGTCAGAGACTGACAGTAATTTTCATATTGGCTAGATGATATCAGGAGAGGGAAAAAATGATATGGACTTGGTGATAAAGAAGCAGGCTTTGTGATTGAGGAACACAGTAGCTTCTCACCCAAGTTTGAGCATAGGAGGAGAAATGCAACAGAATTGACCAATGGTTCCAAACACTCCAAAAACAGTTTTTAGACAAAATTTCTCTTGGTCAGTGTTGCAGTGAGAAGAAGATCAATATAGGGCATTTTTCATAAATTTAATTTTAGAGCTATGTGCTTTATTCTGACGTAGGGTTATTCCTTTAACTTTTTAAAAATTGAAGTAGAATCAACAATTTTGTGTTAGTTTCAAGTGTAGAGAAAAGTAATTCAGTTACACACAGACACACACACATATTCTCTTTCAGATTCTTTTCCATTATAGGTTATTACAAGATATTGAGTATAGTTCCCTGTGTCATATAGTAGATCCTTGCTGTTTACACATTTTATATATGGTAGTGTATATATGCTAATCCCATACTCCTAATCTGTCCTGCTCCCACAGCCCAGCTATCCCCTTTGGTAACCATGAGTTTGTTTCTAAGTCTGTTGTTCTTCCTTTTTGATATTAACATTTACTTTTTTTTTTTCACAAAGGGGATAGATGATATATGATAGTTTTTCTTATTTTTATTCTGAACTTTTCATAAATCCCTTAACTTGGCATGAGTAAAAGATGGCCTCACTAAATAAGCCCCCCAAAAAAGTACTTTTGGAATTTTTCTCTTTTATGAAAGAGTAAAATTCCCATATTCTGGGAAGCCCTGACGTAGGCATTCCATGGAGGCTCTGTGCAACTGCTGTACTGCTCAGGCTCAGAATGAAATTCTGACTCCTTATCAAGTTTAAATAGCTTAGGACCATAAAATATTTAAGCTGGAAAGGGACCTTAAAAATTATCAAATCCAAATAGCTTCATTTTTAGATGAGGTAACTGAGGTCCAAATTAAAGAAGCATCTTGCCATTTAGCTTCTTTTGGCAGTTTTACGAGTAGAACTGACATGGTGTTTTTTTGTTTGTTTATGTTTCACTCTGTCCTGTTTGTTTCTACCTAGTTCTCCATTTTGGTTGGTACATATCAGAACACTAAAGCACATGTTACCATTTCCCTGTCTCCACAATAATGTTAAACTTTCATCAGTATGATCCTCCAGATGAGCTCCAGCATTTTTGGTAGCATTAAAGCATGTATAAAACAGACATCCATTCTCTTGGGAGGAATCAGCTGTAAAAGTAACAGTAGCCAAGGTAAAAAAATAAGTTTTGGGTTTTTTGGTCAAAGTCATTAGACATCTGTTTTGGAAAAGAAATAGGAAAAGAGGGTTTTTTGTTATATCGCTGTTTGACTGGCTCTATCCCAGCCAAACACATATGCTTTTGTACAGCTGATCTCTCCACTTGAAGTTTTCTTGTTTTGTTTTGCATCAATCAACTTTACAAATAAAACATGATGTGGCTAAGAAGAGTGTGGATTCCTTCTCTGGCTCACTTCCTTCCAGGATTCTCCACTCTTTTCAGTGTTCACAGGTTTCCTAGCTTCACTTTTCTGGTTCCCTAGTCAGAATGCAGAGAGGTTTACATGGGATTCACTGGAGTCATTGTTCTCGCAAAGTAGAGGACGCTTAGCATCCAATGAAAAGCTGTAGGGATGAGAAATTACTTGTGTTGTTTTGTCTGCCATCCTTAAACTCCTCCCAGCTCCCAAACTGTCTGCTTTTGCTTACTCTCTAGTAAGTTCAGGTAGTTGTTTTGATATTAAGTCCAGGTTTTTATAGTTGTTTTATGCAGTGAGTAGGAGTCATTCTGCATTTCTTAATCCATCATACTTGGATGTGGAAGTATCTGTGCTGATTTGGTTTTTTTAAATATTTATTTATTTTTATTGGACTATAGTTGATTAACAATGTTGTATAACAACAGCTTCAGGTGTACAACAAAGTGATTCAGTTATTCTTATATATGTGCTGATTTGATTTTTAACATTTTATTTGGTTCAAAGGAGCAATAACTTGAAATAGCCTGTTTCTCTCTATTTATTTTATCAGCATATTCCCAAGAAACTTAAGGAAGTGTATAAATATTCAAATATCCAGATTTGGGGGAAAGATCTTGACATGTATATATGTGTGTGAATATATACAGAGTCCTTCAACAGAAGTTCGTTTAATAGTTATCAATTCTCTGTCAATACCTACTAATCCTTTCAGTATCTTAAATAGAATATATTGTAGTACAGTGTTTATTTATTTTTTTATTTTATTTATTTGTTTTGGCCATGCCGTGTGGCATGCGGGGATTCCCTGACCAGGGATTGAACCTGTGCCCCCTGCAGTGGAAGCATGGCATCTTAACCACTGGACTGCCAGGGAAGGCTCACATTGTAGTACAGTATTGATTAATGATTAGGAGTACAAACTCCAGAGCTAACTTATCTAGTTTTGAATATTAGCTGTGTACCTTATTAGTTAGGTATCCTTGGGAATTTTACTTAACATCTCTAGATCTCAATTTTTTCAGCATAAACAGAGACCATAGTTGTACATATTTGATAGGGTGGTTGCTGGAATTAAATTAGCTAATAGATTTAAAGGGCTTAAAAGTGTGTCTGGCACATAATAAATACTCAATAAATTTGAGCCACATGATTATTGCCTTAATAGAAAATTAGAAAGAAAGGTAAAGAAAATAATGTAAAGCAAGTAGATCTAATGGCAGGATATCTTGGGATTTTGAATGAAATAACCCAGCTGAACAAATTTTGGAAAGAATCTGTAGAAAACATTCAAGATTAAGATTCTACTAACAATATCTGGTGGTACCTTACTTTTATAGAATGGCTTTTCTCTCTCGGTGCTAGACTGCAGAGAGGAAATTGGTAGTATCCCAAGCCTAAATTTATGAATATAGCAGATATTAGTAGTTATTGTATCAGTCAGGTTAGGTGATGTGGTGATGACAAATAAGAACAAAACAAATGAGAAAAACAAATATTCATTTTATGGTTATGTTGCTTCTCTCTTTAGGATTGCTTGGGGCTCTGCTGTGTGTCATTACTGTCTTCACTCTGGACCTGGGCTGATGGAGGAACTGCCATCCAGAACATTGGCAGAGGGAATAGAGAAGGTGCTGAGATATCTCACAATCGGCAATTAGATGTGAAACCAGGAAATAACACTCATCAATTTTGCACATAACTCACTAGCTTGAACTCACATGCTTCTATTTAACCACGGGAGGCCAAGAAGTACAATTTTATCATGAGCCCCTATGGTAGATAGCAGGAAACATTACTGAGAAACATTAATGACTATCACAGTTATCAAAATATTAACAACAGATGGCATATTCTCATATTGCACTTTAGAGCACAATTAAAATAGCATTCTTCTTATATATAACACTTAATTAATCTGCTGATTAAACTTCTGAAAAGCATATAATTGACAATGCTTATGAGAGAAAAATGGGAGATTTTTAGTTAAGTCTATTGCTGCAAGATATTAAAGTAGGCATAAAATTATACTAGACATTTTTATATACTCTATTATTTTCCAATATTAGGTCTCTTTTATCTCTCTTATTGAGTAATGATAAATTATATGCTGAAGAAATGTTAGTATTGTGTTTGATGCTATATAAATATACTAACACTCAGAAAAATTATTCGGTTCTCTTAAGCATTGATATGAATTATCTGACATATTTCAGGTTCAACAATTATAAAATAATGGGCATGTTTTTTCCATGACCGCCAGAAGTTTGGTGTTTATTGGCAGAAGTGATCATGTGAAAATCATTTCCAGCTCAATCTTGGGGAATAATAACGAGAGTCATGATCTGATGGGCCTCATCAAAACTGCCTGAAGTGCCCCTCAGAATAATAATCAGGAAATCCAATTGAAAGATCTGAAAATGGGATATTGAATAAGTTTGTTTGAGTGAAGTGAAAGGGTCAGTATGTGGTAAATTTGAAATAACAAAATCAGGGAATATTAAACCTAAGAGAATCTTCAAGTCACATCTATTTTGATGTCTCCTTCTTACACACTAGGAAATAGATGTTATGGGCTTAACCAAGGTATTCCTAACTGGTTGCAGAGCTAAGCTAGTACCCAGTCCAGTAACTACAAACTGGGTGTTATTTTTACTGAGCGTGGTTCACATCAGGAAGTGAAGAGAAAATGAGAGTAAAGTTTATTTTTTGTATTTTCTCCTGAAATAGACAACCTAGTAAATTTCCATTATGCTGTTTAATCTCTGCTACACTCACCAAAGCACATTTCCTCATGGAAAATAACTCTAAACTTCAAGAGCCAAAATTTGTCACACAGATTGATTTCTGACCTTGCAAATCCTGCTTGGAAAGCATATTTCATCTTTTTAAAATTTTAACACATATTTTCTATTGACTGAATTAGAAGAATAGTTGTGTCACGATTGTGCTTAACATCTTCAACAATTCACTCTCTTTTGTCTTGATTGTTTGAATATGCACTTAAAAATGTTAGCTTGATAACCTGGGAAATACATATTGAAGCATTTTTGGAAGTGGCCAAATAAAACTAGAAAAATCTCTGTAATCTGTTTTTTTTTTAAATTTGAACTGGAGCCAATATAGTTAGAGATAGTCACGGGAATTGAAAAATAGCTTTTATGGCTGTGATGCCAGACCACAGAAAATGATGTACAGCATTGTCGAAGTGGGGAAAAACTGGTAAAAGAAAAACATAACAAAATATACAGGGAAAAATTATACTAATCAGATCTCTGGAGCTGAGACATTTATGAGACTATATGCAAGAGTTAACACCAATTGCTCCTCTCTGCCTCTCTTGCGAATATACATTGTTTAACCATTGCTGCTAAGAGATGAACCCAAGCTTTCTACTCCTCCATCCTGTCCTGTGTTAATACAACCTAAGTGTTCCCACCCCTTCCATGAATTTGAACAGTTACATTTCTCAGACTAAAACTGAACTGCAAGTGACATTCCTCAATTTTTCCTAGCAAATATTTAAGCTGTGTTCTTACTCTAGAACATGTATCTTGGAGATGTTCTCATGTTGAAACATTTTAATTAAGACTTAAGCAAACAGCTGTTCTTCTTTTACACCATCAGTAACACCATTCTCATCATCTGTGTTACATTTTGAGCATTATGATAGGAAACACTGTGTAATGTGGTATTTAAGTCACAGGTTCTCCAGCCCACTGTCTGAATTTGAATCCTGATTTTGCTACTCAAGATCTGTTCAACTTTAGTACACTTACCCGAACTATTTGGGCTTTGATTTCCACATCTGCAAAACAGGGACAAGATTGTCCTGTCACTTCCAAGATTAGGTTGCAAAAGAAGTATATCTTCCACGATGGATGCTTTTCCTCCATGTCTCTCTCACTCTGGGAGAAGCCATGTGCCACGTTGTGAGGTAGCTCTGTGGAGAGATTCATGCAGTGAAAGATTATAAGGCCAGTTAACAATCACTTGTGTGAGCTTAGAAGCTATGCATCCCACAAATCCAGTGGAGCCTTCAAACTCCCCCTGACTGTGACCTCAAGAGAAACCTTGAGACAAAAAGACCCAGCTCAGCCATGCCCAGATTCCTGACCCATAGATCTTATGAGATAATAAGTAGTTGTTGTTTTAAGTCACTAAATTTTGGGGTGATTTGTTATGCAGTAATACAAAACTAATAAGTGAGTGTGAAAATCATTCTAAACATTGTTCTTATTTTATTTGTTATGTCATCAATAATTCTTTATCATTTAAAATTTTTCCTATGTAGCAAATCTCATTATCAAGTCATCTGCCTTTATTCTACTGATTTTAACTTTTTCTCAATATCATCATTTTGGTCTCTTCCACTACCTGAAAGTAGGTTCCTATGAAACCTTTCATAAGCGCAAATATATAAATCATAGAAGCAAATACCTTAGGATGCATTTTGCTAATGGATGCACTGAATAAATTGAGATAAAGCACGGATGCTTACAGACACAATTTTAAAGCTATGGCAATTTGATGCTGAGATGCTGGTGTAGTTCCCAGGGAAGGAGCCCGGTGGTATCACTCTTGCAGCTTGGGGGCTCACTGCAAAACAAAGAAGAATGCTATTTTCGCTTTTCACTTTTTTTCATAAAAGCAAAAATCCTCTTTGGATTTATTTTGGTTAGTGAAACAGGTACTACTATAGGTCTTTCACATGAGGCAAGTGGTGTAAGGCAAACTTTCAAAAAGCCAAGGATGACTGTATATTAAAGGTCCAGCATCTACTCCTTTTCTTCTCTCATACCTCCTCGAAGTGGGTATAAATGCTCCTTGGTAAAAAGAAGGACAGGAAAAGCAGTCAAAGTCATGGGCTTCTTCAATAGCTCTAATCTCACGTCAGATTGTACAGGCCACCCAGAGAAAGAGCTTCCTCTACTCTGAGGTCCGGAGTTTCTTTCCGCATGGCTCTACATAGAGGAGAATGGGGGAGTCAATGTGGTTATGCAAATACATGAACCATTAATCACACAAATTTGAAAAATTGGTTAGCAGGTAAAAAAAAATGAAAAAAAATCTGTGGTACCAGACATTTCCTTAGGCATACAGAATTAACCTAACCTTTTTTTTTTTCCTACATGAAATTCCCCTTTTGTGGCTGCATTATTCATGGTCCCACCCTTCTTAAATTCCTTCCCAGATCTTCCCCAGAGAAAAAGCTAACTACATCATTTTCATGTCTGCCTCTTCTTTTAGTTTACTCTATTGATATAGAATTCTATCTATTTAATGTGATTACCATAATTTGTGGATAGTGCAGTTTTAGATGAGATATTAACTCTGTTTGGTTCAACAGCCTCTGTGTACTTTGCTCATCTCAATTTGGAGTCACAAGGAAATAGACATTCTTCTGTTTGTGTGTGTGTGTGCATGTGTGTGTGTGTGATTGAAATATATATATATAAATTTTAAATTTATTTTTTAGTTTTGACTGACCGGTATGATTTTTCCTAAATTTATTAAAGCAACTTCATTTATTTCTACTAACTAAATCTATCTTTAATTCTCCTAAATAATAGATTCCCCTTCTGATAACTTCTTTGATAAATATTCAACATTTCCTATCTTTCTAAAATTTTATCTTTTTAAAATTGTGCTAATTAATGACTTTTTCCCATCTTTCTAATTTTGTTTTTTTCTCATGTTATGTCTACTATAATAATACTATATATTAACACAAATATTACTTCTTTATTATTATTATAATTCCCCATACCAAATCACAAAAAAATTACTAAATGTCCCAATCCTTTCTTCTATGGGTTGACATTCTCCCATTCAAGCCAAAGTACTACATTCAAAAGCAATATATTTTGGCCCCCAAAAGTAGCTCTAACCTTCCTCTTGCCTAAGTATTCAAAATTTGCCCAGTTTTAACCTATCTCCCAATCTCATTTTTGCCTACTCAAGCAATAATGCTATACCAAATTTTCCCCTAAACCTCCTGCCCAGTGTTCCTTCCACCACTCATCACTTTAATCTATCCTCAGAGAGAAGCTCAGATATGAGGCATACTCATTTGAAACGAACTTGTTCTATGTATCACCTTTGACAAAGAGGGTTGCATTCTGCAGTTTTCAGACATCTGTATTATGCCTCTCCCCCAATGCCAGCCATTCTGTGTTCAGGCTCACCACTCTAGTACCTGCAGGCATGTGACAGGGCTTTTGCTTCCACCAAAGTGTCCTAAATTTCACACCTCTGAATATTGGATTCAAAAGCTTACCCAGTCACCATTTTGTGTTCCATTACATGAGAGGTTTATGTGCCCTAGTTAATTCCTAGCACTGTCAACATTTGTCTCAAATGGGGTTTCTATTAGAGTCAAGCAAGAAAAAGCTACCAAGATTACCACAATTTATTACATCTGTTTCGAGTACAACAACTTTCCTGTCAGTATGTTAAAATAAACCACAGAGGTAGGCCTAATGTAATTTAAAATATATTAAGTTCAAACAATGGACAGTATGCTAGTCTGAGTGTTAACTCCATAAAATTGTGAGCCAGAGAGACAACATCTTTAGAGGGAGATGGAGAATGTCTCTACTGGAAATGAAATAGTAATCAGGTAACTTTTACACAGAAAGGTGTAGCAGTTCTGAACTATTGTAATAGAATTTCTGCAAGACTGAATTTTTTTCTTTTTTTCTTTCTTTTTTTCTTTTTTTTTTTTTTTTTACCAAAACATCATTAATGAGAAGGCAGTGTGGTCAGATGTAAAAGCAACTGGATTTGGAGTCATTACACCAGGGTGCTGGTTCTGGTATATCAACTCAGGAGACATGCAAACTTAGATAAATCATGTCTGCTACTGGATTTCACCTTCCTCAAAATTTCAAGGTCAGACCAGCTCATCCCCTATGTTCCTTCTAACTCTGAAATGTACGATTCCAATTTATCCTAAGCCTTATGGATACTCTAAGCCATTCTTGTAATGAAATTGATGGAATAAATATTTGCAAGTTAAACTCAGTGACTTCTCAGTGACTGCTATACATTTACTGATTGTGTCCCCTCAAAATTCATATGTTGAAAACCTAATGCCCTGGATGATGGATTAGGATGCAGGACTTTTGGGAGGTGATTAGGTCATGAGGGCTCCACCCTCATGAATCGGATTAGTACCCTTATTAAAAGCACCTGAGAGAGTTCCTTTCCCCTCCTGCCATGTGAGATTACTGCAAGAAGACGGCCATAAATGAACCAGGAAGCAGGCCCTCACCAGACACAGAACCTGACCATATAGGCAACTTGATTTTAGACTTCCTGCCTCCAGAACTCATGGAAAATAAACTTTGGTTGTTTATAAGCAAATAAACAAATAAAATAAAAGTTTATAAGCATATAACCCAGTCTATGCTATTTTGTTGTAGCAACCCTAATGGACAGAGACGAATGTCTAGGATCATCTGTGCAGTTACTTTCACCAGTCTTGCGGAATAAAAATCACCCCTTTCTAGTACATGTCTTCATAACAGCCCTTCTAAGAAAAATCTCCTCTGATTTCAGTTACAAAGGCAGGAAACTGACAAAGAACATCATACTGAGGTACTGACCAATTGGCCTTTTTAACATTTTATAGCCCAACCTGAAGCTTCATCTTCCTTGAGTATATTCATTGCTTCTAAAGGTTTTGAAAGATTTGAAACTACTTCTGGCAAGAGATATTCCCATTGCAAGGCTTCTTCCTAAAGTACGATAGGTAATGCCTCACATAGAACATGAAGACCTCTATTACAGCAATTATGGATGGTTGTTACTTTTGATTAAAATTAAATTAAATAGCACTTGAGAAATAAGGAGAGATTTAATTATACTATAAAAACTGTCAGTCTTTCATTTTTAACATCTGTTAGACATGCATGCCAGTAGCAATGGTGTGGAGTATTTGCCAGACACCTAGTCAACAAACCCCTATGAATCATCTGAGAGCTGAGGCAATGTGATTTCAAACAGTGTACTTTCCAAGTCCGATGACTTGATCCAAGTTAAGTACATGTTAGGATTTCCTAATTCTAATTTTTCTTCATTTTACAGGGGACAAAAAGTGTTTCCAGGTTTTTTGCTCTTCATTATGATGGATATGATCTGGCAAGTCATGCCTGTGCTACAGCAAAGAGCTGGAATGCTGCAAAGAGGAGCTTGTTTCCCTGAAAGGTGCCAAATGTGTAGTGTTTTGTTGCCCTCGTGTGATGTTTCTGTAAAGGTTATTTTTAACTTTGATATTTAGAAGCCAAAATCATTGGAACTCTCAGCTCTGGAAAACGTTTTTGGCCTAAACAGTTTTGGATCAATGTTAACTAATTAGCAGGCAGACAGGTGGTAGCTGGTGATGCACTTCTGGTAGATAAACTCTCTCCTTTTAGTTCTTTCAGTCATCAATATATGGACCAGAGAACTGGAATGCAACTTCGTAAAAGTAACAGCCCCTCTGGGCCTCTGTTTCCTTATCTGTTAAAAAGAAGATTTCTAGTAGATAAGCAGACCTAGCTTTAAAATTCAATAATCTTCAAGTGTCCTTATCTCAAGGTGGTTAAGTTTATGACTCTTATTTTCTTCTTAATTTTTTTTTCTTACTTTTAGGTCCTTTTTATTTTCCTTTATTTATTTCTTTTCTTTTCTTTTTTTTTGTTAACAAATAAGTTTAGGTTGTTTAAAAAATAATTTAAAATGCTATTTACTTCTGTTTGTTTTTTTTTTAGGTGTCAATTTCTGAATTATCTCTCCCCTCTATTATTTTCAGGTATAGTTATGAGACCTCTGAGGTTGACTTCGTCTGTCGCCTCCCTCATGTTACTACAAATTAGAAACACAGGCCTTTGGCCATTATGAATTAAGATCCTTCAGCTGATTGTGCTGCAACATTGGCTACTGCAGTCCATTCTGTTCCATTTGCTTGCAGGTACTTATGCCTTAGAGGTAACTGGTGCTTTCTTGGATCCTGAGACATCCCTGGGCTATCATGGCAGTCATAAGGGGCACGGATTCAGTGATATCCATCAGAGGGGTATTTGAATTCCCTCTCCTGTTTTTGCTCTCTTTTTCTGGACTTAATCTCAAAGGTATCCAGGTCATTTTATCTACTAATTTATTAAGTAAACCTTTATTGAGCATCGTCTGTGTGCTCAGCATTGTTCTAGGGCCTGATATAGAACACAGTCCATTTCCTCATGGAGCTTATGTTCTATTTGTGAAATCACTTTGTGACTCTGCAGTCATGTCCTGTGAACTCCCTTCTGATTACAGCTGAGATGAACTAGAAGCCATGGTTTTATTTCTAGGTAAAGAACCAAACAGCAATACCTATTTGAGAAATGATAACAGAGGCTGTCATTTATTGAGTTATTTGAATGCGTAGAGATAAACCACGAATGTTTGTAATCCTCAAAATATTGCCATCAGATTGGTGTCACTACATTTTAACAATTAAACATCAATTTACAGGTGAGGAAATTGAAACTAATAAACCTATATCGCTTGCCCAAAGTTGCACAATATAGAAGCTCTACAATCACAGTTGGACCCAGGTATTCCTAACCTCAAAGTCTTGCTCTTACCTTTGTACAATATTGTGGCTAAAATGAGCAGCGAGCTGAATCATAGAAATTGGGGGAAGTTAGAAATTTCTGCCAGAAAATATTTTTATCATTTATTTGATTAATCCTGCAGTTACCCACTGGTTGTTCATTATTTGGATTAAAGTATTTTCCCTTATTAAACATTAGAAAGCAATGTGAAAAGGGTAGTAAATTAAACTATTATCATTTATTAATACTTTGTTGAGAATTTATCATAAAATTTCCTACTATGCATAATAAAAGAGAATACTGACTTTGGGGTTCATTGATTTGGGTTCTTTTTTCCCTCTCATCTTAATAATGGGTGACACATAAACACACTTCCTAAGACAAGCAAACAACTTTACCTAGGTGTTTATTTGTAGATATGTCGTGAAAGACTTTGTTGTTAACACTGAAAGGTCTGAGATGGTTTTTTCCTTCTTGCGGGCTAACAAGACTGCTGAAATTTCAGGGATGCTGGCAGATGACACAAGACTCCTGAGACAGAGACAAATGACTTGATTACTCACAGGAGAGCAAGCAGCATGAACATCAGCATGTTTGGCACCAGTTCCCCTAATCTCAGTTCCTTTAAGGTACTGTAAAGAGGAGCAGAGATCCCTGCACACACAGGGGCTTGTCTTACAGGAGTGGAGACCTAAGTTTAAGGAAACAATATTTGATACTCAAAATAAGCATGCCTTCCTTTGCTCCTATGAGGATAGTGTCTTTTTCTTCCAACGTTATTGAAAAGATAGACCAGAACAAAGGCAGTTGGTGTTCTTTCCTACAAAACATGCAGAAATGTTAAAGATACATGAAGAACTGCCTTTCAACACTCATGATTTGACCATGTCCCTCCTTCATGGAATGGCTTCTCCCAGGTCTTGCTGACTTTTTTCTTAAGTATCTCAGAGGGTTCTCCTTTAGGACACTGTAAACCATATGCCCACACATGAATCTATTTTTTTCTCTATCTATGCCCATCTATTTTTTTTTTACTACCTTTACTTTCCCCTTCATCGTGATATTCTGAATTATTTTCTGTCCTCTTTTATTAAAATATAGTTGAATATTATTTTTATTGAAGTATATACGTATTTATTTTTAAATTTTATTGAAGTATAGTTGAGTTACAATGTTGTGTTTAATTTCTGCTGTACCAAGTGACTCAGTTATACATATATATATTCCTTTCATATTCTTCTCCATTATGGTTTATCACAGGATACTGAATATAGTTCCCTGTGCTATACAGTAGGACCTTGTTGGTTACCTATCATATACAGTAGTTTACATCTGCTAATCCCAGACTCCCAACCCTCCCTCCCCAGAAGTTTATATATATTTTTAATCGAAGTATACTGACTTATTTCCTTTGCTTTTGAAAATCTGCAGTGTTTATATTTTTGTAGGCCACCTGAAATGCCATTTAAAAACAAATCAATTAACTACTATGTAACTCACCATCCCAAAACTTAGTGACTTAAAACAGCAGTGGTCTATTAATTCTGACAATTCTGTAAGTTATTCGGAGGGTTACTTTGCTCCTTCATCAGGGCTCATTCCATCCTGCTTCATTAGCTTGAGGGTAGGCTGGTCTGCAATGTTCAAGATGGCTCCACTCACATGGTGGGTGGGTAGTGCTGGCCTTGCCTCTTCTTCGTGTGACCTCTCATCCTCTAGGCTAAACTGCCTTTCTTACATGGTGGGCTCAGGGCAACATTCCATGAGGGAAAAGGCAGAAGTTGAAAGGCTTGTAAGGCCTAGTCTCTGGAACTTAGTACAATTTGTACCAGATTCTATTGGTCAAAGCAAGTCCAGGACAACCCAGATTCAAGATGATAAAGAAACAGAGTTCATCATTTGATGAGAAGAGCTACAAAGAAATTATGACCATAAATATTCTATTCCAACTAAATAGTTAATGAATAAACTTATTTTATGGTGACTTTCAGTAAATCACTTGACTTCTTTGGAATTTAGTTTCACCCGCAATAAAATCCAATATTAATTTTTTAAATTTTATTTATTGATTTCTTTTTTTATACAGTGGGTTCTTATTAGTTATCTATTTTATACATATTAGTGTATATATGTCAATCCCAATCTCCCAATTCATAAAATCCAATATAAAGTTAAATGACATGCAAGGTCCCTTTCAGATCTCAGTACCTCTATGTCTAAGATACTTTCTAAAGTGCCATTTTCTGAGACTAATTAGTGTAAGCCTACAAGTGTGTGTGTAAGCCTGAAAGTAGATGAAAGGATATATCTGCAGTATTTGGGGTGTACTCAGAAAAGATACAGATGGCTACTGAAAGGGGAGTTGGGGAAAGAGATGGGATAAAAGCAAACTGAGTATTTAATAATTTTGTTTATAGTGAGTTATGCAAGTTACATCATGCCTAGATAGTTCTAAGGGTAACTTCAAAGCCAGAGAATTTACCTTTTGTATTTCTGTAGCTCTCCTACTCCTAATGTGAAGAATTATATTTAAAATAATTAGACATCCATATGATTTGACAATAAGCCTTTAAAAATCACTGGAAGTTCATATCAAGACCTCAGTGACTAAATTTGCTGTTAATAGTCTCTGTGTTTCATCATCTTTGGGTACAAAGCATACAAAGGTAATGAGAATAAATTCACGTAAAGCCGATTCACTGAAAACTCAGTTTGCCTGTTGATGAAAATAGCAGATAGCAAATTAATAGATTGCCATATTGATCAGGATTTCATTTTTCAAAGTTTAATTATTCTTTGACTTTCAGCACGTTAGCTGCATAGTTCTTAGTCTAGTTTGGTTTTATGTCAGGATCATGCATGTTACACATTCCAGTTTATATTTAAACGGGTTTTCACACCCATGTAAGTGTCTATCTTCTTTGTATTTTTAAGCTTTTTTTTTTCTTCCCCTGTGTTTGCCTGCCTCTGGAAGCACAACGGTTGAAAACATTTCTCAATTCCTCTTTAAGGTATTTGATATGTTTTGTAACTAAGGTGCCTTGGGAATTGATCATATGGCACATTACTTTTCTGCAAGTTAGCTTTTGGAAAATTGGCTTTTGACAAATTTGTCATTTTGTAAATTGGTTATTTAACTTATTTGTAATATAGTCACACCAGTAGGTGATAATGATTATAATAATGATAAAAATATCAGCTATCAATGCTAGCCTCTTCTCCATATCAGGTACTAGAGAGGTCACTTTACATGTGTTCAATCCTCGATTATGAATGAGGCATTATCATTCCCATTTTATGAGTGAGAAAATTGCACTTCAGCAAGAACCAAGATCTAATTTCAAAATTATTTTCCATTTTTTTTCATAGCCTTTTGTGGCTGAAATTCAGAAGTTCTACCTCTGAAAGAAAATTATCTCATTTTTAGGGTAAGGAGACTAGGGAACTGGGAAAGGTTAAATGTCATTATAACTGTATTGATTGAAACTCATAACATTAATGATATAACCTTTAAATTCACATATAGACTGAGAGTGCTTTGCTCCAAAAAATGTCTGCTGAGACTGACTTTTTGTATCTTTGCTGCAGTCTATTAGGATGTACCTTGATTTGGGCCATTAGTTACAATTTTCTAACCATGTCCCCACCCACAAAAGTGATATTTCTGAAGCAGGAAGGGAATTCTGAAAATGGATTCTACTCAAAAAAGCACATTTGAGAGTTAAACAGTACTTCTGTGTTTTGAGATATGTTTGGTGATGGGACAAATGTTTACTTCTCTTTATTGATCTATAAACACATACCTCCAAGCACTTTAGTGAATTAAATTACTGGCCATTTCATGCACAGAAAAATCACTTAAAGTTACCTATATCTTGGGACAATGGACATTTACAGTGAACTCTGGACTGGGCCCACCAATTGGAGAACATTATATAACATGCCTGAAAGTAAGGGAATTCTTATAACCACTATCAGCAAATATTATCCCAAATACAGGCGTGATAAACCAGATCATTTGCTAGTAGCCCATGTACTTCAAATTAGTTTCCAGGGAATATATTAAGAGCTGGGCACAATTTAGTAGACTAGCCAGAACAATAAAATTCTAAAAAGCAAAGTGCTTGAGTCTTCTGTGCCATTTTCCCAGTTGATCTTTAAAATCTGTGATCAAGTTGTTTGATATCACTGTTTAAGTTTGGTTAAGTTTATTTATTTATTTTGCAGTACGCCCGCCTCTCACTGTTGTGGCCTCTCCCGTTGCAGGGCAGCCTCTCCCGTTGATGCGCAGGCCCAACGGCTATGGCTCACGGGTCCAGCCTCTCCGCGGCATGTGGGATCTTCCCGGACCAGGGCACGAACCCATGTCCCCTGCATCAGCAGGCGGACTCTCAACAACTGCGCCACCAGGGAAGCCCTGTTCAGTTTATTTTTTATACAGATCAAAATGTTCAGAGAAGCACAAAGACCTTTATCCTTAAAATCATGCCATGGAAATAAATCAAAGAAACTATTCTTTTAAATCTCCTGATGGTCTGAAGCAGTTATATTAAATGCTAAGTTTAAGTTATAAACTTATATTATCAGTTATATTAACTGATAAGTTTAAGTAACTGATGCAGATTTTTTTAATCCATATGTTGGATTAACAGTAAGTCAATACATAAAGTATATGAAGCATCTTGGGATGTAGCTTGATGTAGTAAAAGTGAATTGTAGAAAATATGGTCTCATTATCTTCATCTTTTTTTCTTTGTTTTTTGGAAGATGAAAGAAAAAAAGTCAAGAAAGTTATCTCTTCTAGAGAAATTTGCAAGTTAATAAAAATGACCATTGCTTGACAATTTTAGGGAATAACTATTAATAGGTAATTATGCTTGCTATTTGAATAAAGACTTGCATTCGATAGAAAAAATCCTTTTATTGTTAAGTAAATAGTGCTATACTCTTGTTCACTCAATTTCCTGATTAAGCAAACACAGTCTGGCATTCAAAGACAAGACATATTTGGTAGCATTAATGGCATTACTAATATAAATGCATAAGAAGGAGTGACATATGACAGGCTTGGAAACTCTAATCAATAAAACTCCAACCATCACCACTGAAACTCTTAAAGAATTGATTTGATTTAAATGGAATTTTCTATTTACTTATATTCATATAGATTTTCATGCCAGTCAATATATAAAATCCAGAAGTGACCAAATTGAAAGAGAAATAGGAATTTATAAATTCCATGAGATAATAAGGAAGGGTTTTTCTTTTACTTATATTTTCAATGAATCTAATATGATGCCTTGAAGTTAGTGTGAGACTGATATATCTTTATTGGTGATTTACAATTGACCCTTGAACAACTCTATATCCATGTTTCCTCCTCTTCCACAGATTCAATCAACCACAGACCCTGTAGTACTGTAGACTTTGCTGTTGAAAAAAATATCCATGAATAAATGGACCTACATAATTCAAACCCACATTGTTCAAGGGTCAACAGTTCTTAATTTCTTTTTCACATTTCTATATTGTATTTGATTATTTTAACATCAGAAACCAATTTCTGGTATTCTTTCACACGTGAATTCAATGAGTTGCATGACTTTGGAAATGGGATTGTCTCAAAGCATAGAAATAATGGGGGGAAAAGATGAAAAAGATTAAAGATTAACAGTTTTGGTACTAAACACAGAAATAAAACTTTTGTGCATCAAAATCATGTCTATATATGCATATGATACACTATATGTGTATGTATGTGTGTGTGTGTGTGTATGTATAAATACAATTAAGAATACAAACATGTGAACCAAAATCTGGATAAATTATTTGCTGCTACATCATGTTAAATAGAGAGTTTCAGAACTCTGCATTCAAGATTGGGCCAAAGACTAGCTATATTAGTGTTACCTGGGAGCTTGTTAGAAATGCACACTCTCAGGGTCCATTCTGTCTATTGCATAGAACTCTGCCTTTTGGTAATAACCTCGGAACACTTATTTGCACATTAAAACTTGAGAAGCAGCTCTTCAGAGAGTAGACCTTTGCCACTGTGGTCCCCGTAGCTGATCTAGTACTACCCTTCCCAAGGCTTGGGGGTTCAAGACTGCTTTGAATTTTGTGAAAAGCTCAGCAATGTGCAGTAAATTAAATTTTTTTCTAAAGCTGATTTTTAAATTTGTGACAAATATAAGCTTCAATCTAAAATGCAATGTTTAATAATTGAGGACAGTTAATTATATTTGTATTATATTGATTAAATAGAAAAGTTATGAAATTTATATAAATAAAAAAATTTATGACAAAATGCTAATAAAAATTATATCACCTACATAAAGCCTGATAGAGAATAGCAAAAATAATTGTGTTGGGATTCTTGCAATGACATTATTTTTGGTATTTTTACTTTTTTCTTGAACATCCAGTTTTAATGCACCATTACATGAATTAGAATTACATATTTTAAAAATTAATGTGCCGATCTGAGGTGGGAGGCAGAGAGTAGGGATATAACAAGGCTGGTCACTAGTTGACTCTCCTTCAAGAGCTGGTGTAGAGAGGAGGGTTCATGATACTCTACTTTGCACTTTTGTTGTGTACAAAGTTTTTCATTAAAAACATGAAAATAAATCCAATTGGAGACTTGAGTTAACAGCTTCTCCAGGCAAACACATAGTAGTAATTGAAAGAGCTATGCCTCTGAAGTTAAACACCTTTGTGCCTTGATTTGCCAATTACTAGCTTAGTCATGCAATATTTGTCAAGTTATTTACTCTTTCAACCTTTATTTCTACAGTGGACAAAAGGAGGATACTATATGACAAAGACTTACAGTAAATATTAAATATATATATATGCACGCACACACACACGCACAAAATGTCCTTGGCACCAATCATTAAACAGATATAAATTAAGGTTAAATCTCCTTTCTCTCTCATCTTTCCCTCTTTTTCATACCAGCTGTCTTAACTTAGGCAAAATAATGAAAATATAATTCATATACTGCTTTTTAAGTCCAGACAAGATCATGTAATTTAACTTGAAGTAAGGTATAATATGATTTTTCTTGTAAATTATTAATGGGGCATGTTGAGTACAAGTACGTGGATGTAAATTGGTCTATAACTTTAGTAATAATAGCAGGTAGACTTTATTGAAAGCTTGCTATACATAAGGTGATATTTAGTATTTTGGATGTATTACCATCTTTAATCCACAAAACAACTCAAGACCCAGCTAGGATCCATAAAACAAATGACCACCTTTTACAGATGAGGGAAATTGAAAATTAAGTACCATGACTAAGGTCACAGATGTGGCAGGTGATGGGCTAGTATTTAACTCTTGCATAGAGGATGATAAACTACAGCCTGTTGGCCAAATCTGGCTGGCCATTTGTTTTTGTATGTGTTATGAGTTAAGAATTGTTTTTACATTATAATGAATGAGGAAAAAATCAAAAAATAATAATATTTTGTGATGTGTGAAAGTTATGTGAAATTTAAGTGTTCATAAATAAAAATTTATTGGAACACAGTCACACCTTTTGTTTACATAAGTCTATGAATCAAGATCAAGGTTGAGTAGTTACAACAGCTATCCTTAAGGTCTGAAAAGTCTAAATTATTTACAATCTGGTCCTTTACAGAAAACGTGTGCCAACCTGTGCTCTGGGCAGTCTGACTGTAGAGCCAATTGACTTAATTCTTTATTCTAAACTGACCCACTAAATCCTGACATGAAGTATCCTTTTAAAATTCATGTACCTAAAGAATGATTGAAGAAGAAGGAAAAAGACATGGAGGGCAGTGGAGAAGAGGAAAAGAAATGAAAAGAAAAGGAGGAGAAAAGAGAAGAAAAGTTACAAGGCTTCTTTTTCTCACAATTTCCACATGGGTGTTAATTTTTTTCACAGCACTAATCTTGGTAATGAAGAGGAGCCCCTGAAATGCTCCTTTGGCAGAAGTCAGATCAAGTTCCATATCCAAAGTATAAAGGCAGGAATTTATGGCTTTGGCATGGCTCTACCATATTAAAGAGCCAGTAGAAAGAGAGAGGGCAGTAACGTCGTGAAGAGGGGGAAGTCTGGGTCTAGCACACTCACTGCTGGGTACCTCACTCTTCGATGCTCCCAAAAATTCACACTCTTACATTCCCCAGGACTTCAATTCTTACCCACTCTTTTCTCTTATTTTATGAAGTTTCTCTTACCTTCATTTTCACTGAGCCTAAGTGTCTTAAACAACTAAGTATTCAGTTAAAATTGTGTAGTGTAGGTGGTCCCGTACATGGCCAGCACCCATGGCCAGTCTTGTGTAAGGCTTGGATCTTGCTGTACGTTCCCTTTCAGAGAGGAGTAAATGCCCGGACACCTAGCCTTGCTGCTATCTCTATGACCCGCGTTAAACCATCTTTCACAAAGAAAGTGCGTATGCTGACATTTGAGAAAACGGCAACTTTTGTTTCTGCTGTTTTATTTTTAACTCAAGAACTTAAATATATATATTATGTGTGTGTGTGTGTGTGTGTGTGTGTGTGTGTGTGTGTGTTTCTAAGTGAGAAGTGAGACCTTTGCATGACTAGTTGGATTTACCTTGAGGACAAGAACATTATATGTGGAAAAATTGCTCCATGTGCAACATGTCACATTTTTCCCCTTTGTTTTGTGTGTTGCAAATGCAATCAAGATAGTGAAATGTGATTTTCCTTTGAGTGTCCTGAGGCAAAACCTATAATAATGTTCTCCTTCTGTTCACTCATATAAGCCTTAATGAAATGGATGTCACCTCTTGGGGAAATCCAAGATCCTTTTGAGTTTGTTGATTAGCTAGCTCTGGAATGTTAAACAGTTTTGATCTGGTGACAGCTGCCTACCTAGGGGAATGATTTTTAAAAAAACCAAAAAACACTTTACTTGCTTTCAAATTAAGCTTATAGGTAGTTTAGATTCTTCACCATGGCTCAAATATGACCGTTAGGGGCTCTGCTTCCTCTTAGTTGTTCTGCTGGTTTCAGCTGAATGGCTTAGAGTTCTGTTTCATGTTCTTAGGATGTTAATGTTTGTTTTATTTACATCTCTAGTTTGACTTGGTCTTTTGCAAATTCTCTGTGGACTCTCTTCTATCCACTTTGTAGTAAGTCTGGGGAGTAAGGCTGGGTCATTATCAGATTCTTTAAAGGCCAGTGAATGCACCTCTGCATGTTCAAATCCCACTTCAGTGCCCAAGTATAAAAACAATCTTCTGATAGATTGTTGTCTGGTTTTACTTCCAATAAACAGTGTCCCTATAAATGAGAGACAAAAGCTGTATGTTATTTGAGTAAAAAGGCTTTGCTCATATTTTCTGAATTTGCTGGTGTTTTGCTTTGGGTCACTCATTTTTGCATTGTCTACAGGCTATCTGGCTAGTGTCCTTTACCTCATTCAGTCCTGGGTCCTTCACATTATTTTTACAACATATGCTTATTCCTAGATCAGAGATGGGAAAAATGATTTCATTTGCAGATGTGTGCTTTGATCAAACTTACTTCTCAGTTTGTTGTGGTTTGAAAACATCTGAGATCACAACTGGGCTCTGTAGAAATGGTCCATGATTACTTTTTGACATCTGCACCAGCAACACTTTTATTTATCTATTTATTTTAATTTTATTTTTGGCTGTGTTGGCTCTTCATTGCTGCACATGGGCTTTCTCTAGTTGTGGTGAATGGGGGCTACTTTCATTGCAGTGCGCTGGTCTCTCATTGTGGTGGCTTCTCTTGCTGCGGAGCTCAGGCTCTAGGCACGTGGGCTTTAGTAGTTGTAGCACATGGGCCCTAGAGCATGAAGGCTTCAGTAGTTGTGGCACATGGGCTCAGTAGTTGCTGCGAGCAAGCTCTAGGGAGTGCGGGCTTCAGTAGTTGTGGCTCGTGGGCTTAGTTGCCTGCGGCATGTGGTATCTTCCCGTCCCAGGAATCGAACCTGTGTCCCCTGCATTGGCAGGCAGATTCTTAACTACTGAACCACCAGGGAAGTCCCAAGGCTTATAAAACAGCAGAATTTTTCCAGGTATTTGTCAGTCCTGTCCAATAGTATACTTTGAATTTTAAAGTTCTTGCTATAACCTTCCTTTTGTTTTTCAGAGGGAAAAAGAAAAACCTTCATGTCTATTAAGGTTAGAACTCATAGGACATAAGAATATTTTTCTATTTCTTTGATGTCTTCCTCTTGCCCATTGTAATTCCTAGCACTTAACCCATACGTGGCTCTGCATGAAGCAGAAACTTAATGAACACTGAATGAATGGGGACATTCTTTTCTGGAGCAATAAGTGTGCAGACTAAAAAAGGAAATATAACTTTTATACTCATAATTCCAATCAAGACTACTGGGGGCATTTATTCATCAATTTTCATATGGAGTGTATTATTCACAGTCCCATCAGGAAATAGATAATATACTCAAAAGTGAGGTTTGAGACAAGACAACTAAATTCAATACATGATTCTGGACTGGAGCCTATATTAGAATAAAAGAATGGCTGTAAAGACATTATTGAAATAATTGAAAAATACAATTAATAGAGGATATAGATCAGTATTTCAATGCTAAATTTCCTGAATTTAATAACTACACTGTGGCATGTAAAAGAATATGTTTGTTACAAAGCAGACACATTAAAGTATTATGGGGAAATTGTTTATAAAAATTAATTTTACAAATATATATTCATATATAAGTATGAAGAAAAGATATGTAAAACAAATATTACAAGACAATGAAATTTGTCAATTTGGATATAGGAACATAAGATTTCTCTGTATCAATTTTTTAAATTTTCTATAATTTTGAAATTCTTTCAAAATAAAAGCTTAAAAAAGGTAGGTTCAACTGAACAGAGTTTGAGGAAGGGAACAGCATAGTGAAATGAAACCAACAGAGGCAGCAATGCATGCCAGGGCCAACAACAATAGGAAACATACAAACTCGAGGTCCAAAGGTCCAACTGGAAGGTGCTTTACCTGAAGAACCCAGAGAGAACTGTCACTGTGGCACATGAGAAGGCTGCTGTGACCCTGTGTGAGAAATAGGAGCCAGCTAAGAAGTAGCTGAAGGAATAAATACTACCATGTTTCTTTTTCTGTCTTCCTTTCCCCTGCTGGTGCCTCCCTCTGGATGAACTCAACCAAAATCTATGGGGCAAAAAAGGCTGGTTGATACATTCTGTAGAGATCAGTCTTGTGGGACACAGAACAGGTTGCAGTGGGGCGGAGAGTGGGACTGCAGGGCATGGAAAGACTGTTCTGTACACGGAGTGGACCCTTGGCCTTTCCCATTCTTTATTCACCATAAATACATGCAAAGAAGGAACAATAATTCTGGTCCAGCCTACATGTATTTCTCAAGTGTTTGGTGTTCTTTCACTGATCACATGTTCATTTGTTTGTTCATCTCCAATATCACACTAGTTTAATATCCAGGCTGTATTTTTGCAATGTTTTTGCAAATATCCAGTTTCCTTAAAATGAGATTCGGTATAAGCTGGACTATAACCAAAATTGATGCAGACATTGCTTTGGACTATTTGTGATCTGTTATTATTTCAGAAGTTTTAATACATACAACTTTTTTTCTGAAGGACTGAAAGTATTTTGCATGTCATTGGAAACATTTTTACTGATAGCAATGCGGGATGGCATGGTTTTCATTGCACAGAGTGAGAACACAAAGAACAAAAAAGGCTAAGAGAATCCTAATAGGGAGCTTTGCAAAAACTGAATTTAGAAAGCACATTTGCTGGATTTAATTACAAATGTTCCTTCCATAAATATGGAATTTATAACATCCACTGATTAGGCTTTTAAAAACTATTACTGAGTGTATATATGGGTAATTGAGGCAACTCCTGTAGCTAGTTGAAATTCTATTATTATAAGTAGAGAGAGAGGTGTTGATGTCATATTTCAACTTCTAAATATAATTTAGGAGCTCAAAATGTTTCACTTTCTAGACTGAATTTGTCCTGTATTTCACTGCTTGAAGTTCCTGTTTGTCGACTCCACTCAGGAAGCTTTTCTCTGTGTTTCTCCTGTTGTGGATACTGGGCTATGTTGCTCTGACCCTCCTTCAGAGGAGGGTCAGCTATTGGGAGCAGAGCCAGAAGACAGGCTCAGCTAATAAAATCAGCCTTGACCCTTACATCACATCAAATAAAAATGTTAATTTGGAATCATGCTTATTATTATTCAAACTAGTCACATTTTCAATCACATGTTAGCTACCAGGCTAACTAACATGGTAGTTAGCCAATGGACCGACTCTTGGAAATGAAAATTTTAAAAATAAAATTTTAACCTGCATGATTATTTTATATTCTGGAATGACACCTGTAGTGTACTAGACAGAAAAAAATGGTAGTTGCTTTTCCTTTCCTTAAGGGCAGGAATTGGCAAACTACAGTCCACAGTCTGAATCCACCTCCCTGTCTGTTTTTTTCTTTTTAATAAATATATATCAGAACAAAATATTGCCTATTCATGCATACAGTATCTATGGTTGCTTTTGTGCTCCAATGGTGGAGTTGAGTATTTGCCACAGAGAATGCGTGGCCTGCAAAGGCATCTATCTGGTTCCTTATGGGAAAAGTTTGCAGTTCCTGCCTTAGAGCTTTATGTAGGAGTTTTCAGTTTTCATTAATTAAGAAATAGTAGACCAAGTCAAGTTTGAATCAGTTAAACATACAAAATAAAAGTACGTTTCTTCAGAGCTTCTTTTTCTCCTTCACTCTAAGAAATCACAGGTGAAAAAAAAAGAGCAAGATCTAATCATGCTAAAGGGAAACTCAGTAGATAAGGGCAGTGGGAATATCTAGAAAGAATGAACATAGCCTCTGGTATAGTTTCTGTTACAGTACCTTCACTCATCACACTGGAGCCCAGGGAATGGTTTTATCACTTTTATTTTGTTCAATAAAAATAAAGATATGAAAAAATGTTAATGGGGATGAAATATAAACTTAAATATGAAAGGTTAAAAAAAGTTATAGAAAAAAAGCATAGAAAAGTATCTTTAAGACTATAGAGGAGACGAAGATTTCTTTAACATGACAAAAGAGCATAAACATTAAAAAGTACAAATTATTTTGATTAACTTGATTTCATTAAAATCAAGAATCATTGTTCATAAAAACATGTCATTAAAAGATTGTGAACACAAATCACACACTGAGAACATCTTTACAATACTTATGTCTAACTATGCAGTCTTTTCCAGAATATATAAGAATTGCTATAACTCAGTTTAAAAAAAGGAAAACAACACAATAGGCAAATGTCTTGAACCACTTTATAAAAGAGGATATCCATTGGGACAGTAAGTATCTGATAAAAAGGTCAATATCATTACTTAGCCTGTAAATACAAATTACAACTACAATGAGGTACAGTCAGCCCTTTGAATCCATAGATTCAACCAACTGTAGACATAAAATATTTTTTAAAAATTCCAGAAAATTCCATAAAGCAAAATTTGAATTTACCATGTGCTGGCAATTATTTACATAGCTTTCACATTATATTTACAACTATTTACATGACATTTACATTGTATTATGTATTATAAGTAATCTAGTGATGATTTAAAGTATACAGGAAGATGTATATAGTTATATACAAATAACACACCATTTTATATAAGGGACTTGAGCATCTGCAGATTTTGGTATCCACAGGAGTCCTGGAACCAATTCTACTCTGATACAGAGGGATGATTGTATTACTATATACCCACCCAAATTAGTTGTAATTAATAAGACTGACAATATCAAGTGTCAGCAAATTTGTGGAGGAACTGGAACCCTTCTAAATGTTGGTGAGGAGGAGAATTGATCTAACCATTTACAAAAACTGTTTGACAATATTTATCAAAGTTGAACATATGCCTTACCTGTGACCTAACAATTCTATCTTAAGGTATATATCTAGGAGAAATGAATGCATATATAATCAAAAAACATACACATGTATATTAATAACAGCTTTATTAATAATAACTTAAATGTAAACACAAGTATTCAGCAAGTGAACATGAATACATAAATTATGGTTTATTTTTGTAATGGAATATTACAAAACAATAAAAAGAATATATTACTTATACATGAATTCACATGGATTAATTTCACAGTCATCATGTTAGGCAAATGCCTCATGCAAAAAACATATGCTGTACTATTCCATTATACAAATTTTAAGAGTAGACAAAACTAATTGATGGTGATAGAAGTAAAGAAGGATGGTTACCTTTGGAGTAGTTCATGGACTGGTAAGGTGCATTAGGGAACCATCTGGGCTAGTGTTTTATATGTGGATCTTGAAGGTGGTTAGGTGAATACATACCTCTATGAAAATTCATTGAGTTGTACACCTAAGATTTGCTGATTTGATGTATTTTGCCTAATATATTTTAGGTCATGATTTTAAACAACAACCACAAAACTACAACACACAGTTCAGAGTAAACACAGAAATCACAAATACATTTATAATAATTACCCTTAAAGCACTTGAACTGGAAGCAACTCCAGGAATTATCTATTTTAATGTCTGACAATTAATGCTCTGATTCATCCTAGGGCTTGGTACAAGTGCCTCAATGTCCGAATATCAAGCATATAAGCCTTTTCCTACCCCATCAGTCCTCATTCTTTCATTTTTATCTAGTTTATATTGTTGATCTTCTTCATAAGTGCTGGTTTGGCAAACTGCTAAAAGAAGACTGAAAATCAGATTTATTTCAATATCTTGGAGGTCTTTAAATACAGATTTAAACATGCTTACCTTCAACATGACAGTGTTTCTATAGTTGTTGATTGGTCCACCCCCTCCTCTAGCAAGAAATCCATATAGAGGGACCCAACTCAATTAAATAATGTGAGGTTGGAATAAAATGAGGGTGCTTTAATGAATTATAAATAATATAGAAGGAACATAACTCTTAAAATTATCTCTGGGTGAATGCTTTCTATTCATCCAGGGAATGGAACTAGAAGGAGCAACAGAATCAAAGGGACTTGATATGAATAGAAAGATCTGAGATGTTGAGCCAAGAGGAATCAGGGAGCTTGAGCAATCAGTTGAAAAGCAGTGGATCGGTGTTAGTGAAGAAAGGTCTTTATTTGACATTAATAGACCTTTTGCATTCAT
This sequence comes from Hyperoodon ampullatus, assembly GCF_949752795.1. Taxonomy (NCBI): domain Eukaryota; kingdom Metazoa; phylum Chordata; class Mammalia; order Artiodactyla; family Ziphiidae; genus Hyperoodon; species Hyperoodon ampullatus. The sequence continues at coordinate 109,776,383 of NC_136921.1, forward strand.
GGGATTTATATTCTGCCTCCATTTCTTTGTGAAAGATTATAAAATGCCATTAGATGGATAAATTATTTTGTTGAGCTGTAGAATAAATTATTTAAAATGGATATATGAGAACATGTTATTTAGCTCTTGAATGAATCAGCCTATCATCAACCAGCACCAATTCTAAGTAAGATTTTTATTTCCCACTTATATATGATCTTATTTAATCTTATAGGAAATTTTTTTTTTTGCCAGGATAATCAGAAAATTGTACGCTATAGTGCTTGATTTACAGAATCTTGACAGTCTTCAAACATAGTCATTGGAAATTCTGAAGAGATCCAGTAATGGAAAAAATACTAATGCCAGGGTTTCCCTGATGGCACAGTGGTTGAGAATCTGCCTGCCGATGCAGGGGATACGGGTTCGTGCCCCTGTCTGGGAAGATCCCACATGCCGCGGAGCGGCTGGGCCTGTGAGCCATGGCCGCTGAGCCTGCGCATCCGGAGCCTGTGCTCTGCAATGGGAGAGGCCACAACAGTGAGAGGCCCGCATACTGAAAAAGAAAAAAAAAGAAAAAATATACTAATGCCTAAGATTTGAGCTATTATGGATTATTGAGTGTTTTTGTATATATTTTTAAGTGCTGGGGAATTAACCTGGTATAAGATGGACATCTGATGATAATGCCTTTTCAACTTCCAGCATTTTTATAGTGATAGCAATCTGGAATAGGTACAGCTCACAGACTACCTCAAAACTGTTAGCCATAACCACCTAGAGATTATTTTCTTTATAACCAAAAGTCTAGCTAAACATAGATTGAATCACCAACTCTTAGAAGTCCAATAAATTGTTGCCTTAAAAATCGATAGCCATTGTATTTCTGAAGGAGGCTGACAAATCAAAATATATGTTTTAACATGGTAGCATCACAGAGTTAAATTGATTTAAATAAGGCAAAACATCATAAATCATCTTGTCAAATCTTGTAATCACAGTAATGCATCAGATTTGGAGATTTATGAAAACAACTTCATGGTTTTATAACCTGTCCTTCATAGGCAGAAACTAACAAGTTCTTGAATCAAATAAAAGCTATAATCAAGTAAAGAACTGCACGTACTTACATGCATGTATTAGGTTAAAAGATTCTTACCACCTGTATGTTTTTTTCTTTGTGTTGAATACTCATATCTACTAATAGACTCTGGCTCACACAAAACATTTAAAGGCATCTCTTTCTGTTCCTTGTCAGCATGCTGATTCAGCATATCTGAGGATATTGCTTTGGGAATGCATCTTTCTGGAAATACAGTCCACATGGTCCAGAATGCTTATTCAGCAAACTGATGATGAGCTGTGTGGGGAAATGTGAGGATTTATTGCTGCTTTTAAGATGAGGCCCAAATCTTTGGGATGAAGTAAGGTCGATAGTTTGCTTGCCATTAGTCCATTTGTGCAGTGTACTGGAGATATAGAGTGTGATAGTTTAGATAAATGTGGTTACAAGCTCTGGAAGTATCTGGGAAACAGGTTTCTTATTTTAACAATTAAATACATTTTATGGCCTGGCTCTTTGTTGTTTTTAATTTCATTTTTAAATACATCAGAAATTATATTATACTTCTTGGAAATGTGCATATTTCATATTTGACAACCATTTACAGTACTAAGTAACCAAAATGTACATTTTATGTTTCTGATAAAAGCATAGGATGTTAATTTTACCAATGCCAGCTTAGTTGTAGGTAAAATTTTGAACTATTATACATAGAAATTATCTTAGAGAATATAATTTTATGTGAATACAGTCTATGGGAATTAAGATAAGGAAAAGACCAGTGTGTCCAAAAAGTTTCATAAAGCCATAAAGGATTTGGGTGGGACTTTATGTTGTCTTCTACACAATATGCAATTGATAAAAAATTTTTAATTTAATTTCAAAAAAATCCCCACAAATAAACATGAATTTTCCAAAGTACAACCCACATTATTAAGTGCTCTTTAAAGTAAGTTAAATTAAATTGATATTAGCACTATAGATAAATATAAACAATCAAAACCTAGGTGATATAACATAAGACTCAAATACCACCAGGTTTAAAACAAATTCAAAGACTAGGTTTCCTTGATCAAAACTGAGGATAATGAAGATTTGTAAAAGACAAGAGAAAACCAGAACACACTGGGTAGACTTGCTTGAAAATTAGAAAACCTGCTAGAGACCTTAGCTGAGTGAAGTGGTGAGTCATTAGTAGGAAAAGGTGAGAAACTAAATAAGATACATTTTCAAGGGCTGTCTTGTTAAACATTGTAAATTAATCCTAATATGAGTAGCCTGGGGGAGCTCTTTTAACTTTTTGACTTGAGAAGGTAAGTGGTAAGTGAAAAGTTAGAAAGCTGATTTGAAGCAGATATTAAAATGAATGTAGAGAAAATTTGAGAATTTTAAATGTTAGACAGGAAGATTATTTGAAATCCAGTTTAGGGCTTCCCTGGTGGCGCAGTAGTTGAGAGTGCACCTGCCAATGCAGGGGACACGGGTTCGTGCCCCGGTCCGGGAAGATCCCACATGCCGCGGAGCAGCTGGACCCGTGAGCCATGGCCGCTGAGCCTGTGCGTCCGGAGCCTGTGCTCCGCAACGGGAGAGGCCACAAGAGTGAAAGGCCCGCGTACCGCAAAAAAAAAAAAAAAAAAAAAAGTTATCTAAAAATTCCTTTTTTAAAAGGTATGTTAGGATTTAATTCAATGAGACAATGTGTGTGTGTAGAACTTCCATTCATGCAGTGGCACTAATGGAAATGTTTATTTCATTTATCTTTTCTTCTCCCTTTGATAACTGAATGGCTTTTGTTTTGTTTTGTTTCTCTGGATTTCATCTGAATCCTCTGTGTTCTCAAATTGAAAAGCTTTATTGTCCTTAGGTTACAAAACCTACTGGCATACTTCTAATCTTGACTGTGATGAACAGCAATTTATATTTATTGACAGATTACTAAATATCAGACGTGGTAACAATTTTATTACATTCATTAAGTTTTTAAATACTCCTTATAACCACTTAAAGTATAGACTGCCATTATTTCATTATATAACCGAGGAAATTAATGTTAGAAAGTTAAATAAATTGGTGAAATTTACAGAGTAAATCAATGGCAGAGCCTAGATGCAAACCTATCTGTGCTTGAATAAAAATTTGTGTTTTTAAACTAGCACCAAACTAAATGACTTCCTTTAGAAAATCTGAGCATTCTCCTGCCCAAGAAATCCTGGGCCCTGCACAGGGACCCTTATGACACTAAAGGCCATATCCTTGGCAAATTACTTCACTTTAAGGTAATAGCTAGGTATTACAATGCTAAAGATGCAACATACAGAGCTCTCTAAATTTGACAAGAGAAACACAGGGTAAGCTTGACATCTCCAATTACCAGAAGAAAATGATTAATGAAGAAAGACAACTAATAGTTCTTATCTGGGCTCATCATGTCATGTATTTTATATCACATATTTTGAGAAGTCATTTCTTAGCACTTAGAAACATCAGTAGAGCAGCATTAGCTAGAAACACAGAGACAATCTCACAACAAATGTGTTATGATTTTGTTAGTTGAGACTCCTAAATTGCTTGATTTCACCATTTATCATAGGCAGTGGGGATATTTCCTCTTCTGATACCCAAACATCTAATTGTTCTCTAACATCCAAAACAATGATAATTTGTTGTCTTTCTGTCATTGTGCAGTGTAATTCCAGAATAAACCAACAATGAAGCATCCCCAATTCCCTATAATTTGAGGAAGCAAAACAGTTGTGTTTTAGCACAAGAACAGCAAGATCAAGAAGGAAATTTGTACACTGAAAGTTAATAGAGAGAAAAAGATGTGTTGGGGACATGTGTGCAAGGGTTAGGTGGAGACTGTAAAGAATTATATACCTGATTTTCCTTTGCAAATTCAGTCACATTCAATCTGTTCAATGTATCATATATTAAGTTTATTTTACAATGCTAAAGTTAAATATCAGGACTAAACTATACATTAGTCAGTGATGTATTAATTAAGACTTTTGAGTAAAACCACATAATGTGTATATTCCTTTAAATTTTACAAACTACTGCTTCATTTTATTCTCCTGTATATCCTTGGTAATTGGTGTATAACAGTCTCAATAAATGTTTCTTGAATAAATATAAGAAAAAATTCACAATATTCTGAATACTTATTTGTATAATAACCCTACAGACTGGGTATTATTACCATTTCCTAGTTCTTCAGATGAGTAAAGTGGTCTGATTGAGATAATAAGAGTTTTTCAGGTCACCCGATGGCAGGTGAGTACTTGAACATACTAAGTTCTCCAACTTCAAAAGCCAGTTTTCTTCCCATCACACTTTGCAGCTTATCTCTGGAGAAAATTGACTTAATCTGTAAAATATTAGACTTCATAACAAAAATCCATGTAAAATCAGCCTTATTTTTCCATTCCAAAATTTCAGTATAAAGTACAATTTACAGACACTACTCAATATCTTGTTTCATATTGACTATTTACAGTATTTAATATGCTTCATTTTTTTGTTGACTTTATCCTTTCCTATTGGTTTTCAAACAAAAGCCTTAGAGATATCCAAGGGAACAGGTATGTTGAAAACAGGATGGAGTACCCTTTGCAGACATGACCTGGGTCAGAAGACTTATCTTCTGATCCTTTTGGAGGAAAGGATTAAGTTAAATATTTACATCTAATCATCCTTTGTGGTGATCAACCAAAAGAAAATGTGAAAATTAGTACATGTGATTTTTTTTAACATCTTTATTGGAGTATAATTGCTTTACAATGTTGTGTTAGTTTCTGCTGTATAACAAAGTGAATGTTATACATATACATATATCCCCATATCTCCTCCCTCTTGCATCTCCCTTCCACCCTCCCTATCCCACACCTCTAGGTGGTCGCAAAGCACCGAGCTGGTCTCCCTGTGCTATGTAGCTGCTTCCCACTAACTATCTATTTTACCTTTGGTGGTGTATATATGTCCGTCCTGCTCTCTCAATTCATCCCGGGTTACCCTTCCCCTTCCACGTGTCCTCAAGTTCATTCTCTACATCTGTGTTTTTATTCCTGTCCTGGCCCTAGGTTCATGAGAACCATTTTTTTTTTTTTAGATTCCATATATGTGTGTTGGCACACGGTATTTTTTTTCTCTTTCTGACTTACTTCGCTCTGTATGACAGATTCTAGGTCCATTCACCTCACTACAAGTAGTCCAATTTTATTTCTTTTTATGGCTGAGTAATATTCCATTGTATATATTAGTACATGTCATTTTAATGTATGCAAAAACTTTGAAATAATATTCAGTTGGCTCCACGTTATAATTCAGGTACATCAAATCCACTCTAGTTCACAAAACTCATATTTTCTGATCCAAGAAATTACTGTAAGATCCAAATATCATACAGTAAATTTTTAATAAATACAAGATATTTGTTCAAGGATTCAGGTACCATGAAAATAATCAAATTGTGTAGCTTAGGAAATCACCAACACAGAAGAGAGGGTCTCCAGTTGCACTAAGGCAAGATGCTTGAGGAAATTGAGTGGAAAAATACTTTCTGTGAATATATCTGCAATTAGAGTAGTGGAAATTTTGGTCTCAGTAAAGAGTAGTTGGTGAAAATAATCACTGTGCCTCCACACTATGCCTAAATTTCTACTTATGTAAAATTTCTCCCCTCAAGGTTTCCTGTACCTTGATTTCTTCCTTAATAAGGAAGAGCCAAATGCCCAATCATCTCTCTTTTTTTTGTTTAAGTTTATTTTGCCCCGTGTCTTGCTATAGATGCTTTAAAGCTAAAGATAACACAGATATCATTTTTTCAATTCCCAACATATGTTGGAATTCACTCCACAGCACCCTAGAGAGGGGTTGCACAGCTTTTGTCTGAATATATTTCTGATGGAGAAAATCATCAGGAAAAGAAGAAGTTCATACTAAGTTTTGCTTTTCTTGAATATATACCTCTCTGAAATTTCTTCCCATTTGCCCCAAATAATTTAAGGACATGCCACCCCAAAATATGCTGCTTTGGTATATTGATTATTTTGAGCTGAAGGCATTTGAAAAATAACAAATGCAGGGAGAGTGTTTCTCTGAACTCCCCTTACCTGCCTAAAAACAGATCTTCATTTATCATCAGTTTCCTCCTCAGAAGTTTCATCAACCAGAGAAGACGGAGTTTTATCACTGGAGAAGAAACTAGAAGTTAGCACCACACCCGAACTTGGTCACAAAGTATCACATCTCCCATCTATTCTTCTAAGGGCTCATTCATCGTTCCTAAAATCACTTCATCTCCCCTAAATTGCCTACGTTCTCTCTCCCCTTCCTCTATTAAGATGATATATAAGTTCCTAAATCTCGCTGATCTTTTTAGGGGGGAGAGAATATTCACTTTTTTTCTCCCTGTGACTCTTCTGTTCATGTGATATTAAAATAAATAAATCAGTACACCTTTTCTCCTGTTTATCTGCTTGCAGCCAGTTCATTTCATAGACCCAGCTATAGAACTTAGGAAGGTAGAGGAAACATTTTTCCTTCCTTATAGTCCTAATCACATTCTTCTAAGAACACAGAACTATTTTAATTTTTCTTTCATGGGATGATGAGAAAAGAAAAACAACATGCACAAAATGACTAGTACGTTTGTAAAAGCACTTGGAATATCACCGGGAGCTCAATAGCTATACGCTGTGCTATGCGGCTGCCTCCCACTAGCTATCTATTTTACATTTGGTAGTATGTATAAGACCATGCCACTCTCTCACATTTAATAAAAGCATTTAATAAAAGTTAACTATTATAATTACTAGTTGCCTGATTTGCCATTTAGCTCAACCATTGAGTTTTTCTTTTGGCTATTGTATATCTATAGTCTTTTTCTTTTTATATCTGCTACACCATTTTTTTAGTTTTGGCTTCCCTGAATATATTCCCAAGCCTTGTTTATTTTTATTTGTGACTGAGAGTTTCACCTTACCCCAGATTAATAATAAAATGATAAGTAAATAAGTAAGTAAGTAACTAACTAAATATATATATATAAATAAGTTCCTAAGTCCCTGGTTCTTTGGTTGTAAAATGAAGAGTCATTCATCATTCATTCTAGAACTATATAGAAGCCTATTATGAATCAACACTTCTGTGGGGGCATTTGATGATACTAATTTAGCTACTTTTCACTGATTTTAGAAAGACTAAGTGAGATAATAAATATTAGGTGCTTAACACCATGCCTGCTTGTTGGTAAGTACTCAGTAAATGTTAGCTGGTGATTAGGAATGGTAGTGATAATGAAGGGAAAAAATAGGTTATTTCTGGGATATGTATTCAAGGGTGAGAATTACCAAAAAACCCAAGGTCAAAGCAGAGATCCAGGGAATAAATCCAAGAAAGGTCAAAGGACAACTGCAGGGTTATAGGAGAATGTGTAGTAAATGACTTGTCTCAGGTGGAGGATCATATGTCATACCTCAAGTTCAATTTGGGACAGAAATCCAGAATAGAACCAAGAGGGAGATGGAAACAACAGAAACTGAACATTTGTGAAGGATAAGAGCAAAACTGGAGACAAAGTGTAGTTAAATACATCCAAATACACAAGCAAGAAAAAGAATAATAGCACAGTGATGTGAAAAATCTAATCAAAATGACATATTGGGGCAGGAGGAAGAAAATATTAATTCAGCACCACCTGTGAGATTCACTCAAGCTTAACTCTTGCTCCCATCTCATCTTGGTGTCTGTTTTTGGTGTAGTCACTAACAATATCCCCTTGAACCCTATAAATCTGTTAAGGTGTCTGTCCCCTCCACAGTGCTTAGGAGAAAGCACATTTGAACAACAGAGAAGGGTGCATGAGCTAGACATGGTTTGGGAGGGGTAGGAGGGCTGTTCATTCCAGCTTACAGTAGGTTTGTTGAATGACTGACTGAACCAAGTAAGAAAAGTGGATTAGTGATCTTAGATCACTCTTGACTAATGGCAAGAGCCTGCTACTGAACCAAACTTGGGTCCTCTCACCCACACGCAGTAAAGCCAGTCTACTGGAACCAAGTTGTGGTGAAAGAAAGTGCAGCGTTTTTTGCAGGGCATTTATTGCAAGGAGTCCAGGGCAGCTAGTGCTCAAAACACTCAAACTCCAAACTCCCCTCTGGGTTTCAGCAAAGCCTTTTCAAAGGCCAGGTGAGGGAGGGTGCTCTCAGGGTATGTGATCTGCTCAATTCTCTGATTGGTTAATGGTGAGGTAACAGGGCAGTGTCACAGGGGTTAACATCAATCCTCAGGCATCAATAGGTCATGTTTATCAAATAGTTAATTTATTTCTTTTGGTGGTGGTTTTAGCATCTATAAAACAACTCAAGAAATGTGCAACAGATACTATTATATAGGTACTTCACAGAGGAGCTACAGCAGAGGATATAGGGGAGAGATCTGTCCTGGGAAGGCCCTATAGGGTCCTGCTCAGTTACAAGCCCAGGACTGGACAATGACCACAGTGCTTATCTGAATTCTGGTAGAAGTAGTTTGTTAAAATTTTTTTTGTTGTTGTTGAGGGAGGTCATCAAGAAAATGTGACTGCAGATTGACCCATGATTTGGACCCGGGCAATAGGATGCTCCCCACCCGCTCCCCTGTCCTTATAATGTGTATTCTGTTTGCCTTCCCCACTCCCAGAATCTGCATCAAGGACACATCCTTGATATAGAAATATGGTGTTGAGACTATCCAGACAATGTACATGACTGAACCCCTTTAGAAATTTTATACAAAGTTTTAAGATTTGGCAGGCAAGTGTGGAAAACTACTCATCTTGAGGCTGAGGTAGGAGGTAGATGGGCCCCAGGCTGAGCATCTGGAGTTTGTCAGGCTGAACAGTTGGAGCTTGTCCCCCTTGACACTTCAATGAAAAAGATAATGGTAGGAGGGGAGAGGAACTTAGCTCTGCTTGAGTAAAAAGATAAGATGACCACATCTTTCATTCTTGAAATCAAGGAGACCTCCTCAAATGCACATGCACAGAAGTTTCCTCTGGGGTCAAAAAGGGAAGGGGCACTAGTCCATAATATGTTCTGCCAGCCTCTCAGATACCCTCACACTAGAATTCATCTTGGCTAAAATGTGTGTGTGCACCTCAGAGAGGACCCTGAGTCAGATCAGATATAGGAACAAAGCAAAATGATTGGCTAGAGGAAAACAAAGACCTGGATAGATGGCCTCTATACAAGCAATTTAAACTACCCCTTTAGCGCTCCTCTCTAGCGAGGACACCCACACTCTTTTCCTCTGAGTGTGTAGCTCTGCTTTGTTTCTGTCCTTAATAACTGCTTCTTTGTGTGCTTTCCCACATGTACTGTGCTTCCAATAAAGACTGTGGTCTTTACAACCTTGGTATCTTTGTAAAATTCTTTTTTTTTCAAAGAAGACAAGAGCCAGGGCTCTGCTTCTAGCCACTAGTCCCTGGTGGTCTAGTAGTAGGATTCCTCGTTTTTACCTCGGTGGCCTAGGTTTGATTCCTAGGAAGAGAACTAAGATCTCGCTTCAAGCTGCCCCACAATGCAGTCACCGCAAGCTTACGGCCACCAAAGACAAGTCTCATAAGTAGGTTTCCTTGCTCACTAAAACTGTTGCCTGCCCATCTGGAGCAATCTGCCTCCTTCTTTGGTCTCTCCCTGCCCTTCCATGTATAAGATTAATTTCAGATTACACCTGGGAAGCTCCAGAGTTTGGAACCCAATAGAATGGTTATATTGAATTAGATTTTAACTACCTAATAAACATAAGATGTGAAGTCCTAAAATTTCCATTCATACAAAGACTCTCTTAATAGATAATACCTCAGATGATTTTAATTACTATATTAAAGGAAGAAAGGTGAAGAAAGGACATAAGTGACTTTCCCATCACATAAGAACCACTATAATCCCTTTATAATGCCAACATCGAGGAACAGATGTAACATCTGTGATACAAATTCATTGTGCAATATCTATTAGTTTCCGAAAGGTGTTGATAGTCACAGACACACTTAGAAAATGTCAAACCCTGTCTACCTCAGAAACTTTTTAGAAGTGTCTACTATTACACCTAAATATTCACCATTCAACATATCCATCAAAAGGAATTTGGCTATCATGCACACTGAAGTAAAATCTCAAATAAAAAGAAATCACTTAATTTTTTCATTAAAACTTTGTTTCCTGATATCATTTATATGTTACAAAATTAGGGTGCATGACCTATAGATCCAGTTCAGTTAAGTCTCAAGTCCTTGAAGAATTTCTTTATCTCTTTTTCATTTTCTGAGTTCTGATGGCCCTAAACCCCACCAACATACAGTGGGAAACTGTGGCTTCCTCAAGCATTGCCTCTCAGGTGTTAAAGTGTGAGAGTGCATCTTTGTTGGAGCCATTAAGTTGTACTTCTAGCAGACACCTGGGCCACAGCATTAGGAGATTCCCTTTTTATTGGGAAGAATATATAAATGTAGCAGAATTATTGGCAAACACCCACACTCTTTTTGTTTTTTTATTTCTGTTTTCCCTTTAGCTTTCAGGATTTTGAGTCCCTGAGAGCTGTGATCAGCATATGGCTTATGTCCAGGGAAACAGAGCCACACATACACACACAGTCAACCTTGAATGTAGAAAAGCAGAAGAACATATTCTTGACCTATGTGTGGTACAGCCTGGGACATCAGGATAGTAAAGTTCCAGACGTTCAGGGCAAACACCAGGTAAATAAACTTCATGGTATGATAAATACGTATTCCTCTGAAAGCTGTCATAGAATTTGAGAATTCAGGGGTCTGCTGAAATCATCGTTTGCATTGGAGACTTGAAACATCCTCAGAATCACAGCTACCTGTCAATATTTTGTAGTCTTAATTTTTAACTTTTTCTCTGAGATTCAACATGGAAATCTTTCCCAGATTACCCTGATGTTGTGATCATTGCTTGAGACTACTTTTTACAAAGAGTAAGTATCATGATATTATTCTGTCTTCAAGTTTTAGCTTACAAAGTGATGGCCCACATGATTCCAGAGGTCAATATAAAATCAAACAAACACAGAATTCACTTTAAAAATAAAATTTTGGGCTTCCCTGGTAGTGCAGTGGTTGAGAGTCTGCCTGCCGATGCAGGGGACACGGGTTCATGCCCCGATCTGGGAGGATCCCACATGCCATGGAGTGGCTAGGCCCGTGAGCCATGGCTGCTGAGCCTGCGTGCCCAGAGCCTGTGCTCCACAATGGAAGAGGCCACAACAGTTAGAGGCCTGCGTACCGCAAAAAAATAAATAAAAAAAATAAATTTTTAACTTCATTTGATCATCAGAGGAAACACTGTCACCCCTGGAGTCTGGAGCCAAGAAATAAAGCAACAGTATCAAAACCTTTTATTTTTGTTTATTTTCAAGGAAAAGAATAGGGCAGTTGAGTTCCCCTCTGACAGTGGCACTGTGATTTGGCTTCATATTGGCTCATTTCATGCTGGGTTTCTGACAGTTCGCCAGATACTGTATCTTGCTTGAAAATCTGAGCCTGTAGAGAACCTTTGATGGCATGGTTATTTTCCTCCTCTGGGGAATGTCATTCCTTTCAAGGCAGCTCCTGCTGGTGACTTAATATAGGTGTTTCTTTCTTTCTTTTTCTTTTTTTTTTACAACTTTATTGGAGTATAATTGCTTCACAATGATGTGTTAGTTTCTGCTTTATAACAAAGTGAATCAGTTATACATATACATCTGTTCCCATATCCCTTCCCTCTTGCATCTCCCTCCCTCCCACCCTCCCTATCCCACCCCTCCAGGTGGTCACAAAGCACCGATCTGATCTCCCTGTGCTATGCGGCTGCTTTCCACTAGCTATCTACCTTATGTTTGGTAGTGTATAAATGTCCATGCTTCTCTCTCGCTTTGTCACAGCTTACCCTTCCCCCTCCCCATATCCTCAAGTCCATTCTCAAGTAGGTCTGTGTCTTTATTCCTGTTTTACCCTTAGGTTCTTCATGACATTTTTTCCCCCTTAAATTCCATATATATGGGGCCTCACTGGTGGCGCAGTGGTTGAGAGTCCGCCTGCCGGTGCAGGGGACGCGGGTGCCCCGGTCGGGGAGGATCCCACATGCCGTGGAGCGGCTGGGCCCGTGAACCATGGCCACTGAGCCTGTGTATCTGGAGGCTGTGCTCTGCAACAGGAGAGGCCACAACAGTGAGAGGCCCGCATACTGCAAAAAAAAAAAAAAAAAAATCCATATATATGTGTTAGCATATGGTATTTGTCTTTCTCTTTCTGACTTATTTCACTCTGTATGACAGACTCTAGGTCTATCCACCTCATTACAAATAACTCAATTTCATTTCTTTTTATGGCTGAGTAATATTCCATTGTATATATGTGCCACATCTTCTTTATCCATTCATCCAATTATGGACACTTAGGTTGTTTCCATCTCCAGGCTATTGTAAATAGAGCTGCAATGAACATTTTGGTACAGACTCTTTTTGAATTATGGTTTTCTCAGGGTATATGCCCTGTTCTGGGATATGGCAGGAGTTTCTGTGGGGTGACCAAGTTAAACTAGTGGCATATGGATGAATTCTTCTGAGTATTCCAGAGGACAGTAGGACACTCTGCATTCTAAAACCACAAGCAGAGCTGGGTGACGTTTAAAAGCAAAGCATTACATCCCCATGAAGGTAGGTCATAGTAGAAGGCACTGCCCTCATAATTCAACCAGTAATGTCACACACACACCAAGCATAGTGTGCCCCCCTACCTGCTTGGCTAATATATACACATTTTCTAGAATAATCTAGAAATGAAGTGTGTGAAATATTATTTTAACATGTGATCCCGTATAGAAATATAAGGAAAAAGATACAGAGTACCTTGAGATGAAATGTCTTGCCAGTCCTTATCATATCTTACTATTTATTTATTTCCAAAATACATAGCTAATTCCCTTGGGGCAGAACGTTTGATTCATCACTCTGTGTATAGTAATTCTGGTACACAGCAGATATCCACAATATTGTTAATTTCCAGATCAAGAAACAGAAAATAGCATGTAAAATAATTAAAGATAAATGATAAAATAAATTGCCATTTGATAAACGATATGGAGATAAATAGTTCACCATAGAAAAAAATTTAAGTTGGATATTTTCCTCATATGAAAATAGATTTTAGCTATATTGAAGATTTAAATGAAATAGTATGGTATTAAAATACAGCCAGAGAGATAGGTCAATATTTGATTCTGAGGTACAGAAAGACTTCAAGGATTTCCTATGCATTGAAATACTAACAGAAGCCACAGTGTAAAGAAAAAAACACACAAAAATAAAAATTTCCATATAAAAATTGTGATAATCTACAAGTATGAATAACAAAATAGATAAATCAGATTTGATGCAATCACTATCAAAATACTCATGACATTTTTCAAAGAACTAGACAAATAATCCTAAAATTTATATGTACCACAAAAGACCGCAAATTGCCAAAGAAATTCTGAGGAAAAAGAACAAAGCTGGAGGAACAAAACCCTCCTAGACTTCGGAAAATAGTACAAAGCTACAGTAGTCAAAACAGTATGGTATTGACATAAAAACAGACATATGGATTAATGGAACAAAATGAAAAGCTCAGAAAATAAACCTACGCACCCTTGGTCAATTAATCTTCGACAAAGGAGACAAGAATATACAATGGAGAAAAGACAGTCTCTTTAGCAAATGGTGTTGGGAAAGCTGGACAGCCACATGTAAATCAATGAAATTAGAGCACACCCTCACACCATACACAAAAATAAACTCAAAATGGCTTAGAGACTTTAAACATAAGACATGATACCATAAAAGTCTTGGAAGAGAACATAGGCAAAACATTCTCTGACATAATTAGTAGTGGTGGTTTCTTAGATCAGTCTCCCAAGGCAATAGAAATAAAAGGAAAAATAAACAGATGGGACCTAATCAAACTTATAAGTTTTGCACAGCAAAGGAGACTATAAACAAAATAAAAAGACAACCTATAGACTGGGAGAAAATATTTGCAAATGTTGCAAGCAACAAGGGCTTAATCTCCAAAATATACAAACAGCACATACAATTCAATAACAAAAAACAAACAAACAACAAAATGGGCACAAGACCTAAATGGGCATTTCTCCAAAGAAGACATATGGATGGTCGATAGGCACATGAAAAAGATGCTCAGAATCTTTAATTATTAGAGAAAATGCAAATAAAAACTACATTTAAGTATCATCTCACACTGGTCAGAATGGCCATCATTAAAAAGTCTACAAATAATAAATGCTGGAGAGGGTGTGGAGAAAAAGGAATCCTCCTACACTTTGGTGGGAATGTAAATTGTTGCAGCCACTATGGAGAGCAGTATGGAGATTCCTTAAAAAACTAAACATAGAGATACTATATGATCCAGCAATTCCACTCCTGGGCATATATGTGGAGAAAACTCTAATTCAAAAAGATACATGCACCCCAGTGTTCATAACAGCACTATTTACAATAGCCAAGACATGGAAGCAACCTAAGTGTCCACTGACAGATGAATGGATAAAGATGTGGTACATATATAATTGAATATTACTCAACCATAAAAAAGAACAAAATAATGCCATTTTCAGCAACATGGATGCACCTGGGGATTATCATACTAAGAGAAGTAAGTCAGAAAGAAAAAGACAAATACCATATGATATCACTTATATGTAGAATCTAAAAAAATGATACAAATCAACTTATCTACATAACAGAAACAGACTCACAGACTTAGAAAACTTATGGTTACCAAATGGGAAAAGGGGGAGGAGGGATAAATTAGGAGTTTGGGATTAGCAGATAAAAACTACTTTTTTTATTAGCAGATACAAAAACAGCAACATCCTACTGTATAGCACAGGGAACTATATTGTAATAAACTATAATGGAAAAGAATATGAAATGAATATATATATGTATATGTATGTGAATCACTTTGCTGTACACCAGAAACTAACACAACATTGTAAATCAACTATAGTTCAATAAAAAAAGAAAAATCATATTCATAACTTATATGGAAAATCAAAAGTTAATAATCTCAATTTACAAACTTTATAAATTAAGTAAAGCAAATATCCCAGTAGAAAAAATAGACAAAAGACATATAATTTTCAAAATAAAACATACAAATTGTCAATAATGTTTTAAAAATGTAATACCTGTAGTACTCAAAGAAACACAATTTTAAATTTAAAAAAATTGTACCCTATTCAGTTAGAAAAAATAGTTGAAACACAAGATATCCAGTGATAGTAAGAGCACAGTGAAACAGGCTATTTAATATGTCTCTGGTAGGACTGTACATTTCTGGAAGGCATTTAGCTATTTTATCAATTAAGAATTAAATTGTCCATAGCAAAAGCTGAAGTGGTAGTGACTTAACCAAATGGTGTTTTTATTTTCTCACATAATGAGAAAACTGGAGGTGGAAAATCCAGGGATAGCATGGCAGCTCCATAAAGATATAATCTCATTCTAATTGTGGCTGTCTGTCTTACTCTCCCACACTTCCTTTGTGTGCATCCAGACATTCCTAGGTTGCTGTTTATTTTTGTCATGTGGTTGCTAAAACTCCAACCCTGAGATGATGTTCTCCTAGTCATACTCCAATGCTAGAGGCAAAAGGGAACCATGATAACAGGGTCAGCCTTCCTTTTAAAGAACTTTTCTAGAGTTCTGACTTCAATTAAATCTTACTTCCAGAGCAGTATCACCTGGCAGTCTGCAAGCAAGGGCTTGTGGCCAACCACATATTTGTAAAGATATTTTATAACAGATCGTCATATTGGGCAGACAATTAGCAGTCTCTGTCATCATCTCAAAAGTTTATACATACCCAACCCATCAGTATCTCCATATGACTTTTCAGAATTAATCTTAAAAAATTCCCAAGATATATGTTTTAAAAAGCTTTACTAATATGTTTATCAAAACAGTAGGTACAAAAGAGAAAAACTAGAAGCAAAGTAATTGCTTAATAATAGTGAACTAGAGGGCTTCCCTGGTGGCGCAGTGGTTGAGAGTCCGCCTGCCGATGCAGGGAACACGGGTTCATGCCCCGGTCTGGGAAGATCCCACATGCCGCGGAGCGGCTGGGCCCATGAGCCATGGCCGCTGACTGAGCCTGTGCGTCCGGAGCCTGTGCTATGCAACGGTAGAGGCCACAACAGTGAGAGGCCCGCGTACCACAAAAAAAAAAAAAAAAAGTGGACTAGATAACTTAATCAAGTTGTGCCCATATTATTCATATACTAAACTAAGGTTTACAATATTTCAGCAAATAAAGCTGACAGTCAAACTATATATAATATTGTGGGGGGAAAAAACTCTTAAATTTCTATCTTTAGATATTTACACACACACTAAAAACCTCATATAAAATGTTCACAGTACCTATGACTGATTTGCGAGATTGTAGCAATTTTCATTTGCTTATCTTAGCTTATTTATGTTTTTTAAGTATTATACAATGATTGTATTCTCTTTGTTTTGAAAAAATATATGATAAATATGTATGTAATGAAAAAACAATCAATGTTTATAGCAGGTATAGTTCAATGGGAATTCGCAAAGGTGAGATATAAAGTGGCCTGTTTTTGTGGAGGCGTATTTGATATTTATCTATTTCTTTAAATGTCATCCCTCTCACCTTCTTGACAAACTATTTTTCTGTTCCCTAGAAACACAGTGTCCTCTAGTGACAGGATCAGTTCTGCCCTCCTTGACAAATGGCCCTTGCTGTAGCCTTGCTAACTAAAAAATATCAACCTTTTCTTGTTTGATTAGCTTTTCTATTGTAAAATAATTATATTTAAGGTTGCATGATGTAGCTGTACTTTAATTGTGATAGAGGAAATGTAATTTGTTGAAAAAACTATGTATTAAAAAAACATACTTTAAAGTGAAATTGCACTTTATCAATTGCAAAACCTAAATATATTTGAAAATGGTAAAAATACATGGCAAAGTTATTAGGTGGGAAAATTGTATTAAAATGCCTACATGCATTTTTTAAAATAAAAAGTAACATGGGGGTGATAGTAGTAATGATCAGGGAAATTTTTATTTTATTCAAGTCTGGAGAAATAATTAGATTAAATAATATATGTATGGAATATACTTTATAAGAGTTTTTCAAATTACATTTAGAAACACTTTATATATATATTATTTTGCAAATATATAAATATAAAATCATTAGAATTTGAAGTACATGAATTGCTCAGCAAGAAGAATATGTCTTTCTCTGGAATATAATATGAGATTAAGTAACGGTACTGGGACTTCCCTGGTGGTACAGTGGTTAAGACTTCTCCTTCCAATACAGGGTGTGTGGGTTTGCTCTCTGGTCAGAGAGCTAAGATCCCACATGCCTCGTGGCCAAAAAAAACAAAACATAAAACAGAATCAATATTGTAACAAATTCAATAAAGACTTTAAAAATGGTCCACATCAAAAACATCTTTAAAAAAATAGTAATGGTGCTAACAAATATTATAACGTTCCTGGGGTGTTCCTGGAAGAAATTTATGCAAAGGACAATTACTCAGATTTTATAGGAAAAAATGTAATGAGGATAAAATAAAATGGATCTTCTGTTTACCATCATCATGGATATAATACCTGCCTATCTTTTCCCTCATTGGCAGAGACTTAACCTAGTACCCAAATCAAATGTTTGTTAACACAAATTGTCTTCTATGTCCTGCCTATTACCATCCTTAATTTTTAAAAAATAGGGTTCAATAGTCAATACCCCATAAATGTACTGAAATGTATTCATTTTTTAACCAAGGGAAGATGTTTCATAGGCGTATGGAAATTTAGATTGTTCTTACTAACTCCCCAGAGACCCTGGGGTCTGAGGTACACAGTTGCAAACTACACCGAGGCCTTTTCTCCCTCTTTTATATATTCAATCATCACCTTTGGGTATAAGCTCGGGGTGTTTTATAATCCAACAAATGAATTTGGGTTCAGCTGCAGGAGAAACCTAAGGGTCGTGAGTTCTAATAGGAACATGGCAGCAAGCTCAAGCACAAATCTCTTTGTTTCTCCTTCTAAAAACCTTAAAATAACCAGAAGCATAAATGGAGCTCTATAACTTAAACCTTCACTGATACAAGAGGAGAGAGAAACCACAGAAGTCACAAAAACCAAATAAGGTATAAATTGGGAAAAATTTCCCCCAAACCAATGGACTTGGAACAAGAAACAACAATACAGTGGGCTAGTGGTGGAGTGACAGATACAATGGGGATGATCCAGAAGTGATGGGGGGGACATGGAGAAAGCAGGATTTAGAGAACACAGCACACACTCACACACACACACACACACACACACACACACATGCCAGAAGGAGAGGATCTATCCTGTGGGCATATCTATAGAAAGAATAGTGCATGGTTGCTAGGAAAGGTGGAAAAAAGAGGAGAAAAGGTTAGGAAAAACAATGTTGATAATGGCATAGCTCAGAGAAATTTCCATTCCATTGTAGCAAAAGTAGAGGTAGCCCTTGGAGGGAGAAACCAGGAAGCTATCCTAAGCCATCCTCCCTCTCTATATGGCCTTCTGCTAAGAGCTGGTCCAAAACTGCTAGCATAATTATACCCATAAAGTATTGTTCTCAATGGCTTTATAACATAAAATTTTGATCCTACCACCTTAGTGGAAAATGTTCTACATTAAAAGAAAAAAGGCATTTTAAGTTTCCTTTCAAAGTTTTATTCTTAGTAATATGTTATTTTTAAACTATTTTATTTTGCCTGATAAGTCAAAGAAGTTATTTTATTAATGATATTAAGACTGAAGATTTTTTCAATATAAGGGAAAAGAAATACACATACAAAGTCAAAAACTAAGTGAAATCACTGGAATGTTAAAATTGAATTGAAATGTAGCAACTGACAAAGGATTAATCTCCAAAATTTATAAACAGCTCATGCAGCTCAATAGCAAAAAAACAAACAACCCAATCCAAAAATGGGCAGAAGACTTAAATAGGCATTTCTCCAAAGAAGATATACAGACTGCCAACAAACACATGAAAGAATGCTCAACATCATTAATCATTAGAGAAATGCAAATCAAAACTACAATGAGATATCATCTCACACCAGTCAGAATGGCCATCATCAAGAAATCTAGAAACAATAAATGCTGGAGAGGGTGTGGAGAAAAGGGAACACTCTTGCACTGCTGGTGGGAATGTGAATTGGTACAGCCACTATGGAGAACAGTATGGAGGTTCCTTAAAAAACTACAAATAGAACTACCATATGACCCAGCGATCCCACTACTATGCATATACCCTGAGAAAACCATAATTCAAAAAGAGACATGTACCAAAATGTTCATTGCAGCTCTATTCACAATAGCCCGGAGCTGGAAACAACCTAAGTGTCCATCATCGGATGAATGGATAAAGAAGATGTGGCACATATATACAATGGAATATTACTCAGCCATAAAAAGAAACGAAACTGAGCTATTTGTAATGAGGTGGATAGACCTAGAGTCTGTCATACAGAGTGAAGTAAGTCAGAAAGAGAAAGACAAATACCGTATGCTAACACATATATATGGAATTTAAAAAAAAAAAATGTCATGAAGAACCTAGGGGTAAAACGGGAATAAAGACACAGACCTACTTGAGAATGGACTTGAGGATATGGGGAAGGGGAAGGGTAAGCTGTGACAAAGGGAAAGAGAGGCATGGACATATATACACTACCAAACGTAAGGTAGATAGATAGTGGGGAGCAGCCGCAGAGCACAGGGAGATCAGCTCGGTGCTTTGTGACCGCCTGGAGGGGTGGGATGGGGAGGGTGGGAGGGAGGGAGATGCATGAGGGAGGGGATGTGGGAACAGATGTATATGTATGACTGATTCACTTTGTTATAAAGCAGAAACTAATAAAAAAAAATAAAAAATAAAAAAAAAAAATTGAATTGAAAATATTATTATGAGTTTATCATTTTTTTTTAAAGTTAGAACTTCTAGTTCTAGAAATGAGCACTGCTAGTGCCCAGATTTGGTCTTTAGTATGAGTCCTCATTAGAACAAAAATAAGGCTTCTTGAAAAATGGCCAGTGCCAGTTTTCGAAAGTTGCAAAGTGAGACTGAGGTATCCAACTGTACTAGAAAGCAAGGGAATTTTAAAAGTTAATGGAGAAACTCAGGGAAGATGGTAGTAGTGACAATGTAAGTGTTTAATTGTCTTGCATACACCACAATGTTCATTGCAGCACTATTTACAATAGCCAAGACATGGAAGCAACCTAAATGCCCATTGACAGATGAAGAAATAAAGAAGATGTGGCACATATATACAATGGAATATTACTCAGCAATTGAAAAGAATGAAATAATGTCATTTGCAGCAACATGGATGGACCTGGAGATTATCATTACTAAGTGAAGTAAGTCAGACAGAAAAAGACAAATATCATATGATATTGCTTAAATGTGGAATCTAAAAGAAAATGATACAAATGAACTTATTTACAAAACGGAAACAGATTCACAGACTTAGAGAACAAACTTATGGTTACCGGGAGGAAGGGTGAGGGGAAGGAGTAGGTTTGGATTTGGGGATCGATGTGCACACACTGCTATATTTAAAATGGATAACCAACAAGGACCTACTGTACAGCACAGGGAACTCTGCTCAATATTCTGTAACAATCTAAATGGGAAAATAATTTTAAAAAGAATAGATACATGTATATGTGTAACTGAATCACTTTGCTGTACACCTGAAACCTACACAACATTGTAAATCAACTATACTCCAATATAAAATAAAAATTAAAAAATATATCCACGAATAAAAATAGAGCAATCAGCAATAGCAAAACTAAGACCAATGGGCATCTCCAACAAGACTGTATAACAATGTATCCTCACTAACATAAGATTCAAGCAAATGGAGCATACGTCTTTATAGGTGCATAAGACTCATTTTGTTGACGCTTTGATGGGAGAAGTAGGAAGAAACAAAGATGTGTCTGATAGACCTAAAATCACCTGCATGTGCTCATTGGAAAACATGGCAGGCTAATTTGAAAATAGTTGCTCAACTGGGAAGGGTTTTTACAACCTTCATTTAATAGGCATCCTAAGGGGAAAAAAAAACACTTATATTGAACCTTAATTGATCAATTGACACTGTGGATGTGAAATCAACAAAATACAGACTATAGGCAATTCTACAGGACAAGGGACCTAATTTCTTAGACAACAACTAAAAATTTCAGGGGGGAAAATATTGTGAGGAGGGAATTTGTAGATTTAAAAAGATTTAGGAGACATATCAATCCATTATTATGCATGGACTTTATTTGGATCTTGATTCAAACAAACAAGCAAAGCTTAAACGTACACTCTTACACACACAACATTTAAAAAACAATGAGAAATGTAAACACTAACAAGATATTTAATGATATTTAAGAAATCATTGTTAGTAGATTTTTAGGTATATAATGGTTTGGTAGCTCTCCTAAGAGACTTTGTCTTTTAGAAGTACACTAAATTACTTATGGATGAAATAAAGTATATGTCTGGAATTCACTTCCAAAGAATATAGAGAGTAGAGTGGTTGGAAATATAGAAGTAACAAGTTTGAACATGTGTTCACAATTCTTGAAGTTTGGTGCAGGGTAATGTGGGATTTGTTATTCTACAATTTCTATTTTATACATGTTTAAAATATTCACAATTTGAAGTTAAGAAATAGTAACAACTGAGTTAAGTTAAATGACACAACAATAAACATGAAGAGATCTATCAACTTCATATCACACTGTACAAATTGTAAAAACTTGAGAATAAAATAATTAGCCAATTGAAACAATAAACCACTGAAAATTCAAGAGTCCAAAATGTTACAAAGAGAGAGAGAAAGTTAGAAATTGGTGGCAATGAACCCAATCCACTCCTTTCAAAATTGATAACTAAAGGGAAAAGATAAAGCATGGATCATAATTTTGAATTAGTAACTATAACAAAATAAGCCCTGTTGGTGAGAGATAGCTCTACTTTAGAGAAGTAACCAGATCAACAACAACAAATCATCGTTCCACAAGCCCCTCTAATGAAATATTAATTCAGAAAAGGATTATGGATGGATGTCAAAACAATTAGACACATGGTTGATGAGAAAACTGGAAATTTATATGGGAATACCAAAATTATACCACAGTTTTAGCTTCTAGTTGAAAGGAGGAAAATGTTTGTGTACAATGAGGGCTCAGCTTGCCATCACTCTAATAAACAGTGAGTCTTATCAGTATTAATGGTGGGAGAACCAGATATTATAAATTTCTTGATGAGATGGAATATAAAGTACATAATGTCACTTAGGATATATTTTAGCAAACTTGATTAACTTAAATCCTCTAGATTTTAGATCTAACTTTCAGATTACAGGATCCTCAAGAGACAAACAAATGATACCAGGAGGAAGCACCACACAAGGATTGACCTTCTGTAGGACATCAGGCTAGGTCTTGTCAACAAATGAGTGTCATTAAAAGTGATTTGCTAAGTTAAAAGCAGCTGAGAAAACATGAAGAGCAAAAGAAATATGCGCTTCTGAAATAAACTCTCTTAAAAACAAACCAGTTGTAAAGGACATTTTGGGGACATTTGAGGAAATCTGCTTGTAGAACTGAGTGTAATATAAGATAAAAATATACTGTCATGGAAAAATGAAGGTCATTAACTGAAGAAACATGCTATAAAACAGCGTGTAGAATATAATTTTATTTTAGTAAAAAAAACCATGCATATATAAGCATAAAAATTGTCTGGGAGGATATAACAAAAAGTGAGAAAAGTGATGGTCTCTTGGTAATGGAAGTATAGTGTTTTAAAAAAATTTTAGTGGTCTGTGTTCTCAAAGTTCATGCAAAACAAAACATATTATTGTAATAAAATATTTTATTGAACACAAAATATTATCATTCCTGTATAATGCATTAGCCTATTCAGAGACTGCTTTCATTGTACAAAGTGATGACGAGTGCCGGGCTAAGTAGATGCTGTGGAAAGCTGTATGAAGATTATTTAGAGAGGATAGAAAGGACATGTGTGAAATCACAGTTCACAAATAGCAAAAAAAAAAAAAAAAAAAACCACAACCAAAACCAAAACCAAAGTACACATACAGCTGGCTCCAACTATAATTCTCTTTATAGATTCTTAAAACATTACAGGTCCCTGGGACATTTTTGCTGAAAATGTCGTCAAGCACCAGAAGTTTGTTTGCTTGTTTTTATTGTGTCTTTGAAGACTGAGATGCAAGGAAGGTAAATCCTGACACCCTCTGAATGGTGACAGATCATGAAACATTCAGGATGGAGAAGTTTTACCTGTACCTACTCAATCTCATTAACACTTTATGTTGGTTTTTATGTTCTTCTACATCTGGACAGCTTTTTGTTAATGGAAAGAAAATATCTGAACTTTCTGATCACCAAAGCAATGAAAAATAAATGCTTTTGTTGTCTTTTCCTCTTTGGGCTGTTTCTGTCCATCTCTTGTATTATTATATTCCCTTATTTATATTTATTTGTTTTTAAAAAGCTTGTTAATCATGTATCTGGAATAAGCAAATTGATAGTAACATATGGTATAACTGTTCCTATACATAAAACACCTCAAAAATTTAATTTTATAAAGTAAGCAGCACATTATTTGCCTCAAGAAACCAAGTAAATGTCAATCCTGAAGGATGTATTTTCCAAACTGATATATGAACCTCCCATAAATAATAAGTATGTTTTAATGGTCTCCTAAGACCTCTATGAAAAGAGAAAAATATGCAGCTTTCTACTGGTACAAAAGTATGTACCCTAAATTTCTTTTTCTAGAGAAAAATATTCTCAAGAGCATTTTCATAGTTCAGTTATGATACCTGAAAATCAGGTGACAGTATTTTTCCAAGTAAATTTCTTGCTCCCAAGTTTATGAGACATTTGGAATAATGGCAAATGGTTTTATTTTTATTTGGATAAGACTTACTGAAAAGAATCTGATAGTTTTAGGGACAATGAAATATGTATATATATATATACACATATTTTATTTATATACATGTATTTATATATATATATATGCATTTTAAAAGTCACTATAACTTTTAAAATTAAAAGTTAAATTTAAAAATCTTAATTATATATGCCTCACTGTTTTATTTACAGGACATTATATGAGACATAACCAGATGTTTGTGTACAATAATGTTCACAGTATTTTGATTATAAAGTTTAAACCAGGATCTTCAGTCAGCATTTTTTATCAAATTAAAAATAAAAAATGAACATCCACCGATCAGAAATACATATAGACATTGGGGAAATTGAGGTAGATGTGTATCAGTGTTTCTCAAATTGTGACAATATTTGCCCCTGGAGGACTTTTGGTAATGTCTGGAGACATTGTTGGTTGTCACAGTTGAGAAATGGAGGTCTTGTTACTGGTATCTAGTGGATAGAGCCACTAGATTGTAGGATGCTGTTAGACATCCTACAATGCACAGGACAACAAAGAATTATCCCACCCAAAATGCTAGTAGCACCAAGATTGAAAAAACTTGATTTATATCTTTACTGACAGAGAAAATATGCCTGAAAATATATTTATTTTCACCTTATTTATTTAGTTAAATAAAAGCAAAAAGCAAACCAGTATGTTTTATAAGATTCTATATAAGAAGTTACGAACCTATAATCTTTGTGAAGATAAAATGGAAACATTCTAGGCACTATGCAGCACTGTGTATGATTTTATTAGATCCTCATAACAACGCTAAGAGGTGTGTGTTGGCTCACGAACGGGCCCCTGTACATGGATGGCAAGGAGAGAAAAAAGAAAGAGGCAGACCACTCCAGATTGGCAGGTGGTAGGTTTAATAAGCAAGGGAATTTACATATGAGTTTTGTCTTGGGTGCAGCAAGATGAGTAGATGTCCCCACCCACTCGCCCACCAGAATCTTGACAACTTATATAGAGACCTTGATGGGTTTCAGTCCAAAATGGTCCAACATCACATTGCTCTCTCAAGCTATGTCTTTGAAATGACTTCTAGTATAAGAATAGTAGGTGGATTGTACATTCCAAGGACAGGGCAGGAGATGGGGAGCCTCCGGTTGCCTGGGCCCCACTGGTGGGTAAACCATCCATGACATCCTCCTGATAACCTCCTCACAACAGTATGTTTATCAAGTAATGGGCACATAAGGAAACTGATGAAAAACTAGTTTAAGGACACTAAGTGATAAACTGGACTTAAATCTAGACAGGGTAAAGAGTTTACAGCAAAGGGTTAAAAAGGGTTATCTCTATAGGAAGGATTAGAGAAGCATTCAATTTTTAGAAATCTGTCAATTTTTTTAAAGTGAACTTGTTAATTTTTTATGTTTATCAAGTAAAAATATTTTTTATAAAAATAAGACAATACTATCTAATGTAAAAAGGCAATCTTTTTCCTGACTCCTCACTGTTTCCACCTCTGTGCCCCCCCCCCAGAAGCAATCATTTTTAAATTATTTAGCTATTTATGTTATATTTACTTCCATATTCTCAAATAATAAGATCATAGCTTTATCTATGGATTTTCTACTATAGAATATTTGGACTGAGCTTCATGTGGCCTCCCACAAATAATAAATGCTCATCTCTTGGCCTTCCACTGTAGCTATATTACAGTTTTCATTAAATCTATATTACTGTCCTTATCACGCAACTATGTTAATATCATAGCTTGAAATTTACTTTTATTAACTTTGTGTTTCTTTTCTCAAGTCAATACTTAAGTAATTATATTGTTGGCTTCCTTTCCTTTTTAGTGGTCACTAATTTATCTCCAGAAAGTAATTATATTGTTGGCTTCCTTTCCTTTTCAGTGGTCACTAATTTATCTCCAGACTCTCAACTAAAATGTTCATCCTAATATCATTAAGTACATCAGGTACATCTGCACTAATTTTCTTTTTTTCCTTGAAATCTCCTCTCCTTAGGTTCTCTCTTCTCTTCTCCTCCAGTGGGTGCTGACTGTTCTCTTCCCAAAGCAGAGCATTTATCCCAGAACATCTTGCCCCCTCAACTTGGGGATTTCCTTCTCCTCTCTCCTTGGTTGGCCCCCAGTCCTATTCCACTGACCTCATGACTTCCTCTTCTTCAGTTAACTCCCCAATTCCATTGATCAGCGTCTTCTTTTTTGGGTAGTGGGAGTCTTTATTCTTAGTAAAGTCTTTTTCACAAATCTGACAAATTTTATCAGTTCTAACGTGAGGGTGACTAAAACTCTCTATGCATGGGCAGGGCTCCTCAACTATTGGGCCACAGAATGAGATGTTCTCATAAGATGTGGTTGTTTTGTTAGAAGAAACTCCAAATATCCAGAAGCATAGATGCCTTATCTATCCTCCAATTTTTAGTGTCATTTCAAAACCTACATTTCAGGAGCTAAGAAGGAGAATTAGAGTACACAGTTGGGTGTAGGGTTTTACACAAATTCCCTGCTTTAAATACGGTGCCTCATTCTTCCCCTTGGTCGTCCTTGGTGCCCCAAAGTCCAACAAGTTCTCTTGAACCTCTCTGTCTCAGCTTTCTTTCTGGAGTCCAGGGGAGATACACTGTATTATATAAACCAAATACATTGTCTCTACAAAGTAAACCTGTAGGCCTTCTCTAGGGTTAAGAAAAGGATAGTTGCTGTAAAAAGTATGGGGATACATGTACTCGTTAAAAGTTTTTCAGGAAAGCCTTTTTATTGTTACTGCCAAAGGCAGTATTTCCAAGTTGTTGGACTTTCTGGTGGTCTGTGACACAAATTAACCTCTCTGCTCCCCCTTCCTTCTTTTAGCCTTTAACATTAACTCTGCTTGGCAAGTCACAATGGTTTTAGGTTGAGGTTAACAGTCAAATTCTGGAGACACAGTAAACCTAGTACTAAGTTTACTTAGTTTAAAAAAGAATATAAGACAGAGAGAAGAACAAACTTAGCAAAAACTAGTAGATCTCTCAGGATTCTTGGGGGAGATTTCAAACATCCCTGTCATTCCCCATAGAATCCAAGTCATCATGTGAGTTGAGGCTGAGGAAAGCCATACTCAGTGATGCCTTTATTTAGACCTCATTAGTCATGCAGCTCTCTCTGGGGTCCTTGACTAGCTCTCATTCCCTGGTGAGACTGCACCTCATCAATTGCACATTACTCCTCAATTACAGCTTATTTATCAATTTCAGGTTACTCATCAATAACAGGTCACTTAATAAATAATCTCGACGACCAGGTACAAGGGCTTAGTTTGGTACAGAGCAAACTCAGCAGCAGCATCATTTATCTTGGGGACAGAAGACTCCTATACTTTCCTTACTTGGCCTTTCAAAGAGAATTTATCTAAGGGTCAAACCCTCAGGCATCCCTAAAGCTAGAGGAAACTCTACAGATTAGCTGTTAATCCTGCCACAGGAATTTAACTCTGTGGAACATCTCAAACACAAGTTTGCTGCTACTTATCCATCCAATTTTCATCTTCCTAAACTATTTTTGACATTTTTTATCTGCCATCCATCCTCTCCTAAATTCTTATGTCCTTGCTGATTTGTCCAGCTGATTCCTCTGCTGTCTTTTCAATGGGAATTAACAGAGGGAGCAGAGAAACATGTGCATGTTTAATCTGTGATATTTAAATACTAAACTCAATGCTTCAGCTACATACGTATTTAAAATGCATATTTAAACTGAAAGAATATTTTGCATGCATATAAGTCAATTTTATAAGGAAGTTTTAAAAAATTCATATTGTTTTCACCAGTCACCCAATAGTGATTTTTAAATGGTTTAATGGGAAAGATATTGGTTGACGTGAAAATCATTTCTCTAAATAAGAATCACATAGGATATAAGTTCTGCATGTGCAGTAAATGTAGAAAATATGAATATGCTACAATAGTCTCCTGACCCCTTAATAAAGATGGAATCATAAACTGAAAACAATTAGTAGCAGTTAATATTGAAACATTTTTGAGTAAATTATATACAATATGATACAAGTTGTACTGTATTTGTAAACACTACTAGAGGCATATCATTAGAATTTCTAATGTTTGCCTATAGAATACTTTCTGGTTGTTAATATCCAAACTTTACACACTTTATACAGGAAAGAAGTATATTTGTGCCCCATATTCTTCATAAAACATTTTAAGAGAATGAAGAGCTTGGAAAAGGTTTGAGTAACATTCCAAATATGAGGAGAAAGGACAACAGAATAACCTGTAAGGATCTTGAATTCAATGCCATTAAAGGGAGATTGTGTTTGGATGTCTCAAATTTAGCCTTTGCTAAATGCTAAGTGTTAAAACGAATCTCCAATTATGAAGACAAAAGTAAACTTATAAACACGGAAGTAAAGCATTTTTTTTTGTGGTGCACGGGCCTCTTACTGTTGTGGCCTCTCCCATTGTGGAGCACAGGCTCCGGACGTGCAGGCTCAGCGGCCATGGCTCACGGGCCCAGCCGCTCCGTGGCATGTGGGATCTTCCTGGACCGGGGCACGAACCCATGTCCCCTGCATCGGCAGGCAGACTCTCAACCACTGCGTCACCAGAGAAGCCCATTTTTTAAAAAAATGAGATTACACACATACAGGCACAAATGTTTTCTTTGTTTCAGTGTTATTTTAGAAATTGTTGGGAGCTTGGGGGTTAATTTCTAATCCTTCAAATGATGGCAAGTAGGCTCTTGGTTAGTATTTTCATCAAGAATAGATTGCTTATGTTATAACGCTTTTGCTATATTTCAGTGAATACTAGTAGCTAAAAGTTAAAACAAACTGTAGAATAAAGAATTAATTCCAAAGAATACATTCATGCAAAACAAATAAAGAATAATGGTACAAAATGAGAAGTTTCCAATATATTTGAGGGAGTTCCTTTACATTTAGCAAATACTTATTTCAGTGAAATCGTGTGCAAAACATGGAGCAAAATAATACATTCTCTACATTTATATGAAGACTTATCCATGTTTTAAATCATGCTAATTCATTATTGTTCAACACCTTTTATCCTAAATTTTGTTACTTGATCTATATGTTTATTGCAAAAATGTATTAAAAATACTCTATTATAATTATGGAATTTAAAAATTTTCCTTGAAATACTATTATTTTATAGAGTTCAGGACTATATATGTCATATCACTATAAGATTTTCAGGAGACCCGGGGGAAGATGGCAGAAGAGTACGATGCGGAGATCACCTTCCTCCCCACAGATACATCAGAAATTCATCTACACGTGGAACAACTCCTACAGAACACTTACTGAACGCTGACAGAAGACCTCAGACCCCACAAAAGGCAAGAAACTCCCCACGTACCTGGGTAGGGCAAAAGAAAAAATAATAAACAGAGACAAAAGGATAGGGATGGGACCTGCACCAGTGGGAGGGAGCCGTGAAGGAGGAAAGGTTTCCACACACTAGAAGCCCCTTCACGGGCGGAGACTGTGGGTGATGGAGGGGGAAGCTTTGGGGCCACAGAGGAGAGCGCAGCAACAGGGGTGTGGAGGGCAAAGCGGAGAGATTCCCGCACAGAAGATCGGTGCTGACCGGCACTCACCAGCCCAAGAGGCTTGTCTGCTCGCCCGCCGCAGCGGGCAGGGCTGGGAGCTGAGGCTCGGGCTTTGGTAGGAGCACAGGGAGAGGACTGGGGTTGGTGGTGTGAACACAGCCTGAAGGGGTTGGTGCACCACGGCTAGCCGGGAGGGAGTCCGGGGAAAAGTCTGGACCTGCCGAACAGGCAAGAGACTTTTTCTTCCCTCTTTGTTTCCTGGTGGGCGAGGAGAGGGGATTCAGAGCGCCACTTAAAGGAGCTCCAGAGACGGGTGCGAGCCGCGGCTAAAAGCGCGGACCCCAGAGAGGGCGTGGGACGCTGTGGCTGCTGCTGCCGCCGCCAAGAGGCCTGTGTGCGAGTGCGGGTCACTGTCCACGCCCCCCTTCCTGGGAGCCTGTGCAGCCCGCCACTGCTGGGGTTCTGGGATCCAGGGGCGGCTTCCCCGGGAAAGCGCACGGCGTGCCACGGGCTGGTGCAACGTCACGACGGCCTCTTCTGCCGCCGCAGGCCCGCCCCGCACTGCGTGCCCCTCCCTCCCCCCGGCCTGAGTGAGCCGGAGTCCCCGAAGCAGCTGCTCCTTTAAACCCGTCCTGTCTGAGCGAAGAACAGACACCCTCCAGCGATCTACATGCAGAGGCGGGGCCAAATCCAAAGCTGAGACCCGGGAGCTGTGAGAATAAAGAAGAGAAAGGGAAATCTCTCCCATCAGTCTCAGGAGCACTGGATTAAAGCTCCACAATCAGCTTGATGTACCCTGCATCTGTGGAATACATGAAAAGACAACGAATCATCCCAAATTGAGGAGGTGGACTTTGAGAACGAGATTTATGATATTTTCCCCTTTTCCTCTTTTCACAACGAATTATCCCATATTGAGGATGTGGACTTTGAGAGCAGGATTTACGAGTTTTTCCCCTTTTTCTCTTTTTGTGAATGTGTATGTGTACGCTTCTGTGTGAGATTTGTCTGTATAGTTTTGCTTCCACCATTTGTCCCAGAGTTCTATCCGTCTGTTTTTTGTTGTTGTTGTTGTTTTCTTTAATTTTTTTAATAATTATTTTTTATTTTAATAATGCTATTATATTTTATCATACTTTATGGTAGTTTACTCATCTTCTCTCTTTCTCTTTTTCCTACATGCCCTCCTTCCTCCCTCCTTCCCTCCCTCCTTCCTTCCTTTCTTTCTTTCTTTCTTTCTTTCTTTCTTTCTTTCTTTCTTCCTTTCCTTCTCTCTATTTCTATTAATTCTTTCTTTCTACTTTTCTCCCTTTATTCTGAGCTGGGTGGATGAAAGGCTCTGGCTGCTGCAGCCAGGAGTCAGTGCTGTGCCTCTGAGGTGGGAGAGCCAACTTCAGGACACTGGTCCACCAGAGACCACCCAGCTCCACATAATATCAAATGGCAAAAATCTCCCAGAGATCTCCATCTCACCACCAGCACCCAGCTTCACTCAACGACCAGCAAGCTACAGTGCTGGTCACCCTATGACAAGCAACTAACAAGACAAAACACAACCCCATCCACTAGCAGAGAGGCTGCCTAAAAACATAATAAGGCCACAGACACCCCCAAAACACACCACCAGGCGTGAACCTGTCCACCAGAAAGACAAGATCGAGCCTCATCCACCAGAACACAGGCACCAGTCCCCTCCAACAGGAAGCCTACACAACCCACTGAAAAAACCTTAGCCACTGGGGACAGACACCAAAAACAACGGGAACTACGAATCTTCAGCCAGCAAAAAGGAGACCCCAAACACAGTAACATAAGCAAAATGAGAAGACAGAAAAACACACAGCAGGTGAAGGAGCAAGATAAAAACACACCAGACCTAAAAAATGAAGAGGAAATAGGCAGTCTACCTGAAAAAGGATTCAGAATAATAATAGTAAAGATGATCCAAAATCTTGGAAATAGAATAGACAAAATGCAAGAACCAGTTAGCAAGGACCTAGAAGAACTAAAGATGAATCAAGCAATGATTAGAAACACAATAAATGAAATTAAAAATACTCTAGATGGGATCAATAGCAGAATAACTGAGGCAGAAGAACGGATGAGTGACGTGGAAGATAAAATAGTGGAAAAAACTGCTGCACAGCAGAATAAAGAAAAAAGAATGAAAAGAACTGAGGATAGTCTCAGAGACTTCTGGGACAACATTAAACACACCAACATTCGAATTATAGGGGTTCCAGAAGAAGAAGAGAAAAAGAAAGGGACTGAGAAAATATTTGAAGAGATTATAGTTGAAAACTTCCCTAATATGGGAAAGGAAATAGTTAATCAAGTCCAGGAGACACAGAGAGTCTCATACAGAATAAATCCAAGGAGAAATATGCCAAGACACATATTATTCAAACTGTCAAAACTTAAACACAAAGAAAACATATTAAAAGCAGCAAGGAAAAAACAACAAATAACACACAAGGGAATCCCCATCAGGTTAACAGCTGATCTCTCAGCAGAAACTCTACAAGCCAGAGGGAGTGGCAGGACATACTTAAAGTGATGAAGGAGAAAAACCTGCAACCAAGATTACTCTACCCAGCAAGGATCTGATTCAGATTTGATGAAGAAATTAAAACCTTTACAGACAAAGCAAAGCAAAGGCTGAGAGAGTTCAGCACCACCAAAACAGCTTTACAACAAACGTTAAAGTAACTTCGCTAGGCCAAAAACACAACAGAAGAAAAATACCTACAATAACGAACCCAAACCAATTAAGAAAATGGGAATAGGAACATACATATCGATAATTACCTTAAATGTAAATGGACTAAATGCTCCCACCAAAAGACACAGAGTGGCTGAATGGATACAAAAACAAGACCCATATATATGCTGTTTACAAGATACCCACTTCAGACCTAGAGACACATACAGATTGAAAGTAAGGGGATGGAAAAATGTATTCCATGCAAATGGAAATCAAAAGAAAGCTGGAGTAGCAATTCTCATATCAGACAAAATAGACTTTATAATAAAGACTATTAGAAGAGACAAAGAAGGACACTATATAATGACCAAGGGATCAATCCAAGAAGAAGATATAACAATTGTAAATATTTATGCACCCAACATAGGAGCACCTCAATACATAAGGCAAATACTAACAGCCATAAAAGGGGAAATCGACAGTAACACAATCATAGTAGGGGACTTTAACACCCCACTTTCACCAATGGACAGATCATCCAAAATGAAAATAAATAAGGAAACACAAGCTTTAACTGATACATTAAACAAGATGGACTTAATTGATATTTATAGGACATTCCATCCAAAAACAACAGAATACACATTTTCCTCAAGTGCTCATGGAACATTCTCCAGGATAGATCATATCTTGGGTCACAAATCAAGCCTTGGTAAATTTAAGAAAATTGAAATTGTACCAAGTATCTTTTCCGACCACAATTCTATTAGACCAGATATCAATTACAGGAAAAGATCTGTAAAAAATACAAACACATGGAGGCTAAACAATACACTACCTAATAACGAAGTGACCACTGAAGAAATCAAAGAGAAAATAAAAAAATACCTAGAAACAAATGACAATGGAGACACGATGACCAAAAACTTATGGGATGCAGCAAAAGCAGTTCTAAGGGGGAAGTTTATAGCAATACAATCCCACCTTAAGAAACAGGAAACATCTCGAACAAACAACCTGACCCTGCACCTAAACCAGTTAGAGAAAGAAGAACAAAAACCCCCCAATGTTAGCAGAAGGAAAGAAATCATAAAGATCAGATCAGAAATAAATGAAAAAGAAATGAAGGAAACGATAGCAAAGATCAATAAAACTAAAAGCGGGTTCTTTGAGAAGATAAATAAAATTGATAAACCATTAGCCAGACTCATCAAGAAAAAAAGGGAGAAGACTCAAATCAATAGAATTAGAAATGAAAAAGGAGAAGTAACAACTGACACTGCAGAAATACAAGACTGTGAGAGTTTACTACAAGCAACTCTATGCCAATAAAATGGACAACCTGGAAGAAATGGACAAATTCTTAGAAATGCATAACCTGCCAAGACTGAATCAGGAAGAAATAGAAAATATGAATAGACCAATCACAAGCACTGAAATGGAAACTGTGATTAAAAATCTTCCAACAAACAAAAGCCCAAGACCAGATTGCTTCACAGGCGAATACTATCAAACATTTAGAGAAGAGCTAACACCTATACTTCTCAAACTCTTCCAAAATATAGCAGAGGGAGGAACACTCCCAAACTCATTCTACGAGGTGAACATCACCTTGATACCAAAACCAGGCAAGGATGTCACAAAGAAAGAAAACTACAGGCCAATATCACTGATGAACATAGATGCAAAAATCCTCAACAAAATACTAGCAAACAGAATCCAACAGCACATTAAAAGGATCATACACCATGATCAAGTGGGGTTTATTCCAGGAATGCAAGGATTCTTCAATATATGCATATCAATCAACGTGATACAGCATACTAACAAATTGAAGGAGAAAAAGCATGTGATCATCTGAATAGATGCAGAGAAAGCTTTCGACAAAATTCAACACCCATTTATGATAAAAACCCTGCAGAAAGTAGGCATAGGGGGAACTTTCCTCAACATAATAAAGGCCATATATGACAAACCCACAGCCAACATCATCTTCAATGGTGAAAAACTGCAAGCATTTCCACTAAGATCAGGAACAAGACAAGGCTACCCACTCTCACCACTCTTATTCAACATAGTTATGGAAGTTTTAGCCACAGCAATCAGAGAAGAAAAAGAAATAAAAGGAATCCAAATTGGAAAAGGAGAAGTGAAGCTGTCACTGTTTGCAGATGACATGATACTATACATAGAGAATCCTAAAGATGCTACCAGAAAACTACTAGAGCTAATCAATGAATTTGGTAAAGTAGCAGGAGACAAAATTAATGCACTGAAATCTCTGGCATTCCTGTACACTAATGATGAAAAATCTGAGAGTGAAATCAAGAAAACACTCCTATTTACCACTGCAACAAAAAGAATAAAATATCTAGGAATAAACCTACCTAAGGAGACAAAAGACCTGTATGCAGAAAATTATAAGACACTGATGAAAGAAATTAAAGATGATACAGATAGATGGAGAGATATACCATGTTCCCGGATTGGAAGAATCAATATTGTGAAAATGACTCTACTACCCAAAGCAATCTACAGATTCAGTACAATCCCTATCAAGCTACCACTGGCATTTTTCACAGAAGTAGAACAAAAAATTTCAAAATTTGTTCAGAAAAACAAGAGACCCTGAATAGCCAAAGCAATCTTGAGAATGAAAAACGGAGCTGGAGTAATCAGGCTCCGTGACTTCAGAGAATACTACAAAGCTACAGTAATCAAGACAGTGTGTTACTGGTACAGAAACAGAAAGATAGATCAATGGAACCGTATAGAAAGCCCAGAGATAAACACACACACATATGGTCACCTTATCTTTGATAAAGGAGGCAGGAATGTACAGTGGAGAAAGGACAGCCTCTTCAATAAGTGGTGCTGGGAAAACTGGACAGGGACTTGTAAAAGGATGAGATTAGATCACTCTCTAACACCATACACAAAAATAAGCTCAAAATGGATTAAAGACCTAAATGTAAGGCCAGAAACTATCAAACTCTTAGAGGAAAACATAGGCAGAACCCTCTATGACATAAATCAAAGCAAGATCCTTTTGGACCCACCTCCTAGAGAAATGGAAATAAAAACAAAAATAAAAAAATGGGGCCTAATGAAATTTAAAAGCTTTTGCAGAGCAAAGGAAACCATAAACAAAACCAAAAGACAACCCTCAGAATGGGAGAAAATATTTGCAAATGAAGCAACTGACAAAGGATTAATCTCCAAAATTTATAAGCAGCTCACACTGCGCAATAGCAAAAAAACAAACAACCCAATCCAAAAATGGGCAAAAGAGTTAAATAGACATTTCTCCAAAGAAGATATACAGACTACCAACAAACACATGAAAGAATGCTCAACATCATTAATCATTAGAGAAATGCAAATCCAAACTACAATGAGATATCATCTCACACCAGTCAGAATAGGCATTACCAAAAAAATCTAGAAACAATAAATGCTGGAGAGGATGAGGAGAAAAGGGAACACTCTTGCACTGCTGGTGGGAATGTGAATTGGTACAGCCACTATGGAGAACAGTATGGAGGTTCCTTAAAAAACTACAAATAGTACTACCATATGACCCAGCAATCCCACTACTAGGCATATACCCTGAGAAAACCATAATTCAAAATAGACATGTACCAAAATGTTCATTGCAGCTCTATTCACAATAGCCCAGAGATGGAAACAACCTAAATGTCCATCATTGGATAAATGGATAAAGAAGATGTGGCACATATATACAATGGAATATTACTCAACCATAAAAAGAAATGAAATTGAGCCATTTGTATTGAAGTGGATAGACCTAGAGTCTGTCATACAGAGTGAAGTATGTCAGAAAGAGAAAGACAAATACCGTATGCTAACACATATATATGGAATTGAAGAAAAAAAAAGTCATGAAGAACCTAAGGGTAAAACAGGAATAAAGACACAGACGTACTTGAGAATGGACTTGAGGATATGGGGAGGGGGAAGGGTAAACTGTGACAAAGCGAGAGAGAGGCATGGACATATATACACTACTAAACATAAGGTATATAGATAGTGGGAAGCAGCCGCATAGCACAGGGAGATCAGCTCGGTACTTTGTGACCGCCTGGAGGGGTGGGATAGGCAGGGTGGGAAGGAGGGACACGCAAGAGGGAAGGTATATGGGCATAGATGTATATGTATAACAGATTCACTTTGTTATAAAGCAGAAACTAATAAAAATATATAAATTAATTAATTAAAAAAAGATTTTCATGTCATCTTGATAAATTGTTCTCTTAATTGTTTTATAGGGATTATCTTGATTTTAATTATTGATTTTTGCCTTAATTTACATTCTTTTTTTTATTTTTTTTTTTATTTTTTTTATTAGTTTCTGCTTTATAACAAAGTGAATCAGTCATACATATACATCTGTTCCCACATCCCCTCCCTCATGCATCTCCCTCCCTCCCACCCTCCCCATCCCACCCCTCCAGGCGGTCACAAAGCACCGAGCTGATCTCCCTGTGCTCTGCGGCTGCTTCCCACTATCTATCTACCTTACGTTTGGTAGTGTATATATGTCCATGCCTCTCTTTCGCTTTGTCACAGCTTACCCTTCCCCTTCCCCATATCCTCAAGTCCATTCTCAAATAGGTCTGTGTCTTTATTCCCGTTTTACCCCTAGGTTCTTCATGACTTTTTTTTTTTTTTTTAATTCCATATATATGTGTTAGCATACGGTATTTGTCTTTCTCTTTCTGACTTACTTCACTCTGTATGACAGACTCTAGGTCTATCCACCTCATTACAAATAGCTCAGTTTCGTTTCTTTTTATGGCTGAGTAATATTCCATTGTATATATGTGCCACATCTTCTTTATCCATTCATCCGATGATGGACACTTAGGTTGTTTCCAGCTCCAGGCTATTGTGAATAGAGCTGCAATGAACATTTTGGTACATGTCTCTTTTTGAATTATGGTTTTCTCAGGGTATATGCCTAGTAGTGGGATTGCTGGGTCATATGGTAGTTCTATTTTTAGTTTTTTAAGGAACCTCCATACTGTTCTCCATAGTGGCTGTACCAATTCACATTCCCACCAGCAGTGCAAGAGTGTTCCCTTTTCTCCACACCCTCTCCAGCATTTATTGTTTCTAGATTTCTTGATGATGGCCATTCTGACTGGTGTGAGATGATATCTCATTGTAGTTTTGATTTGCATTTCTCTAATGATTAATGATGTTGAGCATTCTTTCATGTGTTTGTTGGCAGTCTGTATATCTTCTTTGGAGAAATGCCTATTTAAGTCTTCTGCCCATTTTTGGATTGGGTTGTTTGTTTTTTTGCTATTGAGCTGCATGAGCTGTTTATAAATTTTGGAGATTAATCCTTTGTCAGTTGCTTCATTTGCAAATATTTTCTCCCATTCTGAGGGTTGTCTTTTGGTCTTGTTTATGGTTTCCTTTGCTGTGCAAAAGCTTTGAAGTTTCATTAGGTCCCATTTGTTTATCTTTCTTTTTATTTCCATTTCTCTAGGAGGTGGGTCCAAAAGGATCTTGCTGTGATTTATGTCATAGAGTGTTCTACCTATGTTTTCCTCTAAGAGTTTGATAGTTTCTGGCCTTACATTTAGGTCTTTAATCCATTTTGAGCTTATTTTTGTGTATGGTGTTAGGGAATGATCTAATCTCATACTTTTACATGTCCCTGTCCAGTTTTCCCAGCACCACTTATTGAAGAGGCTGTCCTTTCTCCACTGTACATTCCTGCCTCCTTTATCAAAGATAAGTTGGCCATATGTGCGTGGGTTTATCTCTGGGCTTTCTATCCTGATCCACTGATCTATCTTTCTGCTTTTATGCCAGTACCACACTGTCTTAATTACTGTAGCTTTGTAGTATAGTCTGAAGTCAGGCAGCCTGATTCCTCCAGCTCCGTTTTTCGTTCTCAAGATTGCTTTGGCTATTCGGGGTCTTTTGTTTTTCCAAACAAATTTTGAAAGTTTTTGTTCTACTTCTGTGAAAAATGCCAGTGGTAGTTTGATAGGGATTGCATTGAATCTGTAGATTGCTTTGGGTAGTAGAGTCATTTTCACAATATTGATTCTTCCAATCCAGGAGCATGGTATATCTCTCCATCTGTTTATATCATCTTTAATTTCTTTCATCAGTGTCTTATAATTTTCTGCATACAGGTCTTTTGTCTCCTTAGGTAGGTTTATTCCTAGATATTTTATTCTTTTTGTTGCAATGGTAAATGGGAGGGTTTTCTTGATTTCATTTTCAGATTTTTCATCATTAGTGTACAGGAATGCCAGAGATTTCTGTGCATTAATTTTGTCTCCTGCTACTTTACCAAATTCATTGATTAGCTCTAGTAGTTTTTCGGTAGCATCTTTAGGATTCTCTATGTATAGTATCATGTCATCTGCAAACAGTGACAGCTTTACTTCTTCTTTTCCAATTTGGATTCCTTTTATTTCCTTTTCTTCTCTGATTGCTGTGGCTAAAACTGCCAAAACTAGGTTGAATAAGAGTGGTGAGAGTGGGCAGCCTTGTCTTGTTCCTGATCTTAGTGGAAATGGTTTCAGTTTTTCACCATTGAGGACAATGTTGGCTGTGGGTTTGTCATATATGGCCTTTATTATGTTGAGGAAAGTTCCCTCTATGCCTACTTTCTGCAGGGTTTTTATCATAAATGGGTGTTGAATTTTGTCGAAAGCTTTCTCTGCATCTATTGAGATGATCATATGGTTTTTCTCCTTCAACTTGTTAATATGGTGTATCACATTGATTGATTTCTGTATATTGAAGAATCCTTGCATTCCTGGAATAAACCCCACTTGATCATGGTGTATGATCCTTTTAATGTGCTGTTGGATTCTGTTTGCTAGTATTTTGTTGAGGATTTTTGCATCTATGTTCATCAGTGATATTGGCCTGTAGTTTTCTTTCTTTGTGACATCCTTGCCTGGTTTTGGTATCAAGGTGATGGTGGCCTCGTAGAATGAGTTTGGGAGTGTTCCTTCCTCTGATATTGTTTGGAAGAGTTTGAGAAGGATGGGTGTTAGCTCTTCTCTAAATGTTTGATAGAATTCGCCTGTGAAGCCATCTGGTCCTGGGCTTTTGTTTGATGGAAGATTTTTAATCACAGTTTCAATTTCAGTGCTTGTGATTGGTCTATTCATATTTTCTATTTCTTCCTGAGTCAGTCTTGGTAGGTTGTGCATTTCTAAGAATTTGTCCATTTCTTCCAGGTTGTCCATTTTATTGGCATAGAGTTGCTTATAGTAATCTCTCATGATCTTTTGTATTTCTGCAGTGTCAGTTGTTACTTCTCCTTTTTCATTTCTAATTCTACTGATTTGAGTCTTCTCCCTTCTTTTCTTGATGAGTCTGGCTAATGGTTTGTCAATTTTATTTATCGTCTCAAAGAACCAGCTTTTAGTTTGGTTGATCTTTGCTATCGTTTCCTTCATTTCTTTTTCATTTATTTCTGATCTGATCTTTATGATTTCTTTCCTTCTGCTAACTTTGGGGGTTTTTTGTTCTTCTTTCTCTAATTGCTTTAGGTGCAGGGTCAGGTTGTTTACTCGAAATGTTTCCTGTTTCTTAAGGTGGGATTGTATTGCTATAAACTTCCCCCTTAGAACTGCTTTTGCTGCGTCCCATAGGTTTTGGGTCGTCGTGTCTCCATTGTCATTTGTTTCTAAGTATTTCTTAATTTCCTCTTTGATTTCTTCAGTGATCACTTCGTTATTGAGTAGTGTATTGTTTAGCCTCCATGTGTTTGTATTTTTTACAGATCTTTTCCTGTAATTGATGTCTAGTCTCATAGCATTGTGGTCGGAAAAGATACTTGATACAATTTCAATTTTCTTAAATTTACCAAGGCTTGATTTGTGACCCAAGATATGATCTATCCTGGAGAATGTTCCATGAGCACTTGAGAAAAATGTGTATTCTGTTGTTTTTGGATGGAATGTCCTATAAATATCAATTAAGTCCATCTTGTTTAATGTATCATTTAAAGCTTGTGTTTCCTTATTTATTTTCATTTTGGATGATCTGTCCATTGGTGAAAGTGGGGTGTTAAAGTCCCCTACTATGATTGTGTTACTGTCGATTTCCCCTTTTATGGCTGTTAGTATTTGCCTTATGTATTGAGGTGCTCCTATGTTGGGTGCATAAATATTTACAATTGTTATATCTTCTTCTTGGATCGATCCCTTTATCGTTATGTAGTGTCCTTCTTTGTCTCTTCTAATAGTCTTTATTTTAAAGTCTATTTTGTCTGATATAAGAATTGCTACTCCAGCTTTCTTTTGATTTCCATTTGCATGGAATATCTTTTTCCATCCCCTTACTTTCAATCTGTATGTGTCTCTAGGTCTGAAGTGGGTCTCTTGTAGACAGCATATATATGGGTCTTGTCTTTGTATCCATTCAGCCACTCTGTGTCTTTTGGTGGGAGCATTTAGTCCATTTACATTTAAGGTAATTATTGATATGTATGTTCCTATTCCCATTTCCTTAATGGCTTTGGGTTCGTTATTGTAGGTATATTCCTTCTGTTGTGTTTCTTGCCTAGAGAAGTTCCTTTAGCATTTGTTGTAAAGCTGTTTTGGTGGTGCTGAACTCTCTCAGCTTTTGCTTGTCTGTAAAGGTTTTAATTTCTCCATCAAATCTGAATGAGATCCTTGCTGGGTAGAGTAATCTTGGTTGCAGGTTTCTCTCCTTCATCACTTTAATTATGTCCTGCCACTCCCTTCTGGCTTGTAGAGTTTCTGCTGAGAGATCAGCTGTTAACCTGATGGGGATTCCCTTGTGTGTTATTTGTTGTTTTTCCCTTGCTGCTTTTAATATGATTTCTTTGTGTTTAATTTTTGACAGTTTGATTAATATGTGTCTTGGCGTATTTCTTCTTGGATTTATTCTGTATGGGACTCTCTGTGCCTCCTAGACTTGATTAACTATTTCCTTTCCCATATTAGGGAAGTTTTCAACTATAATCTCTTCAAATATTTTCTCAGTCCCTTTCTTTTTCTCTTCTTCTTCTGGAACTCCTATAATTCAAATGTTGGTGCGT
This sequence comes from Hyperoodon ampullatus, assembly GCF_949752795.1. NCBI lineage: Eukaryota > Metazoa > Chordata > Mammalia > Artiodactyla > Ziphiidae > Hyperoodon > Hyperoodon ampullatus. Next base: position 109,817,869 of record NC_136921.1, read on the forward strand.
TTAATGTTGTCCCAGAGGTCTCTGAGACTGTCCTCTGTTCTTTTCATTCTTTTTTCTTTATTTTTCTCTGCATCAGTTATTTCCACTATTTTATCTTCCACCTCACTTATCCGTTCTTCTGCCTCAGTTATTCTGCTATTGATCCCATCTAGAGTATTTTTCATTTCATTTATTGTGTTTTTAATCGATGCTTGATTCATCTTTAGTTCTTCTAGGTCCTTGTTAACTGTTTCTTGCATATTGTCTATTCTATTTCCAAGATTTTGGATCTGGGAAATAGAATCTTGGATCAGCTTTACTATCATTATTCTGAATTCTTTTTCAGGTAGACTGCCTATTACCTCTTCATTTGTTAGGTCTGGTAGGTTTTTATCTTGCTCCTTCACCTGCTGTGTGTTTTTCTGCTTTCTCATTTTGCTTATGTTACTGTGTTTGGGGTCTCCTTTTTGCAGGCTGCAGATTCGTAGTTCCCGTTGTTTTTGGTGTCTGTCCCCCGTGGCTAAGGTTGTTTCAGTAGGTTGTGTAGGCTTCCTGGTGGGGGGGACTAATGCCTGTGTTCTGGTGGTTGAAGCTCGATCTTGTCTTTCTGGTGGACAGGTCCACGTCTGGTGGTGTGTTTTGGGGTGCCTGTGGCCTTATTATGTTTTTAGGTATCCTCTCTGCTAATGGGTGGGGTTGTGTTCCTGCCTTGCTAGTTGCTTGGCATAGGGTGACCAGCACTGTAGCTTGCTGGTCGTTGACTGAAGCTGGGTGCTGGTGTTGAGATGGAGATCCCTGGGAGATTTTCGCTGCTTGATATTATGTGGAGCTGGGAGGTCTCTTGTGGACCCGTGTCCTGAAGTTGGCTCTCCCACTTCAGAGGCACAGCACTAACTCCTTGCTGCAGCACCAAGAGCCTTTCATCCACCCGGCTCAGAATAACAGTGAGAAAAAGTAGAAAGAAATAATTAGTAGAAGAAAGAAAGAGAGATTGAAAGAAAGGAAGAAGGGAAGTAAGGAAGGAAGGAAGGAAGAAAGAAAGAAAGGAGGGAGGGAGGAAGGATGGAAAGAAAGGAAAGAAAGGAGGGAGGGAGGGAGGAATGAAAGCAAAAGGAAGAGTGAATGGAAGAAGAGAGGGAGGGAGGGAGGAAGGAAAGAAAGAAAGAAAGACAGGAGGGAGGGAGGGAGGGAGGAAGGAAAGAAAAAGAAAGTGGAAAGAAGAAGGGTGGGAGGGAGGGAGGGATGGAGGAAAGAAAAAGAAAGAAGGAAAGGAGGAGCGGAGGGAGGGAGGAAGGGAAGGGAGGAAAAAAAGAAAGAGCAGGTAAAGTAATATAGAATAAAGTATGAAATATAGTAGCGTTATTAAAATTAAAAAGTAATTATTGAAAAAAAACACGGACCGAAAGAACCCTGGGACATATGGTGGAAGCAAAGCTCTACAGAGAGAATCTTACACAGAAGATTACACATACACATTCACAAAAAGAGAGCAGGGGGAAAAATCAAAAATCTTGCTCTCCAAGTCCACCTCCTCGATTTGGGATAATTCGTTGTAAAAAGAGGAAAAGGGCGAAAAGTCTGAAATCTTGCTAAGTCCACCTCCTTAATTTGGGATAATTCGTTGTAAAAAGAGGAAAAAAAGGGGGGGGGGAAGTCTTAAATCTTGTCCTCAAGGTCCACTTCCTCAATTTGGGATGATTCGCTGTCCATTCATTCACTCCACAGACGCAGGGCACATCAAATGGACCGTGGAGCTTTAATCCGCTGCCTCGGAGGCTGCACAGAGAGATTTCCCTGTCTCTGCTCTCACAGCTCCCGGGTCTCAGCCTTGGACCTGGCCCCGCCTCTGCGCGTAGGTCGCCTGAGGGCGTCCGTTCTTCGCTCAGACAGGACGGGTTTAAAGGAGCCGCTGATTCGGGGGCTCTGGCTCACTCAGGCAGAGGGGAGGGAGGGGAATGCCCTCTCCTCGCGCACCAGGCAACAAAAGGGAAAAAAGTCTCTTGCCTCTCCGGTAGCTCCAGACCCTTTCCCCGGACTCCCTCCGGGCTAGCACTAACCCCTTCAGGCTCTCTTCCTGCCGCCAGCCCCAGACCTCTCCCTGCGCTCCGACTGAAAGCCGATACCCGAGCCTCAGCTCCCAGCCCCGCCCGCCCTGGCGGCCGAGCAGACAAGTCTCTCGGGCTGGTGTGTGCCTGAGGGCACCGATCCTCTGTGCCAAAATCTCTCTGCTTTGCCCTCCACACCCCTGTTGCTGTGCTCTCCTCCGCTACTCCGAAGCTTTCCCCCTCCGCCACCTGCAGTCTCCGCCCTCGAAGGGGCTTGTAGTGTGTAGAAACCTTCCCTCCTTCACGGCTCCCTCCCACTGGTGCAGGTCCCGTCCATATCCTATTGTCTCTGTTTATTCTTTTTTTCTTTTGACCTACCCAGGTATGTGGGGAGTTTCTTGCCTTTTGGGGGGTCTGAGGTCTTCTGTCAGCGTTCAGTAGGTGTTCTGTTGGAGTTGTTCCACGTGTAGATGAATTTCTGATGTATCTGTGTGGAGGAAGGTGATCTCCGCGTCTTACTCTTCCGCCATCTTCCTCCGGCCCCCTAGACTAGAGTTTCTAATTTACATTCTTTCCAATATTTATTTTACCATCCAAATATTTTGATTTTGTAATTAGTAGTTCGCTAATATATCTCTATTCCATCATTTTCCTCTTCTTATTTATAAACATTTCTGTGCAGTTCTCTCTCAGATGAGTATATGGTAAGCCACATAATGTTGCAAAATTAGTTTACATTGTGTTATTTTTATCTAACTCAATAATCTGTGTACATTTAATGTGTTTACTAGTACAGAAGTAAATTTTCTACTCATTTATTTTGTATCTCTTTTTACCATCTGTTTTCTTTGCTTTTTAATTTTTTCTCTGCCTTCTGTTTTTGAGACTTTTTTTTTCCTTCTCCTGATTTCTAGGCTATTGGTTACATTTTTTTGCTTTCTGTGATTACATTTATTTTAAGATGCATTTGTAATAAGTTTGTTGAAATAAATCCTTTGTTATATCTATTCTTTGACAATGATGAAGATCTTCAGTTTATTTATAAAAAGGCTTCATTTCCTGCTTTGTACCTTACTATTGTTCTGTAGGCTTTTTGCCTTATCCCTTTTAAAAAATATACAAAAATATTATGGTTTTTAAAAATCAATCATGTGTGGGCTTCCCTGGTGGCGCAGTGGTTGAGAGTCCGCCTGCCGATGCAGGGGACACGGGTTTGTGCCCCGGTCCGGGAAGATCCCACATGCCTCGGGGCAGCTGGGCCCATGAGCCATGGCTGCTGAGCCTGCGTGTCCGGAGCCTGTGCTCCGTGATGGGAGAGGCCACAACAGTGAGAGGCCCATGTACAGCAAAATAAAAAGTGTGTGTGTGTATATATATATATATATATATATATATATATATATATATATATATATGTATATATATATATTTATTAATTAAATATGCTACGGTAAATGGAGTGAAACAACCAAATATCCATAAACATGTGGTCATCTTACCTGAAAATTACATTTAACAAATTTTTAATTAATCATATCAGTTTGTTAGAGAGCTCACAAATAATTATTAGCACAGCCCTGAGCATAGTGACGGAAGACATTTGCCTAGCAATAATAATCCTGGGAAAAGAGCTCTGAGTATTTTTTGATGATACATGCCAAATAAATGAGAAATTGCGCTCCTTTGTGATGTGGGGCTCCACGTATTTTTTTATATTAATAATGGTATCCAAATTCAAAATGTGTTGGAATGGTTGGATCAATGTTAATTTCTATGGGGGTTAATATGTGAATTACCAGTTTCAGGATAGTGGTAAATAAGGTCTATTCATGTTTGGAAATTTAAAAATAAACACATTTAAAAATTTAAAAACATACAGTAAGTATGCTGAATTGATGAAAACAGTTTGTTGAGTTCTCTGATGGCAGGGTTTTCTATTTTGTCTGTATAATTCAGGGCCTAATAAGAAAGCTTATATGTGTATATTAATTGTTGAGTTATTACATTTACTAAGATCAGTATGAAAATAATAGCATAAAGATCATGTGCTTTGGTGTCAAGTTGATTTGGTTTAGAATTAGTTTAGATTTGGTTTAGAAAATACCATGCAGAACATATTGGAAGAAATAATGAAAAGAAAAGAAGAAAAACATTGGCAGTATCTGCTAGTGATTTGTCCTGACTTTGAAAGTTTCATGTTAGCCTAGGCCGTCACTTTGGAATATAGGGCTCATTTTAATATCAATCATTCTGTCAATGTTCCAGAATGAATTTACACTCTGAAAATATGTATATTGTTTCTATTATGTTGAAGTTAGAAATTATATTTTCAAAATCTGTGAACAGGGCTTCCCTGGTGGCACAGTGGTTGAGAGTTGGCCTACCGATGCAGGGGACACAGATTCGTGCCCTGGTCTGGGAAGATCCCACATGCCGCGGAGCGGCTAGGCCCGTGATCCACGGCCACTAAGCCTTTGCGTCCGGAGCCTGTGTTCCGCAACGGGAGAGGCCACAACAGTGAGAGGCCCATGTACCGCAAAAAAAAAAAAAAAAAAAAAAAAAAAAAAAAAAAAAATCTGTGAACATAGGGTTTTGTCCTGATATATGCATTACACAACATCTAACTTGTATGTCAAATTATGTAACAACATACTGGAAAATATTTGCTAGCAATCATTCTGCATTGTTCAGGATAATGTGATTTTTAAGCTTCAGACAGTTTGTATTATTCTTAGATCACACCCATTTAAAAAAATGTTGGAAAGATGATAACTATGTGGTAATACCAGAATAGTAAAAAAAAAAAAAAAAAAAAAAAAAAAAAGAATAAAATCTGAAATCTTGTTCCTTGGTAGGAGAAATAAATTTTTAAAAAGAACTTCTTTGTTTCCCAGTATTTTTTAAATGGGGGAACATAAATAAAATGTCAATTTTTAGTACCAATTAATCCTCAGTGAATGGCACAATAGTTGTATCTATACACACACACACACATCACTTGTGAAATAAAGATAACTAGAATCTAATATGCAAACATAAAAATTGCAATTCAGTCTTTCCTATCTCTTTACTGATGAAGTTAGTTTTGACAGAGTTGAAGTTAGGGAAGAAATGGAGAGGGAGCTCTTGAGAAAGAGATGAGAACAAAGACAGATTTAAGTTGGGGCATCTTACATGACTCTAAAATATTCATTAAGGGTCTAGATAGAATATTGTCCAGAGTTGCTAATAATAAGGATTCTTCCATGGCGTGTGTGTGTTGAGGGAAATGGTTTGGGTCTTTTCTAGCATTATATTAGACCCAGAGATATATAAACTTAGATTATTCTATGGTAATCCCTCGTTCCTAGAACAAGTAAGAGACTTAGCTTATGGGCCTCAACTCTTAGCCTCCCAACCGCTACATTGTTATTTGGGATTCTTGGTAACCTAAGAGAACTGCTGAATGATATACAATCCCCTCATCCCATGATGTTTTGGCTGCTGTTCCCAAAACACATGCACACAGGCTCTTGGCATTTTCTGAGTTTCACCGCCAATGGGGAAATAGAAATGGAATACACAAAAATGAAGAATTTTAATTCTTTAAAATCTTAGGGGCTTCCCTGGTGACGCAGTGGTTGAGAGTCCGCCTGCTGATGTAGGGGACATGGGTTTGTGCCCCGGTCCGGGAAGATCCCACATGCTGCGGAGCAGCTGGGCCCGTGAGCCATGGCCGCTGAGCCTGCGCGTCCGGAGCCTGTGCTCCACAATGGGAGAGGCCACAACAGTGAGAGGCCCGCGTACCAAAAAAAAAAAAAAAAAAAAAACTTAGATAGTTCTTACCATGATGGTCTTGGATATGGAGTTCCTATTTGTTAGTGGATTTGACTAATCTTACTTAAAATAAGTAATTAAATAATTTTCTTGATAATGTGGATTAAAATTCCTGAATATTTGATTTTTTTCCCTTAACATTTTGTGCTTCATACAGTCAACCCTAAAGCAAATAAAAAGCAATTAATAAATCTGTCCTTAACCTAGGATTAGGTTATATTTGTTTCTTGAGGACTTTTTGCAAAATTTTAGGACAAGGAGGACTCAGTTTTTTGGAATGCATTTTAGATTTAAAATATAATACTTTAAAAAAGAAACTGGGATTCTTTTAAGAAAAAGAGATGGCCAAAATTCTTCCTGCCAAAACACAATTGGAAATTTTCCTTTATACCTCTTTATATTATTTTATTTTTCTAATTTCTGTATTCTCCCTTGGTTTCCCCATATAGACTATGTCAACTTTCCAAAGGAATGCAAATATTTATTTCTTCCTCCAGATCTTACTAAGACTTACTCAGCAGCAGGACAGGAATGAACATGGAGACTGTGGTTTAGAACAAAATTCCAGAGTCTGGACAGATCTGGATGGAATGTTAAGTACAAAAGATCCAGCAGGAATGAGGTTAGTTGTGGGAAATCTCCTCAGACAGAGCCAGGGAGGTTATAAAGATGTGGGAAGGCAGTTTCCGGAGTTGTGAGAAAGAACAAGCATAGCACTGTGTCCAGGAAGTCATCAGGATTCATTCTAACTCCTGGGCAGAGCCAGGAGGCTCTAAGTGCTCCTGGATATCCCTCAAGGATGGCTACAGAGATGCTCAGGATTATTTTTGCAGCTAGATGGCGAGACCGCACCTAAAGTTTCAACTGACTTTTGTGACAATTAGGGGCAAATAGACCTCCCTGCAAGTTCTTAGAAAATAAGAACAAGGTTGGCTTGTAAAATAACATTTAGCTCAGTAAAAACTACACAATAGTAATACTACCCTCAAACACACTTATCTCTGTCCCCCACTAACCTCTTTTTTTTTTTTTTTTTTTTTTGCCATACACGGGCCTCTCACTGTTGCGGCCTCTCCCATTGCAGAGCACAGGCTCTGGATGTGCAGGCTCAGTGGCCATGGCTTACGGGCCCAGCCACTCTGCGGCATGTGGGATCCTCCCGGGCCGGGGCACGAACCTGCATCCCTTGCACCGGCAGGCGGACTCTCAACAACTGCGCCACCAGGGAAGCCCCACTGACCTCTTTTAATGGGCTTAGTTTATGAATAGATTTCTCATATGCTTTCTTTTATCATTTGTATTATTTTCTGGTTTTCAGTTTCTGTCTCCACACTTGTCCTTTACCCATTCTCTCTTGTCCTTCCTCTTCTCAGATGATGTGAATATCACAACACTTGATCACAGATATTTAGGTATTTTAAATGTCAAGATACCTGAGAAACAACAGAAAAATAGAATAATTCAGGTAGATATTGTTAGCTTATCTTCTCCAGGGAGCTGGCCTTGGTAAGGATATTCACAGGGTTTTCATGTTTATTTCATTTCCTCTTCAGACTGTGGAACTAGATATCCAGAGAGTGAGGGAGGCTATGGAACTTTTCATATTGGCTTGCTAAAGCCAGGAATGTCTGGCGATTACTTAAATGCTAAGACATATGTGCATTAATTTTTTGTTTTTTTCTCTTAATGAATTTATATAAATGAAGATATTTTGTTGCATTGCAAAGCATAGGGATAGTTATAATTTAATAGTATCACAGACCAATTCAAGGGGAATCCTGAAGTTGTAACAGACCTCTTTTACATTTTTTTCATTATAAAATTATGGCTTATTGCATAAAATTGTGGAAATATAAAAATTTAGAAGATGAAAAGTTTTAATGTGTTTCTCTCTGAAAGATAATAGTTTTCTGAAATTCCTAATATTTTTTTACATACTTCTGCATTATAAAATTATCCATATATAGCTCCAGCACCTGTGAGTTCTTTGTCTTTTTGGAAGCATCCCAAACTTTAATTTTTAATTAAAAAGACTCAGATTCACCATCCTACTTTCAATCTGGTGTCCTTCCAAAGATGCCTAAACATTTCTAGATGTGCTTGTGTTCACCGTTCATTCAAGTTCCTCCTTCCACTGTGTTCTCATTACTGTGTTCTTTCCTGCAGTTGTTAGTTTTTCCTTCTCTGCCTTCTCCCATGTGTGATCTCTAACCTGTGCATCATTCCCCAGTGAGCTCCTAATAAAGGTCTGCCGTGGGTGGCCTTTTCAAGGAAGGTTTGGAGAAGACAGAGGGAGAGGTCAGAGCACTGTCTAAGCGAGACGAATTGTTAACGTCTCTCTCCCTGGTCCTCTGTCCTTAGCAATATAAACAAGCAACCAAATATAAGAAATTAGTTTTTTTTTTAACTTGATCAACTTGAATTCTTTGATATGGTTCTTCTGTCTTTTTATCCCACCTTAACCCTTTATTGACACCTAGAGTTTCCTTATTGCCAACTACATCAGGAAATATAGAGCACTGGCCCAGATAGTAAGAATATTCTTGAAAAAAATGAACTTATGTTCCATTCACCTATAATGATAGTAAATGAATTGATATGAGCAAAATCTGTAAAGTAATTATTAATTAAAATTACTGTTGGCAGCCTAGGTGATTAAATGACAAGATGTAATTGGTCATCAAATAAAGCTTTTCACAATCCATTTCTTCTTTGACTCATTTCTTCAAAAAGTCAAAGAGAGAAACTGTACTGATAAGTATGTAAATAATAGTAAAAACAAACAAACAACAAACCTGTGGAACCTACGGGGACCAAAGGTGGAAGATGAAATTGACATTCACTTCCTTTTCTTCAGCCCCTAGAGTAATTCTATTCCTTCTGAAGGATGGCTTTCTAGATCACAGAATTTAATGTTATTTAGCTTGGTTTAAACCACTTCCTGGATAGAAATGATTAACTCTTGATGTCTTGAAATAGAAGGCCCTCATCATATGTCATACAGCTCTCTTTTTTACCTGCCTAATATACCTCTAGGATGAACTCGTCTTGCTGGTATGATTTCTGTATAACTAGGATATGGGACATACTTCTTAATTACACATGTGAATATGTGTGTACTAGCTCAGAATCTAGTGGGGAAGGCAGTATCTGGATAAGGATATCCTGAAGTGAGGTCCTAAATTCATTCAAGAGCTGAATGGGGATCCAAGATATTATAGACTTAGGGGAAATAAATGCAAAAAAGAAAAACAAAACTGTTAGGGAATCGATATGGTTAATATGGGTGAATCAAAAGTTGTGTGGACAATTAGAAGATAAAGGAGGTAGCTCTCACCCTTGATAGGCCTTTCATGTGCACCTTGATGCAAGTCTCAGTGCAGTCAGGCTCCTTGTAAAGAGACAAGTGTGAAACAAATACCTCTATGAACCCCACGTCTAGGAACTCTGGGTCTTACCTCTGTCAAGACACTATGGTACCTTAAACAGTCCACATTACTTTCACCTGCAAGCTTTGCACATCCTATTTCCTTTCTTGCAATGACCTTTCTTCCTTCATTCATATGGAAAAAATTCTATATAAAGTACCCCAAGAAGCTCAAATCCTTTCTACTCTGTCAAGCCTATCTGCATTAGTTTCCTGCAGATGCCATAACAAAGTACCACAAACTGTGTGACTTAAAAAAACAGAAATTTATTTGTCTCACAGTTCCAGAGGCTGGAAGTCTAAAGTCAAGGTATCAGCAGGGTCACTCTCCCTCCACAGGTTCTAAGGGAGAGTGCTTCCTTGTTTCTTCCAGTTTCTGGGCACTTCTCACATTGTTAGGCTTGTAGCAACGTAAGTCCAATCTCTGCCTCTGTCTTCACATGACGTCTCCCCTCTGTGTGCATCTGTGCTTCTGTGTCTCCATGTGTCTCATTATAAGGACACCAGTGATTAGGTTTAGAGCTCACTCTAATCCAATATGACTTTAAATTGCATCTGTAGAGGCACTGTTTTCAAATAAGATCACATTCAACAGGTTCCAGGTAGAAATGAATTGAGGGGGGACACTATTTGATACAGTATATCTTTTATCAAAGTTTTCCAGCTTCTACGGAAGAATTGCTTACTCTGTCTTTTGTGTTACAGCAGTGCTTAGTATAAAACTATTTTCCTAATTATTACATTGTATCACAATTTCTTGGTCTTTCCTCCCTACCAGCTTGACAGTTCCTTAAATACAGACTGTATCAATATATATTATTTATCTTTGTATCCCTAGCACTCCACATAGCATCTAGTTCACAGCTGATGTCAAATACATTTTTAATTGATTGCAAATAAGTTCTTGAAGTCTGCAAATATAAAGTTCACAATGTACCCTCACCCTATAAAGGACCATTATTCCTTATAGCTACTCCAATATATCCTATAAAATATAAGCACATTTTTCAGTGCATTATCAGTTCGGCAGTAATGATATTTCCACCTCTCTCTCATTTATATCTTCATATGTGGCACTGCTTATTCTTGCAACATTAGGAAATAAGCTATGCTTTATAAGTTATTTTCCCCCCAAAGGAAATCAGTATATCTTCTGAATGAAAAATAGTATTCCTTGTTTACGCTTCTCTTTTGAGAAACTACTTCTAAAATGGTTCTAAAATAATTATATCCATCCCACTATATTAAACAAAGGATACTAACCATTGTTTAATGTGCTCTTCATACTCAGGGCCTTTATTAAGAGCATAGCTATTTTACTGAGCTGAAATAAAATGATACACTAAGAACTTTCAAATATATTTACATGTTTGTTAGCTTCATATGTTAAAATAATAAACACTGATATAGACCTAACTATGTGTTAAAGTTTTAAACACTTTTTATCATTTAATCTTCATAACACAAAGATAAAGTTGGCCTTATTAATCCCATTTCTCAGACTAGGAAACTGAGGCATAAAGTTATAAGTGATTTGCCCAAGGTCATGCAGCTAGTAAATGACAGAACAAGGATTTGAAACAGTATTATAGTACTAGAATTAGCACTTTAATAATTAAGCAACATCACCTTTGTCTGCTTTCCACCAGCCAGCTGGTTCTTACTTTGACTGCCCTCTTTCACATAAAACCTGACCTTCTCTCATCATTTACTGCTTCTGTTTGTCAATGTGATTGTATACCAGGAGAAAATCAGGATAGCAAGATCTGGAAAGCCCATGACTGTGCACTTTTGCTGGCTTTTGTGTATGTGTAACGTGTGTCACACCACATCTTGCTCAGCACGCTCCTGGGATGGAAACCTGGTATTCTCCTGGCACCAACATTTTTCTTTACTTTCATAGGCAAATGGGCTGTTACTCAATTTGCTAAGTTTCATATAAAATTCCTGAATTTTTTTTTTAGTTCAAGGTGTTATAAAGAAGATAAAGGATGCATAGAGATGACTAGTGAATATAAACTTTAGGAGCAATAGTGAAGCCTGGTTTTAAAGAAGGGCATGGGGGTGAGGTTAGAGAGATGGATGAAAATAGGTTGGATGTTGAGGGATGGTACTGAAAATGGCTCTACTGCTAATTGGTGAAGAATCAGAAACTATAAAATGCATTCCTTTTTACAATTTCTTTGCAGGTTTCACTGTCTCATTGTAATTTTGTTTTCTAATCTCAGTTCATCAGCCCTTCTTTGATTGCCCAGTCAAAAAATTAATTAGTACAATTATTCACATGCAATTCTGAAAGGGCAGTGAGAGAGACTGAGAGAGAGAGAGAAAGAGAGACAGAGAGAGAGATAGAGGGAGAGACAGAAAGAAAGAGAGAATCCAAAGTTAGAGTCTGTGAGGAACTGAAGGATTAAGATGGCCAAGTCAGGTTTTAACAAGTTCTGCAATGCTTTGACTGTCTTTCTACGTTGTCAGACAAGTGGTGCTACCATCTTCATTTTCCGAAGCTATAGCCTATTCAGGAGCAGCTCCCCTTTTTCCTTACTTCTTGGTTTTCACTGACCACAGTGATCTGCACACCTGTGCATTTTTAACCAAAAATAACTGCCCTAGAGAAAACTGAGTTTAGAAAAGTGCACAGAGAAAATAGTTTAATCGGGTATGGGAATGTCCAGGCCTCCAAAAGTCACCTATGACACTCATCAAGATGGAGGGACCAAGAAGTAGCACAGATGTGAAGGGCATATGTGACAGTTATTAATATCAGGATGATTGATTTTATATCCTTGAAATGTACCAAAATTTAACTCTAGGTTCAGCAACTCCATAATTTATGAAAGTACAGTCTGTGCCAGTTCATTAACAGGTCATTAGTAAGTCTGAGGAAGATGTTCTAAAATGTTCTCCAAAAAACCATGAGGGAATACACCAGAAAAGAAGATTATGTTGAAAACTTACTTTTAGAGAAAGATGTGCACGTGTGTGTTTTCTTTTCTTATTTTTTTTTTTTTGCGGTACACGGGCCTCTCACTTTTGTGGCCTCTCCCATTGCAGAGCACAGGCTCCGGACACGCAGGCCCCGCGGCCATAGCTCACGGGCCCAGCCGCTCCGCGGCATGTGGGATCCTCCCGGACTGGGGCACGAACCCGTGTCCCCTGCATCGGCAGGCGTACTCTCAACCACTGCGCCACCAGGGAAGCCCGAGTGTGTTTTCTTTTGTGTTTAATTTACCTTCATTTTTAGGCAGTGGTTTTCATCAGGTGTATGTGGGTCAGCACTTATCTTGCAGGCAGCATGAAGGTTAGGTCCTGAGAACTGATTTGGACACACAGTGGGGTTTTTTTTTTAATCCTTTTGAGATTGACCTGCATCTAGTAAAGTAATTTTCACATGATTTGATAGTTACATGAATGTACCTTATAAAGGCGATGTTCAAGTTCAGTTTCCTTCATTTTGGGCAATCATGGAAGGTAGGGGTCTTTTTGTGAATGATCATGTGTACCAATCAGAGGCTTTCTTTGAAGTTCAAATTGCTAGATATGGAGAGGGCATCTGTCTCCCTGGTCCAGGTCTTTGCATTTAAAACCATCATTTATACAGATAATAGGCTAGGAGAGGAAAAAAATACACCACACACTCTATGGCTAAATAGTTAAAGTTTAGCTGCAGAAGACCAAGAACAAATTGACAAACAAGGAGAGTGTTGAGGGAAAAGCAAGCAGAACTCTTAACAACTCAATAACAAAATTCCATAAATAAATAGTGATGCTGTTTTTAAAATTTCCCCCTCATTGAATGCAAGTGCTCAGAAAATACTGTAAAAAGGAAATAGGTTTCTTTCTTCTTATCTGTTTGGGAATGATCATATGGACTTTTACTATAGTATTTATTTTGGCTGCAACAGAGAGAGGAAAAGTAGTCCAAAGTACAGTGTGGGAGAGGGAGTATACACTTGAGGGTGTGTTTAAATAAGAAACTTTCAGAGGTCATTGTCGACCTGGACAGGGCTCTGCTTCTTCCTGCCTACATCAAAGCCACTGACCCCCAACACAACGCAGGGAATATAAACCTTCAGCATCAAAATTCAGCATCTAAAGCCACAACTTGTTATTTATCCCTTTTTGTTCCAGGCTTTTGGTGACCCTATGGGCATCTGATGCTTTCACCAAGCCTGGATCCCTAGTTTATTTAGCCTTATTTCAAAATATTGCATTCAGATTTCCGAATCCATGTTAACTGCAGCCTTCATAATATTTTCAAAGATTTCTAAGGCTCCACATTCTTAGGATCTGGGTCTTTGGTGCTCATGTACTTCTCCCTATTGTAACTAAGTGGCTGATTATATGTTCATTATCAGTCACACTTCAGGGCATGAGCCTCCATCCTTCCTGTTGAATTTGCCATCTCGGGTCAGGGTCTCATATTTTGTTGGTCACCAGCCTGCAGAGCTAGCACCTCACTCATGCTAGATGTCTTCATATCCTCCATGAATCAATATTTGTTGTGTGATTCTATAAATTATGATGAAAGGCCAGGGGAGGTCTGATTGGTAAATAAAATTCGGATTTTAGTAGACCAAAAAGCCATGTATCCAAGCATTCCTAAACACATTTCTTTTTGTAATTTTCCAAAGGCTTATATACTTTTCTAATTGAATATATTTAAATGTAACTGTTTGCATACAGACAGATGACATAAATATTAAGGTCATCCAAGGCAACCTGCTTCTGAAAGCTGACATCTTTTTACAAGATCAATATCAGGTGGTCACCCAGCCTGAGTTTGAATACCTCCAGTCTCCCAGGTCACCTTCGCACTACCTAAACTTTCTCATCTCCTTTGGCTCTCAGAACTGCCCTCAAATGGCAAAATTTTATTCTTTTTTTGACATTTGCAACAACATGGATGGTCTTGCAAGGTATTATGCTGAGTGAAATAAGTCAGACAGAGAAAGACAAATACTGTCCGATATCACATATCTGGAATCTAAAAAATACAACAAGCTAGTGTATATAGCAAAAACAAAGCAGACTCACCTATTCAGAGAACAAACTAGTGGTTACCAGTGGGGAGAGGGAACGGGATTAGGGCAACATAGGGGCAGGGAATTAAGAGGTACAAGCTACTATGTATAATATAAGCTACAAGGATATATTGTACTACACAGGGAATAGCGCCAATATTTTATAATACTTGTAAATGAATCAAGTATTAAAATTGTGAATCACCATACTGTACACCTGTATCATATCATTGTACATCAATTATACTTCAATAAAAAACCAAAACTAAAACCAAACAAAAAACTGCTCTCAGATCTGCCCTTGTGAGACATAACTCAAGCCCATCCCTTCTCCATGTGGGAGAAGCTTGTGGTTGTTTTCATATAGTTTTAGAGCTTGAATTCTTAAATGTTTAATTTGAAAACTGCTTTTAAATGAGCTTTAATACTGCTTTTTGATGAGCTTGAGCATAGAGTTCTTTTTGGACTTTTCAAATACATCTTTGACTTTTGATGATTTAGATCAAATGTCCGCTGTCTTCAAGGGCAGTTCAGTCTCTGAGGATTTGCTATGCTGTCTCCTCCCATCTCCCCCATAAGTAAGCATTTTTAAAAACCAAAACCATTATAGGAAAGCTAGAGAGTTAAAAAGAAAACTCACAAATGGAGATTTCCTGGGAAGTGGGAGGAAGAGGACAGGTTTGAGGACAGATGCTTCAGCAGATGACATAAATGTCCTGGGTGAGACCGAAAGTGGTGATAGATAGAGTAGGTGAGTTCAGGAAGAACTGAAAATATGCTTGTCTACCTCCTGGATTTCAGGTGGGCAAGTCCCAATTGGAATCTCAGTTTTGAGAAAAAAATACGGCCTTTGTGATGAAGGAACAAGGTTCTATGTGGTGACTCTTGTCTTCTTTCTATAAATATCCACAAAACCATCACTGTGCCTTCTGCTTAGGTATTAGTAAATTGCCTCACTGCCCTCTCTTGCCTTTCCTGGGGCTCTCCACAGAGTTGATCTGAGTACTGCCTTCACGTGAAGCTGGTATATGTGCCTACCTTAGATCAGCTTCCCAGGGAGCCAATTCAATCAAAGTCTACACTTTCCTTTTATGACCTTTATTTTTCTTTCTTTCTTTCTTTCTTTTTTCTTTCTTTCTTTCTTCTTTTTCTTTCTTTCTTTTTCTTCCTTCCTTCCTTCCTTCTTTTCTCTCTCTCTCTCTCTTTCTTTCTTTCTCTTTCTTCTGGTAAAGAATTGCAGGAATATAAGTAGTCTGCAATTACATGTGAAATATTCTAACCAAACAATATCCACAAGATGTTTCTTTGTTCATTCATTAGACTCTATTTCTTTTCTTGATGTTTGTGGGATAGAAACTACCAGCTAGGAAATCCTTGTGGTTCTTTCTCTCAAATACTGCAAAACATAATAGTAAGGCCATATTTTTTCGTGTTATTTATTCTGATTCTAAATAAAAATAACTTTATTTGTTGATGAACTAAAAATGTACTAATTTCATGAATGTCACTTTCAGATACATAAGAATATCTGGTGGAAATTTCAAGTTTTTTTGCAATTCTACCTTGCTGCACAAGACAATGTTAAAAGACACAATACATATTATATATTTTTTGAAGGCCACTCTTGGGCACTACTTACATGGATAGCATTGGCACAGGATCTCAAGCAAATGCTCTTTCCTCATGTTATAAACTGCAGTAGTTTGTATTATTGGCAGAGATAGCATTGGTTAAGAAACAGGTGATATACTTGGCTAGAATACTACCTGGGTGACACCTATATGTTGTATTATCTGGAATAAGTTACCTAATTTCTCTAAGCTCTATTCCCTCATTATAGTAAGGATTAATGTTTTCCTCATAAGATTTTTGTGAAGATCAAATGACATAATTTATTTTCAATATTTAGTGTATTGGTTTACATAAAACTTATTATCATTAAATGTATTTATCTTGTAAAAATAGCTCAAGAATGGATAAAGAAGAAGTGGTATATATATATATATATATATATATATATATATATATATATATATATATACACACAATAGAATACTTCTCAGCCATAAAAAAGAATGAAATAATACCATTTGCAACAACATGGATCATCATACTAAGTGAAGTAAGTCAGAAAAAGAAAGACAAATACCATAGGATATCATTTATATGTGGTACTTAAAATATGGCACAAATAAACTTATCTATGAAACAGAAACAGATTCACTGATATAGAAAACAAACCTGTGGTTTCCAAGGGGGAGGGAGGATGGGAGAGGGATGGACTGAAAGTTTGGGATTAACAGATGCAAGCTATTATATAGAGAATGGGTAAACAACAAGATTCTACTGTAGAGAACAGGGAACTATATTCAATATCCTGTGATAAACCATAATGGAAAAGAATATGAAAAGGAATATATATATATATATATGTATAATTGAATCACTTTGCTGTGCAGAAATTAACACAACATTGTAAATCACCTATACTTCAATAAAATTATTATTATTATTATTATTATTTTATTTATTTTTTTTTTTGCTGTACGCGGGCCTCTCACTGTTGTGGCCTCTCCCACTGTGGAGCACAGGCTCCGGACGCGCAGGCTCAGCGGCCATGGCTCACGGGCCCAGCCGCTCCACGGCATGTGGGATCTTCCCAGACCGGGGCACGAACCTGTGTCCCCTGCATCAGCAGGCGGACTCTCAACCACTGCGCCACCAGGGAAGCCCTAAAATTATTTTTTAAAAAATCACTCAAAATGACAGCACACCGTTAGCTCTTTGAAATAAATAATATGAGGATAGTCTTGTTAAAGTCAACATATTACATAGACACAAACTAAATCCCAACATTGGCAAGAAAATACTATATTGAAAACACGTGCATGCTTTTGTTGTTGCTGTTAATCCCCACCAAAAAATGACATTATTACTTGTTTCATGACCTTAAGTGGATAATTAATTGTTTGCAGTTTGAAAAATGTAAATAATGGACACAAAAGCACACTTGTCCCATCCTCAAGGTCATCCTTGAGTTTTACACCATTCCTGACAATCTCACCATTTAAACCTAGTAATGGATTTCAGTTTTATTGTAATTAATTGGCAAGGCATATGCCTTGAGACTATTAAAGAATAAAAGAGTGTACAATATTCTCAAATCTCATCTATGGAAGCAGTAGAACTTGTTGGTTAAGAGCAAAGTTCTGGTGTTGAAATCGTGTGTCCTTGTATTTTGAAGTAAAAGGCTGACTCAAGAGTTAATAATTGGGAAATGTGAAGATGGGGAAACAAAGAATAGCTGTTGGGCTGGGGAACTGCTAACACTTTAGACTATAAATATGTCACATAGCAGAACCACCGAACTCACGGTTCCCTGAAAGGTATAGATAAAGGCCTGGCTCACATTCCCAAGTTGTTTTACAGGAAGTAGATCCCCACCAGATGAAAACTGCTGACCACAAGCACATAGACCCTAGACTGGTTGAAACCAGAAGGTTGATGATGCTTGAAACTTCACCTTGATGCCAACCAATCAGAAGAATGCCCACAAGCTGATCACACCCTGCTCCTTGAGAACTATAAGATGCCTCACTACCCCCTCCAGGGTGGGACACACAGTGCTGAGGACATTAGCCCACTGTGGCCCCCTTTTCCTGGCAAAGGAATAAAGGGTGCTCTTTTCTATTTCACCTAAAACTCCGTCTCCACATTTCTATTCTGCACTGGTGATCAGGTACCGAGTTTCAACAACAAAATTTGGGGGGTTCTTCCAGGACCGACTTGTGGGAAGGCAGTCCTGTAGGTCCCCTCAGCTTGATCGGGTGCTCTGAGGTTTTTCTCCACGCCAGCCTCCTTTGGGATAGTAGAGGGATGGAGGACTCCTATGGAAGCTGGATTGGGATCCCCTACCATAAGGTTGTGCCCGGATCATACTCGCACTGCTGCCTGGGTGGTTGGAGCTCCAGAGTAGGGGTGGAAGATGGGAGAGAAGCTGCCCTAGCAGCTGCCAAGGCCACCTTTGTCTTGAGGACATACCCTGTCCTTCTACCCACACTGGTCCAGACCTTTTGCTCTGACAAAATATTTTGGGGAAGGAGAAAAGTAGCATTTGGGACATCACGACACTTCTGCCAGCACTTTGGTAAGTCCCCCAGCATGCACTCCGAGATCCCTCAATGATCTTGTCTATCTGGGGAACTTTCTGCTCCTGTTTGTGGATTTTTCCATTTGGGAGACCTTGCTTGTAAGACGCCACTTGGACTAAGGCCACGGGCTTAGCAGGACTTGGAAGCCAATTTGAGTCTTGGGCTGTCTGTGTTTTTGGTTTGTGGTTTCTGCTTGGCTGGCGAGCATGTGATTTGCCTTTGGTTTTGCCAACAAGTGTTTAATTTGACTCCACATGGGAAGAGCTTCTTCTTCAATTCCATCTGACAGCCCCCCAGAAAAGATTTTGGCAGACTGGTTGACCTATACTTACAAACTATAAATAAGGAAAAATAATGTAGCACTGTATAGTCACAATCGTCTTTAGACTCTGGAGAAAATTGGTTGAGATGAAACTCTTTTGAAATTCCAAAAACTGGTTCTAATTACATGTGCAATTACAGAAAGCTAATTTGTTAAAATACTCCCTCTTTTTTTGTTTCAGAATACTGACCCTGAGAGAACAAAAATATGCCTAGGAGAAAGCTTGAAGTTAACTCTTAATATGTCCTTGAAGTACAAACACAGCCCACTTTGCCTGAGACATTGGCCTTGGGCTGGTTAGTAGTACTTCAAGCCAAGAAAAAATAAAAGAGGTGAAGAGGCGTTATAACCTCCAGTGGAAACTATGAGATCTCTGTTTATCTGGATATATGTGTGTCTCAGTATGTGTCTTTGTCTGGTTAATTTGTAAATGAGCTCTATTTAAATGGATTAAAATCCAGCCTAGCAGGATTTGAATCCTTGTTCTCTCATTTCATTGCAAATTATGTGAATGTAGGCAAATAATTTCATCTCAAAGCAGCTCAGTTTCCTCATCTATAAAATGTTGAAAATAGTATGTGTTATGTTGTTATGAGCCTTAAATAAGGTAATAGGTATAAAACATTTGTAATTGCTTACTTTCCACAATGTATTTCCATACAGTAAGGTAGAACTTCCGCTAGTGGAATCCAGTGATTTCCTAATCTGAAACCCTGAACTCTGTTCTATTAGGATTTAGTTCAAATTGACTGCAATTAGGCAAGGTACTGTCGATCAAAATATATAACAAAAAATGAATAAGTAACGCCCTGAATCTAGGCATCTAAATCAATCTAATCCTAAATTTAAATCAATGTTTGTCCATACTATTTTTTGAAAATAGCTAATTGACAATAATATAATTGACACTGGAAGCACATTTGAAATGGAGGTTAAGAATGGAATAAGAGTTAATTATTTAGTTGGGAAAGAAATCAAAGATGGGGTATAGATCAAGAAAAGAGTTTGGATGTGTCTTGTCAAATGCCTTATAATAAACATGCTGAGGATGCAACTTATGTATTTTTAATTTTTTAACTTTTTAAAATCTTAATTCAAATCTTTTTTTAAAATTTATCAGATTATAGTTGATTTACAATGTTGTGTTAGTTTCAGGTGTACAGCAAAGTGATTTAGTTATACATATACATACATTCATTCTTTTGTAGATTCTTTTCCCATATAGTTTATTACAGAACATTGAGTAGAGTTCCCTGTGCTATACAGTAGGTCCTTGTTTGTTATTTATTTTATATATAGTAGTGTGTCTATGTTAATCCCAAGCCCCTAATTTATTCCTCACCACCACATTTCCCCTTTGGTAGCCATAAGTTTTCAAAATGTGAGTCTGTTTCTGTTTTGTAAATAAGTTCATTTATGTCATTTTTTAGTTAGATTCCACATATGAATGAGATCATATGATATTTATCTTTCTCTGTCTGACTTACTTCATTTAGTATGATAATTTCTAGGTCCATTTGTTGCTGCAAATGGCATTATTTCATTCTTTTTTATAGCTGTGTAGTATTCCATTGTATATATGTACCACATCTTCTTTATCCATTCCTCTGTTGATGGACATTTGGGTTGCTTCCACATCTTGGTTATTGTAAATAATGCTGCTATGAAAATAGTGGTGCATGTATCTTTTCAAATTATGGTTTTCTCCAGATATATGCCTATGAGTAGGATTTCTGGATTATACGGTAGTTCTAATTTTAGTTTTTTAAGGAACCTTCATACTGTTCTTTATAGTGGCTGTACCAATTTATATTCCCACCAACAGTGTAAGAGGCTTCCCTTTTCTCCACACCCTCTTTAGCATTTATTGATTGTAGATTTTTTGATGATGGCCATTCTGACCAGTGTGAGATGACACTTCATTGTAGTTTTGATTTGCATTTCTCTGATAATTAGTTATGTTGAGCATCTTTTCATGTACTTTTTGACCATCTGTATGTCTTCTTTGGAGAAATGTACATTTAGATCTTCTGCCCTTTCTTCACCCTCCTCCAAGGCTCTGAAGATCTCCCTCTCTCTAGGCTGATCTCCCCACTGATTAGGGGACTTCCCAGGGTGTGGGAACCTTTCCTCCTTCACAGCTCCCTCCCTGGGGCACAGCCACCATCTTGATTCCATTCTTTTTCTTTTTCCTTTTGTTCTACCAGGTTATGTGGAGGTTTTCTTGCCCTTTTGGAATTCTGAGTTTTTCTCCTGGTGTTCTGTAGATGTTCTGTGTGAATCGTTCCACTTGTAGGTATATTTTTCCTGTTTTTGTGGGAGAAGATGATGAGCTCCACATTCTACTCCTCTGCCATCTTGAGCCTGTCCCTGAGGATGCAATTTAAAAAGTCAATTGCACATTGTTTAAAGTGATAACACCTAGATAGCTCACTATACTAGTTAGAATGTAAAATACTGGCAATGTAGAGGAGGCCAAAATGTGTGCTTGGAATCGTTAGACACAGTAAGACCAAAATTAATTTAAGAGCTATCAGATTCAGTCAACTTGGAGACTAGCCAGAACCACTGGACTTGACTCCAAGTTCTAAGGTTGGGTGTAGGACCCCCAGGTTACATCCTCCTTGGATCAGTGGGAAACTTGTCATAACAGTGAGATAAAAAGAGGAGAGGGCAGAAATGTGCAATGCCTAGGCTCTCAACTGCCTAAGTGTCATAGTCACCCAAATTCCATTGTCCAAACAAGATCAAAACCAATAGGGCAGGGAAATATATTCTACCTCTGGTGACAGAAACTGTCAAGTCACATGATAAGGGTGTGGATATATTGTGAAATGAAGAATTGGAACAAAAATTGAATCTACCACACATATATATTGTGAGCTGAGAGTTATTACTTCCACCCAACTTTTGAAGTTCTTATTTTAGAAACAAAACTGCACAAAAACACTGGCAGCCATTCAGATATTAGAAGATGGTTCTTTTCAAGCTAGATATCACAATCTCTTAAGTTTTACTTTTTTCTTTGTGTGTTCCCTGATATGATGACTAGAACCCTCATCATCATGAACACCTTCCTCTGGATTTGTGAATATAGTCTTCTTTTACAAGTCTTCTCTTAATATATTACATTTGCTACTGAACAGAAAAGTTCAATTAATGTGAATCCTGTAGAGCTCTAGTTCCCTTAATTCAGCTAAAGGGATTGCTAGCCATTTAAAAGCTATCATGTGATGTTATTATTTGTTCAGACTGATCTTAAGGTCATTGAAAACCTCAAAACTTTCTCTATAAGGTCTATTGTCAAAGCAGGTTTCCTCCAAGCATTATTTGACAGGTTGATACTGTTTTTACATCTGTTGATATTCACATTGTGATTCCAGTGATCATACCCAGAAAACAAGGGAAAGAAAAATAGAATGGTGTAAATCACAAGGAAAGCCTTCCTTGGTATTTCATTGCAAAGGTATTTGGTTTTTTTACCATTGTAAGATGATGAAACATCTTAACCTATTCATGTTTCATTCCTACTGTCCCAATTTAAAACTTTATCATTTCACTCTAATAAAATATGCTGAATTTTTTCTTTTTGATATGTTATGAAAGTTATATTTATTATTTAAATTCCAGTTTTCTTTCATCCTGACACAAAGTGCATTTCTAAAAATGTTATATAATGTATATTGCATTGTTTTATTTGTTTAGAGTATAAAAACACAAGTTTATAGTCAAAACATGATTATTTATTGAAAATAACTATCAGTACAGAATCATGTTATGTGTTCTATTCATCACATACTCTGAGAATGTATAGGTGCTTTTAAAAGGGTATAGAAACTCATTGATTAAATACAGTGCTATAAAATTCAGTGCACAGAGCTAAATTCTAAAGTTTAATTAAAAAATTAAAACAGAGTACATGTAATAATATAATATTGTATGAAGTAAAATTCTTGAATATCACTAAGAAACATTACCTGTGTAATTGATGATATGAAAAAAACAGAGAAATCAAGATGTAACAATATGTTTCAATACTTTCAAAAAACGTTGCTATTTATAAATATATGTGGTATTCATTCAGCATTCAGTGATGTCTTTGTCACTGCCTTATAACTTTTTTCCCTTTTTTCTTCCAGTTTTATTGAGAGAGAATTGACACAGCACTGTATATGTTTGAAGTGTACAGCATAATGATTTGACTTACATACAACATGAAATGGTTATCACAATAAGTTTAGTGAATGTCCATCATCTGATATAGAGAATTGAAGAATAGAAAAAAATATTTTTCCTTGTGATGAGAACTCAGAATTTATTCTCTAAACAACTTTCATAAATAACATACAACATTGTTAATTATATTTTTCATGTTGTACATTACATCCCGAGTCTTACATCCCTAGTACTTATTTATCTTACAACTGGAAGTTTATACCTTTTCACTGTCCTCATCCAATTCCCCTTCCCTTACCCCCTCTTCTGGTAACCACAAATCTGATCTCTTTTCCTATGAGTTTGTTTATTTGCGTGTTTATTTCTGATGTATAATTGACCTAAAACACTATGTTAGTTCCTGTTACACAACATAGTGATTTAATATTTCTAGTATGTTTGGAAAGGTTTACCACGATAAGTCTAGTTATAATATGACACCATACAAAGATAGTACATAGTTATTGACTATATTCCCCACACTGTAAATTTCTTACTCATGACTCATTTATTTATTTATTTTTTAACATCTTTATTGGAGTATAATTGCTTTTCAATGGTGTTAGTTTCTGCTTTATAACAAAGTGAATCAGCTCTATGTATACATACATTCCCATATCCCCTCCCTCTTGTATCTCCCTCCCACCCTCCCTACTCCACCCCTCCAGGTGGTCACAAAGCACCGACTCATTTATTGTTCACCTGGTAGTGTACACCTCTTAATCCCTCTCACTTATTTCTCTCCTCTCCCTGCCTCCCTCCCCTCTTGCAACCACCTTTGTGTTCTCTGTATCTATGACTCTGTTTCTGTGGGGTTATGTTTGTTTATTGATTTGGTTTTAAGATTTTTTTAAATCTTAAGATATAAGTGAAATCATACAGTATTTTTTGTTTCCCTTTCTGACTTATTTCACTTAGCATAATACCCTTTAGGTCCATCAATGCTATCACAAATAAGGTTCCATTCATTTTTATGGCTGAGTAGTATTCCATTGTATATATATATATATATATATATATATATATATATATATATATATATATACTACATCTTCTTTATCCATTCATCTGTGGTTGGGCAGTAGGGTTGCTTCCATGTCTAGGCTATTTTAAATAGTGCTGCTATGAACATTAAGGACAGTAGCCATTTGAGGGAGCTCATTCTACTGGAATAACATGAGCCGTGTCAAGCACTTTGGAATCCTCCTTCCAGCTTATCCTCTGGGAGGCCAGAAGCAGCCTTATGCCCTCCCACAGCTGAGGAGAGAGGTGTGCAGGGACCCAGCCCCACCCTCCAACAGGCTGGCACTTGAGCCATGCCCACCTGAGCTGCACAAACAGCTGCATGTGAATCCATCCCTGGCCACCAGCAGGCTTGCAGAATTCCTGGGCTGCACAACTAATTGCACACGAAAGCAATTCTGCCCTTCAGTAGGCCCACAGCTACTGCACATAACACAGGCTCACAGCCAGCTGGGCCAGTGTCCAGCCCCACTTACCAGTGCACCCACAGTAGTTGGATATCCCTGTTGCTTATCCTGATCTATTTTTTACGTAGCAATATGTATCTCAGTCCCATATCCCTGTCCTGTCTCCCCACTTTTCTCTCCCCCAAACGAGAAAATGAATCATTGTCTTTGTAGAACTATTGTTATTGTTTCAAGAGGATAAGTCTGTGTAGTGTTGAAATGCTCTTGAAAAAATAGGTCAATAAGCTGTGAGGTTTGGGCTATCAAAAATCATTGTTTCTGAATAATTAAATCACATATTAGGTAATAATATTAAGACCATGCTCTGGAACCTAATAGAATGTCCTATTAGAAACTGAATTTCCCATAAGTCATTAGTTGTGTTCTATCGGTGTTTTTCTCTATTAGAGAACAACAGTGATAATTTTAAAAGAGGAAACCTACCCAAGATGACACCTCTCAAGTTGGCAGCATGTTGTAATGCCTGAAATCTGGAGCCATCTGGATTTCTTAATTAAAGTAGTGATTCTAGCAACTTTTACTTAATTAAACTGAAATTTTGAACTTCTTGCTTGCTGTGTCTTTTATTATTACTAGATACTAAATATTAACAGCATATTCAACTTGAACCAAGACTGACATCTATGCTAAAAGAGAAGGTCTGAAGTTTACTTACTTTTATGGTAATAACTAAAGTGATCTTAAAATCTTTTTATTTAATTTTATTTTTCTTGAAATGATTTTTGGTTGATTAATATCTTCTTAGAAATTTTCTAAATTAAGTCAACCTTAAATAGAGATGACTATCTCTTATTGTCATTATTTTTAATCTTTATAATTATTATATCCCACAATTACTGGCATTACAATCGATTCCAAACACATACATACACATAGTCAATTAAATGGTTAAAATACTTAGATATTTACAAAATATCTCAAAATATATTCAGTTGGCTTGCTCCAATCTTTGTGGATCCAACCTCTTAACAACAGAAAAAATATATACATTCAGATATAATAGGAAAATTTCAGGACAAATCATCCAATTAAGTAAAAGCCTTTCATTCCTTTGTTTCACCTCCAAGTTTTCAACTATCAATTAATTTAGAGCAAAGAACCTAAAGATGATAAAATCAGAGTACTTTCCTTTGTACAAATTTTATTATACATTATTTTATAGTGCAAATTTAGTAAATGGTAGACAATTCCATTAACAATTTGTTGGCTTATTCATGTTTACAATATTTAGAATTCATTTGATTAGTTTGATTAGTTCAGCTGATTAGTTTAAAGTGATTTAAAACTGGTTTAAGGGGAAGTGGATTTAGAGCTGTTTGGATCAGTGATCTTGTCATTACTCCTTTGTAGAGTCTATAGTTCTGGTGCAGGGCCCAAATGAAGCTGTTTAAATTATTTATCCTATGTAACTCTAAAGGTATTAGACTAGAATTAGCGAATTCTTTCAACTTTCAGAATAGTTCTATGACTACTGAATTACCAGCCTAGATAAGTGTTCAACTATAGAACATTTAGAGGAATACTTTGCATTGTTATCATGAGAGCTAAAAAGTAGAAAGCACCACCAAGGTTGTTCTCATCATTCTGGAAATTGGAGTTTGGTAGAAAGAAACGAAATTATAGATTTAAAATCAAAGTGAATGCATTGCTTAGGAGCCACTAAAAATGCAGAACTATATGGCATTTCAGAACCATCCTCTTTAATTCTTTATATGAACACTTTTCCTCATATTTGAAATACTTTACAATTCAAACACAACTCACATCAGAAAGGTATTTTTGATTATTTCATAAACAAAATAGTATAGAAGCCATGCTCCTTTTCACAACTCCCTGAAAAATATATACTTCATTTTCTCATGCTTTGAAGACTTTCTTTAAAAAAAATGTGTGTACCATATAGTTCTCCATTGATTATTTTGTTCTTGAGATTTGTTGGGAATTTGTGAAAATTTTAGCCAATCATTTCTGCCAATGAGTAATCAGTTTAAAACAGAAGATATATAATCAAATTCTTGCCAGAGACAAACTATTTTCACATATTGGGTACTAACTCATAGACCTCCTAGAAACATAGCATAATGACAAGAGTTGTATATGTTTCAGATTCATAGAGCATGTGTTTTGATATCTAAATATCTAACTCATCCAAGTATATTCAATTTTTCCATCTTTTTTGATCATTTTGTGCAGACACACAGTTGTAGACTGGGGATGTACATATAAAAGGCTTTTACCCTGAAGGATCTCCCAGTTTATTGGGGTTCACAGAAGGATGCTGATATCTATATGTGGTATCAGTCACACATAAATAACAAAATAGCATGAGAAATACTATCACATAAATTTGCACAATACTTAAGGCGGTTAGATGTGGATGATCAAGGGAAAGCTTATGATAGAAGGTAATATCTGAGCTGTACCCTGCATGACAACATGAAAGGTCACATTTCAGGTTCCAATTGCTCTGGCATTAAATCTCAACTGTGTCAACACAATTTGCTATGTGAACTAATTAGCCTTACTTAAGCCTTAAAAGGAAGATTTTTTATATTAAGATACTGCAAAAATTAAGTAGCTTTCCTATACTCACATAGATATTGAGTGGTGGAACAGGAATCGGAACGCAAGGAAAGTTGGCTCTAGACTCTGCTCTTAATCACAATCCAATAATGGACTGCCCCATCATCCTCAGTAGTTCCTGCTCACAATCTGTAATAAGACCTCTTAATTATTTCAAGGATGTTTGAGTCATATCTACCAACTATTTTATTTAGAGAAAATTTTTACAAAACTCATGAAAGACTTCAATAGTTCAAGTTTAAACTGCTGTTTAAACTTATTTTTCTTTGATGAGTAATGAGGCCAGAATGTCAGCTCAGTCTGATAAACCACACTTCAAAAGAATCATCGCCTTTAAGAGGAGGACTGGAATACTTCATTTAGACGAGGGGTAGGAATCGTGTGTAGTATCGTTTGGGGATGGACTAGCCAATAAGGAGTTCATTTCTGGCCCCAACTTGCCTTCTCTGCTACTTCAGTAGTATGACTGCTTATTATCATTGCAACAAGGGAGAAATTCTGGGGCATTAGATAATTAAAACCATTTGTCTTTCTTCTTGTCAAGCTTTTTATTTATTTTCATTAGTGAATGACATTTCAAATGTACTATAAGTTTATTGACTAACCTATTATTGAATTATATAATATAATATAAATGTACAAATGTATAAAATGTATATAATGAATTAACACGAAGTGAATAATCCAGGTGGAGAAGTGAAAGATCAGAAATCAGTCATCCTTGTGCCCTTTCTTACTCATTACACCCTCTTTCATCGCCTAATATAATAACTATATGGACATTTAACACCATAGATTTATTTTAGTTGTTTTTGAACTTTAAACAAATGGAATCATATAGTATATACTTTCTTGTATTGGGCTTCTTTCACTCAACTTTATGGTTGTTTTTCTGCATGTAGCAATATTATTTTTGTTGTTGGATAGTACTTCATTTTGTGCATATGACATGATCTATTTATCTGTTTTACTATTGATGAATATTTGAGCATTAAATTAGATTCCTAGGGCTTCTATAACAAAGAACCACAAAATGCTGGCTTGAAAAAATAGAAATTTATTGCTTACAGTTCTGGAGTCTAGATGTCTGAAATCAAGGTGTTGGCAGAGCCATGCTCCCTCTGAAGCCTATGGAAGATGAGACTTTTTTTTTTTTTTTTTTTTTTTAGTTTCTGCTTTATAACAAAGTGAATCAGTCATACATATACATCTGTTCCCCTGTAGCTTCTGATGTTTGCCAGCAAGCCTTGTCTTTCCTTGGCTTGTAAATGGATAAGTCCCACCTCTGCCTCCATCATGACATGGCCATTTTCTCCCTATATGTCTCTCTTTTTTTTTTTTTTTTTTGCAGTATGTGGGCCTCTCACTGTTGTGGCCTCTCCCGCTGTGAAGCACAGGCTCCGGGCGCGCGGCCATGGCTTACGGGCCCAGCCGCTCCGCGGCATGTGGGATCTTCCCACACGGGGGCACGAACCCGCGTCCCCTGCATCGGCAGGCGGACTCTCAACCACTGCGCCACCAGGGAAGCCTGATATATGTCTTTTCTTATAAGGACATTAGCCATATTGAATTATGGACCCACTCTACTCCAGTATGATCTCATCTTAATTTAGCCAATTATATATTCAACAACCCTATTTCCAAGTGAGGTTATATTCTGAGGTACTATGGTTTAAAACTTCAACATCTCTTTTTGAGAGACACAAATCAACCTGTACTAGGATTACTATAAACATATAAAACCACTGTGAACATTCTCATGCATGTCATTCAGTGTACACCTCAATGAATTTCTATTGAGTATATGTCTAAGAGTAGAGTTGCTAGATCACAAGATATAAATATATCCAGCTTTAGCAGATATTTCCAGGTGTTTGTACCAGTTTACATTGCTACCAACAGCTATGAGGATTCTAATTCTCATATCCTTCCCCAAACTTGTAATTCTTCATTTTTTTTTTTAGCCATTCTGGTAAGTAGTGGTATCTCATTGTGGTTTAAATTTTAATGTATCTGTTATTATTAAGATATAACTGCTTATCATAAGTTTATTGGTCATTTAGATATGCCTGCTTATGCTTCTTGCTTTTTTCCTATTGGGTTGTCTGATTTTAACTTTTTTACTGGTTTATAGTAGTCTCTGATTGATTATGCAAATAATCTCTGACTCATATTTTGCAAATATCTTTAACCCTATACCTTACATTTTCACTCTCTTAATAATGTTTACAAATAAAGAGGACTTCTTTATTTTAATATAGTCTAATTTATCAATCTGTTAATTTGTAGTTAGTGTTTTATTTTTGGTCTCATTCAAGAAATCTTCTGTAACTCAAGATTATAAAGATATTTTCCTAAATTATCTGCTAGAAATTTTCTTGTTTTATTTTTCACGTTTAGATCTACACTCTATCTGGAATTAATTCTGGTGTATGGTTCAGTTTGTGTCACTGCTAATTTTCTTTCTCCTATGGGTACTTAATGAATCCATCCTCATTTACTAAAAATACCATACTTTTCCCACTGCTTCCAGTACCATCTTTTCATAAATCATTTGTTCATACATATGTGGGTCTGTATTTATGTTTTCTATTTTGTTCTATGATTATATTAATATTAATCCAATCAGGAATTGGAAGCTGGGCCTCAGTTCCTTATAGGTCTTGTCAATTTCTGATTCACTCTACTCTTAGCAAACAGTCCTTTAGGGTTCTCACTAAAATTCTGGTGTATCTATAGAGCCATTCTTCCTTTGCCAGCCCTGAATCCAGCTTTTGTTCTTCCAGCCACTCCTTTCAAACTGGTAAATGCCTTGAGGGATGAGTGACTCCAAATGTCTGGCTCAATTCTCAGCACTCTTGCTCTACAGAATCAGAAGGCCTCACTGCCTTTGAAGATTTCCAGTGACTTCAAAATTATTTTAGCATTATTTCATGTTACCTACCTACTTATTTTCAGATGGAAAGATGGTCTAAAAAAAGATAATACAACATTGCTAGGAGAAAACATACTTTATTGCATTTGGAATTATTTAATATTGGACAATATCTCTGTGATGGTTATAAAAAGAGTTGACATCTCCATCTATTTAAAGAATTATGATGAATTATATATATATATATATATATATATATATATATATATATATATATATATATATATATATCTCAATGCTATGTCAACCAACCAAAACTCCCACGATAGGAGTGGGGAGGGCATGACCATAATTACACAGACTATCATTTTATTTTCACAGTTCTTTCTTGGGAAGCGACAGCCTAACCCAATAGTAAATCTTCAGCTTTCATATTTTTTGCCCCAACAAGCACTACTCATATCTAATAGTTTATTCTTCCATTTTATTACCCTGTCCATTGTATTATTTTTGCAAGTCCAAGTTCAGCTCCTATATCTCTGCCATTACCTTTTATTATCTTTGTTATCCTCCTATGCCTTTTTTTTTTTTTTTTTTTTTTGGCTGCACCATGTGGCTTGTGGGATCTTAGTTCCCCAACCAGGGATCAAACCTGGCCCCAGCAGTGGAAGTGCCAGTACTAGCGACTGAGCCACCAGGGAATTCCCTGGCCTTTTTAAACTTCCATATCTTTCTAATTAGAGGGGCCCATTTATCTCCTAGGAGATAAAGAACTGCAAAGATTGCCAAGACCCTGTTTATCGTCAGTGGTACACTATTAAGTGTAAAGATGAAGTTAATTAGATGCCAGAAACATTACCTTGGAAAAAACATAACTTCCCAGCCTGTTTGTCTTTTCATTGGTTTAAGTCTCAACATTATCTAAGATATAATATAGTTCTATCAGTCATGGTCTTAACAGCAAACAAAGGGCACAATCATATTAACATTATTGTGGAGGGTTTATTTAAAAGAGATTCATTATAAATGTGAGGGTGAACCATAAGGGACAGTGTAGCAGAACTACAGGAACATAGGGCTAGAAGCAACAGCAGAACTGTCACTGTCCTTAGTCCCAAAAGGATGAGTAGAGGGAGAAATTGCTGGAGACAGAAAGGAGAGAGAGCCATACATGGTATCTACCTTGAGAACAAGTAATCAATGTCAATAAACACGGCTAGCTTAAGGCACCCTCTCAGGGAAAGAACAAGCATTCTGGCCTCAATCTCCTTCCTCTACTCTTCTGCCTGGAATCCCCACTGGCCAAACACAACTAGAAGTCAGGCCACACAGGCAACGATGTCCATATAGGTCAATCTTGCAAGGAGACAAGGAAAATAGAGATGGGTAGAGAGTGGATCTGGAAGGACAAATGAGAGATATCTGGCACAGTGTATATATTTTGTTCCTCAGCTCACACTTTTGTCCTGTATCACAAGGGTGAAAACGTGATCCTAACTTAGGGGATGCATAAAGTCTCCAAAGCATGAGATAATGACAGTTCACAATCACACTCTCAGACAAAACCTAAAATGTTTGATACAATTTGTGTTCTTCACATAGAGGAAAAAATTGAAAAAGGACACAATTCAGTCAAATGAAATACAGCTGCTATCTTTTCTCTCTCTCTAGTTGATAACAAGGCCTAAATTGAAAATAATAGTGGTCTTTTTCCACCACCAATGTCACAGTTTCCTAGCCTTCTGTGAGCCCCTCATCTGAACAAAATCTTCAATCCTGCAGGATACACCTCCTTGGTGGTCTTGTCTTTATCTTTATTGGATTATTAAGCTTTTTTGTTATATAGGATTATAGGATATGAAAGAGTATTAATCTAGATTCTCCAGAAAAACAGAACATATAGGAGATATCTATATCTACATCTGTCTATAGCTATGTCTCTAACATTACCTGCTTTCTATTGGTAAATCTTATATATTTTTTCTTTTCTTTTTTTTAAAGAAATTAGCTTACACTATTATGGAGACAGAGAAGTCCAACATCTGAATTAAGCAAGCTAGAGACCCAGGAGAGCAAATAATCTTTCTGAGCCCAAATCCCTGAGAACCAGGAGGTCTAATGGTAGAAGTTCCAGCTTGAGTCTGAAGGCAGGAGAAGGCTGATGTCCTAGGTCAGAGACAGGCATTCAGAGAGAAAAAAAGTATTGATATTTTAAATTTTTATTTAGCCTTCAAAGGCTTGGATGGGGCCGTTCACAATGGGGAGGGCAATCTGCTTTACTGAGTCTACCAATTCAAGTGTTATTCTCATCCACAAGCACCCTTACAAACACACCTAGAAAGTTTAACCAAATATCCGGGCCCAATGACCTAGTAAAATAGACACATAAAATTAACCATCACAAGGAGTACTGGATGTGTCCCAGAGAATCCCCTGGGATCTACACATAGTCCTTCTTGCTCTTTGTGTGGCAGAAGTCCACTTCCTCCTAGAAATTGAACTTAATCACCAGGACAATAATCTCCTTCTGTACCTATTGGTGAAGAAGTATGAAAAACACTAAAAGATCAGGTATCAGTCTTAATTTTCAATTCACTGGAACAGTTTCTCTAGTCTCTGATAAAATAATTCTTTCCTTAGGCCCAAAACTATAAAAATGCACTTAGCCCAAGGTCACAGAGATATAAATCAAATATCCATCCACTGGGTTACTAGGTATAATATTAACAGGGTTCTTGTTTCCCAGGCCTATGCATCATGGATATGTGAGAGATAGCAAATAACAAATCCTGTAGATAACCCCTTCAATGGATTGAGTGTTCCTTGTTAGCCATCTCTGTGACAGCATTTTTCCATTCTATAAAGCCAGATGTTCCTGAATGGTCAGGCACATGGTAGAGTGGTGAATTCCATGGAATTGAGATCTTTGATGCACTTTTTTGTCATAAAATGTGTCCCCTCATTAGGTGATGTAGTAGGGTGAATAGTGTCTCTTCAAAATTCACATCCACCTAGAACCTCAGATTGTGAACTTATTTGGAAATAGAAGTTTTACAGTTGTAATTAGGCAGGAATTAAAGTGAGATTATACTGGATTAGAGTAGGCCCTCAATCCAATGAGAGTTCCATTATAAGAGACAGAAAAGGACACACAGAGGCACACCGAGAAAGTGGTGTGAAGATGGGGTCAGAAAATGAAATGATACCTCTATAAGCCGAGGAATGTCAAGGATTGCTGGCAACCACCAGAAGCTAGGAGAGAAGTATTGTATGGTGTCTCCCTCAGGGCCAGAAAAATCAGTTCTACAGATATGTGTGACTTTTGGACATGCATGGGCCTATCTTATATATATACTTTCTATGTTATAATGAAATGCTAGTATACACATATAAGATTTGGTAGCTTTGATATTACCCATGTTATGATGTTAAATTTGAGTAGTATAGTCACTTGGTCACCTATGGTGTGCCATTCAGTTTCTAACAGGCCAGTAGTAAGCCAGGAGCTTCATTTCAAATAGTTGTTTCAGGGACCAAAATATGTGGGATCAGTGCCATGATTTTCCTATTGGGGCCTAGCATAGTTTCTATACAACATTTTCCTTGGCAACAGTCACTTCCAGTATCATTGGGCTGCTGAGTCATGGACTTATGTTCCACTCAAAACTTCCACATACAAAGAAATTCACTGAGCTTTGTGTCTCTTGTTTGGAAATGGTAGCACAAGGTACAGTGGCATATACCTCTTCTTAGATTGGATATTTTTGGATATTTTAAGTGTCTGAATTCCCAGACATTTCACTGATGTGATATTTCCCTGAGCCTTCATAGGGTTTACTTCCAGCATTCTAGCATGTGATGTTTTACTAAGGGATCAAAAGTGCTTTCTAGGGCTTCCCTGGTGGCACAGTGGTTGAGAGTCCGCCTGCCGATGCAGGGGACGGATGCGGGTTTGTGCCCTGGCCCGGGAGGATCCCACATGCCGTGGAGCGGCTGGGCCCCTGAGCCATGGCCGCTGAGCCTGCGCATCTGGATTCTGTGCTCTGCAACGGGAGCGGCCACAACAGTGAGAGGCCCGCGTACCGCAAAAAAAAAAAAAAAAAAAAAAAAGAAAAAAAAAAAGTGCTTTCTACATCTCGTGTACCAGGTTCAGTTGGTTATAATATGATTAGTGTAATGGACCCATGTGATGTTCTATGGGATACCTAAATGATCAAGATTCCTCTTCCTATACTATGACAAGATGAAAAAGAGATGCCAAAGTCCTGGGGTAAGACAGTAATAGTTTGGGGGAAATTCACAGTACATCCTTTGACCACATTGCATAGCTCTTCCTCAGGGCCCTCTGATCATCTCCTTAGTAAAGGTACTTCAGAACAGAGATCCAGCTTAGATTTGAGAATGGGTAAAAGGCCATAAATCTTTGCTTGGCAAATTCAAGTTACACACCTCCTCAGATGTTGATTTTTTTCCCAGTCGTCCTCCATATAATACAAGCAATACCTTATAAGGTTGGCCATTTGTTTCATTTCTAGGGACCTCGCAATAAATGTTAAATAAATAAATGAGTTAAAAATACAGTATGTCCCCTACATACGAACCTTCAAGTTGTGAACTTTCAAAGATGCGAATATGCTTTTGCGTGTCCAATCACGTTATTAGTTCACGTGTCTGGTGTACATTGTCATGAGCGTGCATCCTCTACAAGTGGCTGTGCTTTTGTGTACTTTACTGTACAGTACTGTATAGTACTGTATAGAGTACAGTATCTTTATTTCCAGCACAGGATGTCTAGAAGCAGGCATAAAAGCAGCGGTGATGTAGCAGGTACTGCTGAGAAGTGCCAGTGCCAAGTGTTAACAATGGAAACAAAAGTGAAAATAACTGAGAGAGTGGAGTCAGGCAGAAGGATGTTAGATGTCGCTCATTCTTATAACATGAATTTTTCAACCATCGGCACGATTCTAAAGAACAAGGACACGATGATGGAACATGTGAAGTCTGCTGTGCCGATGATGTCAACAATAATATCGAAGAAGCGTGGAAAAGTGATGGGGGAGATGGAGAAACTTCTCAGTGTGTGGTTGCAGGATCAGCATCAGCATCGAGTCCTGCTCAGCTTAATGCTGATTCAAGAGAAAGCTAAAAGCCTTTATGAAGACTTGAAGATGAAATGTGGCGAAGAATCAGAGGGCACATCTTTTTTTTTTTTTAAAACAAGCATCTGCCTGTTTTTTGTTGTTTTTTTTTTTGGCTGTGTTGGGTCTTCGTTTCTGTGCGAGGGCTTTCTCTAGTTGTGGTGAGCAGGGGCCACTCTTCATCGCAGTACACGGGCCTCTCACTGTCCGGGCCTCTCTTGTTGCAGAGCACAGGCTCCAGGCGTGCAGGTTCAGTAGCTGTGGCTCTCGGGCCCAGTTACTCCACGGCATGTGGGATCTTCCCAGACCAGGGCTCGAACCCGTGTCCCCTGCATTGGCAGGCAGATTATCAACCTCTGCACCACCAGGGAAGCCCCCAGAGGGCACATCTTTTAATGCCAGCCATGGTTGGTTTCATCGGTTCAAGGCTAGAGCCAACCTTCACAAGGTAAAAGTAAGTGGCAAGGCAGTGAGTGTGGATATGGTAGCTGCCCAGGAATTTCCTGAAATGGTTCGAGAAATTATTGATGAAAGCAAGTTTACCTGAGTAGGTTTTTAATGTGGATAAGCAGGACTGTACTGGAAGAGGATGCCAGACTGAAGTTAATCAGTAAGGAGGAAAAGTTGATGCCAGGCTATAAAACAGCAAAATATAGGTTAAATGTTGTTTGGTGGCAATGCTTCTGGTGATCTGAAGCTGAAGCCTCTCTTAGTTTATCATTTAGAGAACCCAAGAGCCCTTAAAAGCATAGCCAAGGACTCTCTTCCTATTGTGTGGAAGAGTAACTCCAAAGCCTGGGTTACATAGGCTGTTTTCCAGAACTGGTTTTTCCACCACTTTATCCTGGAGGTAGAGAAATATTGCTTGGAGGACATCCCATTCAACAGTCTTTTGCTGCTTGGCAAAGCTCCAGGCCACCCCACATTCATGGATGACCTTCATCTCAAAGTCAAAATACTTTAGTGCCTCTGCCACAAAATACTATGTCACTCATAGTATAGTATAGTATATACTATACTATGTCATAGTTATAGTGACTTTCAAGAAATATTATTTACGTCTCACTTTTCATCAGGCAGTAAAGGTGACTGATGAATCAGGAATAACCTTGTGACAATTTTGGAACAACTATAATATCTACAGGACCATAAAAAACATTGACTTTGCTTGGCATGAGGTTACGGCCATCACCATGAATGGAGTTTCGAAGAACCTCTGCCTGAAGTTTGTTCACGATTTTCATGGATTTGAGAAGGTGGATGAGGAGTCCAAAGAGGCCTTCAGCAACCTAGTGACCCTTAGTGAGAAGCTGCAGCTAGATCTTCAAGAGGACGACTTCATTAAACTACTTGTGGTGCAACACGAGGAGCTTACTGATGAAGACCTAATGGAATTGGAGGCCCAGAGAAAGGATGAAGAGAGACAAGAGGAAGAAGAAATAACTGAAGAACTGAAGAGATTCACAACACAGGAAATGGCAAGGGGATTTTCTTTATTTGAGGAGGCACTGTTAGTTTTTGAGGCACAGGACCCAAACGTAGAACGCTACATGAAGGAAGCAGCAGCCGTTCAGGATACAATCTAGTGTTACCCTGTCATCTATGATGAGGAAAAAAGAGCTACTACCCAGACATCACTGGACCATTTTTTCAAGAGGATAGATAGAATTGAATCCAGCAAGGAACCCGAACCTGTGCCATCCACGTCAGATGTGAGTGAAATTGCAGCTTGCCCTCTGTCTCCTATTGCTGAGGATCCTTAAGCTCTGCCATCTCCCACCTCCTCTCCCTCCTCCAGTCAGTAACTCTTCTTGCCTATTCACTCGATGCCAGCCCCTGTATGCCAGCTGTTGTACTGTACTACTGTACTTTTCAAGGAACTGTATTGTAAGATTAAAAATGTCTTCTTTATTTTTTGTGTTTGTTCTTTATGTATTATTTGTGGGGAAAGTATTATAAACTTATTACAGTTCAGTACTATATAGCTGACAGTGTTGGTTGGATACCTAGGGTAACTTTGTTGGACTTATTAACAAATTGGACATGCTCTTGCAATGGAACTCTTTCGTATGTGGGGGACTTACAGTATTTTCTATACCATTCCATTCCTCTGGTTTATTGTAGTTATTGTCTATCTTGTCTCTGACAGCTGTAAACCATACTCCTCTGGAATCCTATGATTCACATTGAAATAAGGAAACCTAACTGCATATTTGCAGCGCATCACCACCATCTTCACAGACAATGATAGCCCCCGTACCAGTGATTTCTTCATGTTTTACTGTCTTGGTGAAAGGACTGTTTTTCTGAGCCTTTCACATGATAGATCCAGTCCAAACATCCCCACTTACTGAAACTTTGAAATCCATACTATATAGTATGGCAGTTAAGTTCCAGCATGTTGACTCTATTACCTGTAAGTCATCATTGAGCCCAGACTACTACTATTCAACTGTTTTAGTCCTTTCAGGCTGCTATAACAAAAATATCATAAACTGGAAGTCTTAAACAACAAGCATTTATTTCTCACAATTCTGGAGATTTGGAAGTCAAATCAGGGTGCCAGCATTGTCAGATAGGGATCTCTTTGGAGTCTCTTTTATAAGGGCACTAATCCCATTTATGAGGCCTCCACCTTCACACTTAGTCACCCAATTCTAAGTATCTCCTGAAAGTTCCATCTCCTAATACCATCACAGTAAGGAGTAGGGTTTCAACATGCATTTTGGAGGGGACACAAACATTCAGTCCATAACACCAACATAGTGCCATTCTCAGGCCCTTAAGCCAACCCATTACTTCTCAAGTATTGGGCAAAGATACCCATATCAATATGAATGGATTTGGCAACATTGTTTTTTATTTTCCTCTCTTGGTATAACACCTATAGAGTCCATTTATTCCCCAGGTTCTTGCCAATACTAATTAGTAAGATTTTTTAAAAACTCTTTGAATTATAAACTATTTCCTCCCAAGCAGGCTTACTTCTGTCCAAGTTTTTTATTGGTTTGGAGGCAGTGAGTGGTGCTAAGTCCTAAGGAGGATCAGTAATAACTTGTGTGTCATTTAAAGGCTTTTAGGCAGAAGAGGACTACATCCACAGGGAGAGGATACTTTGAGATTTAAGGTTTCAACCTGTTCATATATACCTAAATGATTTTATTCAATGAGTCAGTGTCTCATTCCTTACTGACTTGTCTTCTCACTTGAGAAACATGGTGTGGTTGAGTATTGAAACAGCCCTGCAACTCTGCACATGTTCCAAACAGATCCAGAGCCTGGACCTGAAATCAATACTTGAATCTCCAAGCTCCAAACTCCATAAACAATATTTTTGATTGTAATAATTTATACAC
The DNA here is from genome assembly GCF_949752795.1 of Hyperoodon ampullatus. Lineage (NCBI taxonomy): Eukaryota > Metazoa > Chordata > Mammalia > Artiodactyla > Ziphiidae > Hyperoodon > Hyperoodon ampullatus. Next base: position 109,856,290 of record NC_136921.1, read on the forward strand.
CATTATTTATCATTTATGTCTCTGTCCTTTTAAAATGATGGAACCTGCAGCACTCAATATAATGTGAAGCTTTGCTATAAAGAGAGAAAGTATTTCTGGCCCAGAAATGTTTTGTTTATAGACAAAATTCCTAGGATTACATTTGAGAAGGTAAGAAGAGAAAGATTTCACATAGTTGAGAACATTAATCCAGGTCCTTATCCTATAAATACAAAAAATGATTTGAAACTGCTGTGGTGGCCTTGTGTTTCTCCACTTGTGTTCTTAATTTGTATTCGTAGCTCTTATACTCTTTTGTTCTTATGTGCATTCTTAAGGTATTATAAGAGAATCCAAGTGGTTCAATAATCACTATATGTGGTAGCAACGAAGTGACTCAGACCTTTGATTTCTCCAGGCTTTACCCTCTACCTGCGCTTCATCTCATGCCACCAGCAGTGATAATTTCAGTAATCGCAAAGCCAGATTACCATAGATCAACTGTGTCCCACCTATGTCCCATTTACCTTCTCCCTCACCCAACAAGGCTGTCATCCTACATTACTCAAGTATATGACTAGCACACACCAGAATCCAATTCTGACGGCCTCTTTCCTGAGGTCATTTCCGTACAAATTACTGTAACAGTCAGGGAAGCAGCAGGAAACAGATGGTATGCTCAAATTAGGATAATTTGAGGAGACTTTATTTACAAAGTGACTAATGACAAAGGTATAAGTGAGGAGTGGGAAACCACAAGAGACAGTGCAAGAATCTGGACGTAACAGCAGCAGCAGAGCTGTCATCATTAGCCATGAGGAGATAAAGGGAGGTAGGGCGCTCCAGCCAGCCTGAGGTTACATCAATTAGAGAAAACCAGAGGATCAATTCCTTCAGTCCAATCTCATCCAGCCTAATAATTTCTTCCTGGCCCATTTTCTTCAATTCTCAGCTCAAAACCCAGGGTGTGGAGAAAAGGGAACACTCTTACATGGCTGGTGGGAATGAGAATTGGTACAGCTACTATGGAGAACAGTATGGAGGTTCCTTAAAAAACTAAATAGAATTACCATATGACCCAGCAATCCCACTACTGGGCATATACCCTGAGAAACCATAATTCAAAAAGAGTCATGTACCAAAATGTTCATTGCAGCTCTATTCACAATAGCCCGGAGATGGAAGCAACCTAAGTGTCCATCATCAGATGAATGGATAAAGAAGATGTGGCACATCTATACAGTGGAATATTACTCAGCCATAAAAAGAAACGAAATTGAACAATTTGTAATGAGGTGGATGGACCTAGAGTCTGTCATACAGAGTGAAGTAAGTCAGAAAGAGAAAGACAAATACCGTATGCTAACACATATATATGGAGTCTAAGGAAAAAAATATGTCATGAAGAACCTAGGGGTAAGATAGGAATAAAGACAAAGACCTACTAGAGAATGGACTTGAGGATATGGGGAAGGGGAGGGTAAGCTGTGACAAAGTGAGAGAGTGGCATGGACATATATACACTACCAAACGTAAGGTAGATAGATAGTGGGAAGCAGCTGCATAGCACAGGGAGATCAGCTTGTTGCTTTGTGACCACCTAGAGGGGTGGGATAAGGAGGGCGGGAGGGAGGGAGACGCAAGAGGGAAGAGATATGGGAACATATGTATATGTATAACTGATTCACTTTGTTATAAAGCAGAAACTAACACACCATTGTAAAGCAATTATACTCCAATAAAGATGTAAAAAAAAAAAAAAAAACTCATCTCCTCAAAGATTTTCCTTGCCTGTCTCTATAACATAGCTCCACCACCTCCCTCTCCTCAAGTAGCCTATTTTTTATGGCATGTATCAGCATTTGGCATTATTTTTTATGCTTCTTCTCCCACTACAGCCTTACGTTCTAGTCAATTTCATGACTGTAGGAATTACGTCTATCTTATTCTTTGTTGTTTCCTCAAAAATCAGAAGAGTATCTGGCATATAATAAACAATAAATCAATATTTGGCAAGTGGTGTGATGAAGAAATGTTTGAAAATGTTTAAAAAAGAATGTTGAAGACTGAGGATAATACTGATCATTGATTGCAGAAGAAAAGATGAATTACAGAAAGTGATTAAAGAGTAAATTAAATTAGAACTGGGAAAATGAGGGAAAAGAGATAAAATGATGTCACAGTGTCAAACATGGGGGAATGAAACCATTTGTAATGCTTTTGTAGATAACTTGGAAAAGACACTCTCTTGTGGAAATTATAGATTTAGTCTTGGAAATGTTTAAAGGACTTTCTTCAAACCTGATGCTTCCAAGTGAAATGTTTGAAAGACATATGAAATAACAAATTGTCTACTAAGGGACTACTTCAAGAGTCAACAACATAGAAGTTATATGAATAATAACAATCACATATTCTACACGCCTCAAACGTCTAATGTTTTGTTTAAACCAAGCCATATCAACAAACCAGTCAAGGCATATTTACTGAAATCTTTCTGTAGGTCCAACTTCACTTCATGAGTCACTAAATTTTTTTTTATAGTGTAATACAAGTGAGGTTTTTTAGAACAATTTAAAATCTAGCACATCTATTTAAGTAGCAACAAATTTAATCTTTCATTTTTCTGAAGCATGTTCAGATATAAAGTCAGTAAAATAAGCAAACAAACAAATGCACATTTCAATAGCTGAAATGAAGAAAGAAGAAAAGAAAAAGAAGGAGGGATGAGGAAGAAAGGAAGAACAAGGAAGGCAGAAAAAGTCTGGAACACACACCAGAATGTCCTGAGCTGCTTTCACATAACATCCCACTGATTCCTCACACAGCTCCTGGAGCTAGATATTACTGATTTCTCAATTTGAAAAATTTTCAAGTGAGGATGAGAAAAAATAGGTAAATTTCATAAGTCATTTTGTTACGAGAGCTAGAAATCAAATTCTCATTCCACTCCAAATCTCCCAAACCTTCCACCACTCACTGGTTCTTCCACATGAGAAGAAAGGATGTTAAGTCATCAATCATTACACTTGTATTACATTTGAGGCCAGGAGGCTTTTCCTAAAAAACAAGGAAGAGTAGATACACACTACATAATCCTATTTAGAAAATAGCAATTATTTATTCCTATTGCCTTTGCTTGTCTCCTACATATATTCTAGCATTTTAGTAGGATTGACTGTGTTTGATTTAAATTTACAGGAGCTAGGATCACCAACTCTCTTGGACTTATCATTCAAAAGTCTGTCCTCCTTGTCATCTTCCTCCTCCCTATCCATTTGCCTTGTTTCTCTTTTCCAGGCCATCCCTTCTGCTTTCTGCTTCCTCAGATGATTTGGGACTGCAGAAAGCCTGGAATCAGAGCTCCCTCCCTGGGTGGACAGGCAGAAAGTGTGGAGGTAAGAGTGATGCCCAGATCTTGGAGAAACTCCATCATTCTGACAGCAATTTATAAAATTTCACCCACTTAATTATTTGATAGACCAGATGAAACATATAGCAATTCTTATTACCAAATAGCTTTTAATTATTAGCACACTGTTTGTCCAATAGCATGGAGGCATTGGGCTGGCATTGATACACGTGGTCCTTTTTGTCCTTGAAGTGTTACAACATCATGGGAAATATAGACAGAGAATTGTGTGAGTGGGTGTTGTAGATGCACGGGGGAGGTGATTCATTCATCCTGCAGGTATCAAAGGAGGTCTTCATGAAGGAGATGATACATGGACTGAGTCCTAAAGAATGATTAACATTTGCCAGTCAATAGAACAGTGTAGGAAAAAGGTAAAGGGATACAAAGTTATATAATAAAGTTAGATTACTGTCTTCCTAGGCAGAAAACATGCCAGAGAGTCCACTGTAAGAATTCAATTACTTCATCAAATGACCTCATTGATGTGGTCCTGAGTACAACATAACACTTCAATTACTTAATACTAGATTAGTGAGCCCACAGGTATTACTATTTTTTGAGGGGTGGTAGATCTGTGAACTACCTATATTTAGAAATGTGAAATGTCTTCTAACTTCCCCTTGTAATAAGATGAACTTTGTTATTTTTCTGAAAAGTTAAAATTGTATTCAGGTCAGATTTTTCTTTTGTGTCTGGCTCTGAAATGTAACTTTTGCATCAGGAATTTGAGAGGGACAATGTTTCTTTGGTATGAACAAATCACACAGGAATGCAATGCAACCTTTGTTGATTTGACCCTAAATCATCCTCCTTCCACTCATCCCCTCATTGTCTGACAGTCCCCACTGCCTTGGCAAATTAGCTATCTTCCCCTATGATGTTATCACATTTCCTCCACTAAAACGTATTATGGCATCACTGATAATGTCTGATGTTCTAACGCTCTTGCTCACCATTACTCCCAAATGTTGTTGCAATTTGATTACCCTCATAGTGCAAACACTGTATTGTGTGGAGATAGAATAGTTATCCTTCATGTGTACTCTAACTGCCATGCATTACCTTTTACTCTGTAGATGCTGCTTGGAAATATGACTCCAGTGGCTAGTTACTGGGAGAATTTATAGCATACTTTCTAGAAACCTATAAAAAAGACAAATCTCACTATGTAAGACTTTGGTTCTTTTTTTTTTCTGGTTTGTCGTATTTTATATGTTCTATTTTGTACTTTGTGATCTAAAATATAACTCAATATTGTAGCAGATTTCACATGGTTAAAAATGGCATGGAGAGATCTGAAAATATACCAATGTAGCAGCTAAGCTTGTCTGACATACACATTGAGATTACAGGGAAGCATGTTTTTCCCTGTCAGAATGTGACTCCTCTTTGTAAAAGTTGCTCTAGAGACCTGTTTATCTAATATCTGGCTTCTTTCAGCATACATTTTTCAATGTTGTTTTTTTCCCCCAAGAAAACAAATGATTAGACTTTTTATAACCAATTGGGAATTTTGAAACAATATATAGTGTAAAGTGGTATTGATATTCACCTAAATATCAAGTTCTCAAATATCCACCAAATTTTTAGTTAGCTATTCACACCAGTTTTGGCCATTTTAATCTAATTATACAGGTATAACTAGTTTAAGAATTCAGAATGATGAAGGTGTAATGCAGCAGATATCTGTGTTAGACATCTTATAGCTTTTAAATGATTTAACCTTCATTACAATCTGTTGAGGGAGATATTATTATCCCTACTTCCTGGATGAGTCATCTGAGACTCAAAGTTTAATTGAGTTAGATAAGTTTATATAGCTACTAAATGGCAGGTAAAGGAAATATTTAACCTGAAGCCCTTACATTTTTTCTCATACATATTGCCTTTAGCAAGGGAGGCTCAGTTTCAGTATCATAAAGGATCTTTTTCATATGACTTAATCCATTGGACAATATCCAGGAAACTCAGTCTTTCTTGGGTCTCAGACTTATCCTTGTTCGAGATGGAGGATAAGTTAGTGGGTTAGGAAGAGGAGTTGGGGTTGGTATCGAATTAGTAAACTGCTCCTAATATTTGATGCCAAATTGTTTTCTTAACGACAATCTATAAAACATTCAACAACATATAGAATTATAACCCCCCAGGAAAGTAACTCAACTTAAGAAATGGCTTGCAAATGAATTAGTGATTTGAATACAGTAAATATAAATTCTAATTCAGGTAAGTAGGTACATGTGTAGTTAAAGAAACTTGTGACAAAATAAATTGTATCATTGCCTAAATGAAGAATTCATTCAAACCAGAGTGGTCTTTATGGAGTCTAGAAATTTGGAAGTGAAGGGAGGATGAAAGAATTCATCTCTTAAGACCAACATGGATAGACTTGGAGAGCATTATGCTAAGTGAAAGAAGTCAGATGGAGAAAGACAAATACTGTATGATATACATGATATAAATATATATACTCAGTTCAGATAATATTCTCTATAATTTTGTACATCAATATTTTTCACTCAAATTTATATTATCCTATTTTTCCATATCGTTAAACATGTATTTCAAAACCATGATTATAATGATACATAACATTCCATCACATGGACATACTGATTTGTTGTTTGGATCTTGTACCAAAGAAATTTCATATTTTGTGTATGATTAAGAATACTGATTACTGTCCTAAAATCTTTGCACTTATCTCTGATTACTTCCTCAGAAGAAATTCATAGATGTAGCTATACTGGACGGAAAGATATAAATATTTTGAAGGCTTTTGATAGTTCTGCCAAATCGACTTCCATGGAATTAGTACTAATTTATTCCCATCCTTAAGATATTGGCATATTAATGTGATTTTAAAAATATATGTTTTCATATGTTAATTAGCCATTTATATTTTTATTAGATGATATTTTGTTCATATTCTTTGACAATTTTTCTCTGATGATGCAGAGTGGTTTTATCGTAGATTTTTAAGGCTTCCTGTGTATCAGGGGTATTAACATTTTTATCTTGAATATGTCAAAAATTGATCCTACTTAAGTTTTTATGGTAATATTTAAAGCATTTTTTTAGTTTTGTTTTTTTTTTAAATGGTGCTCTAGATTTTCCAGGAATTTTCTTTATGTTGTATCCCTGTGCACTTATACTGAGCAAGACTTACCTAGTTTGAGTACAGTTTTACATGTGTTCCTTATGGTTTCATTTGCATTTAATTCCTCAGTTAGTCGAGAATTTATATTGATCTGTGTTAGATATATAACCGGTTGATATAAAATATACTGACAACTGGGTAAATTAAACTCTGTTTGGTCTTCCTTACATCCATTTTTGCTCCTTTTCAATCTAATCTCCACGTTACAACCAGAGTAATTTCATATCTCTAGTCCTTAATTTTCTCATATTTAGCATGTGACCACAAAGAAGAAATAAACACAGACTCTAACTCCTTGCATTTTATAAGTTTATTGTGAAGCCAATGTCAATTTATAAGCTCAATTAAACAAAATTTAACTGTCAGACGACAGCTCAAGGAATGCCATCTGGCAATGTTTGGTAAATAGCAAATGAGAGACATTGTGAAACATATACAGATGCTCAAAAGAAAGAGTGCTTGATAGAACTGGAATGCCTAATAGAATTCCTAATAAACCAGGATGAATTTCAGTTTGACCTTGAGGTATAAGTAGGATATACTTAAATCAAATTAAATTGTAACAAAAGAAATGGCAAAAGAGAGTAGAGAATGATATTAGTAATCCTGGCATTTGTGGGGGAAAAAGAGTATAATAGATCTTGTTTTAGCAAATGATTTTTTTTGTTGCCACATATTTACAGCATATAAAAATGGGAGTTGGTAAGGCTTAATTGGTGGCTTAATTATGCTACAGACTCGCTATAGATATACTGAGACACATTGGCCTACAGGTTTAAGAAATAATTTGGTTTGGAAAGAAATTGCCATGGAAAACAATTTTCAATAACCTTTGCTGGTCAGAATAACCTCCGATCTGTGTTCTGCTGAGTCAATTTTGCTTCTTATACATTTCACTCAGTTGTCATGCCAACCTCCCAATTCTTCTTAATGTGAAGATGGCTGGATGTTAACCTGGGCATTTGGAAAGATAAGTTGTTAACTTCCAAACAGAAGTGATGATTTAGGTTGCATTGAGTGAGTTGCTAAATGTCCATTCTAGTCATTTCAGTCTTCCCAAATTTATAAATCCTTCAGATCACACATTGCTTCCTTCTGAGAAAATAAAACTTGACTCAACTATGATAACAACTGAAAAGCCCTCCACGTTTTAGTATTTTTCACTGGTTAAAAGTCCCAGTGAACTTTGGTACCAAATTCTTTGGTACAAGCCTTATCCTAATATCAGGGTGGATTGTTGAGTCATATTGCTTATCAAGGGGATAAATTTCAGGAATGTTTTGATTGTTCATTATTTTGAAAGGGTATATGTCACACTTTGTTCAAGGGACCTTCTCAATTTCAGGTATTTTAGTTATTCATTTCAGGAAGTTAATTTATTTTGTAAGTAAAAATATTTGCATAAATTAATAAACATATTTTCTTAAATTACTGAGGGAGAGGGCTTCCCTGGTGGCACAGTGGTTGAGAGTCCGCCTGCCAATGCAGGGGACACGGGTTCATGCCCAGGTCCAGGAAGATCCCACATGCCGTGGAGCGGCTGGGCCCGTGAGCCATGGCCGCTGAGCCTGCGTGTCTGGAGCCTGTGCTCCGCAACGGGAGAGACCACAGCAGTGAGAGTCCCGCGTACCACAAAAAAAAAAAAAAAAAAAAAAAAAAAATTACTGAGGAAGAGAGAGAAAGAGAGGGAGAGATTTTCTTAGTTCAGAAAATATGGCCACTTTTCAAAAGAATCTATGAAATGGTTCTCTCTCTAGCTCTTCTTTTGAAATAGAAATATAATATACATGATAAGCAAAAACCACTCAATTAATTGAATCTGGAAGCCAATTTCTCTCAATGTTCATTTGTTCATGGATTGTGTTTTACTGAACCTGGTAATTTACTGTTTGGCAAATCCTCAAAATGTTAAACATAGAGTTGTTATATGACCTAACAATTCTACTCCTAGGTATTTATTCAAGAAAACTGAAAACATGTCCACACAAAAATCTGTACATGAATGTTCATAGCAACATTATTTGAAAAAGCTTAGAAGTGGAAACAACCCAAATTTTCATCAACATATAAATGGATAAACAAAATGCCATTTATCCACTCAATAGAGTATTATTCACAGTAAAATGGAATAAGTAAGCCACAACATGTATGAACCTTGAAACTGTCATTAAATGAAAGAAACTGGTTACAAAAAATTCACATATTGTTTGATTCCATTTATATGAAATGAACATCATAGGCAGATCCATAAAGACAGAAACAAATTTGTGGTTGCCAGGGGTTAGGTGTAGTGGGAAGTGGAGACTGATGGCTAATGGTTTTTGAGTTACATTTTGGAGTAATGAAGATGATCTGAAATTACAGAGCGGTGAAGGTTGCACAACTTGTTGAATATACTGAAAACCACTGAATTATATGTTTTCAAAGGGTGAATTTTGTGGTATATGAATTATATCTCAAACCATTATTTTTAAAAAAGTCATTCAGTCTCTCCTAACTCTCTCTTATCAAAATGCCCCAAAGTTCCCCAGTGTGTGCTCTCCACATACTTCCTCTATCCTTTGTTGCAGCAAGCTGAAGAAACTTATGTTTTACTGACTCCAGATGTATTCCTTACGTCTTTGGCTGGTGAATTTTACCTGTTCTTCAAACTTCAGTTGAGGTAATCCTTAATTACCAGTTCCTCAATTGACAATAATAATAACCATGGTGTATATTCAACATGATTTACAATTTGCAAAGATTTTGTTTGTTGTTGTTTTCTTTTAACCTTGTATCATGCAATCTTCTCAAAGGCTCACTGAAGTATTACTATTAGACTGTAGGCTGTAAAGAGTTAAAGAGGCTATTTGCCCAAAGTTACAGGGCTTGTTGTGGTGGTTTCCAAACTTGAACCTGAGTCACCAGATTACAGAATGTTGGATTTCATTTTGAGTTTGTTCCAAGGAATAATCACTTTGTTTTAATTTTTCAAGATACAAAGTAACACTCACTTTTCTTAGTGGATAAACCTATATTTTTTCTGCCAAAATTACTGAGGGTTTAATTTTTTCTCTAAATCAATTTCATCCTTTAATGTATAAGACTGAACTCCTGTGGCTTTCCTTGGTAACAAGTCATAAAGAGGTAATTTATGTTGAAATGCTATAACATTTAACAAGAAGGCATCTCACCCTGTAACCAGGAAAGGCAATGTAATTTTATATTCTTCCCCCTACCCCCCCCCCGGAACCACTAGGTATTGTGACTATAAGTCCAACTTGGTCAGGTGAGAAAATCTGGATTGTTTTTCCCTCCAGAATAAATTGCAAAAGACATTATAAAAGTAAGATTGTGTTGTTTGTATCTTGAAACCCCCTTTTCTTTCTTTTTTTTTTTTTTTGCGGTACGTGGGCCTCTCACTGCTGTGGCCTCTCCCATTGCGGAGCACAGGCTCCAAACGTGCAGGCTCAGCGGCCATGGCTCACGGGCCCAGCTGCTCCATGGCATGTGGGATCTTCCCATACCGGGGCACGAACCCGTGTCCCCTGCATCAGCAGGCAGACTCTCAACCGCTGCGCCACCAGGGAAGCCCCGGGAAGCCCCTTGAAACCCCCTTTTCAATTTCATTTTATAGATTCTCAAAATACAAGTTGCAAGTGAACACTCTTATTATTATTCCAAATAGTACTGTTGCCCAGTTATTTATGCAGTGACTTACCAGTGCATACATTACATTTTACAAATAGTTTTGATTGCAAAAGTAAGCTTTTATTTCATTTAAAAGTTTTCTTCTCCTATCAAATAGAACTCTTTATAGGTCTAGATTTGTTGTGTTTTTCTTTCTCTTCTGTCTCCTACTGATTTCAGTAATCTGTTTGTTGGAATACTTTTTTTTTCATCGTGGTTTATTTTGGGTTTGATTTTGGCTTCTCTCAAATAAAGCTACTAATTAAGTTTCTTTTCACATTTTTTTCCAGTAGAAAATTATAATCAGGGTCCAATGTGGTAAAATTTGAAGAGATAGTTATGAGTAGTCAAATCTATTCTATTTATTTAATTTCCTTCAGTACTTTTGTTGGAAAGAGCTTGAAATTAAGAGTGAGATATGTAAGATGTCTTATAGTCTACTATTTACGTATGATGTGACTCAAAAAAAATCACTTCAGTATTATGAAGCCAAGGATTCCTTACTGTATGATGGAGATATTAATATCAATCTTGAGAGATTAGTCTAAGAAGTAAGTCCCTGGTGGGCTGACAAGAATCAGGAAAGCAAACATATTAGTCAAGGGTGACCAGGCCCAATCCTGCCACCATACTTTTGATACATTTATGTTCTTAACAAGAAATTGCCAAATTCAAATTTTGGACTCATATAACAACAGCTTGTATTAAAATGGCCTCACCTGGTTTGAAAAATTCAAGTTTTCTTTTAGCCAGTATTTATTTCATTTGTCCTCCCAATGGCACTCTGACACTGATAGTATATATATGTACATGGAGTATTATCTGCCTATAACACATACAGAAAAACTAAGGAAGAGAAGAAGAGCAGTCAACTTGAGACTGTGTGGGAAAGGCAGTCATGCAGAGCCTGGCACCCCTGCACAGTTTCATAAGAGTATGCTGCTGTGGTTCTGGAACATTTCCTTATGCAGACATAAAGAGTCCTCAGAGCCCGTGCTGGGCATATTGCTTTGTTTAGGACTACCTCTTCCTGTTCCAGATTTGATGTGTACATCTTTGTTCTGCCTGTGTTATGGTGGCATGTGGCTAACCCCACTGCTGTATCTGTTGCTGGCGGTGGTCCTCTGCCTGGAGCACAAGAAGAGTGTGTTGAGACCATCTCCCTGCATTGGCAGTAAGGTGGAACCCTTTGGCCATAAAGGACCAATGCTCACTATAGACGCTGACCTTGCTCTGTCTTTTCTCTGAGTAAAGCATTGTTCCATCCAGTGCCTGTGTGACTCATGTCTTTCTTGGCAGCCTCTGAACCTGCAAGCCAAGTGGTGGGGTCGACGTCCTGGGACTGCTGCTCTCCCTGCTGGTAGACGTTATTATGCTCTTTGCTATATTCCACAAGGTGGAACTCCACCCCTAGAGGTGGGAACAAGTGTCACTTGCTTCACAATGTGTGAGTGGCAATGGCAATGGTCATGCTGCAGCCCTTGGTGCTGCCATTATTATTATTATTATTTTTGGCCGTGCCACTTGTGGGATAGTCCCCCGACCAGGGATCAAACCCGTGTCTCCTGCAAGGGAAGGGTAGAGTCCTAACCACTGGACTTCCAGGGAATTCCTGGTGCTGCCATCATTAACTTGGGTGTGACTAATAAAATCCCCATCTCTCATATTGCTGTCAATCCACATATTGTTACTTATTGCTAGAGAAATATGGCAGCTCTTTTTGGCTGTTTTTAATGTTAAGAGTTGATTTTTTTTTTTGCTGTATACGGGCCTCTCACTGTCGTGGCCTCTCCCGTTGCAGAGCACAGGCTCCGGATGTGCAGGCTCGGTGGCCATGGCTCATGGACCCAGCCGCTCTGCGGCATGTGGGGTCTTCCCGGACTGGGCACGAACCCGTGTCCCCTGCATCGGCAGGTGGACTCTCAACCACTGCGCCACCAGGGAAGCCCAAGAGTTGATCTTTTTAAAGCATCATTCAATGTGATTTTCCTTCTTAGGCATGATGTCAACATACTGCTTTTAGAAGGTGAGTTTTAACATTCTTTAAAAGTTTTCCTACTCCTTCTTCATCAAAGTGATTTGGAGGATTTATTCCTATTTCTTTAAGGCAGTGATTGCTACTTCATATTTTACAGATTCTAGACAATAATTTCTTGTATGTGTTTATCTTTTTCTGAATTTTATTCATTGTTTCCAATGTGAGAAATAGTACCTGAATCCTGAGTACTCCATCTGTTTATTTGTCAGTATGCTCAAGAAATCTTCATGTAATATTGGATTTTAAGTTTTGTGGGCATCTGGCCTGAAGAGTTTATTCTTTTTGCTTTATCCCTTGAAAACTAATTTTAGAAATTCTGTGACATGCCCTTGAAATTATTAAAGAACAACATTGGGAATGACATAGAATCCATAAGAGGGCACACAGTGTGAGTTTACTTTCCCTTTGTGAAGGCCTTACATTCTACATCAATGTTGTTCAATAACATTTTCTGATGATAGAAAAAATTGTATAACTAAGTTGCTAGTCAGTATGGTAGTCACAGGCTACATGTGGCTATTGAGCATTTGAAATGTGGGTAGTGCTAATAGGAACTAAATTTTAGATTTCACCTAAATCTAATTAACTTTAAATCTAAATAGCTACATGGGGCTAGTGTTTACCATGTTTAAAGAACAGTTACAGGCCTTATATATTATTATGTGTGCTTTATACAATCTTTGACATTACTTGTCAGCAAAATGGTTCATCCAAATCCAGAAGAGTTACAGAAAACTAATCAAAAATCAATGTTATAATGGAAGCAACATGAAACTTGAAGTCATACAGAACCTGGTTTACATTGAAGAAAGCCACTTAATCTATATAAAAGTCTCTATAAAAGAAGATTAGAATTCCTTTCTTTATAAATGTGTGGAGTGGTGGAATTAAATCAAATCAAATATGTATGAAACTCGAGCAAAAATAAAGGACTTAATCAGAATTAGTTTTCTTACATTTCCACTACTGTGAGGATCTAGAGTTTTATCACAGGGCACTTCCCACTGGTCAGCTTGGGAGTTCTTCTCCAATAGGGATGTGGATACCTACATGCTTTTTTGTAAACACACAATGATAATATATGTTTTTAGTAGCGTGTTAAGTATCTTGATTCATAGTTCCCTTGTAACAGAAGCACATGTTCATATTCAATTTATGATTAATTTTAGTATTTGCCTCTTGCTTAGAAATTATATATATTTGAGTTTGGTTTTAATAACGTATAATTGAACAAGTAAGAGCAGGGAGCTACTTTGTACCCTGTGGATCTTTTTTCTTTATTAGTCAGTATTCTTTCAGGAACACTGAAGCAAGTATAAAGATAATTATTTGCATGTATCGGAAGTTCAGAGAGAGAGAAGGGAGTAGCAAATTAACTCAGATGTTAGTATTTGTGATAAACGACAGCCCCTGGCCCGCACAACCCAGCTGGATGAGTTACAGTGAGGAGGAGTTGGAGCCTTCAAAGTTGGAGGAGGTGGTACATGGCCAGTACTGGAGTTAACAGGGGTGCAGCTACCATTTTGGGAGAACAAAGAAATTTGAGTCTTGTGATTGAAGCTAGAAATTCTTAGCAGATGCACACATCTAGAAATGCTGCCAGACAAAACAGAGAGGAAGGAAGTGGCTTCTCTCATGCTCTTGCCATCTGATCTCCCATTAATACCTCTTATTGGTGGAAACTAACAAGAAGCCAGCTGTGAAGGGAGACTGAGAAGTGAAATCTGCCTACTCTTAGCCACAGCATTAAGGGACAAGGAAGTTGTATGAGAGGCTGAAAAAAAAAAAGGCTTATAACTGCATATCTTCTGTCAAAGTAATAAAACTTACAAAAATTATATAACTTGTTTGTTTGCCTGCTGATCTTAAAGGTTCTTGGATCTGTCTGGCTATATTTTTTAGAACATTCTTCCTCTTCATCGTTTTAAATATTTCTTCTTTCAATTTACCTGTCTTCTCATTTCCAGTATTCCAATTATGAACAAATTAGACTATTTGAGGTTGTCCCATAGTTCTTGGATTCTCTTTTATCTATTATTTTCTGTGTGTTTCTGTTTGGTTAGTTTCTGTTGATGTCTCTACAAGCTGACGTATTCTTTTCTCTGAGTTGAGTCCACTGATAAGCCCACTGAAGGCATTCTGCATCTCCATTACTGTGCTTTCCTTTCATCTCATTTCCATTCAATATTTTCATGTAGTTTTGATATCTCTGCTGAAAATTCCTGTCAGATCTTTTCTCATGTACCTTTCCATTTGCATCCTTAAATGTCCTTAAATCTTTAATTTTAAACTTCTTTTCAGATAGTCTTAGCATTTGTGTAATATGTGAGTTTTGTTTAGTTGATTACTTTGTCTCTTGGAAGTATGTTATTGGTTTTTTCAGTTTGTTTTGTTTTTTGCTTTGTGTTTCCACGTGCCTTATAATCTTTGTTCTTTAAATCAAGACCTCTTGTGTGGGACAGTAGTGACTAAGGTAAATAGATTTTATACCTGAAAATAGGTGGCGTGCCTTTCTATCTGCTTTGCCTTTATTATAGGGGCTTGGTTTAAGTTATTTAGGAATTGGGTTGGGTTTGAGATTCAATGTTGCTATGGTTGCCCTCCTATGTCCACCAGCTTTACATTTATCTAATGATACCTCGTGTTTGCTGTGGGAGCTGCATTGCCAGATTTTTCTCAGTGTCAGCTCCACTATGATTTTTAGGCCTTCCCTTAACACTCTGTATCAAAAGAGTCTTATCAATCCTCTTGCAACTCTCCCAGCTTTTCTTTTCATTAATTAATTAATTCATTTATTCATTCAACAACAATTTAGTGGGTACATGTTCTATGTAAGACAGGGCAAGGCCCTCTCTCCTTTATATTTCAACTTGGAGTGTTAATATTTTTATTCTACCAACCTTTAGGACTATTTTGACTACTTACAACAATAGGAAAACACTTTTGGAAATTTGGTTTCAGTTGAATTTCATTCACAGATTAACTGGTGTGGACATAACTACTTTAGATAGTAAATATTCTAATCCAGAAGAGGAGCATGTTTACTATTTTTTAAAGTCCTCTTTTATGTCCTGAGGTGACATTTTATAGTATAATTTATTATGGAAAATAATAATAAAAACTAACTTGCTGGAGTTGTCCTTAGGCAAGAGATCATTTGATAAGGATACTTCCTAAGTAAAGAGAAAAAAAGAAATTAAAACATCACATATTTTGCCAATATGACAGGCCCAAAACAATTTGAATGAAGCTGAATCAATAAATCAACACTGGTGATTTAAAATATCAATGCTTACTGTTAGTAGAAAATGAGCTCCTGCTTTTCTCCCTCATATTAAATTTTTGGTCTAGACTTGAGCAAAAAAGAAAAAAAATTATTTCAAAAATAGCCAAAATGTGCTTAATTCTATAAGATTATAACATATTTATATGTTCTTTATACAATTTTTGATTTATACATATTAACATAATTATTATTAAATTTAATGCATAATTAATTATAAATGTTATTCTAATATTAAGTAATTCTAATTTAGGATAAATTGTATTCTAATCAATTTCTATTATTTAGAAATTTTATTCATTCCATCAGTTCTAATTATTACCTCTTACCATAATTTTAAAATGTTTAAATATTTAAAGTGTACATATATACCTAAATATATATAAATCTATATTTACAGCTATACCAACCTCAAATCTGAATGTACAATATCTACATCTCTATCCCTATCTATCCAGCTCTCCATCTATCTATCACGGGTGTATGTTAAGTGGAGCTCCGAAAATCTGTATGTTAAGACTTAGATCTCTCTTCAGACAACCAGTGCTGAATTTTGAAATACTGACCTGACAGTTTGCTGTATAAGATATTCTGCAGCTCTAAATACAACATGTCCTTAATTTAAGTTTTTCTCCTATGAACTCAAGACAAACTTTTCTCCTGACTCCCTGTTTATACTAATGGTAGCACCAACCCCCCATCTTAGCCTTATACTTAATTTAATCTCCAGAAACCGAAGGCTCTAAACTTTCTATTCCACAAATAACAGGACTTTTGGTCAAATTTTATATTCCCAGAATAATCCTTTACTGAATGTCTCCCTTTCTTACATAAAAATGCAGCTGTTGCATTTCATTTATCTGTTCAACAGATGCTAGTAAACATCTACTCTTTGCCAGGCATTAAGAAAATAGGAGGGGATAGAAGTGATATTCTTCCTGTCTTGAGCTCAGAGATCTTAGAGTCTAGCTGAGAAGCCCAATATTAAATAATTGCATTGTGATTTACTGACATCCATATATTGTTAAGCTATTCTATCCCACTTGCCCTGCAGGAGAAAATAAAATATCACCTCCATCCAAAGAATTTTCCCTGACCCTATTCCAAAGTCCTCATAAGCCTGGTGGTTTACACTGTGTTTAGAAACTAACACAACATTGTAAAGCAACTATACACTAATAAAATTACTTTTAAAAAATACACTGTACTGGGCTTCCCTGGTGGCGCAGTGGTTGACAGTCCGCCTGTCGATGCTGGGAGGGCGGGTTCGTGCCCCGGTCCAGGAGGATCCCCCATTCCGTGGAGCAGCTGGGACCGTGAGCCATGGCTGCTGAGCCTGCGCGTCCGGAGCCTGTGCTCTGCAACGGGAGAGGCCACAACAGTGAGAGGCCCGCGTACCACAAAAACAAAAACAAGAACAAAAACAAAAAAACCCACTGTACTTATAACTTTTTAGCCAATTTAAAAATTTTAATACTATTTAATTGATTGTAAGTTCATCAAGTATATTTAACTCTGAATATCCAATAGTTCCCGGAACTGATAGGAAAAAAATATATGAATTTAAATGTGTATAAAATTGTGAACATGTCATGTTTTATTAGAAAGAGAATATTTTCAAATTCCTTTCTGCTCTGTTTTCCTGCTGTTTTCATTGTTTTTATTCTTTATTCCCAAGAAATTGTAGAGTTGTCATGCTGCCTTATAATTATTCACTAACATTGTGTGACACATGTTGGCTTATTTTATTACATGTTACAAGGATAACAATAATATCGAACAAGTGTATGGTAAACAAATGAGCCCAGAAATTACTCCAGGGTAATTCTTCCCATCTTTTTTGTGAATGAATGTAGCAGGTGAGCATACAGAATAACTAGAGCCTGTCTAATGCATTCTGATACCGTGTGTGTGTGTGTGTGTGTGTGTGTGTGTGTGTGTGTGTATGTTTCAAACTTACAGAAGTTAGTAACTTAAATGAAAATAATAAATGCACAGTACATGCTATGTAAGTGTATATATTTTAAAGATGAGAATGGAATTTCATTGCTTAATCATTTTCAGATTCATCACACTTTTATGCAAATTCAAACTATCTCTCCAATGCAAATTCTCTCCAGGGAATGACAATATGCTACCACTGAGGATAACATAAAGAATATGTCACATACTAAGTAAGGTAGCAGAATTACAACCCTTTTCTCTGGGAAATTTAATTTTAATGAATTACTTTTTGAAATTCCTGAGTTTTCAGGCTACCAAAAGTTATGTTTTATTAGAGGACTGCTGGTAATGGCGGTGTTATTCTTAAAAAGAAGGTGTAGGGCTTCCCTGGTGGCACAGTGGTTGAGAGTCCACCTGCCGATGCTGGGGACACGGGTTCATGCCCCGGTCCGGGAGGATCCCACATGCTGTGGAGTGGCTGGGCCCGTGAGCCATGGCCGCTGAGCCTGCACGTCCGGAGCCTGTGCTCCGCAACGGGAGAGGCCACAGCAGTGAGAGGCCCGCGTACCGCAAAAAAAAAAAAAAAAAGAGGGTATAATAATGTCACAGATAATGATATTAAAAAGTTGCTTAGTCTTAATATTAATAGTAAACCTATTTATTTCCATGAATGAAAATAATCCTGAGTGGGCACAAATGGTATTATTGGTCAGATGACATTTTTATAAAATAAAGGTAGACTGATAGAGCAGTTGCTAAGTGAGTTGCACCTGGTGATTCTATTTTATTCTTGGTTAACAGCTATTGTTTTGCTTTCTCATGTTCATTTAGAGGAAATGTCAGTCACACACTTAAGTTGACCTTGTTCTCAGAGGTCTTAAAATATAAACAAACACATATTTACCCTTCAACATAAGGCCTGCAAAAAAATAAATATTTGTTACTGTCTTTTCTGGTCCTGTCTTCCACACTTCACCTTACATGGCTTATTAAACTATCTCACTTCTGAAGTTTTGGTATTCACACATAGCTTTTGATGAATTTGCTAAATGGCAGTTAAGCAAGTTAACCAGATTGGCCACATCTTTGATCCTGTGCCCACGTATCAATTAAAAATTAGCCAAAGCTTGTCATTCAAACAGTACTTGGAGTTGTCATTTTCTGACCCTATAATCAGAGTCTGGCCAGCAACTCTGAACTTGAGAGACATAGGCAATGACTATAACATGGGGATAAGTGAGTGTCTTTTCCTAGAGAACTGTCTTATGTTCCTGACCACACCAATGTGAAGTGCTCAAGGGCTGTCTTTAAATTGACTTTGACTTGTTTGAATCATGTAATAAGACCATCTTAGCAATAAATACTTTCATAATGTAGCAGAGTGTTAGCATAGATGAGGACTTAGGAATTACACACACACACACACACACACACACACACACACACAAATGAATAGAATTTCAGAGTTTTAGATCACAGAAACTGCCTTTGCAGATAACAATTTTACAATCACAGACACACACAATTATTTGCCTGCAGATTAGCTTTTCAAAAGTTTAATAAAACAAGAAAGGATATTTTAAATAATATGATATTAGCAGCTTGATGAGGAAAA
This sequence comes from Hyperoodon ampullatus, assembly GCF_949752795.1. NCBI lineage: Eukaryota > Metazoa > Chordata > Mammalia > Artiodactyla > Ziphiidae > Hyperoodon > Hyperoodon ampullatus. The sequence goes on from NC_136921.1 coordinate 109,875,390, forward strand.
AATAAGACTGTGTATAGTCCGAGGAAAAAATAAGAGTGTGTATAATCCAAGAAAAAATAAATGCCAATCATTGTGGGGATAGTGAATTTTATTTTGAATGTAGGATCAATGACATAGAAACATAATTGCAGCCTGGATAGTATTCAAAGAACCTCTGTATCCTCTCCCATTTGCTCTTATTTCTTACACATATTTTCATGAGATTCAAATGATTTCCTTGAGAAAATATTCAGACTGTTTCTGAATCTGAGACTCTTCACATATTGACGTGTTCCTTTATATTAATAAAATGGTTGTGAGATGATTTTCTTGTTTGCAGCTCTGTCCTTGATAGTTCAATTTGCCAACATGTCTGAAAATACTAAACATCTTGAATATAGGCTCCATTAATTTCCCAGTTGGGGAGTGAGTGTGTGTGTGTGTGTGTGTGTGTGTGTGTGTTTGTGTGTGTGTGTTGATTAAGTCATCTTGTTAGGGCGAAATACTTCAACCACCCCAATCCAATGAGCTGGTTGCCTTTTAAGAAATTACATTTTTAATAAGAGAAAATATGCCTATGCCTCTTTTCATGGAAAGAAAAAGCATTTTAACCATTAGAATGACTCTGCATTTGTGTTCCATCTGTATATAGTAAGATTGGAAATGGAGTATCCGACTAGAATTTGAGGAAAAAGAAGACCATGTCATTTTCTGACACTGAAGCTAATAGAACCAAGATTAAAGGGAGCAGAATGGATAATTCTGAGATGACTTCTTAGTGTGTTGTCAGAGGAACAAGAATACTAACTGTAAAGGTTAAATGTGAGGTGCAACGTTATAAAAGAAAAGCATGGAAAATATGTATATATCACTTTGTGTACTGCATTTTGTAAGGAATAATTTCCAATTTTTAATTAATGGCTTGATTCTTATCAGTTGCTTGAGTGGGTGATAAGGGGAGTGTGAGCAAACCCAGCAGGCGTCATAGGTTAGAGCCCTGACACTAGATTGTGTCCTCAGGTTTCCTGAGGTTGATGAGGTGTTGAGAACATCAGGAGTGGTCAGGAGCACAGAGAAAGAGGAAATAAGTGTTGATCTTGCCTGAGAGAGTCAAGGGTCAAGTTCCACCATCAAGCTTTGAGCTTAAGCCAAGAAATATCAGAGATGTCAGGGGCATACACTTGTTAGTTTCAAGAGTAAAGAGTGGGGGTGAAGGGGATGGCTACATAAGTTGTACAGACTATGCAAAATAACAACACAAAGTCCTTATTTATATTAAGAATTCAAAATGGTGACAGAAGAGTATTGAATGAAGAATGGACACTTCTGTGTGCAGGACCCTATGCACATACACACATAAAGGTGGCCTTGGAGAGAAGGGGACAATGCCAAAAGATCTACTTCAAGGCATCCTTTCATCCTTAAAAAAAACTGACAACACACTGTAGAAATAATATTATTTGTATCATTGTTATATTTAAGTGATTATTTCCCCCTTTAGGTTTATAAAAGTTTTAGTGTCTTGTGGCATTGAAATGCATACCTATGCATTATCCCACATGACCAAGTAGAATTAGTTGGTATGTTTTATTGTTTTTACTTAATTATTGAGTGCACAGCACAAAATAGTGATTTCACGATACATTTTACTTTTTTTAGATGAATTAATTATTTTATAATCTTAGCTAATAGTCTAATTTTGTCCATAGGCCACCTAGTAATGTAAAGGATAATTTCATTATTCATATTAAGGGAGATTGCCTGGTACATTAAACATTACATTTGGGTTGTATTACTAACATATACCTGACTGTCAGTGAATCAGTTCAATTAAGTCTAAACTGTAAAAGTCACATTAAGTATGTGGCTGTAAGTGAATCAAGCTATGTGAAAGATAATGCACGTTTCCCCATTTGTAAATCAAAGATCTCTAAAGGCCCTTTATTACTAACATGATATGTATGTGTGTGTGTGTGTGTGTGTGTGTGGGCACGTGTGCCTATGTTTTAAAGAATTTCATACAAGGGTGGAAAGATCAGGCAGTGGATCTGAACATCTTAGAGTTACTATTCATTAACCAAGTGAAGGGGCAAAAAGCCAATGATCGTTGAGGACCAAAAAAGGAAAAAAAATCTAATTTATTCATTTTTAATTCTAAGGCTTTTAAACCATGTTTGGCAGCTAGATATTTCTACATTTCCAAAATGTATAAAGGTCATCCCAGGGTTAATTACAAAGAAATGAAAGTGGTATTTGTGTGATCACATGGCAGTTGTCATTTCTCTAACAACAACACATTCTAAATTAGAGGGGACGAAACCCCTCAGAATCATTGTAGGGGCCAGAACCTTTTCAGATTCCACTTTCTGTGCCTAAGAAATGACCGTTACAGGCAATTTACCCATGACTTTTGGGATTTAATATAAACACACAACAACTTTTTTCTTCAGAAAAACATTAAAGAACCCTCTCTGCTTGAATGTCTAAAGATATACATCCCAACTCCAGCTAGACATGACATTTACATGAGGAGGTTTTCACAGGGAGAGATGTGCAGGCCACACCCCCAGAGATTTTGAATAACCAGTATGGATTTGGGCACACTTGCTGAGGTTTTTGTTTAAATTCCTCAAATAATCTCAATGTTTAGGATAGGTTTAAAAATCACTGGTACCAGGTCTAGATATGTTTAGTCTATACTGTCCCCTGAGGTAGAGTGGGGAAGGAGAAATTGTGTTTTGATAGGGAGAGATCAAAATGCTCCAAACTCCTAAACTTTGGCATCCCTTCCCTGCATCTGATTTGATATCTTAAGTCTGGGAACTTTAGAAATGGAGATCCGAGCCTGCTGGATCATCTTTTTCCTACAGTGGTGAAACCCTAGAAGGTGCTGACTTATGGGGGCTGGAGGTAAAGTCACAAGGTGCTGTATATATGGTAGGCTTGGTGAAGTTAACTTCAGTGAATCTCTGGGAGGTAGAAAGAACATCTCTGAGAGGGTTCCCCAAAAGTTTCTGCAGCTGCTATTCAAGATAGATAATGGTGAGTCCAAACTTTGCACAGTGACTGACTCTGAGTTAGTATGTTTGTAGAATTAATAAAAGGACCAAGCAGACAGCTGCTGTCCTCTATGTATATGACTGAACCTTGTGAGGAGAAAAGTTAGAAAAACTGGATCCTGTAATCATAAGATCCACAAAATAACACAAATTTTTTAGCAGAATCCAAAACCACTAAACAGCCCCACATGATTGAGAATAACAAAGGTATTTTATTACAGCACAATCATAGTGAATCCAAATTTGACCCTACTGCTAATAGCTGTGGAACTCTTGGCAAGTCACTTTGATTTTCTTAGGCTCAATTCCCTCACTTGTAAAATGGGCATATTAAAATTACTTAATATAAGGGGTTATTTGGAGTCTACATTAAGTTAAAACAATAATAGTGTTTAGTATGTAGTGAGTACTCATACATGTCAATGATTATAATTACTTTCATGTATTGTAACTCTGAGAGCCCAAAAAAGATGGAGAATATTACCAGTAATTTAGCACTTACTATGCTAAATAGCTTATAATTCAGAGCCAGTGGAACAAACTCGCTATCAGGAGCTGTGAAGGGGATGACTTACCACTAGGCGCATTTCCATCTGTTGCTGTTGATTAAACATGCCTTTGGAATTAAAGTTGTCACACGCTAATTATAAAGCTGACGATGGCTAATTCATGTGCCTTGGAAATATACTCCCAGAGTAGCAGGTAAACAGTGTTGGTAATTATAGCTTCTCATTAATTCTGTAAAAAGAGATAATATTAGTTTGAATTACGTGGTTAGTAATCAATCCCCTTTCCCAGAAAAAGTAGAAATTGTGTAGGGGTTGGAAAGCTTGCAATCTGCTACCAGATGTGAAATTCCAAGTATAAAGGAAAATCTTAGAATTTGAAGCAGGGAGGTTTTCCTTGGCAAGTCAAACCCATGCTGAGTGTGGTTGAATAACCTAAATGTTACTTGGATAACAGAAAATCTCAGTTGGTTCCAGGTTCCAAACAAATGATTCCCCGGAGGAGCAAACAAATGAAGAAATTTTTTGCATCTCCATGTTCAGTGTAGCCATCCTGAATATTCCTGGGCTAGCACTACTAGCCAACACCAATTATGAAAACTCCAGGACTTCACAGGATGCTCAGGCCAGCTGTTTAGTGTGTCTCGGTGTCTGAGTGATTAATGTACCAGTTGAGACTGGAAGAGGCAAGAACAAGAAGGTCATGGAAAATTCTTTCCTACCTTATTTGTTGTTAAATGTGCCTCTCACAGTTATTTTACCTCTGGGAGCATTTCTGACTTCTTTGACAAACAGGCCACTAGTAATATATATTACATATATTCTCCCATGTTTACACCAGCAAATGTTATAATCTTCAAAGCTTGCAGATGCTTTTTAAGTTTCCCTCTTAGAAATGATTTGTTATTGAAGAAAAGAAATATCCCTTGATTCTCTAGAGGACCTTTATGTACCCTGAACATAAACATATGAATTAATAAACTCAACAGCAAGACCTATATGTTTAAAAATGAATTAAAATAAATCTAGTCATTGCTTCTTTTATTTTTACAAATAATTTATGGTAAAATTATGCCTGTATTAAATATAGCCATTAGTGCATCTGTTTTTTAAGTCAATGCATTATTGATTAAAAGAAGATTAAGAGCTAGCATTTATGGAGTACTTACTACCATCCAGTCTCTTAAATTATTTGATTTAATACTCATGGTTAAGGTGTGTATTTTAATTTCTATTTTAAAGGAGAGGAAAAGGAGGCTCTTAGAAGCTAAGTTGCCCAAGTTTGAAAAACAAGGTTGACTCCAAAATTAGAAAATTTTTCTGTATATCTTGTTACTTCTGGTCTCTATCATTTAAATTGTCAACAAACAAACAATAAAATAAAAAAGAGGTAGAACTGTGAGGTTTGGTGTGATCTAAGCAGTGGATTCCAAACTTGGTTGATTAACAAACTTAGAATTTAAAAAAAAATTCTTTTGGTTGATTATGTAGGTATCAAATTGTTTATGGGGGAATGCTAAATATGTTTTTGAAACTAATATTTTTCTTGGTCTAAGCAACATAGAACGTTAGAATTAAAAACACTAAGATCATTTGAAAGCAGTATGCTGAAATTAAAGAATTATTCAAATAAGAAATCAATCTGAGCTTAATACTTTCTCCATAAAATTAGGAAAGTAATATTTGGATTTCCAATGTAACCTAATATGTGCCCAGTCTGTTAAGATTTATATAAAACTTCAAACTTGACCTTAGAAGAAATATTCCTTAAAATTAAGTTTCCACATACTTGTACTGGCTATGGCTATGCCTCTATTAAATTGTTTGTTCAAATCTTCCCTTGATTTGCATCCTGTTGTCTTTGCTTCTTCCACAGTTTTAAAATTCAGTATTAAAATACTGAATTAAAATTCAGTATTCCTTTAAAATAATTTTGCTTTGTTTATTGCCACTGAAATTTGATATGCATTTCTGGGATCTCACCTTGATGGCAACTCAGCTTTTAGCACCCGACCTCAAGCAACTAAGGGTAAACATACGACCAGTCTGACCTGGCTTCTTCTTTTTTTTTTTTCCCCCTTTTCTTTTCCACTGTGCAAACCACTTCAGTGCCTGTGGCCTACAGACAGAGGCCAGGCAATGGTACGGGGCCAGTTTGCTCTGACATGGGACACTATGAGAGGCCCAGGGGGACGGGCTTGCCATAAATCCAAACCCATGCATTGACCTGGCTTCTTTAACCTCGTATCTCATTACGGTTCCCTAGAGGTGCCATTCCATTAAGGATTTTACTTGTGATGCAAGGACCAAATGGATCAAATCAGATCCTGTAAAAGAACCTTGGAAAAATAACAAGTGAAATATGATGCTAAATGGTTAGCATTGTATTAATAGCATTTTGGTTGAATTCTTAGTAAAAATTAATATCTCCAGAGTGTATGAAACTATATAGGATAAATTACCTGGTTTCTTCTACAAATAAATTGCTTGGAAGAAGGGGGATGAAAGTGGAATTTAAGGATTAAAAGGTATTTTAAAAGACATTGAAAACATCAGGCAAAACTAATGAGAGGTATTAGATATAAAATAGATATTATTAATGTTGTTTTACCCTTAAATATTGGATGTATATGGAGCTTTATTTATATACAATTGATGTTCCTTTTAAAACTTATCACGATTGAAAATGCTAGAAGGAGTCTATCCACATCAGGTTTAGGCTAATAAAATCATATGAGAGGGTAAGTGGAAAAAAGGCTAATATTAATAATATTCAAGAATACTGTGGGACTTCCGGGTAAGATGGCGGAAGAGTAAGACGCGGAGATCACCTTCCTCCCCACGGATACACCAGAAATACAGCTACACGTGGAACAACTCCTACAGAACACCTACTGAATGCTGGCAGAAGACCCCAGACCTCCCAAAAGGCAAGAAACTCCCCACATACCTGGGTAGGGCAAAGCGGAGAGATTCCCGCACAGAGGATCGGTGCTGAGCGGCACTCACCAGCCCGAGAGGCTCGTCTGCTCGCCCGCCGGGGCGGGCGGCGCTGGAAGCTGAGGCTCGGGCTTCGGTCAGAGCGCAGGGAGAGGACTGGGGCTGGCGGCGAGAACTCAGCCTGAAGGGGGCTACAGCTAGCCGGGAGGGAGTCCGGGAAAACTCTGGAGCTGCCGAAGAGGCAAGAGACTTTTTCTTCCCTCTTGGTTTCCTGGTGCGCGGGGAGAGGGGATTAATAGCGCTGCTTAAAGGGGCTCCACAGGCGGGCGTGAGTTGCGACTGAAAGCGCGGAGCCCAGTGATGGGCGTGGGACTCTGGGGCTGCTGCTGCCGCCGCCAAGAAGCCTGTGTGCGAGCGCAGGTCACTGTCCACGCCGCCCTTCCGGGAGCCTGTGCAGCCCGCCACTGCCGGGGCCCCGGGATCCAGGGGCGGCTTCCCTGGGAGAACGCACGGCGCGCCTCGGGCTGGTGCAGCGTCACGCCGACCTCTGCCGCTGCAGGCTCGCCCCGCACTCCGTGCCCCTCCCTCCCGCCTGGCCTGAGTGAGCCAGAGTCCCCGAAGAGGCTGCTCCTTTAACCCTTTCCTGTCTGAGCGAAGAACAGACGCCCTCCGGCGACCTACACGTAGAGGCGGGGCCAAATCCAAAGCTGAGACCCGGGAGCTGTGAGAACAAAGAAGAGAAAGGGAAACCTCTCCCAGCAGCCTCAGAAGCAGCGGATTAAAGCTCCACAATCAACTTGATGTAGCCTGCATCTGTGGAATACATGAATAGACAACAAATCATCCCAAATTGAGGAGCCAGGAGTCAGTGCTGAGCCTCTGAGGTGGGAGAGCCAACTTCAGGACACTGGTCCACAAGACACCTCCCAGCTCCACATAATATCAAACGGCGAAAATCTTCCAGAGATCTCCATCTCAACACCAGCACCCAGCTTCACTCAACGACCAGCAAGCTACAGTGCGGGACACCCTATGCCAAACAACTAGCAAGACAGGAACACAACGCCACCCATTAGCAGAGAGGTGGCCTAAAATCATAAAAAGTCCGCAGACACCCCAAAACACACCACCAGACGTGGACCTGCCCACCAGAAAGACAAGATCCAGCCTCATCCACCAGAACGCAGGCACTAGTCCCCTCCACCAGGAAGCCTACACAACCCACTAAACCAACCTTAGCCACTGGGGACAGACACCAAAAAGAACAGGAACTACGAACCTGCAGCCTGCAAAAAGGAGACCCCAAACACAGTAACATAAGCAAAATGAGAAGACAGAAAAACACACAGCAGGAGAAGGAGCAAGATAAAAACCCACCAGACCTAACAAATGAAGAGGTAATAGGCAGTCTACCTGAAAAAGAATTCAGAATAATGATAGTAAAGATGATCCAAGATTCTATTTCCCAGATCCGAAATCTTGGAAATAGAATAGACAAAATGCAAGAAACAGTTAACAAGGACCTAGAAGAACTAAAGATGAATCAAGCATCGATTAAAAACACAATGAATGAAATAAAAAATACTCTAGATGGGATCAATAGCAGAATAACTGACGCAGAAGAACGGATAAGTGAGGTGGAAGATAAAATAGTGGAAATAACTGATGCAGAGAAAAATAAAGAAAAAAGAATGAAAAGAACAGAGGACAGTCTCAGAGACCTCTGGGACAACATTAAACACACCAACATTCGAATTATAGGGATTCCAGAAGAAGAAGAGAAAAAGAAAGGGACTGAGAAAATATTTGAAGAGATTATAGTTGAAAACTTCCCTAATATGGGAAAGGAAATAGTTAATCAAGTCTAGGAGGCACAGAGAGTCCCATACAGAATAAATCCAAGGAGAAATACGCCAAGACACATATTAATCAAACTGTCAAAAATTAAACACAAAGAAATCATATTAAAAGCAGCAAGGGAAAAACAACAAATAACACACAAGGGAATCCCCATCAGGATAACAGCTGATCTCTCAGCAGAAACTCTACAAGCCAGAAGGGAGTGGCAGGACATAATTAAAGTGATGAAGGAGAAAAACCTGCAACCAAGATTACTCTACCCAACAAGGATCTCATTCAGATTTGATGGAGAAATTAAAACGTTTACAGACAAGCAAAAGCTGAGAGAGTTCAGCACCACCAAACCAGCTTTACAACAAATACTAAAGGAACTTCTCTAGGCAAGAAACACAACAGAAGGAAAAGACCTACAATAACGAACCCAAAACAATTAAGAAAATGGGAATAGGAACATACATATCTATAATTACCTTAAATGTAAATGGACTAAATGCTCCCACCAAAAGACACAGATTGGCTGAATGGATACAAAAACAAGACCCATATATATGCTGTCTACAAGAGACCCACTTCAGACCTAGAGACACATACAGACTGAAAGTAAGGGGATGGAAAAAGATATTCTATGCAAATGGAAACCAAAAGAAAGCTGGAGTAGCAATTCTCATATCAGCAAAATAAACTTTAAAATAAAGACTACTAGAAGAGACAAAGAAGGACACTACATAATGATCAAGGGATCGATCCAAGAAGAAGATATAACAATTGTAAATATTTATGCACCCAACATAGGAGCACCTCAATACATAAGGCAAACACTAACAGCCATAAAAGGAGAAATCGACAGTAACACAATCATAGTAGGGGACTTTAACACCCCACTTTCACCAATGGACAGATCATCCAAAATGAAAATAAATAAGGAAACACAAGCTTTAAATGATACATTAAACAAGATGGACTTAATTGATATTTATAGGACATTCCATTCAAAAACAACAGAATACACATTTTTCTCAAGTGTTCATGGAACATTCTCCAGGATAGATCATATCTTGGGTCACAAATCAAGCCTTGGTAAATTTAAGAAAATTGAAATTGTATCAAGTATCTTTTCCGACCACAATGCTATGAGACTAGACATCAATTACAGGAAAAGATCTGTAAAAAATACAAACACATGGAGGCTAAACAATACACTATTCAATAACGAAGTGATCACTGAAGAAATCAAAGAGGAAATTAAAAAATACCTAGAAACAAATGACAATGGAGACACGACGACCCAAAACCTATGGGATGCAGCAAAAGCAGTTGTAAGAGGGAAGTTTATAACAATACAATCCCACCTTAAGAAACAGGAAACATCTCGAATAAACAACCTAACCTTGCACCTAAAGCAATTAGAGAAAGAAGAACAAAAACATCCCAAAGTTAGCAGAAGGAAAGAAATCATAAAAATCAGATCAGAAATAAATGAAAAAGAAATGAAGGAAATGATAGCAAAGATCAATAAAACTAAAAGCTGGTTCTTTGAGAAGATAAACAAAATTGATAAACCATTAGCCAGACTCATCAAGTAAAAAAGGGCGAAGACTCAAATCAATAGAATTAGAAATGAAAAAGGAGAAGTAACAACTGACACTGCAGAAATACAGAAGATCATGAGAGATTACTATAAGCAACTCTATGCCAATAAAATGGACAACCTGGAAGAAATGGACAAATTCTTAGAAATGCACAACCTGCCAAGACTGAATCAGGAAGAAATAGAACATATGAACAGACCAATCACAAGCACTGAAATTGAAACTGTGATAAAAAATCTTCCAACAAACAAAAGCCCAGGACCAGATGGCTTCACAGGCGAATTCTATCAAGCATTTAGAGAAGAGCTAACACCTATCCTTCTCAAACTCTTCCAAAATATAGCAGAGGGAGGAACACTCCCAAACTGATTCTACGAGGCCACCATCACCTTGATACCAAAACCAGACAAGGATGTCACAAAGAAAGAAAACTACAGGCCAATATCACTGATGAACATAGATGCAAAAATCCTCAACAAAATACTAGCAAACAGAATCCAACAGCACATTAAAAGGATCATACACTATGATCAAGTGGGATTTATTCCAGGAATGCAAGGATTCTTCAATATACGCAAATCAATCAATGTGTTACACCATATTAACAAATTGAAGGAGAAAAACCATATGATCATCTCAATAGATGCAGAGAAAGCTTTTGACAAAATTCAACACCCATTTATGATAAAAACCCTGCAGAAAGTAGGCATAGAGGGAACTTTCCTCAACATAATACAGGCCATATATGACAAACCGACAGCCAACATTGTCCTCAATGGCAAAAAACTGAAACCATTTCCACTAAGATCAGGAACAAGACAAGGTTGCCCACTCTCACCACTCTTATTCAACATAGTTTTGGAAGTTTTAGCCACAGCAATCAGAGAAGAAAAGGAAATAAAAGGAATCCAAATTGGAAAAGAAGAAGTAAAGCTGTCACTGTTTGCAGATGACATGATACTATACATAGAGAATCCTAAAGATGCTACCAGAAAACTACTAGAGCTAATCAATGAATTTGGTAAAGTTGCAGGATACAAAATTAATGCACAGAAATCTCTGGCATTCCTATATACTAATGATGAAAAATCTGAAAGTGAAATCAAGGAAACACTTGCATTTACCATTGCAACAAAAAGAATAAAATATCTAGGAATAAACCTACCTAAGGAGACAAAAGACCTGTATGCAGAAAATTATAAGACACTGATGAAAGAAATTAAAGATGATATAAATAGATGGAGAGATGTATCATGTTCTTGGATTGGAAGAATCAACATTGTGAAAATGACTCTACTACCCAAAGCAATCTACAGATTCAATGCAATCCCTATCAAACTACCACTGGCATTTTTCACAGAATTAGAACAAAAAATTTCAAAATTTGTATGGAAACACAAAAGACCCCGAATAGCCAAAGCAATCTTGAGAACGAAAAATGGAGCTGGAGGAATCAGGCTCCCTGACTTCAGACTATACTACAAAGCTGCAGTAATCAAGACAGTATGGTACTGGCACAAAAACAGAAAGATAGATCAATGGAACAGGATAGAAAACCCAGAGATAAACCCACGGACATATGGTCACCTTATCTTTGATAAAGGAGGCAGGAATGTACAGTGGAGAAAGGACAGTCTCTTCAATAAGTGGTGCTGGGAAAACTGGATAGGGACATGTAAAAGTATGAGATTAGATCATTCCCTAACACCATACACAAAAATAAGCTCAAAATGGATTAAAGACCTAAATGTAAGGCCAGACACTATCAAACTCTTAGAGGAAAACATAGGCAGAACACTCTATGACATAAATCACAGCAAGATCCTTTTGGACCCACCTCCTAGAGAAATGGAAATAAAGACAAATATAAACACATGGGACCTAATGAAACTTCAAAGCTTTTGCACAGCAAAGGAAACCATAATGAAGACCAAAAGACAACCCTCAGAATGGGAGAAAATATTTGCAAATGAAGCAACTGACAAAGGATTAATCTCCAAAATTTATAAGCAGCTCATGCAGCTCAATAACAAAAAAACAAACAACCCAATCCAAAAATGGGCAGAAGACCTAAATAGACATTTCTCCACAGAAGATATACAGACTGCCAACAAACACATGAAAGGATGCTCAACATCTTTACTCATTAGAGAAATGCAAATCAAAACTACAATGAGATATCATCTCACACCAGTCAGAATGGCCATCATCAAAAAATCTAGAAACAATAAATGCTAGAGAGGGTGTGGAAAAAAGGGAACACTCTTGCACTGCTGGTGGGAATGTGAATTGGTACAGCCACTATGGAGAACAGTATGGAGGTTCCTTAAAAAACCACAAATAGAACTACCATATGACCCAGCAATCGCACTACTGGGCATATACCCTGAGAAAACCATAATTCAAAAAGAGACATGTACCAAAATGTTCATAGCAGCCCTATTTACAATAGCCCAGAGATGGAAGCAACCTAAGTGTCCATCATCGGATGAATGGGTAAAGAAGATGTGGCACATATATACAATGGAATATTACTCAGCCATAAAAAGAAATGAAATTGAACTATTTGTAATGAGGTGGATGGACCTAGAGTCTGTCATACAGAGTGAAGTAAGTCAGAAAGAGAAAGACAAATACTGTATGCTGACACATATATATGGAATTTAAGAAAAAAAATGTCATGAAGAATATAGGGGTAAGACGGGAATAAAGACACAGACCTACTAGAGAATGGACTTGAGGATATGTGGAGGGGGAATGGTAAGCTGTGACAAAGTGAAAGAGCGGCATGGACATATATACACTACCAAACGTAAGGTAGATAGCTAGTGGGAAGCAGCCGCATAGCACAGGGAGATCAGCTCGGTGCTTTGTGACCGCCTGGAGGGGTGGGATAGGGAGGGTGGGAGGGAGACGCAAAAGGGAGGGGATATGGGAACATATGTATATGTATAACTTATTAAATTTGTTATAAAGCAAAAATAAAATAAAAAAAAATAAAAAAAAGAACTGCTGCCTTAAAAAAAAAAGAATACTGTGATTTAGGTAGAATAATTAGACTGTATTATCCAATAACCTCCATTTTCAAAAAGCTTTTAATGTTAACTCTCTTGATTGTCTGCCTGGAAAGAAAACATACACACAATTAACTTTACCAATTCTTCAGTCCAGGATTCACATCTGCAGTATCTGTTAATTTGAATAGACAAACATATTTGGTCAATTAAATCAGATGTTTTCTAGGTAAGAGTCTTAGAATCATATAATGCAGGCATTGAAGGACACTTGGAGATCATAACAATTTTCTTAACTCAATTCATCTTTTTATCATTTATAATACATAATCTCTCAGACTGGTCTGTAGTATAAATACACTCATGGGTTATGTTAATTCATTACCAAAGCAGATCAGACCCTATGCCATCTCTGCCCTGTGGCATAGTCTGAGAAATCTGTGTGATGTGGTGCTGATTTGGCAAGGTGATTTGCCTGCCATCGTGAGGTTTGACCTCACTTAGAAAGCAATGATTTTATTTCACATGTTCATTGATAAACAGACATAATACCTTGATAAAAGCCTTTTAAATTCATAATATGACTTCTACATTGGGAAATCACAGGATGCTGCAGATTAATGTGTGCAATTGGAAATACATGACATAATGAAATCAGGTGAGACGATGGTATCAGATGAGCTAAATATTGGTCAAATCTCCCTTTGCTCTGTATTGAATAGGAAAGAAAACCCCAAAGCATAAGCCTTCCTTCAAAAAAAATTTCACTTTTTTTCACTATATCTTTTGAAGTTTTCTAAAAATACACAAGTACTAAATACTGTATTAGATATTTTCCAGTCACTCAAATTTCCCATTAATAGATACAAGGAGATCCAGGTGTCCAAAATCAAAAAGAAGTAAAATAACAAAAAGCAAAAACAACAATAAAAAATTCAATATTAGGCCAGAGATAAGGTCCGTTCACCAGTAGCAGTGCTCAGGCAGCAAAACAGTAAATCAGTTTACCCACTGAAAAGGATAATAAAAAGATGTTTAAAAAGAAACATCAGGAGAAAAAAAAGTATTTTTTACGTAAGAATATAAAAAAGAAGAAGCTAAAAGGGTGTGATATGCAAATCTTGGTTTTGCCCTTTTCTTTTGATGCCATCACTTTCCTAAAAATATTTCAAAGTTTAATTGCAATATATTGCACCTTATGTTAACCAGTTGCTTCAAGTACAAACCTAAGAGTGGAGTTAAGCTGAAAATCAACATGAGGGCTGTTCTTGGGTTGATCTGTAGTGGGTGTGTGTGCATGTGTACGTATGTGTATATCTGGGTAAATATATATATATATATATATAGTGTGTGTGTGTGTGTTGTGTGTGTGTGTGTGTGTATGTGTGTGGTATGTGGGCCTCTCACTGTTGTGGCCTCTCCTGTTGCAGAGCACAGTCTCTGGATGCACAGGCTCAGCGGCCATGACTCATGGGCCCGCTACTCTGCAGCATGTGGGATCTTCCCGGACCAGGGCATGAACCCGTGTCCCCTGCATCGGCAGGCAGACTCTCAACCACTGCACCACCAGGGAAGCCTAGGTAAATATATTTTTAATGGTGATATTTTATCTACTTAAACTCATCATTTGATAAAAAGATTAATGCAAGAATAGAAGATGATAAAAATTGAATTTTATAATTTACAACAATATACATACTCATATTTCTTTTTGAAACAAACAATTGAATCATTGGTTTTAGCTAAAGTAGTTTGAAAAACTTAAAGAGAGTAAATTGGTATTTAATTATTTTAAAATAAGGAATTTCGATTTAGAAAGTGAGATACACAGACAGCTTCCAGTGGCTGGCCAAATTAAAGTTTGGATTTTTCATTAGTTGCTTGCTATTTTTCAATTATTTTCAGTAATGTGTGGTGTATGAAGACTCAGCAAGATACAATGTGAGCTTTGGGAATTAGTTTTTTAAGGCACCATGTACTTGGAGAATCATGACAATCCAAGTGGATGTAGGAGGCCTCGAGATTTCAACTACTCATCTTTATCTCCTGACCTAGGAGAAAACTCCCACATATGAAAGGAATCATAGTCTTCCCTCAATAACACACTCTGTGTCTAATGAGTGGATTGTGATATTTTGTAAAACTGTACTTTCACTAGCAGTCTTGTGTCTGTTGGCTTGAAATGTTTGCTTCAGAGTTCAGTAAGCAGAAGTGTTACTCTAAAAGACTGTAAAAATTCACTCACAGACTCCTTATTAGAACTCATAATAACCACCTAAAGACTTCAGTTAATCATATTGACAGGAGGACCAAATGGGAACTAGACTTATGTTGAGACTTTCACGGCTCTCTTTATAGATAGAGAGAAATTACTCACATTTTAGGGCTCATCAAATTCCACAAATGGAGTTATTTGCCCTTCAGCTCCTCAGCTAAATGTGAAAATATTTTTTCCTCATATCATTAGAAGATAACTCCCTTCACATTTCTTTATACTAGAATAATGTCTTCTGTAAGTTAAATTTTATTTTTTTCTGCAATTCGAGGAAATACCACTGCTGTATACCATAATTTTATTGGCTTTCTAAAGGTTTGTATGTGTGTGTTTGACATCTTTAGGGTTAACATATCTACAGATAATAGCACTTTAGAGAGAACATCAATTATATTTGTAATCTGAGGACCTATATCTTTGTTCAAATGTCTCCCAATAAGTTGTATAATTGTAAACCATGATCACATAATTTAAATATCATCTGCTTTAGATTGGAGAGATTGTGATAATTATTTCAGACAAAATGATTAAAAGTATTAGTGTTCTCCAAAGAAGCAGAAACAATAAGATGTATGTATGTATGTGTATATACACATATATATGAGAGAGAGAGAGAGAGAGAGAGAGATTAGGAGAAATTGGTTCACACATTTATGGAGGCTGAGAAGTCTCACAGTTAATTGTCTGTAAGCTAGAGACCCAGGAAAGCAGATGGTATAATTTAGTAGAAACCCAAGGGCAGGAGAAGATGAGATGAGATGTCTCAGCTCAAAAAAAAAAAGGGGGCAAAGTCCTCCTTCTTTGTTCTACTACGTTCCTCAATGGACTGGATGATGTTCATCTACATTGAGGAGGACCATCTACTTTACTGAGTCCATTGATTCAAATGCTAATCTCATATGGAAACATCTTCACAGCCACACCCAGAAATAATGTTTAATCTGGTACACTGTGGCCAGTCAAGTTGATACATACGATTAATAATTACAAGTCCACCCCTTGTCAACTTGACACGCATATGCATCTCCTTAAACCATACTAAACTTCCAAATAAAGACAATAACAAGGTCATAATGCTGCCTAATAGGATACAACTATCCTGCATTCAACCAAAAATGCACTAACCCATTCCCAGAAGAGGAAGTAAAGTCCTTGGGTGATGTTTACTATTCTTGATATCCCATAACAAATGCTCTGATATAAAATTGATATATATATATACAATAGATGTGTGATATATATGTATATGCACACACACAGTTACAATAAAATAAAGAGAAAATCCTGATGACAGTTACAGTCCTCACTTCTGTAACTGAGTTCTATTGTAATTGTGGTGATTCAGAACATATACAGCTTTCTGGAGGACCTTGCACCATCCTGCAAGATACTACCACCTATCTGACATTTTAACTAAGTCTTCAAAATGTCTTTGCATCATTCTAACAATCCCACTACTTCAGGATTGTGGGGCCCATGATAAAATCAGTGAATTCCATGAGCATGGGCCCATTGGCTCATTGCTGCACTTCCTTTGCTGTGAAGTGTGTTCATTGAGTCAAGGCGGTGCTGTAAGGAATATCATGGTGGTACATAAGACATACTTGTGGTACATAAGACATACTTAAGTCTGTGGGTGGTAGTTTTGGTGAAAGCATGGAGTGCTAGGAAGGCAAGTCCATATCCAGAGTAATTGTCTATTCCAAAGAACAAAATGCTGTCCCTTCCACAATGAAAGTGGTTCAGTGTAATCAATCTGCCACCAGGTACCTGACTGATCACCCCAGGGATGGTGTCATATCAGCATTGGTTTCTGTTGGTGTCAGATTGAGCACTCAACAGTGGCTATGTGAGCCCATGCAAAATCTCCATTTCTACCACCATTTCCATGCAATGTTAAATAGTGATGTTAATAGCAGTGATGAAAGCAGCCATCTTTTTCTTCTCTCTGATCTTAGAGAGGAAGCACAGTCTTTCACCATTGAGTATGATTTTAGATATGAGTTTTTCATAAATGTTTTCTATAATATTGAGGAAGTTTCATTCTATTTCTAGTTTTCAGTGTCTGTGTGTGTGTGTGTGTGTGTGTGTATTTTATCATGAAATGGTGTTATAGTTTGTTAAATGCTTTTTACACATCAACTGAATGGATCATGTGCTTCCCCCCTACCCACTTCATTTCATGGATTGATTTTTTTACACCGAAACACCATTTTCCTGGTATAAGTCTAATTCAGTCATGGTGTATAATGCTTTAGTATGTTGCTGGATTCAGTTTGCTAATATTTTATTGAGGATTTTTGCATCTATATTTAACAGTAATATTAATCAGTAGTTTTCTTGTGCTTTCATTCTCTGCTTTTGTATCAGGGTGATATTGGCCTCACAGAATGGGTTAGGAAGTGTTCTCTTCTCTCCTTTTTTTTTTTTTATGAGTTTGAAAAGGATTCGTGTTAATTCTTCTTTAAAAGTTTAGTAGAATTCACCAGCAAAGCCAACTGGCCCTGGAATTTTTTTGTTGAAAGGTCATTGATCACAGGTTCAATCTCTTTACTTGTTATAGGTCTCTTCCAATTTCCTATTTGTTCTTAAATCAGTTTTGGTAAGTATGCATTTATAAGACTTTATTTATTTGATCTAGTTTATCTAATTTTTTGGTATATAATTTTCACAGTATTCTTTTATAATCTTTTTTATTTCTGTAAGGTTGGTAATAATGCCCCCATCTGATAAGTTATTTGGTATGTTCTTTCATTTTTCTTAGTCAATATAGTTAAGTTTCAATTCTGATGAGTTTGTCAAAGAACAAGATTTTTACTTTTAAGTTCTTTCTATTTCTTTTATAATGTCTTTTTTTTTTTACTTCTGCCCTAATTTTTATTATTTTCTTTCTTCTAATCATTTTGTGTCTAGTTTGCTCTTCTTTTTTTATTCCTTTAGGTGTACAAGTTTTCTTTCTTCCAATCATTTTGTGTCTAGTTTGCTCTTCTTTTTTATTCCTTTAGATGTACAATTAGATTATTGATCTGAGACATCCTTTATTAATTTAGGTTTTGCAGCTATAAATTACCTCAACACTGATGTCACTGCATCCCATAACTTTGGGTATATTGTGTTTTCATTTTTATTCTTCTCTAAGTATTTTCTAATTTTTCTTGTGATTTCTTATTTGACTCATTTGTAGGGAAGTTTTAAAGTGTGTTGGCTAATTTCCATATATTTGTAAATGTTCCAATTTTACTTGTTATTGATTTCTAGCTTCATTTAATGGTCATCTGAAAGGTCAGTTTGTATCATTTCAATTGTTTTAAATTTATTGAGCTTGTTTTGTGCCCTAATATAAGGTTTATCCTGGAGGATAGTCTATGTTTATTGAATAGAAAATGTATTCTGCTGTTGTTTGGTAGAGTGTGCAGTATAAATAGTCTGTTAGATTTAGTTGGTGTATAGTGTTTTTTGAGTTTTCCATTTTCTTATCAATCTTCTGTCTGATTATTATGAACATTTCCTGGACTCATTATATGTCATAGAGTGGAAGGAGATGAAATGTATTCCATGTGTACTTATGCTTTCTAGAAACTTTTAATATCATTGTAGAGAAAAGACAGATGAAGCAGTGAACATAAGTTCAAATGCAGCATAGGGATAAGAGATAAAGTTCACATGAGCTACTGCTGGTGTGGTGATAACGGCTTTGGAAGAAAAGAGTTAGAAATACAAAAAGAAGAAATCACATAGATTTCACGGTGAACATTGAACTGTATCTGCGTTTTGAAGGATGAAACACACTTATATTGTAATCTTGAAGAGTCAAATGCCAGATATTGTTGAAAGAAAATATATGTAGAGAACATCATTATTCTGTGAATTAAGGGTTACACTTATATAAAAGTGTCTTAGTTAAGAGAAAATTCTTCACATACTCTGTGTCACTAAGATATCCTAATACCTACACATATCTTAGAATTTTATTATATTAAAATAATCTATTTGTATGTCTTTCATTTTCACTGCATCATGGATTTTTGAAAATAAGGACCATAACTGATTCATGTTTGTATATCTAGTGCTTTCCATGGAATATAGTAATTTATGTGAAAAATTAAATGAACCTCAAGTGGTTAAATAAATCACCAACATTGTGCTGTTAGTAAAAGGCAGAACTAGAACTTAAACTCAAATCATTTTGGACACTAAATCCCATGATATTTTGACTAAAATATGCTGCTGCCAAAAACATATACTAAAAATATGCAGATAATAATTATAATTCTCTTGCCTAGGCCTCTAGACTGTAGACTACGTAGATCTAATATACTCATCTGGAAATGCATCAAAGAGATAAATGACCTGAATTACTGCCTCAAGTAGAAAACCATTGAAAGACTGAATCAAGCAGTACATGAGTAGACAGAGAAGAGGTATACAGAAGTATTTTTGTCTCCTTGAAAAAGAGAATGACCACAAAGAATGATAGAACTAGAAGAGGAAAGTGCATAACACTCTGAGTTGCAGAGGAGAGGACCAACACAGAAATCATAGACCTGCGAAATGTGCCTGCTGCTTCACTGAATCAGCTACTGTGCTAGAGGCACTTCTGGTCCTGAGCATGTACTCTTTTAGAAAGAAGAAAATCTTCAAGTTTTAATAAGTGGCAGGTATTTTTTTCCTTCCCAGATCAGTGGGAGAATAACAATTAGATGGTGGCTCCGGCTGTGTGGGTACCATCTTCAAATGCCCCCTCCTCTGGCATCAATCTCATTTTTGGGCTGTTGCATGTTATTTCTGGGAGCCAAATAATTAGCAACATGGAACCAAGCCAGAGGAGGTCATTTGGGCTGTGTTGTATGCTTGGACATGCTGATTTCTACGGTCCTGTAGTTGAACAATTGTAAATTAAGACATATGGCGGACACAGAACCTAAGTATATCAGAACCTCTCACCTCCCCAACCCCCAATCACTTAAAAGTAAATAAATACAATTTTTTTAAAAGGAAAGTGAATGAACCATCTTTCAGGACTGCTTCTGGCTCCTGCCAGAGAATTCAAGGAGCCATAGATGGTACTCAGTTTTTATGCCATTCACCAGTTTTTCCAAATCCACAAATTGCTTATTGGTTGACTTGCATAGTTTGTTTAATACCTTTGTGGGAGGTAGTTTAGGCTGAAAAATCTGTTATTTGTGACTTTGAAAAAACCTAATTTGGCCTCATTTTTCATCTTAAATATTGAACACGACTTTTTAATTGGCATTTTCTGGCAGATAACTCAATCCGATTGGGAAAGAGCCTTTTCCCATTTGTATAAAAAAGTAGATTTTTATTACC
The DNA here is from genome assembly GCF_949752795.1 of Hyperoodon ampullatus. Classification (NCBI taxonomy): domain Eukaryota; kingdom Metazoa; phylum Chordata; class Mammalia; order Artiodactyla; family Ziphiidae; genus Hyperoodon; species Hyperoodon ampullatus. Next base: position 109,895,940 of record NC_136921.1, read on the forward strand.
ATACTTATGGGGAAATGTTTTACATTTTGCAGTTCATCAATAAAATATAATTTAACTTCTAACCAGATATTTTATACTGACTCTCATGGTGGGATGGGGAGGGGTGGAGTGGGCATATCAGGACTGCTCTTACTAATAAAGAATTAGGATAGGGTCACTGTTTATCATCTTTGTGATAAAATCAACTTTGAGGCAAAAATTATTCTGCATGCCACTTCTATTAGTCTTATTTGACGCCAAAGAGATTTCTTCCATGCTCTGCTGGGGAAAGAAAGAGTCAGATGTCAAAAACTAAATCTACTACAGAATTCATAGAAAAAAAAATGAATGACATCAAGCTATACTCTTGATGAAAATACCCTTTGGTGGACAATCTTACTTAAAGTTTAATCACTTTAGATTCAATGATATATTTCATTTTAATCAATTCTGATGAATAGTCAAGCATCGTAGTCTCATTCCTAAATCTCAAGGAAAAGATCTGTGTTGTGTTAATTGTGTATTTCTGGAATTTAGAGGAGTATCTAGCCCATTCCCTACACTCATAGTATCCTTATCTCTAGAAGAGTTCCCCTAGTTTCATCCGTCATGGTCACTCTTCCTCACTTTTCTTCATCACCTGATATTTGAAGTGAATTTTAAGGGTATCTGCTCCAATTTGGTTCACTCTGCCCATCCAACTTTATTTTCTCCTACTTTCCAACTTGAACCCTCTTAATTCTACTCTGTGCTCCATATATGGTCTTAATTTTGTGCCTTTCCCCATTCTGCTTATTCATGGAGAACATTTGTATAAAACAGGACAGTCTGGTCAAACAAAACTTAACATAGAAATTCTATAGTGGAAACAGTTTGCCTGATTGAATGTTCTCTGGGCAAGGACATTTGATTTAAAGTCCTCTCCAGTCCAGTTATCAATATATAATCATAATTAAAAAGATTCCTCTAGCTATTTTTATGTCAGTGCCCATGTGTTAACTTGGGTGTCTATGTATTCTCTGTTAGAAAAATGTTCATCAGTATGTAGTCCAAAAATATACGTGAGTCTATATGTATAAAAGAAGTGGCTTTACCTTCCCTTTGGCTAGATTATTAAAAGCTGAACATGTGCTCTTCTAATATGGTTGGATGACAGGCACTTAATATCATGCATCGTTAATATTTTCCCATTCTCAATCCCAAGATTTACTGTAGATCTTGGAATTATAGTCTTTCATTTTACTTTGTTATGGACAGTATATTAAAATTACAGAAATCCAATATATTAAGATTACAGAATTTGCATTTCCTTCCCAACCTAATTAATATATGTATATTAGAATAAATTAGCTGGTCTCAAAGAGTTTTTTTTTTTTTTTTTTTTTTTTTTGTCTCACAATCCCTTTATATTCTTAAAAATCTTTGAGGGGGCTTCCCTGGTGGCGCAGTGGTTGAGAGTCCGCCTGCCGATGCAGGGGATACGGGTTCGTGCCCCGGTCTGGGAAGATCCCACATGCCGCGGAGCGGCTGGGCCCGTGAGCCATGGCCGCTGAGCCTGCGCGTCCGGAGCCTGTGCTCTGCAACGGGAGTGGCCACAACAGTGAGAGGCCCGCGTACTGCAAAAAAAAAAAAAAAAAAAAAAAAAAAAAAAAAAAAAATCTTTGAGGATATAATAAGGTCTCACTTTCTTTGTCAAATGTGACAATCTCTGATTTTGTTTGGAATATTTAGATCAGTTATACCTATTGTAATTATTGATATACTTAGATTCAAATCTATCATCATGATAGTTATTTCTATTTGTCTCATCTGTTCCGTTTCAGTTTTCCTCTATTTTCTGGCCATCTCCTATACTGAGAATTTATCATTAATTTCATTTTATCTCCACTATTGTCTTATGAATTTTACATGCTTTGTAATTATTTTTAGTGGTTGCTCTATGCTTTTATATATATATAAATATATAATTTAACTTCTTCCTTTATCTTTGCTATTTTTGTCGTACATTTTACTTCTAAATACATTAAAAATCCTCAGTATATTATTACTAAATTGGCTTTGTAAAGTCTTTAAAGTCATTACACATAACAATAGAAAAATAAAAATTTGTGTATTAACCCTTATTTTTTATCATACCGGTGCTCTTCATTTCTTTGTGTACAGGCAAATTTCCATCTAGTATCACATTCATTCTGCATGAAGACTGTTCTGCTAAGACTGAATTCTCTCAGCTTTTGTTTGCCTGAAAGTTATTATTTCATTTTCATTTCTAAAAGATATTTTTTTCTCAGTTTAGTATGCCGAGTTGATAGGTTTTTATTTCCTTCTTTCAGAATAAAAAAATAACTCCCTCTATTTTCTTCTGACAGAAAGTTTTCTGCAATTCTTAATTTTGTTCTATATTCAATGTTTCTTTTTTTCCCCCCACCCATGGCTACAATGAAGATTTTCTCTTTATCTTTGTTTTTTTGCCCCTTGGCTGTGACACTTATAGATATGTGTGTGTATATTTGAGTCTGTTTTTATGTTCATCCTTATGCACTCTCTGAGCTTCTTGGACATATATTTTGTTGACTTCTATTATTTTGGAAAACTTTTGGCCATTATATCTTCAACTATGTCTACTGCCTATATGTGAGGTTAAAAATTAATTCATGAGTTCCAAAATTTTATTAGTATCTAATGTTACATGAAGCTACAGATATTAATAAAAATACACATGTAATGTACATAAAAGTAAGGGGAGTAAGAAAAATTAAAACTCAGTAAGGAAATGTAAAAATTCTCCTTTGATGCTGAAAAAAATCAATGAGATTTTTCCCTCCTTAATTCCAAATCCATAATTTACATTTTTCAACTTTTTCCTGTGAGGGGGCTCAGGACAGAGTATCCTAAAATATGGCACCTTGGCATACTGAATTTAAGCTGAAAGAGTCTGAGAAAACAGCAGAAGCAGGAGATCACTCTGAACTTCCTCCCTACATTTCTCCCCTGAAACAGGTCATAAAACATTTATTTGAGAGGTGCCCTCCCTATACTCAGAGGAAAGGAGCTTCCTTATCTCTGAAAACAAAGGGATGCTAAGAAGAATGCAAACAGGCTTTGGTAAATTTCCCCCAGTTTACTGCACTTACCTCATTGTCTTTTGCTATTATATTCCTCCACAGCTATCCACTCTTCATCAAACCTAGCAAAAAATACTCAGTTCTAATTGTATTTTGGGGCCTTTAATTCTGAAAGCTCCTGTGTCATGTAAAGCATAAATAAATTTGTATGTTTTTCTCCTGTTAATCTATCTTTGTCACTTTGATTTTCAGATCCAGCCAGGATTGCTCAGAGGGTCAAGGAAAATTTTTCCTCTCCTATGTCTGTAATAGCCTTATCTGATAATCCAGTCACCTAGTGTAATTTTGTCTTCTAGGTACAGTTGACTCCTTCCTCTTACAGAATTCCATATTAATGGAAGTCAATTTTGAGTTTCACAAGCCCTAGACAACTTAAGCACACACCTTAATTCTTCCGGACTCCTCCACACAACGTCCCACCAAAGAACAATTTATATTGCTAAGAAACATTTGCCTTCATATTGGTCACAGCTTAACTTCCTTTTCATTTCTTCTGTCTCTTACTGTTACAACCTTCAGTTAAATTACTTATTTAAATTTAGTAAAAACTTCCAAATCATCCACTTTTTCTCTTTACATTTACCACTTCTTCAACTTGAGCTACAAACTCACTATACCTGTAAAATGAATCTAATCAGTTGAGTGAAGAGAGAATGTGGCAGAAATTTCATGTGTCCAATTTACTTCTCTCTCTCTTTTTTTAACATCTTTATTACTTTTTAATTCTCAGCAATAAGCACCATTTGTGTCTTTTTACTAGCAATGTAATTATTATAACTGATGATAATAGAAATTAAGAGCATCTAATAAAAAATACTCCATAAAATTTTAACAGCACTATATTTATTTCAAAGTACTTTCCTGCCCATTTGTCACTTCTTTCTCACAATAAACCTGTAAGGTAGACAGGGGAGGTATTACTACCCTTGAGGAAAGTGGAATATATGGCCCAGAGAGTAACAAGGAATTAGGTGTGTCTCAGACATAACACAATGATCTGCTAAGCAAGCTTAAAGGGTGACATGAAATCACCAAAGATCTACTATCTGGCCTCTTATGAAAAGAAAAATAAATGGAGTGTGAGAAGGAAAAGTTATATTTGGAGACTAGGAATCAGGAGACCTAGGATTCCATCTCTATGCAGCCATTTAAGATAGGATTCAAATAAGTCATTTAAATGTTTAATATCTACATCAGTGATAAGATCATGATGGTCATCACACTGACTGCCTCACAGGATATATGAAAAGTGCTCTGAAAACCAGTACAGCTTTCTCCTCCCAAAGCTCTAATTTATAGTATTTGCTAATTCCTAGTGTAAATAATACAAATACATAGATATTATTGAAATATAATAAAATAATAAGGGACTGAGGAGTTTGAGTATTTGTTACTTTTGTTTAAATGTATTTTAAAACTTTTTTTAAGAGCTGTTTTAGGCTTACAACTAAATTGAAAGGAAAGCACAGAAGTTTCCCATCTGCTCCCTGCCCTCACACATAGGCACAGCCTCTACTATTATCAACACCTGCACCAGTGTGGTACAATTTTTTCGAAGGATTAACCTACATTGACACATCATAATCACCCAAAGTCCACAGTATCTTTGGGTTCACTCTTGTTGTATATTCTATAGGTCTGGACAAATGTATAATGACATGTATTCATCATTATGATGTCGCATAGAGTATTTTCACTGCCCTAAGAATCCTCTGTGCTCTGCTTATTTATCTCTCTCCCCTCTTACCCCTGGAAACCACTGATCTTTTTATTGTCTCCATAGTTTTGTTTTTTCCAGAACATTATATAGTTGGAATCATACAGTATGTGGCCTTTTCAGATTGGATTTATTCATTTAGTAATATGCATTTAAGATTCCTCCATGGCTTCTCATGGCTTGATAGCTCATTTCTTTTGAACACCAGATGCACCACAGTTTATTTATTTACCTACTGAAGGACATCTTAATTGCTTCTAAATTTTGGCAATTATGAATAAAGCTGCTATAAACATCCATGTGCAGATTTGAGTGTGGCCATAAGTTTTCAACTCCATTGGTTAAATAGCAAAGAGTGTGACTGTTAGATTTTATGGTAAGAGTATGTTTGGTTTTCTAAGAAACCACCAAATTGTCTTCCAATTTGGCTTCACTATTCTGCATTCCCACCAGCAATGAAAGAGTTTTTGTTGTTCCACATCGTCATCAGCATTTGGTGTTGTGTTCTAATGTATTTTTTATTGTAAGTTTATGTAATTTAATTTTAACAGTGGAAGATTTAAAAACAAGCTAGCGGGGGACCCTGGGAAGATGGCGGAAGAGTAAGACGCGGAGATCACCTTCCTCCACACAGATACATCAGAAATTCATCTACACATGGAACAACTCCTACAGAACACATATTGAACGCTGACAGAAGACCTCAGACCCCCCAAAAGGCAAGAAACTCCCCACATACCTGGGTAGGGCAAAAGAAAAAAGAATAAACAGAGACAAAAGTATAGGGATGGGACCTGCACCAGTGGGAGGGAGCCGTGAAGGAGGAAAGGTTTCCACACACTACAAGCCCCTTCGCGGGCGGAGACTGCAGGTGGCGGAGGGGGAAAGCTTCGGAGTAGCGGAGGAGAGCACAGCAACAGGGGTGTGGAGGGCAAAGCGGCGAGATTCTGGCACAGAGGATCGGTGCCCTCAGGCACACACCAGCCCGAGAGGCTTGTCTGCTCGGCCGCCAGAGCAGGCGGGGCTGGGAGCTGAGGCTCGGGTACCGGCTTTCAGTCGGAGCGCAGGGAGAGGACTGGGGCTGGAGGCAGGAAGAGAGCCTGAAGGGGTTAGTGCACCATGGCTAGCCCGGAGGGAGTCCGGGGAAAGGGTCTGGAGCTGCCGAAGAGGCAAGAGGCTTTTTCTTCCCTTTTGTTTCCTGGTGTGCCAGGAGAGGGCATTAAGAGGGCTGCTTTGGGAAGCACCGGAGATGGGCGCGAGCCGCGGCTAAAGGCGCGGACCCGGGAGACGAGCGAGGGACGCTGGGGCTGCTGCTGCTGCTGCCGCCGCGGGGACTGTGTGCGAGCGCGGGTCACTGTCCGCCCTGCCTTCCGGGTGGCCTGTGCACTCCGCAACTGCCAGGGTCCCGGAACCCGGGCACGGCTTTCCCGGGAAAGCGCACGGAGCGCCTGGTCTAGTGCAACGTCACGCCGGCCTCTGCCGCCGCAGGCCCGCCCCACACTGCGCGCCCCTCCCTCCCCTCTCCCTGAGTGAGCCAGAGCCCCCGCATCAGCGGCTCCTTTAAACCCGTCCTGTGTGAGCAAAGAACGGACGCCCTCCGGCGACCTATGCGCAGAGGCGGGGCCAGGTCCAAGGCTGAGACCCGGGAGCTGTGAGAGCAGAGAAGAGACAGGGAAATCTCTCTGTGCAGCCTCGGAGGCAGCGGATTAAAGCTCCACGGTCCACTTGATGTGCCCTGCGTCTGTGGAGTGCATGAATGGACAGCGAATCATCCAAATTGAGGAAGTGGACTTTGAGGACAAGATTTAAGACTTTCCCCCCTTTTCCTCTTTTTACAACGAATTATCCCAAATTAAGGAGGTGGACTTAGCAAGATTTCAGACTTCTCGCCCTTTTCCTCTTTTTACAATGAAGTATCCCAAATTGAGGAGGTGGACTTGGAGAGCAAGATTTTTTATTTTTCCCCCTGCTCTCTTTCTGTGAATGTGTATGTGTAATCTTCTGTGTAAGATTCTCTCTGTATAGCTTTGCTTCCACCATATGTCCCAGGGTTCTATCTGTCCGTTTCTTTTTGCAATAATTACTTTTCAATTTTAATAATGCTACTATATTTCATACTTTATTCTATTTTACTTTACCTGCGCTTTCTTTTTTTCCTACCTTCCCTTCCTCCCTCCCTCCCTCTGCCCCTGCTTTCCTTCTTTCTCTCTTTCTTTCCTTCTTCCCTCCCTCCCTCCCTTCATCCTTTCACTCTTTCTTTTTCTTTCCTTCCCCCCTCCTTCCCACCCCTCTTCCTTTCACTTTCTTTTTCTTTCCTTCCTCCCTCCCTCCCTCCTATCTTTCTTTCTTTCTTTCTTTCTTTCCTTCCTCCTTCCCTCCCTCCCTTCGTCCATGCACTCTTCCTTTTTCTTTCATTCCTCCCTCTCTCCCTCCTTTCTTTCTTTCCATCCTTCCTCCCTCCCTCCTTTCTTTCTTCCTTCCTTCTCTTCTTCCTTTCTTTCTCTCTCTCTTTCTTTCTTCTACTAACTCTTTCTTTCTACTTTTTCTCCCTTTTATTCTGAGCCGGGTAGATGAAAGGCTCTTGGTGCTGCAGCCAGGAGTCAGTGCTGTGCTTCTGAAGTGGGAGAGCCAACTTCAGGACACGGGTCCACAAGAGACCTCCCAGCTCCACATAATATCAAGCAGCGAAAATCTCCCAGAGATCTCCATCTTAACACCAGCACCCAGGTTCAGTCAACGACCAGCAAACTACAGTGCTGGTCACCCTATGCCAAGCAACTAGCAAGGCAGGAACACAACCCCACCCATTAAGAGAGAGGCTGCCTAAAAACATAATAAGGCCACAGACACCCCAAAACAAACCACCAGACGGGAACTGTCCACCAGAAAGACAAGATCGAGACTCAACCACCAGAACACAGGCACTAGTCACCCCCACCAGGAAGACTACACAACCTACTGAAACAACCTTAGCCACGGGGGACAGACACCAAAAACAACGGGAACTACGAATCTGCAGCCTGCAAAAAGGAGACCCCAAACACAGTAACATAAGCAAAATGAGAAAGCAGAAAAACACACAGCAGGTGAAGGAGCAAGATAAAAACGTACCAGACCTAACAAATGAAGAGGTAGTAGGCAGTCTACCTGAAAAAGAATTCAGAATAATGATAGTAAAGCTGATCCAAGACTCTATTTCCAAGATCCAAAATCTTGGAAATAGAATAGACAATATGCAAGAAACAGTTAACAAGGACCTAGAAGAACTAAAGATGAATCAAGCATCGATTAAAAACACAATAAATGAAATGAAAAATACTCTAGATGGGATCAATAGCAGAATAACTGAGGCAGAAGAACGGATAAGTGAGGTGGAAGATAAAATAGTGGAAATAACTGCTGCAGAGAAAAATAAAAAAAAAAGAATGAAAAGAACAGAGGACAGTCTCAGAGACGTCTGGGACAACATTAAACGCACCAACATTCGAATTATAGGGATTCCAGAAGAAGAAGAGAAAAAGAAAGGGACTGAGAAAATATTTGAAGAGATTATAGTTGAAAACTTCCCTAATATGGGAAAGGAAATAGTTAATCAAGTCCAGGAGGCACAGAGAGTCCCATACAGAATAAATCCAAGGAGAAATATGCCAAGACACATATTAATCAAACTGTCAAAAATTAAGCACAAAGAAATCATATTAAAAGCAGCAAGGGAAAAGCAACAAATAACACACAAGGGAATCCCCATCAGGATAACAGCTGATCTCTCAGCAGAAACTCTACAAGCCAGAAGGGAGTGGCAGGACATAATTAAAGTGATGAAGGAGAAAAACCTGCAACCAAGATTACTCTACCCAGCAAGGATCTCATTCAGATTTGATGGAGAAATTAAAACGTTTACAGACAAGCAAAAGCTGAGAGAGTTCAGCACCACCAAACCAGCTTTACAACAAATACTAAAGGAACTTCTCTAGGCAAGAAACACAATAGAAGGAATACGATAACGAACCCAAAACAATTAAGAAAATGAGAATAGGAACATACATATCGATAATTACCTTAAATGTAAATGGAATAAATACTCCCACCAAAAGACACAGATTGGCTGAATGGATACAAAAACAAGACCCATATATATGCTGTCTACAAGAGACCCACTTCAGACCTAGAGACACATACAGACTGAAAGTAAGGGGATGGAAAAAGATATTCCATGCAAATGGAAACCAAAAGAAAGCTGGAGTAGAAATTCTTATATCAGACAAAATAGACTTTAAAATAAAGACTATTAGAAGAGACAAAGAAGGACACTACATAATGATCAAGGGGTCGATCCAAGAAGAAGATATAACAATTGTAAATATATATGCACCCACCATAGGAGCACCCCACTACATAAGGCAAATACTAACAGCCATAAAAGGGGAAATCGACAGTAACACAATCATAGTAGGGGACTTTAACACCCCACTTTCACCAATGGACAGATCATCCAAAATGAAAATAAATAAGGAAACACAAGCTTTAAATGATACATTAAACAAGATGGACTTAATTGATATTTATAGGACATTCCATCCTAAAACAACAGAATACACATTTTTCTCAAGTGCTCATGGAACATTCTCCAGGATAGATCATATCTTGGGTCACAAATGAAGCCTTGGTAAATTTAAGAAAATTGAAATTGTATCAAGTATCTTTTCCGACCACAATGCTATGAGACTAGACATCAATTACAGGGAAAGATCTGTAAAAAATACAAACACATGGAGGCTAAACAATACACTACTTAATAACGAAGTGATCACGGAAGAAATCAAAGAGGAAATTTAAAAATACCTAGAAACAAATGACAATGGAGACACGATGACCCAAATCCTATGGGACGCAGCAAAAACAGTTCTAACAGTTCTTTTTTATAGCAGTACAATCCCACCTTAAGAAACAGGAAACATCTCGAGCAAACAACCTGACCCTGCACCTAAAACAATTAGAGAAAGAAGAACAAAAATCCCCCAAAGCTAGCAGAAGGAAAGAAATCATAAAGATCAGATCAGAAATAAATGAAAAAGAAATGAAGGAAACAATAGCAAAGATCAAGAAAACTAAAAGCTGGTTCTTTGAGAAGATAAACAAAATAGACAAACCATTAGTCAGACTCAACAAGAAAAAAAAGGGAGAAGACTCAAATCAATAGAATTAGAAATGAAAAAGAAGTAACAACTGACACTGCAGATATACAAAAGATCATGAGAGATTACTACAAGCAACTCTATGCCAATAAAATGGACAACCTGGAAGAAATGGACAAATTCTTAGAAATGCACAACCTGCCAAGACTGAATCAGGAAGAAAAAGAATATATAAATGGACCAATCACAAGCACTGAATTGAAACTGTGATAAAAAATCTTCCAACAAACAAAAGCCCAGGACCAGGTGGCTTCACAGGTGAATTCTATCAAGCATTTAGAGAAGAGCTAACACCTATCCTACTCAAACTCTTCCAAAATATAGCAGAGGGAGGAACACTCCCAAACTCATTCTACGAGGCCACCATCACCTTGATACCAAAACCAGACAAGGATGTCACAAAGAAAGAAAACTACAGGCCAATATCACTGATGAACATAGATGCAAAAATCCTCAACAAAATACTAGCAAACAGAATCCAACAGCACATTAAAAGGATCATACACTATGATCAAGTGGGGTTTATTTCAGGAATGCAAGGATTCTTCAATATACGCAAATCAATCAATGTGATACACCATATTAACAAATTGAAGGAGAAAAACCATATGATCATCTCAATAGATGCAGAGAAAGCTTTCGACAAAATTCAACACCCATTTATGATAAAAACCCTGCAGAAAGTAGGCATAGAGAGAAGTTTCCTCAACATAATACAGGCCATATATGACAAACCCACAGCCAACATTGTCCTCAATGGTGAAAAACTGAAACCATTTCCAATAAGATCAGGAACAAGAAAAGGCTGCCCACTCTCACCACTGTTATTCAACCTAATTTTGGAAGTTTTAGCCACAGCAATCAGAGAAGAAAAGGAAATAAAAGGAATCCAAATTGGAAAAGAAGAAGTAAAGCTGTCACTGTTTGCAGATGACATGATACTATACATAGAGAATCCTAAAGATGCTACCAGAAAACTACTAGAGCTAATCAATGAATTTGGTAAAGTAGCAGGATACAAAATTAATGCACAGAAATCTCTGGCATTCCTGTACACTAATGATGAAAAATCTGAAAATGAAATCAAGAAAACACTCCCATTTACCATTGCAACAAAAAGAATAAAATATCTAGGAATAAACCTACCTAAGGAGACAAAAGACCTGTATGCAGAAAATTATAAGACACTGATGAGAGAAATTAAAGATGATACAAATAGATGGAGAGATATACCATGCTCCTGGATTGGAAGAATCAATATTGTGAAAATGACTCTACTACCCAAAGCAATCTACAGATTCAATGCAATCCCTATCAAACTACCACTGGCATTTTTCATAGAACTAGAACAGAAAATTTCAAAATTTGTTTGGAAAAACAAAAGACCCCGAATAGCCAAAGCAATCTTGAGAACGAAAAATGGAGCTGGAGGAATCAGGCTCCCTGACTTCAGACTATACTACAAAGCTACAGTAATCAAGGCAGCATGGTACTGGCACAAAAACAGAAAGATAGATCAATGGAACAGGATAGAAAGCCCAGAGATAAACCCACGCACATATGGTCAACTTATCTTTGATAAAGGAGGCAGGAATGTACAGTGGAGAAAGGACAGCCTCTTCAATAAGTGGTGCTGGGAAAACTGAACAGGGACATGTAAAAGTATGAGATTACATCATTCCCTAACACCATACACAAAAATAAGCTCAAAATTGATTAAAGACCTAAATGTAAGGACAGAAACTATCAAACTCTTAGAGGAAAACATAGGCAGAACACTCTATGACATAAATCACAGCAAGATCCTTTTGGACCCACCTCCTAGAGAAATAGAACTAAAAACAAAGATAAACAAATGGGACCTAATGAAACTTCAAAGCTTTTGCACAGCAAAGGAAACCATAATGAAGACCAAAAGACAACCCTCAGAATGGGAGAAAATATTTGCAAATGAAGCAACTGACAAAGGATTAATCTCCAAAATTTATAAACAGCTCATGCAGCTCAATAGCAAAAAAACAAACAACCCAATCCAAAAATAGGCAGAAGACTTAAATAGGCATTTCTCCAAAGAAGATATACAGACTGCCAACAAACACATGAAAGAATGCTCAACATCATTAATCATTAGAGAAATGCAAATCAAAACTACAATGAGATATCATCTCACACCAGTCAGAATGGCCATCATCAAGAAATCTAGAAACAATAAATGCTGGAGAGGGTGTGGAGAAAAGGGAACACTCTTGCACTGCTGGTGGGAATGTGAATTGGTACAGCCACTATGGAGAACAGTATGGAGGTTCCTTAAAAAACTACAAATAGAACTACCATATGACCCAGCAATCCCACCACTAGGCATATACCCTGAGAAAACCATAATTCAAAAAGAGACATGTACCAAAATGTTCATTGCAGCTCTATTCACAATAGCCCGGAGCTGGAAACAACCTAAGTGTCCATCATCGGATGAATGGATAAAGAAGATGTGGCACATATATACAATGGAATATTACTCAGCCATAAAAAGAAACGAAACTGAGCTATTTGTAATGAGGTGGATAGACCTAGAGTCTGTCATACTGAGTGAAGTAAGTCAGAAAGAGAAAGACAAATACCGTATGCTAACACATATATATGGAATTAAAAAAAATGTCATGAAGAACCTAGGGGTGAAACGGGAATAAAGACACAGACCTTCTTGAGAATGGACTTGAGGATATGGGGAGGGGGAAGGGTAAGCTGTGACAAAGCGTAAGAGAGGCATGGACATATATACACTACCAAACGTAAGGTAGATAGATAGTGGGAAGCAGCCGCAGAGCACAGGGAGATCAGCTCGGTGCTTTGTGACCGCCTGGAGGGGTGGGATGGGGAGGGTGGGAGGGAGGGAGATGCATGAGGGAAGGGATGTGGGAACAGATGTATATGTATGACTGATTCACTTTGTTATAAAGCAGAAACTAATAAAAAAAAAAAAATAAAATAAATAAAAATAAATTAAAAATAAAAAAACAAGCTAACAAAATTTCTGAAAACTTCACAAGTGACTCACACCTGTTGAAAATCACAAGACTTATTAGTGCCAGAGCTGGACCACATTTAATTTGGCTGACTCCTACATCCTTCAGCCTGGGAGTGCAGCCTGCTGCCAAGGTGATGAGAGGCAGAGCCCCGTGGGAGAAGGAGACATCATCCCTTTCTAATCTGCGGCCTTGCTTTCCTCAAGGTGTCTACATTAACACCATTTTGGAGTTATTCCCAGCCTCCTGAGATCATTCAGGGCCAAGAGTGTCCCTTTTTGAGGTGAATAATCCATGGTAATGAATCTTCATTTCCAATAAGTTAGACCAAGATGAAGTGTGTTGCCCTAGATGAGCCATATGTGTCCCTTAATAGCTTGAGAAAAGGCTCCAGAGCATTTAATAACTAAGCACCAGAGAGAAATAAAAAAGGCACTGTGTTGCTAGGATACCTGGCTGAGCACTTGTTTTATATCAAGTCAGTAAGTGTAAAACAAACAAAGACAATTGCTACCTCAAAGAAATACAAAATCCTTACTGGAAAGTGACAGAAAGAAGAAATGGCTGCTCTCCAGAGAAGAGAGACCTTGCTTCTTGCCATATATTAAGTTTGAAGCAATACTTATTCTTTTTAACTAGTTCCGCAGAGGCTTGGAAAACCAGCATCAGTCATGACAGCATGTAATTACTGTAGTAGATGCAATATTGTACACAATTGTTTTATTGTTCTCTGCTTGTTCTTTGTGTATAATCAAGAGATAACAAAGGATTTTCCATACCAATGATCCACTAAGTACCTGGGTTCATTTAGGTTGTGTCTATGCACATCTAAGGTCACCAATCAATTCAATCAACTCATCAGAAGAATGAGAATCCATTAAAATTACTTTTGAAGCCTAGTAAACAAAACTGTTTGTTTGTTTTCCTGGTTTGCTTCATTGAATTTTAATCACCTAACTAAATGAAAATATTTTAAATTGCTGTTATATGCTCAAAATTATGACTGGCGGCATGAAGATTATACATGTAATAGAAGTCTTCCTGCCACAGATCAAGTTGTTTTGGGCAGAAAGACAAGTCAATTAACCCAATCTTGACACTGGCCTAGAGACCAGGGCCCCGTAAGTTAGACAGTAGCCAAGAAAAATCAAAATAAAGACTTCAAAGGAAAACTTCATTGAAGTGGTCAGGGTAAAAATAAAACTGAAAAGCCAAATATGTTGTTGAGTCTAAGGGTTGATTCCCAGAACCTAGAACATGTGATTAAACTAAAAGGTCAAAAGCTGGTTAATAAAGACATTGAGATGGAGGTGAAATGCAACAGAAATAACGAACAATATGACATCATACTTTCTTTTTCTACACATTAATGGATGCACACATTTTCCTCTCGAAGGATTCTAGTTCTCTGACTTGCACATTGGTGAGCTAGACTTCAAAACCAAAGAGAGGGCTTCCCTGGTGGCGCAGTGGTTGAAAGTCCGCCTGCCGATGCAGGGGACACAGTTTCGTGCCCCAGTCCGGGAAGATCCCACATGGTGTGGAGCGGCTGGGCCCGTGAGCCATGGTCGCTGGGCCTGCACGTCCGGAGCCTGTGCTCCGCAACGGAAGAGGCCACACAGTGAGAGGCCCACGTACCACAAAAAAAAAAAAAAAAAAAAAAAAAGAGAAATTCTCTTACAGTGGAAAAACAGAAAGAGACTCATGGAAAAGTCATCATTAGCAAAGGATATATACCAAATGCTGGGTAATTCAGTGCAAACATTAAGTTGTTGGGAGAAGGTGAAGATCAGATAGGGCTGGTAGGCTCCATGAGAAATAGCACCTTGAGCTTGATTTTTTCACAAAGAATTTATATGAATGAAGAGAGGAATGGAGGACTTTCTAGAAGCATATGTTTTTAAACTACAGTTTTGTTGTGATAGAGATAAAATTTTCTCTCTGTAATAGTAATACTTTTTTCTTGCAAAAGTCAATGCCAACAAAACCCTAAACACTTCATATTCTTCTCACCACTTTTCCCTTGGGACCTCAATGTAGATTTGAAGGGGTGGTAATGAATGTTGAGAAGGAAATTCTACTGCCAAACTCCTTCAGGCTTGCTGTTGCCAACTGAATTATTACCTTAGAGAGAGCCACAGTATTTTTTTCTTCATTAATTTGTAGAAAGCAACATTCTACAGGCCTGTCAGCCACGACTTTTTTTTTCTGGATCAACTTAATAATGTCAGTGTTTAACTATTCTTTTTACTAGCTTCACAAAGTATCAGGCACTTAGAAGACGCACATTTTTACAAGAGAATATGTGAAAAGCTATGAGGTCATGATGCAAATGACAGGTTAAAGCATCAAGGTAGCTTCCAACTTCTAAATCCTGATCTCTCTCAGGTGTTTCCCTGAAATACATTTCTTATATGAAAGGGGGATTCCAGACACAATCCGACCCAGGTAATGTCGAAGTTTTCCCTAGGCTGGTTCTACAGGATCAATAATAGTCTATCTTCCTTGGCTCCTGCAGTAGGAGAAAGCACTGATATCTTCTTCTATTAAAGGTTATTCTTCTCCATAAACTTTGTCTTTTTTTTTTTTTTTTTTTTTTTTTTTGCAGTACACGGGCCTCTCACTGCCGTGGCCACTCCCGTTGCGGAGCACAGGCTCCGGACACGCAGGCTCAGAGGTCATGGCTCACGGGCCCAGCCGCTCCGTGGCATGTGGGATCCTCCCAGACCGGGGCACGAACCCATGTCCCCTGAATCGGCAGGCGGACTCTCAACCACTGAGCCACCAGGGAAGCCCTCTCCATAAACCTTGATTGAATGCAATCGCAATAATGCCCTACACTCTTCTTTTTCCTTCTTCATTCTCTCCTCTTTTCTTCTGTGTTCCCCAGCTCCACGCCCTCACAAGGTGGGAAGTTGTAAGTAAGGTGGGGGGAGAGTCAGGTAATCTCTCTATCCCATAGTTTTCACCTTCATTCTCAGTAGTAACATGACTTTCCAGGAGCAAATATTACCACTTCTATTGTGTCCTGCCCATAATACGTTTATAAAGAACCCAGTCTTCAAACCATCCTGTGGTTGGTCGAACCCTGTGCTACCTGAGAAAGACCCACTAGTGAGAGTTTGCAAATGTGAGACATCTCAGTTTACGATCAGTAGGATGAAAATGAAAATAGCAACTCAGCCTCTTACTGCCTTGATTATAGGTTCATGGGGCCCAGGAAGACCCACTGATGAGAGCTTTGCAATAAGCCCGTTCTGATCAGAAATCTATGATATTAAATACAATAGGTGCTGTGAAAGAATTTTAAGAACTATATATATATATATATATGAGAGAAAGAGAGAGAAAATTAAATACAATATATATATATTTATTTATTAAGGTAAAATTCACCCATTTGAGGTGTCTAATTCAATAATTTTTTCCATATTCACAGAGTTATGCAACGTATCACCAGAATCAATATTAGACCATTTTCATCACTCCAAAAAGAAACCCCATACTCTGTCTCCTCTCAGCCCCTCCATCCACCTTGCCCTAGGCAAACACTAATACAATTTCTATCAATCTAGATTTGCCTAATCTGGACATTTCACATAGATGGACTCATATAATATGTGTTTTTTTGTGACTGACCTCTTTCACATAGCATAATATTTCACAATTCATGTGTGTTGGATAGAGTGTTAGTTACTTTCAGTCTCCTTACCCCTCCCAATCCCCATGTATCTTCTTCATGTCGGTTAGACTGTAATTCCAAACTACAAATCTATTTATGTCATTTCTCTCTTTACACACTTTCAGTGGCCAGCTGTCCACTGCCTACAGAAAGAAGTCCAATTTTCTTGACACTGCAGTCCATGTTCATATTTTTAATCATATTTTAACCATTTTTAAGTATACAGTTCAAGTGGTGTTAAGTGCATACACAAAGTTGTGCAACACCTGTTCAGAACTTTTTTCATCTTGCAAAATGAAAACTCTATGCCTATTAAAATATAGCTCTTCATTTCCTCCTCTCTCCAGTCCCTGGCAATCACCATTCCACTTTTTATCTCTATTAGTTTGACTCCTCTAGGGACCTCATATAAATGGAATCATACATTAATTGTCTTTTCATGACTGGCTTATTTCAATTTAGCATAATGTCCTCAAGGTCCATCCATGTTGTCAGAGTTTCCTTCCTTTCTAAGGTTTAATATTCCAGTGAATGTATATATCACATTTTGTTTATCCATTTATCTGTCAGTAGACACTTAGGCCACTTCTACTTTTTGGTTACTGTGAATAATGCTCCTATGGGCATCGATACAAATATCTGTTGGAAACCCTTACGTTAAATTATTTGGGGTATATGTTGAAGGAGATCAGGATATGTCACTTTGACATAAGGATTATTTTGAGATTAAGGCAACTGAAAATCAGCAGATGCAGAAGAGTTCTCTGTCCTCCCTTTATTTGCCTAAAGTAGTACAAGTTTCCCTTTGTGAATGAAGCATAAATTTCCCTTATGAAGGTGGCCCCCTTTCCAATACCAGCAAAAGGACAGAGAGAGAGTGAGCACCAAGATGAGTCTGCTTAAATAAACCTTACTAAAAAAACTCATATCTTCTATGAGTTTTTCCATATATTTCCTAATAACTGGCCCATGATTTATCCTGCCTCAAAGGCCAAACCTTCTTTGCTTTGTTAAAATGGTGTATAAGCCCCCAATTCTAACTACTTCTTTGAGCTTCACTTCTTTTCTGTGAAAGTCCATGCATGTAAAATATTAATAAAAATTGTATGCCTTTTCTCCTGTTAATCTGTCTTCTTTTAGTTTAACTTGCCCATCCCTAGACTGTAAAGCTAAGAGGATAGAGGAAAAGTTTTTCCTCCTCACTAATACTGAGAAGTGGAATTGCTGAATCATACAGTAATTCTATTTTTAATTGTTTCAGGATCAGCCATACTGTTTTCTACAATGGCTGCACCATTTTACATTCTCACCGATAATGCACAAGAGTTCCACTTTCTCTGTATCCTCACAAACACTTTTTATTTTATTTATTTATTTATTTTTCTGGTAGCCATCCAAATGAGTATGACATAATATCTCATTGTGATTTGCATTTGATTTTATTTATTTTGAACACTTTTTATGTGCTTCTTGGCCATTTGTGTATCTTCTTTGGAGAAATGTCTAGTCAATTCCTTTGTCCATTTTTTTTCAATTTGATTTTTTGTTGGGTTGTGAGAGTACTTTATATATTCTGGCTATTAACTCTTTATTGGATATATGATTTGCAAACATTTTCTCCCATTCTGTGGGTTGCCTTTTCATTCTGTTGACTGTATCCTTTGAGGCAGAAATCAAATTACTTTTAAATTGTCCTAATAATTTGGATAACCAGTTTCATTTCAGGATGACTATTGTCCAGCAATATCCACCAAGGAGTGTGGGCACTTCCCCTTCATTTTAGCCCTCACTCTAGGCCATACCCCAGGGGAAATGAGCCATTGTCATCACCTCCCCCACATCCTACCCAGCACAGTTTACACTGTGGGAGGAAAATCCTGCTGACTGAATCCTACTTCAAGACTCTTCCTAGATATCAGTTAAGGACAACTTGTCAGAGCAAACTAGAGGCTAATGCCCCTATTATTTTATTAGCAGTTACTATGTAGTGACTCTGCTTTCAGATTCTCCTTTGTCAGTTTGGCTTGACTGCAAATTTTCTGTGATTTCTGCTTGGGACTCTGATTATACATTGTTTATGTGTCCTGACTCTACAATAGATTACACCCAACACTGTGCTACTTGTCTCACATCTGTCTGATATACTAATATCTACTCCAGGCTTCAAAGCTTCTGCTTAGGAATATTTCCTCACTTATAAACAAGGCCCATAATAATAATGCTCTTTTTCTTAGAGTTTTGTTGTTGCTGTTGTTAAGATTAATAGATTTATTGTATGTAAAGCATTCAGGAACTTTCTGTTAAAAAGCATAAATGTTTACTACTGCTGAAACTTCTAAAATATAATCCATGTTGTAACAGCTAAAGTTAACTCTTTCTTTGGACTGCTGCATCACTAATTAGCTATCTTGTGTACTCTTTGTATGATTGTTTATCATCTTCATCGGCCTTGGGCTGTCTACTTCTAATACTAGTCTTCTTGTTATGTAAGAAAAGAATAAAAATTTAAAAATAATACCACCAACCAAGAAATCCTGCTTGATCCACTGTTTGCTGCATTTACAATATATTTGCAGTTGAGTGCTACCTTAATTGATCTAAGAAACAAAGTGTAACTTTAATAATAGATAGGTAAGTGTCTACACCAAATGTAGAACTCTTGTAACAAATGGATTATACAAAGCAGCTTAGTCTACAAGATCTGGGGTAGCCTCTTACATCTGACTTCTTCTGCCCTTAATCTAAGATGTGTGGATCTATGTTGATATCTCTGGTTTGAATTATCCACCCAGAGGAAAGTGAACACGTGAAACAGAACAAAACAACACTTAGACTCTAGTACTAGGGGATGAGTGACTTAGTCTCCTTGCCAGTGGGTCAAGAATTATAGGAGCAGTAATAAGTCTGGGTATGTCCAGGTATGCTTAGCTAAGAGAAAACAAGAGATAGAAGGGAATTCTCCACACCTGGAACTTGACCTTATTCTCTGGCCATGTACATGATCTTTTACATGATATTCATACAGTGTTTGTCTTTCTCTGTGTGGCTTATTCCATTTAGCATAATTCAGGTTGCTAGGGGGTGGGAGGTGGGGAAAATGGGGAGATGTTGGTCAAAGTGAAACTCAGCAGGACCCTGCAGGGCCCTCCCAGGTACAAAAGCCCTTCTGTGTCCCCTGTCTCTTGTTTGTAGAAGATCTGTAGTCTCCCAGGCCTCCCCTGAGTCACAAAAGAGCAAGCTCAAGCAGTTAATGATTAGAACAATAGAGTCACAGAATCTTTAGTTCCTCCCTGAAGGACATAGATAACAGTATCCGATACATATTCTTGAGTTGTTTTGCAGATACTAAAACAACCACCAGAGGGAAAAAGCTGACTGCATGATGACCAGACTGTAGCCATGACATAAGCTGCTCCATCTTGAGTCTATGGCTTGCCTAATTCCAAGAACTGGCCTCAAGGAAATAGGAATAAACTGACCCTGGAGTTGAAGATGAACTTTACTTAAAACAATCAAGATGACACTGACCAGACCACCACATGACCAGTTTCAAGACACTTGTTGGAGCTAACTATGCTATTCTGCACATAGTTCCCATCTGCACACCCTTGAAACTTTCTTTTAAAAGTTCTTGCTGCCTGGTCGGCAACTGCAAGATGGTTTGGGGGATGCTTGTCTGCCATGTCCCCAAGTTGCTGGCTTCCTGAATAAAGCGTCTTTCATTTTCCATCAGCCATTGTCTCTTGAACATTGACTTTTGAGCAAAGAGCAGCCAAACCTGAGTTTGGTTCTGGCTCCCACTAGTAACAAATTGGTACAGACTTTCAGTTATAAGATAGATAAATTATGGGGATCTGATGGACAACATGGTGACTATAGTTAATATTATGTATTATACACTTGAAATTTGTTAAGAGAGTAGATCTCACCACACACCCACGTTTACACACACACACGGTAATTATATGAAGCAATAGATGTGTTAATTGTTGATTGTGGTAATCATTTCACAAAGTATACATATATCAAATCATCACATTGTATACATTAAATACATACCATTTTATTTGTCAATTATACTTCAATAAAGTAGTGGGGAATAACTGCCATCTTTGGGCAGCTTTCAATACATCCTCTTCCATCTTTATTTACACCAAAAGACCTAGGCAGTTCTATGCCTCTTTATTCCTATAGAACTTAGAATATGTCCATTCCAGCTCATATCATATTATTCTGGATTTATTTTTTCTGTTTACTTGCTCATCTGTTATGCTGGAAAATGGAAGGCATTTTGTCTTTTGAATTTGTGTCCCAAATCCTACCACGGTGAGTATATGTAGAATAGTAATTGGTCAAAAGGATGAATTATTGAATCATTCTTGCATGAATATACACATATTTTGTACTATTTTTCACTTCAGAAAACATTTTAACATACATTATTCCATATATTATGAGAAAATTGGTAAAGTGAGAGAGTACTGAACTTACATACCTTAGGTTTGAATTTTCACTCTCCCTCTATGAAACCTTGAACATGCCTATAAACTTCTCTGTTTCAAGGATATATTTTAAGACTATTAACTTTCAATTTTATGTTAGCAGGAAATAGTATAACTTAAATTAACTCTTCACTTGAGTCATATTTAAAATAGGTCCAATATTTTGGAATTCTGTTTCTAACCCTGACTATATTACATGCTTCCAAATACTCACTTAATCTTCAAAAATACTCTAAAGTTGGTATTACTAAGGCTAGAATATTTTTTGAAGTTTGTATAAACTATTTGAAGCACCTACTACAATAAATAAGGCATGCAAAAATTTTTTGAATATAATTAAGATCAAATTCAGGTAAAAGTGTTAGTTTGAATTTTCTATTTTCCATTTGACAAGTGTACTAAAGCACAGGAATGTTGTTTAACTTGCCAATTTTTTTCACAGCTACTTATCTGATCTCCAGTTTATGTCCTTCTTAATCAACTACAAAATTACATTTATGAACTATAATGCCCCACATAGCAAAAGTGAAAATGTATAGCACTTTCCTTTTATGACTTTTCATTGTAACACCATTATTCTGAGAAATGCTTATGTGGAATTTCTAATACCTGTTCCCACAATGTCTCTTTTTCTTTTTCTTTCCTTCTTTCAGTCTTTATTTTATATATATCACTCCAACCTAAAGTTAAGGAAAAATAAGTCTGAAAAAATCCTTTCACTTTTCTCTACATCACTCCAATATAAAATTAAATAGAAAGAAATTTAGAGAAAATATGTCACAAAGCCCATACAAGTTCCTCATATATTGATGCTAGTTTTCAACTGTCCCCTCTTATGGGATCCAGGGTAATTTATTTTGAAAGAAGGACTGTCCTGATGTCTTGATCTCCATGATTTATCTTTTTTTTAAAACTTGAAATACTCTGAGAACTTTTATTAACTGAGCTAAAATGGGTCCCCTTAGAGGCCTGTTTTGTAGCTTTATAAAAGTTTGCAGTTTTCCCTGAAATATCACAAATGTTATGAGTGGAAGCTGTGAAAAGCATATAGTGCTGTTACATCCTGTAAAAATTATGTTCCCCAAACAATTTCCTTGCTGCAAATATATCGCAGCAAGTGCTGTGGTTGCTGAACATTGAAATTAGAAAGCATCTTCCCAAATCATAACATTCATTGCTGCTTTTCCCTTTGGCAGGGGGACTAAACAAGAGAGTAAGAACTAAACAGGAGAGTAAGAATTGGGGAAAAAAAATTTAAAACTATCATGCATCTCTTAGTTTCCAGTCTCTGGTGATTAATCCATCCAAATCGCACAAGTACCCGGTTAAATCTATCATGAATAATCATGGTTTTTCCATGGATTTATGACCGACTACGTGCTCCTTTGGTGTCTAGGATCAAGTATCAATCACTCATTTTATACTCAGTACCTACTTTCTCTATGGCAGATGGTAAGTGAAACTAAATGGTCATTTTAATATCAGAAAGATGATATGAGGCAATCTTAGATATTGTGTTTAAGTTAACTTAAAATCCACTCATTTCTTAGTGTTTTGTTGTTATTAATGGAGGTGGTGGTAACAAAAGCCTACTTCAACACTTAGACAAACAAATATACCATATTATAAAACCATATGGACACTGCACCACATTCAGGTTCAGAAAGATATAGCTATTATTAGAAACCAAAACCAAAATAACTACACTTCAGTGTCCCTTTCTTTGGGATTGTGTAATCCATCATTTCTACTCATCCCCTGATGTCTCTTCAATGTTCTCTCCCTATAAATCTGTGGTCTTTATTTCCAGACACAAGGTAGAAGATGCCCACCAAAAGTTGCCTAAATCTCAGCTCAAATGATGAAGACAGACTCCGTAGGCTCTCTGAATCCCAGTTCCTAATATTTGAGACAAATTGTCTTCCAAAAGTCAAATGGTCCAATCAGCCTGTCATAGGAGATGAAGGGAATGGATCCTCAACACAGCTGCCAGGTCTTAATCCAAAGTTGTATAATAGTAATAAAAAATATGTACCTATGAAGATAACCCCATGAACCCATGGAAATGTTATGGAAAGTAAAAATTAATGGGAAAAATGTCCACTGACACATTTTTTAACAGCTGCCACTTCAGGAGCTTCTGACTTTTGTTCAAGTGCTGCTTCTGTAATAGAAATGTTGATTTACTGGCTCCATGAGCTTCGTGATATTTGAGCAGCATGTGTTGAAAGTGATACTCTTCCTAGTAAGTTAGAATCATCTGTTTTCTAGACCATCTCTGTGACAAACACAGGGAAGCACATACATCAGCCTTGTTACTTTGCCCCATTAAACACTTTAAAGCCTGTTGGTCTTTGGCTTTTAATCTCAAGTAATTATCACTTAGGAGTGCTGGGTACCTCAGGACACCAGTCTTAATTAATCATTTAGAAGGCAATTCCCTGCAGCTAATGAAAAATGAGAAGGGAGCCAACTGAGCAATAGAAATATCTAAGGCAGTGTCTTTATTTTTACCTCTGTGTCACAGTAATGAAATACCAAGTGACAGATTTTTGTTCTTCTTTGAAATATCCAGCATTTGATCCACTCAAATTGAACAGCTAATACAGTCAATAGTGAATGGATGTGTTAATATCACAGTCTAAAAATAAGCAAAGATAGAACAATTCCATTTATATCTGCACTAGTTGTTCTTAATGATATTCTTAAAAATGGTAAGTGGTCAGTATATTTGCTGACATCAAGAGATATTATCATTGGAGATAATATGACCAACAATTGTATTAGGCATCGGAATATGCAGGAAAATAAATATCTCCTTTACCTCACATGTCAGGTTAGTCCAGGCTCTGCTGCAATAACAATCGACCTCTACATCTCAAAGTCTTAACACAACCAATTTTTATTTCTTGCTCATGTGACAGTCATTCATGAGGGAACTATACTCGATGGTTTTTCTCCAAAGGGTGATCTGCTGGTCCAGACAGTTTGTACTTTATCATGAAATCATCTGAAACTCATGGCTTCCAGAATCATGATGGAAAGGGAAGAGTATATCATGGATAATTTCTGAGGCTGGAAGTGGAAGTAGCTTACAATTTACTTCTTCCACCTATTACTGGCTAGAATTCAGTCATCTGTCTCTCCATTTAGGTGCTGGGAATGTAGTCTTCCTGCATACTCAAGAAGAAGGAAAGTTGGGGTAAACTTGTCTCTGCCTCACTAATTAACAAGATATTGGATGATTGAATAAAAAACAAGTACTATTTTTGAAGAAGGGTATTAATTTTTAGTATTTAAACATGAGCTCTTAGGTTGGTAGAGTTCAGAATCTAATATTTTCACATTTCCAAAAAGAGAAGTAGAATAGAAAGTTAGCTGTCATCTCTGTGAGATCAAGGCACTTATCTGTCTTATTCATCACAGGATGCTTGATAAATATTTCCTAAGTGGATAAAGATATATAATAGATACCAAATTTCTCTTATTTGGCATGGCACTCTAGTTCTTAGAGTATAGTTGACTGTACTCATAAAGAGGCTGTAAAAACATTTATTACATGATTGGGGTCTCTAAGGAGAGCAGAGCAGAACTCTCAAGCAGGTCTGTAGTGGCTTGAGAGAGAATGGAAAGGAGGTGGCTCAGGCTTTTATTGTGGTTAAGGGTCTGTGCTGGTGGAGAGTTTCCACATGTAGTCAGGGGCTTGCATACTTTGAATCACCTGCCGGTACTAACAGGGATCACCCAGGCTTTCTTATCATTGCCCAGATGTGGGGCACAAGAGAAGAACAGAGGCAGTGAGGTTTTAAAGTTGTCAGCAGTCAAACATCAAAAAATGGGGTCAGAGTCCTCATTACATTTAAATTATATTGTAGATGTGCTTAGGAGAAAAATGTAGTGAGTCAGGGAATCAGGAGTTTTGACAAGGTTGCAATTTAGATAGGGTGGCCAGAGAAGTTCTCATTCGTGCCTCACACATGCCATTTCCTAGTTTCCTGGGCATGTCACATCCCCAAGTTCTCAACATGAAGCCAACAAACATTGGTGAAGTGGTATTTCAGGGACCAACTTAAATGCTGTGGTGGACCAAAAAGCAGTTGGGAATGACCGTTCTTGTTGAGCTCTCTAACTCCAATTTTGGAATTGGTTAACTTTTTCAAGGCACAAGATTTCTCAAGAAATCCAATTTTTGAGAACCCTCTAGAGTTTTCTAAAAGAAACTGTCTTGATGGCCTTCTCTAAGTTAGCTCACGGTTGTCTTTGGCTAGGCACTGAAGTTATCCCCATCCCCAGAATACTCATTGTTCCAAGGTTAATTGCCATCCCCTTCTGCTTATCTTAAAGAATTACACCTTTAAGCCCATCACTGCTTCTGTGAATATCCATAAACAAGCATATAAAGCAGAGCTCAGATATCGATCCACAGGAATGGGTTACATATGTAAATTGAGGATCAAGAATTGTCCTAGATAATCACACGACTCTACTAAATTAATTAGTAATAATATATTAGCAAAATAATAAACACATAGTGTATACTGTATGTCAACTGTATTTCCTATTGTTGTTATAATAAATTACCACATATTTAGAGGCCTAAAAAATATTAATTTATTATATTATAGTTCTGGTGGTCAGATGTCCAACGTGGGTCAGTAAGACTGTACTCCCTTCTGGAAGGTTTAGGAGAGAATCCATTTCCTTATTCATTCTCATTATTGACAGAGTTTACTTCCTTGCTGTTGTTGGCATGAAGTCTCCTATTCCTTGTTGTCTGTCAGCTAAGGGACATTCCCGGTTTCTAGAAACTATCCCCATTCCTTGGTTCATGACCTTGTATCCAATGTAAAGCCAGCAATGGTGGATTGAATCCCTCTCTCACTTGAATCTCTCCTGACTTTCCTTCCACAGTCATGTCTTTCTCACCAAAACTGGGAAGTGATCTCTGATTTTAAGAACTTGTGTGATTACATTGAGCCCATCTGGAAAATCCATGATAATCTCCTCATCTCAGGTCTATAATCTTAACTGCATCTTCAAAGTCCACTTTGCTATATAAAGTACTCACAAGACTTGAGGGATTAGCATGTGACATTTTTGTGGAGACATCATTCTGCCTATCACACCAACTATTACAAAGTCCAATCCAAATTTTGCAGATACTTTGAAGCCTTCCTCCATGATAATTTATTAGACACTTTGTAATTTATTATTGTTGTTGTTGTTTGAAACATTAATAAGTAAATTTTGAAGGAAAAAATGATAAAAGTAGTTTTAGTAGCTCTAATAGAAGAAAATTGAGATGGACTCTGTGGGGATATATTTGATAACACACCAGATTTCTGGAGGAAAACTGAACAATAATCATGATTTACAGAACGGGCAATATTTATATGATTCAAAGTCATACACTGTAAGTGTTTTTTTTTTAATTTTTTTTGGTATATGCAGCAGTTGGGCTTAGCAGAAGAAATGAGTGAGTTCTTTCAGTTATGGTGTCTTTGACTTTAAATATGTTACTGAATAGATGAGGGCCTACATGGATAGTAATCTTCACTTACATTTATTTATTTTCAAAACCCGGTCACATATATTTTTAAGTTTCTTCTCCCACAACCCACCAAAATGGCAATGTAGGTAAGGCAAGAACAATTGTCTTCTTAAAACATGTGAAAGATGAGCTGATTTTAATTCAAAGTTGGCATATTATTATTTACCAACTTTACATATGAAGAACCTGAAGCAAAGAGATACTAAATCGGTTTGCTAAGATGATGCAGGTAGAAGGAGGCATGGCCAGAATTCGAACCTTGTCAGTCTTGTCCCTGAACTAGTAAGCTGTATGCCATTTCCTAGTCAGATTTTTCATCACAGAGAGCAACAGTTTCTGGCGTTACCCTTCCTTTATTTCTTTCACCCCTTTGTAGACACATAATAAGGGAAAATGTATACATCGCTCATCCAATGACCATCTATGTCTCTCCAGGTTGCTGTGGTATAAGTGAGATTCTATTTCATCATATAGGTTACACCTCTTCCCTTTCCTCTAGCCAATAACATTTTTAGTGTAGACTTCTTTCCCAGGATAGAGGTGTAGAGTATCTGTAACAACGATATACATGTTACTTTGTAACCACTGTGGGTCGAATGACAACAAACCTTTGAGAACCATATGGTGGTAAAATCCTTCAAAGTATGCACAAACTGTAAAAACAGATTTAGGAGTGTATTCCTCCATCAGTATGCCAGCCTTGACATGAATAACTGCCATTAGCATTAAAAAGAATTTCCAGGTTAAATCTCCCAGGAGAAAAGATCCAAACCCTGTCATCTATCTCACAGACATACTAAATTATTTCTTATGGAGCATGAGGAATTGCCCAAATCAAACCCCCAAATGAAGGCAGTGGAGTTTTTGTGGTGATGGTCCTTAAGGAGGGGCGGAAGCTGTTCACAACCATTTAACAACTTAATGGTCCACTAGAACCAGAACTTATTCCTTCCCTATAAACTAGAATAGTGTCAATTATTCCCTCAGGTGCATGCAAAGTAGTTGGAGGACATCTGAGTGTAAAATCTGGATCATCCCAGAGATATTTTAAGACTTATCAGATGCCACAAGTGGGAAGCATCTTATTTTGTGGAATATACAGTTTTATTGTTCAGGCCTTTCCCAAATAAAGAATGTTCAACGTGGCATTTGTCCGTGTCTCTGCTATTTCTCTTGTAGTCTACTTGACATGAATAAGACCCTGTTAAACTCAGGCAGGCTGCTGACACTTTCAGAGTACAGGCCAGGTTCCCATGAAAATAAGGTGGCTTTCAAAATTCTTTCCATGAATCTGACATCCTCAATGAAAGGACAGTTGTAAAAGATATGAAATTTTGTAAAAATAAATCTGAAAAATTGACAGAATACAATTCAAGCATGCTTGACGAAACGGAGAAAAATCATTATTTCTCTCTAAAATCACTATTCCCAAAGACTATGACTTCTATTCTCTGATTACATTTTTTTCTTATTTTCTTCTTTTTTCTATTCACAGTGATTTTGGTAATTATATCTTCTCCCAATAGCATGAGTTAGGCCTTCCCCCTTATCCCTTGCTCTGTCCAGCTCTCTGTATCTGACAAGCTCCTGCATCAGTATAAGAATAATATTCAGGCCTTCCCTGGTGGCACAGTGGTTGAGAGTCCACCTGCCGATGCAGGGGACATGGGTTCGTGCCCCGGTCCGGGAAGATCCCACATGCCACGGAGCGGCTGGGCCCGTGAGCCATGGCCTCTGAGCCTGCACGTCCGGAGCCTGTGCTCCATAATGGGAGAGGCCACTGCAGTGAGAGGCCCGCGTACTGCAAAAAAAAAGAATAATATTCAATGATCCAATATATTACGAATCAGTTGCCTTTCCCATCCCCAATTCAGATCTTTAGGCTTCATTCATTTCCCTAAATATTTTTATAAAGCTAAAATTACTATAAATCTTTCACTGATTTTATTACTTAGCAACATGTTAAGATTATACTCAAAGAAGATTTGATTTACAGTGGCTTAAAAGATAGGCAGTTTCTGTGGGATTCATGCTGTCAGGGCCAGAACCTATGCAATTCTCCTTACCCTGACATTATGGTAACAATATCACTTCCTCAGTTCTAAGCCTCCTTTTCCCATCTAAGACAGGAAGAAGTGGGGAATGGTACAGCTGTAGTAAAGAAAGCAATGTTTTATCCATTTGAATCTTACACATGACCTAAACATTTTCTTACACACTTAAATTGGATGTCCGGGTTATGCAGAGCTATAGTAGGTAGATTAGGAAACACAGTTTTCAATTTCAAACTTCTGTAGTTAAAGGCAGCAGGGGAATGAATGGTTGGAAATGGATTTTGGGAAGCCAATCACAGTAGCTGCTTGGAGTATGACTTCGTTTTTTTTATATTAAAATTGTTTCTTCCAATACTAAGGACTCATTCAAGTGTCCAGAGACTTTGGTGAAAACAATTTGATTTTTACTGTCCATACTTTCCTTACAACTTCTGAACAAATCTCATTTTCTTCTGCCAATTTCCTAAATTATTAATCTTGTTAGCTTGAGTTTATATAAATATACACGGTCTCTTTTGGTATTGACCTCAATTCTAACACTTTCTTGGAACACATCTACACATGAAGGATAGACTGGATAGAAGATGAGTTTCCAATTTATTTTTCCTTTGGAAATAGCTTTCAAAGTAGGCCTTAAAGCTTTATTCAATCTTTTTTCTTTTTTTATTAGTTTCTGCTTTATAACAAAGTGAATCAGTCATACATATACATCTGTTCCCATATCCCATCCCTCTTGCATCTCGCTCCCTCCCACCCTCCCTATCCCACCCCTCCAGGCGGTCACAAAGCACCGAGCTGATCTCCCTGTGCTATGCGGCTGCTTCCCACTATCTATCTACCTTACGTTTGGTAGTGTATATATGTCCATGCCTCTCTCTCGCTTTGTCACAGCTTACCCTTCCCCCTCCCCATATCCTCAAGTCCATTCTCAAGTAGGTCTGTGTCTTTATTACTGTTTTACCCCTAGGTTCTTCATGACATTTTTTTTTCTTAAACTCCATATATATGTGTTAGCATACGGTATTTGTCTTCCTCTTTCTGACTTACTTCACTCTGTATGACAGACTCTAGGTCTATCCACCTTATTACAAATTACTCAATTTCGTTTCTTTTATGGCTGAGTAATATTCCATTGTATATATGTGCCACATCTTCTTTATCCATTCATCCGATGATGGACACTTAGGTTGTTTCCAGCTCTGGGCTATTGTGAATAGAGCTGCAATGAACATTTTGGTACACGTCTCTTTTTGAATTATGGTTTTCTCAGGGTATATGCCTAGTACTGGGATTGCTGGATCAAATGGTAGTTTTATTTTTAGTTTTTTAAGGAACCTCCATACTGTTCTCCATAGTGGCTGTACCAATTCACATTCCCACCAGCAGTGCAAGAGTGTTCCCTTTTCTCCACACCCTCTCCAGCATTTATTGTTTCTAGATTTCTTGATGATGGCCATTCTGACTGGTGTGAGATGATATCTCATTGTAGTTTTGATTTGCATTTCTCTAATGATTAATGATGTTGAGCATTCTTTCATGTGTTTGTTGGCAGTCTGTATATCTTCTTTCGAAAAAGGTCTATTTAGGTCTTCTGCCCATTTTTGGATTGGGTTGTTTGTTTTTTTGCTATTGAGCTGCATGAGCTGCTTATAAATTTTGGAGATTAATCCTTTGTCAGTTGCTTCATTTGCAAATATTTTCTCCCATTCTGAGGGTTGTCTTTTGGTCTTGTTTATGGTTTCCTTTGCAGTGCAACAGTTTTAAAGTTTCATTAGGGCCCACTTGTTTATTTTTGTTTTTATTTCCATTTCTCTAGGAGGTGGGTCCAAAAGGATCTTGCTGTGATTTATGTCAGAGTGTTCTGCCTATGTTTTCCTCTAAGAGTTTGATAGTTTCTGTCCTTACATTTAGATCTTTAATCCATTTTGAGCTTATTTTTGTGTGTGGTGTTAGGGAGTGATCTAATCTCATACTTTTACATGTCCCTGTCCAGTTTTCCCAGCACCACTTATTGAAGAGGCTGTCCTTTCTCCACTGTACATTCCTGCCTCCTTTATCAAAGATAAGTTGACCATATGTGTGTGGGTTTATCTCTGGGCTTTCTATCCTGTTCCATTGATCTATCTTTCTGTTTTTGTGCCAGTACCACATTGTCTTGATTACTGTAGCTTTGTAGTATAGTCTGAAGTCAGGGAGCCTGATTCCTCCAGCTCCGTTTTTCGTTCTCAAGATTGCTTTGGCTATTCAGGGTCTTTTGTTTTTCCAAACAAATTTTGAAATTTTTTGTTCTAGTTCTGTGAAAAATGCCAGTGGTAGTTTGATAGGGATTGCATTGAATCTGTAGATTGCTTTGGGTAGTAGAGTCATTTTCACAATATTGATTCTTCCAATACAGAAATATGGTATATCTCTCCATCTATTTGTATCATCTTTAATTTCTTTCATCAGTGTCTTATAATTTTCTGCATACAGGTCTTTTGTCTCCTTAGGTAGGTTTATTCCTAGATATTTTATTCTTTTTGTTGCAGTGGTAAATGGGAGTGTTTTCTTGATTTCACTTTCAGAATTTTCATAATTAGTGTACAGGAATACCAGAGAATTCTGTGCAATAATTTTGTATCCTGCTACTTTACCAAATTCATTGATTAGCTCTAGTAGTTTTCTGGTAGCATCTTTAGGATTCTCTATGTATAGTATCATGTCATCTGCAAACAGTGACAGCTTTACTTCTTCTTTTCCAATTTGGATTCCTTTTATTTCCTTTTCTTCTCTGATTGCTGTGGCTAAAACTTCCAAAACTATGTTGAATAAGAGTGGTGAGAGTGGGTAGCCTTGTCTTGTTCCTGATCTTAGTGGAAATGGTTTCAGTTTTTCACCATTGAGGACGATGTTGGCAGTGGGTTTGTCATATATGGCCTTTATTATGTTGAGGAAAGTTCCCTCTATACCTACTTTCTGCAGGGTTTTTATCATAAATTGGTGTTGAATTTTGTCGAAAGTTTTCTCTGCATCTATTGAGATGATCATATGGTTTTTCTCCTTCAATTTGTTAGTATGGTGTATCACATTGATTGATTTGTGTATATTGAAGAATCCTTGCATTCCTGGAATAAACCCCACTTCATCATGGTGTATGATCCTTTTAACGTGCTGTTGGATTCTGTTTGCTAGTATTTTGTTGAGGATTTTTGCATCTATGTTCATCAGTGATATTGGCCTGTAGTTTTCTTTCTTTGTGACTTCTTTGCCTGGTTTTGGTATCAAGGTGATGTTCGCCTCGTAGAATGAGTTTGGGAGTGTTCCTCCCTCTGCTATATTTTGGAAGAGTTTGAGTAGGATAGGTGTTAACTCTTCTCTAAATGTTTGATAGAATTCGCCTGTGAAGCCATCTGGTCCTGGGCTTTTGTTTGTTGGAAGATATTTAATCAGAGTTTCCATTTCAGTGCATGTGATTGGTCTATTCACATTTTCTATTTCTTCCTGATTCAGTCTTGTCAGATTGTGCATTTCTATGAATTTGTCCATTTCTTCCAGGTTGTCCATTTTATTGGCATAGAGTTGCTTATAGTAATCTCTCATGATCTTCTGTATTTCTGCAGTGTCAGTTGTTACTTCTCCTTTTTCATTTCTAATTCTATTGATTTGAGTCTTCTCCCTTTTTTTCTTGATGAGTCTGGCTAATTGTTTATCAATTTTACTTATCTTCTCAAAGAACCAGCTTTTAGTTTTATTGATCTTTGCTATTGTTTCGTTCATTTCTCTTTCATTTATTTCTGATCTGATCTTTATGATTTCTTTCCTTCTGCTAACTTTGGGGGATTTTTGTTCTTCTTTCTCTAATTTCTTTAGGTGCAGGGTCAGGTTGCTTACTCGAGATGTTTCCTGTTTCTTAAGGTGGGATTGTATTGCTATAAACTTCCCCCTTAGAACTGCTTTTGCTGCGTCCCATACATTTTGGGTCATTGTGTCTCCATGTCATTTGTTTCTAGGTATTTTTTAATTTCCTCTTTGATTTCTTCAGTGATCACTTCGTTATTATGTAATGTATTGTTTAGCCACCATGCGTTTGTATTTTTTACAGAATTTTTCTGTAATTGATGTCTAGTCTCATAGCATTGTGGTCGGAAAAGATACTTGATACAATTTCAATTTTCTTAAATTTACCAAGGCTTCATTTGTGACCCAAGATATGATCTCTCTTGTAGAATGTTCCATGAGCACTTCAGAAAAATGTGTATTCGGTTGTTTTTGGATGGAATATCTTATAAATATCAATTAAGTCCATCTTGTTTAATGTATCATTTAAAGCTTGTGTTTCCTTATTTATTTTCATTTTGGATGTTCTGCCCATTGGTGAAAGTGGGGTGTTGAAGTCGCCTACTATGAATGTGTTACTGTCAATTTCCCCTTTTATGGCTGTTAGTATTTGCCTTATGTAGTTAGGTGCTCCTATGTTGGGTGCATAAATATTTACAACTGTTATATCTTCTTCTTGGATCGATCCCTTGATCATTATGTAGTGTCCTTCTTTGTCTCTTCTAATAGTCTTTATTTTAAAGTCTATTTTGTCTGATATAAGAATTGCTACTCCAGCTTTCTTTTGATTTCCATTTGCATGGAATATCTTTTTCCATCCCCTTACTTTCAATCTGTATGTGTCTCTAGGTCTGAAGTGGGTCTCTTGTAGACAGCATATATATGGGTCTTGTTTTTGTATCCATTCAGCCAATCTGTGTCTTTTGGTGGGAACATTTAGTCCATTTACATTTAAGGTAATTATTGATATGTATGTTCCTATTCCCATTTCCTTAATTGTTTTGGGTTCGTTATTGTAGGTATTTTCCTTCTGTTGTGTTTCTTGCCTAGAGACGTTCTTTAGTATTTGTTGTAAAGCTGATTTAGTGGTGCTGAACTCTCAGCTTTTGCTTGTCTGTAAAGGTTTTAATTTCTCCATCAATCTGAATGAGATCCTTGCTGGGTAGAGTAATCTTGGTTGCAGGTTTTTCTCCTTCATCACTTTAATTATGTCCTGCCACTCCCTTCTGGCTTGTAGAGTTTCTGCTGAGAGATCAGCTGTTAACCTGATGGGGATGCCCTTGTGTGTCATTTGTTGTTTTCCCGTGCTGCTTTTAATATTATTTCTTTGTGTTTAATTTTTGACAATTTGAATAATATGTGTCTTGGCATATTTCTCCTTGGATTTATTCTGTATGGGACTCTCTGTGCCTCCTGGACTTGATTAACTATTTCCTTTCCCATATTAGGGAAGTTTTCAACTATAATCTCTTCAAATATTTTCTCAGTCCCTTTCTTTTTCTCTTCTTCTTCTGGAACCCCTATAATTCGAATGTTGGTGCGTTTAATGTTGTCCCAGAGGTCTCTGAGACTGTCCTCAGGTCTTTTCATTCTTTTTTCTTTATTCTGCTCTGCAGCAGTTATTTCCACTATTTTATCTTCCACATCACTTATCCATTCTTCTGCCTCGGTTATTCTGCTATTGATCCCATCTAGAGTATTTTTCATTTCACTTATTGTGTTTTTAATCGTTGCTTGATTCTAGAGTATGTTTCATTTCATTTATTGTGTTTTTAATCATTGCTTGATTCATCTTTAGTTCTTCTTGGTCCTTGTTAACTGTTTCTTGCATTTTGTCTATTCTATTTCCAAGATTTTGGATCATCTTTACTATCATTATTCTGATTTCTTTTTCAGGTAGACTGCCTATTTCCTCTTCATTTGTTAGGTCTAGTGGGTTTTTATCTTGCTCCTTCACCTGCTATGTGTTTTTCTGTCTTCTCATCTTGCTTATCTTACTGTGTTTGGGGTCTCCTTTTTGCAGGCTGCAGACTCGTAGTTCCTGTTGTTTTTGGTGTCTGTCCCCTTTGGCTATGGTTGTTTCAGTGGGTTGTGTAGGATTCCTGGTGGAGGGGACTATTGCTTGTGTTCAGGTGTATGAGGCTTGATCTTGTCTTTCTGGTGGACAGGTCCACGTCTGGTGGTGTGTTTTGGGGTGTCTGTGGCCTTATTATGTTTTTAGGCAGCCTCTCTGCTAAGGGGTGAGTTTGTGTTCCTGTGTTGCTAGTTGCTTGGCATAGGTTGTCCAGCACTGTACCTTGCTGGTCGTTGAGTGAAGCTGGGTGCTGGTGTTGAGATGGAAGTCTCTGGGAGATTTTTGCCTTTTGATATTATGTGGAGCTGGGAGGTCTCTTGTGGACCAGTGTCCTGAAGTTGGCTCTCCCACCTCAGAGGCACAACACTGACTCCTGGCTGCAGCACCAAGAGCCTTTCATCTACCCGGCTCAGAATAAAAGGGAGAAAAAGTAGAAAGAATGAATTAGTAGAAGAAAGAAAGAAAGAAAGAAAGAAAGAAAGGAAGGAAGGAGGGAGGGGGAGGGAGGGGGGAGGGAGGGAGGGAAGTTAGGAAAAAGAGATAGAAGATAAAGTAAAATAGAATAAAGTATGAAAGTATAATAGCGTTATTAAAATAAAAAGTAATTATTAAAAACAATTAAGAACAAAACAAAACACAACAAAAACAAACAAACAGAAAACGGACGGCTAGAACCCTGGGACAAATGGTGGAAGCAAAGCTATATAGACAATATCTCACACAGAAGCATACCCATACACTTTCACAGAAAGAGAACAAGGGGAAAAAATTCGTAAATCTTGCTCTCAAAGTCCACTTCCTCAATTGGGGATAATTTGTTGTGAAAAGAGGAAAAGGGGAAAAAATCATAGATCTTGTTCTCAAAGTCCACCTCCTCAATTTGGGATGATTCGTTGTCTATTCATGTATTCCACAGATGCAGGGTACATCAAGCTGGTTGTGGAGCTTTAATCCGCTGCTTCTGAGACTGTTGGGAGAGATTGCCCTTTCTCTTTATTCTCACAGCTCCTGAGCCTCAGCTTTGGATTTGGTCTCGCCTCTGCGTGTAGGTCGCCAGAGGGCGTCTGTTCTTCGCTCAGACAGGACGGGGTTAAAGGAGCCATTGACTCGGGCACTGTGGCTCACTCAGGCCAAGGGGAGGGAGGGGTACGGAGTGCGGGGCAAGCCTGTGGTGGCAGAGGCCGGCGTGACATTGCACCAGTCCGAGGTGCGCTGTGCGCTCTCCCGGGGAAGCCGTCCCTGGGTCCCGGGGCCCCGGCAGTTGCGGGCTGCACAGGCTCCCTGGAAAGGGGGTGTGGACAGTGACGTGCGCTTGCACACAGCCCTCTTGGCGGCGGCAGCAGCAGCCCCAGTGTCCCACTCCCGTCTCTGGGGTCCGCCCTTTTAGCCGCAGCTCACGCCTGTCTCTGGAGCTCCTTTAAGCAACGCTCTTAATCCCCTCTCCTCGTGCACCAGGAAACAAAGAGGGAAGAAAAAGTCTCTTGCCTCTTCGACAGGTCCAGACTTTTTCCCGTACTCCCTCCCGGCCAACCGTGACACACTAACCCCTTCAAGCTGTGTTCACGCCGCCAACCCCAGTCCTCTCCCTGCGCTCCGACCGAAACCCGAGCCTCAGCTCCCAGCCCCGCCCGCCCCGGCGGTCGAGCAGACAAGCCTCTCGGGCTGGTGAGTGCCGGTCGGCACCATTCCTCTGTGCGGGAATCTCTCCGCTTTGCCCTCCGCACCCCTGTGGCTGCGCTCTCCTCTGCTACTCCGCTACTCCGAAGCTTTCCCCCTCCACCACAGTCTCTGTCTGTGAAGGGGCTTCTAGTGTGTGGAAACCTTTCCTCCTTCATGGCTCCCTCCACTGGTGCAGGTCCCGTCCCTATTCTTTTGTCTCTGTTTATTCTTTTTTCTTTTGCCCTACCCAGGTACGTGGGGAGTTTCTTGCCTTTTGGGGGGTCTGAGGTCTTCTGTCAGCGTTCAGTAGGTGTTCTGTAGGAGTTGTTCCACGTGTAGATGAATTTCTGATGTATCTGTGGGGAGGAAGGTGATCTCCACGCCTTACTCTTCCGCCATCTTCCCCCAGCTCCTATTCAGTCTTTTATGGTATGTGAAATTGTTAACTAGCCAGGAAACGACACAGTAGAGAATTTGTGCATATGTTTATTATAAATGAGTTAATCACTCCTTAAACTGAGATGTTTTTAGATTTGTCTTATTTTTTAATCCACTAAATAAGGAAATGCTTTATCCTCAAGCTTTCTTTTTTACCTGACTCTTCATGAACAGAATTTTTCTCCACCTATCTGATTAATTTTATTGTGGGACAATGAGTTCTATAGTGTGGTCATCAGAATAATGTGCCCCTCCCCACTCACACCCCTAAAAAAGAAAAAGTGATCTATGTCCTAATCCCTAGAACCTATAAATATGTTACCTTCTGGCAAAAAGGACTTTGCAGATGTGATTAAGTTTAAGGACAGGGCTTCCCTAATGGCGCAGTGGTTGAGAGTCTGCCTGCCGATGCAGGGGACACGGGTTCGTGCCCCGGTCCGGGAGGATCCCACATGCCGCAGAGCGGCTGGGCCCATGAGCCACGGCCGCTGAGCCTGCACGTCCGGAGCCTGTGCTCCGCAACGGGAGAGGCCACAACAGTGAGAGGCCCGCGTAACCCGCCCCCCCCCCCCACAAAAGTTTAAGGACACTGGGATGGGGAAATTATTGTGAATTATCCAGGTGAGACCAACCTAATTATATGAATTCGTAAAAGTAGAGAAATTTTACCAGCTGTAGTGAGTCAAAGATATGAGGACTGCAAAAGGATTAAAGAGATTGCAGTATTGCTGGCTTTGAAGATGGTGGGGAAAGGGGACCATGAGCCAGGGAATGTCAGTGGCATCTAGAAACTGAAAAGGCAAGGAAATGGCTTCTCCCCTAGAGCCTCCAGAAAGGAACGCAGGTCTCTTGACACCTTGATTTTTATCCTGGTGAGACCTATGTTAGATATCTGACTTATTGTATTATTTTAAAACACTACCATTGTGAAAATGTGTTACAGCGTCAGTAGAAAATTTCTGAATATTTTGGTACCTGAAAGTCGAGTTCTTCTGTAATAAATACCTAAAAATGAAGAAGTGGCTTGGGAATTGGGCATTGTGCAGAGGCTGGAAGAATTTTGAGAAGCATGATAGAACATGTCTAGATTTCCTTGAACAGACTGTCAACAGAAATATGGATGTTAAAGATTCTGCTAGTGAGGGCTCAGAGGAAGTAAGAAGCATGGCAGAAAAAATGCAAGTCATCTCAGAGAATTTCCAAATTATTGTTCACAGACTGTTAATAGAAATATGAGCCTTTAAGTCCCTGCTGTTGAGACCTCAGAAGGAAATGAGGAAAATGTTATTGGAAAGTGAAAGAAAGGAAATTCTTGTTACATAGTGACAGTAAGCCTAGTGCAATTGGGTCCTGAAGTTACATGGAAAACAGAACTTGTAAGTGATGAAATTGGACCTTGATCTGAGGTGATTTTCAAGTAAAGTGTTAGAGGTGTGGTCTGGTTTATTTTTTACTGCTTATAGTAAAATGAGAGAGGATAGAGGTAAATGATTTAAGAGAAAAGCTGTTAAACCAAAAGGAAGTAGGATTAGATAGTTTTGGGAATTTTCAGCCTATCCAGATGGCAAAATTACTAAAATTAAGAGCTATCCTGTCAGAAAAGCATACTCTAGAATAAAGACTGAGGATGTGGCTGTGTAACTTTTTGCTAACATCTTAGAAAGATGAAAAGAACAGAACATTCAGTCACACAAAGACTCTTTGAAGAGATTAAGGGTACAACCCACAGATCTGACCAATGATACCAGAGAACATCTCAGAAACATAAGGGTATGTTCCCTCAGCCATATCGGTAAAAAACAAAAATAGAGGAGGGATTATCTAGGAAACGTCTATAGATGAGCCTCTTGCTTAATGGAGAGAATCCCCACTAACATACCTAGGAAACCCACATGGTTCTTGAGAATGTTATACAGCAGATTCTCTTCCAGCTTGCACTGAAAGGGGCAGAAAGAGTGCAATATCAAAGGCCTCCAGAATTCTGGCCTGAACAGAGGGCAGAGTTGCAAATCCAGGGGACAGAGCTGTAAGCCCAGAGGTTGGAGCCATGAGTCAAAGAGGATTATTTCCAGGACTTGAAAGCAAATGGAGTTCACCTGGCTGGATTTCCAAACTACTTGGTAAGGGTGACTCCTTTTTTCCATTTTACTGTCTCAATTTTGGAGCCAGAATGCTATAAATATTTTTCTAAGCTGGTCTCAACATATTTTGGGATCCAATAACTTGTTTCTTAAGTACTTTTAGGTCCACAGATGGAGGGGAATTGTGCCCTAGAATAAATTATTCTTAGAGTCTCACAGATACTTAATTTATATAATATTTGGGACTTCTAAGATATAAATGAGATTTTGGATTTATAGTTAATGCTTAACGTGTTGAGACTTTGGGGGACCTTGGGATAAGATGACAGTCTTATGTGGCAGAGACAGATGTGAACTTTGGGTGTCAGGAGATAGTCAAAACCTAACAGATGTATAGAACAGTCCAAAAGCTGGTGGTCAACTTGAATAATTGGTACTGTACGTGTCAATTAATTTCTAAAATAGAAAATTAGTAAGAGTTAAATATATGAATCATCTCATTCTTTAAATTTTCCAAAGTGATTACTTGAATTTCATCTCATATAAAGCACTATTAATGTAATGTGGATCTGCCAAATTTGACCTTAAGTTATCAACTTGATACAGAACATCATCTCCTACCACATGTGTAATAAAATGTAACCTAACTTGTAAAAGTATTTTGACATTATCATTCACACATACAATTAAGTCTTCTCTTTTCCCGTTTGCTATGCATGCGTGCACATGACATATGCTCACATGGCATTTTGTTTATGGAACAGTCAATACAAAATATCATTATGGCATTATTAAGCATGAAATGTCATTAAAGAGAATCAGATGGAGGTACCAAAGGATTAATACCATGTAATATTGCATCTTCATTATTTCAGAAGCTGCAGCTCTATCAGTGAGGCTGCTATAATATATAATTTGCTTCCAACAATGTGTTTTAGCAATAACTTGCCCCACTGGCAACATCTTCAAAAATGACCCTCCCTCTTTATTTCTGGCAACTCTCTTGACCTGCATCTTGTGCCATTTTGATGTGTCATATTATACTCAGGGATAAACACTTTGGGAACTGGCAGCCACTTACTTGTATTGTAAATGGGATTATGTCAAAATTGTTTTTAAAGAGGAGACAGATTTTCTGAATTAGAGGCATTGGTCTATTCCATTAAAATGAGTCACTGAAAAAGTGACTCATCTGGAGGACTGACCATCCATTTTGAAGGGGGAAAAATCAGAAGTGACATTGTATTCCAATAGTCCTTTTTTCTTTGCTCACCCTCCTTGAATTAAGATAGTCAAATTAGCTCAGTTGATCAGTGTCCACTCTGTGGACAATGCTTCTTCTTTGGAATAGAAAAAATAATGGGTATCTCAGGCAGAGTTTAATTTCTCCAAAAGGCAGCAGAATCCTTCTTTTTGTGTGATTTTCCCACAGAGAACCAGCCATTCTCTGTGACTCTCTCTGTTGAAAGGTTAGCCTGCCTTGAATCAGGTCATTCAGAAAGACCCTGGGCATGTTCAAGCTGACCTATCTCCAGGCAGAGGGAAGTGAATTAGTAAGCCTGCTGCCCCCAGGCTGCCAGAAGAATGATAGCCCTGTGTAGAGGGGCCCTGGAGAGTAAAAGGTGACTGCTTGCTCAGAGGCTTAGAAAGAGATTACCCCTCAAGTTGAGGTGCATGGCAATGAACATATCAACAGATTTGAGAA
Source organism: Hyperoodon ampullatus (assembly GCF_949752795.1). Lineage (NCBI taxonomy): Eukaryota > Metazoa > Chordata > Mammalia > Artiodactyla > Ziphiidae > Hyperoodon > Hyperoodon ampullatus. The sequence continues at coordinate 109,936,541 of NC_136921.1, forward strand.
TTCCAAATGCATCAGGCTTACAAAGGAATAGGTGGGGGTCTAGGGTCTGGAGTGAGAAATGGCTTCAAGGAATGGGAGAGGCTTCCAGAGGTCATTTCATCCAGTTAGGTCTACATTTCCTTTGTTTAAACATGCAAGGGCCTGACATTCCACAGGATGGCGATGGCAAGGGGGTAATGAAGGTGTCCCCTCAGTAAATCACCAGGGCTTTGTGGTCACCCATACCCCTGGCCACCTGATTGCCACTCAGAAGCTTTAGCTGATTATTCTGTTTTTCTCAGAAGAAAACATAGTCTTCTAAGTAGGGCCAGAATTTACACAAAACTACAGGACTCATTGGCTAGTGTTTCTACATTTGATTTACATGTGAAAATTTAGTACGTTTCATTTGTGATCTGCTGGCAGATTTGTTTCTTCTTCCAGTCTAGCCTGTCATGTGGTTGAGAAAACAAAGTCTCTCTACATCTATTCTTCCTCCTTAATTAAGTTCTGTTCTATCCAGACATAACGGCACAGCCCTGCTTCTCCACGTACCCAGAGTCCTTCCAGAAGGACACTGGGTCTAGTCTCCCTTTAGCGCTAAATATCCCCAGCTTTTGCCAGTAGCTCAAGCTCCCCCACGTGGCTTTCTTCACACTTCTCCCTGATCAAGACTGAGGCCCATTCCCATGCAGTGTCCCACCCTCCCACAATGTCAGTATACATATACTTGACATCAAGTAAACTATTTTCATTTTTCAAGTTAAAGGGAATGTTTCTAAGGAGACTCCTGAAGGGGTAACTTAAATAATTGTTCCAAGTTCTTTGAAATTTAATTGCAGCAAAATGACTCATGAACGTAAAAAATTCACCCAGCCTCATCAGTAGTTTAGGAAAATAAAAGGTAAAGCTATAGTGAGATAAAATGTTGTCTTATAAAATTAAGGGAAAATAATAGAGCAACATCTAATATTGGTGAAGGTATTATGAAATGGACATATTGTTAGAGAAAATATTAACTTTTATTAAAAAACTAATTTGGAAGAGCCCATTTAAGTTGAAAACTTGCATGCCCTTTGACCCACACTTTTGAAAAATGAATCTGCAGAAAATTAAACATGTGTTTAAATATATATGTGAAAAAATTTTCACTGTAGTATGGTGTATATTGGCAAAGCATTGAAGCCAGTCTGAATATCTTTTTATAGTAAAGAGTAAAAAACGTTGCCTTAAATCCAAATTCTAAAACTGATTTAGATAATCTGATAATTGGAGGGATATCCATAGGTGCTATTAATTGAGAAAAGCAAGTTGCAACAAAATGTGTATAATACCTTCCCTTTATTTTTTTAAATATCTTTATTGGAGTATAATTGCTTTACAAGGTTGTGGTAGTTTCTGTTTTGCAACAAAGTTAATCAGCTATAAGTATACATATATCCCCATATCCCCTCGCTCTTAAACCTCCCTCCCACTCTCCTTATCCCACCCTTGTAGGTCATCAAAAGCATCGAGCTGATCTCCCTGTGCTGTGCAGCAGCTTCCCACTAGCCATCCATTTTACATTTGGTAGTGTATATATATGTAAGTGCTACTCTCTCACTTCATCTCATCTTCCCCTTCCCACCCTGTGTCCTCAAGTCCGTTCTCTATATCTGTGTCTTTATTCTTACCCTGCCACTAGGTTCATCAGTACCATTTTTTTAGATTCCATATATATGTGTTAGCATACGGTATTGTTCTCTTTCTGACTTACTTCACTCTCTATGACAATGTGATACACCATATTAACAAATGGGAGGATAAAAACCATATGATAATCTCAATAGATGCAGAAAAAGCTTTTGACAAAATTCAACACCGATTTATGATAAACACTATCCAGAAAGTGGGCATAGAGGGAACCTACCTCAACATAATAAAGACCATATATGACAAACCCACAGCCAACATCATTCTCAATGGTCAAAAACTGAAACCTTTTCCACTAAGATCAGGAACAAGACAAGAATGCCCTCTCTCACTGCTATTATTCAACATAGTTTGGAAGTTAGCCACAGCAATCAGAGAAGAAAAGGAAATAAAAGGAATCCAAATTGGAAAAGAAGAAATAAAACTGTCACTGTTTGCAGATGACATGATACTATACATAGGAAATCCTAAAGATGCCACCAGAAAACTACTAGAGCTAATCAATGAATTTGGTAAAGTAGCATGATACATAATTAATGCACAGAAATCCCTTGCATTCCTAGACACTATCAATGAAAAATCAGAAAGCAAAATCAAGGAAACACTCCCATTTACCATTGCAACAAAAAGAATAAAATATCTAGGAATAAACCTACCTAAGGACACAAAAGACCTGTATTCAGAAAACTATAAGACACTGATGAAAGGAATCAAAGACGATACAAACAAATGGAAAGATATACCATGTTCTTGGATTGGAAGAATCAACATTGTGAAAATGACTATATTATCCAAAGCAATCTACAGATTCAATGCAATCCCTATCAAATTACCAATGGCATTTTTCACAGAACTAGAACAAAAAATTTTACAATTTGTATAGAAACACAAAAAAGCCCCAATAGCCAAAGCAATCTTGAGATTGAGAATACCTTACCTTTAAAAACACAACAACAAAAACAAACAACAACCAAAACTTCTATGTGTGAATACATATTATATGTCAGGCTGTAAGCTTTTTTTTCTTTTCTTTTTAGGAGATAAAGAAGTGATAGGTAGAATTAATTGTATTTTTCTGTATGATTTCACTGGTTTTACTGATCATTTCACTGGGTTTGCTGATCATGTACAGCAAAATATTTAAACATATATTTAACATTAAAAAAAGAAAACATTGGAGGTGATTGGTTAAGATAAATACGATCATCAGTACTCCACACATGTCATCAAGATAGTAGATGTCTTTCCATAGTTCTGTCTCATATCCTACAGAGATTTGCTATTATACTTCACTTGACTAGAAAAGGTAAACTCAGATAGATTGCACTTTACTGAGCAAATTTATTCAAATTGCTGATACTTACAAACTAGAAAGAAAAAATACCCATGAGGAAATAATGTCTTGCAGTGAAAAGAACGTGAATTTGGGGTGGAAGCTGGTGGTTTGGCTCACTATAAGTGATGAAGGTTAAGAAGAGAATATAAAGAGTACATAAAGAGATGAATATGGATTAACAATGTACTACTCCAGCTTATGATCTAGCAGCACTGTGAGTCTATTCTTAGACAACAAAGTAATTGTTCTTCTCTTTTACTATTTACTTTTGCATTATTTTGTCACCAAATAATAATATGCATAAGAGCATTAAATATTTTAACAAAGACAGCTAATATTTATTGAGTGCCTACTATGTTCCGGTCACTGCTCTAAGTGCCAGTGATATATTAGGGAACAAATTTGACAGATTGTATCCCCGCAAATTCCACATTTGGGCTGTACTCAAAAAGTTCCATATAGCAGATTATAGTTTCTAGACCTTACACTTGGTAAGAAGAGTCCATTTCTAGAATTAAAAGGACTTAAGCAAGCATCAAACTGATTATTTTCAATTACAAATGAAAGGTGTGGAGCACTGCATCCCAAGTCTTAATGTGCCTAAGAATGTTCTAGGGAATATTATGACAATGCCAATTCCTGCATTCCAGCCTGAGGAATCATTGATAGCGCCCAGGAATCCACATTGTACAAAGCAGCATCTCTGCCAACTCCATTGCAAAGTATGTGGGCACCACACTTGCAGAAAGTATGTGTTCACCACACTAGAGAATAACCAGAATGCATCACTAGAATGCTTGACTAGAAATTTCCCCTACCCCTGCCTACAGAGTGGCAGACAGAGAAGATATAGTAGAAATTATCCCCAACCCCACACAGTTTACTTGCCCAAAGGTTACTACCTTTCAATATTGTCAGTCTAGTTGTTCATCCCTCTGATTACATTTTTTTTGTTCTAGAAGGGGGCATCTGACACAAATTTGATAAAGAAATTCACCTGGGAGCAGAGTGTTTTGTTGCAATCCCAGCTCTTATTTCAGCTCTTTTGCCAAGCCAGCTTTTGTCCTGTTTTAGGCTCCAAAATACATCTGGTACTATTATACCAAAACCACCATTTCTCTCAGTTATTTCAGTTGACTTTCTGTCTCATGATCAAAGAGTCCTGACTAACCACCAAACTAAAGCCCCAGGCCTTGCTAAAGTTATCAATAATAAATAAGTAGCAGACATAGAAATGGCTCTAAATTCAGTGTTTTTCCCCCTTATTGACCTTTCCTACATATCTCAATTTGATGCTAAATAACCACATGTTCTTTTAATGGTTCTCCACTAATCCTTCCCCTTTAGTGAATGTGGCTCATAAGTTACAAGGAGCCAAAGTAAATTTTGTCTCAGTTCCTATGAGGGTACCCATGTGGTTCCCACTTAAAATCAGCCTAAATTTCTTTAGCAAGGTAAAAGATTAAGATTGTTCCCTAATTACACTTGGTGGTCACCAGTCTGAATAGCTAGAAAAGTGTTAGTGCCCTGGTTTGGCCTCTCAGTTCATCTGATGGTTAAATACTGGGGGAGAAGAGGTCTGCTATTGTTCCTCAGGGAGTACTTTTATGTCAGGGTGAGTGGTTATTCTGCTTGTCACATCAGGTTTAAATGTCTTTGTGTGGCTGCCTTTCTCTACAGGAGAAAAGAAGCAGGATAAATGTCTGTCTCACTAAAGAAAAGTAATCTGCATGGTGCCACATGTTTGCTTTGAGTGTCTTCAAATCTGACCAGCTAGCTTGTCTCATTTACCATCCCTGGAGAGAAAGTTTACAGGAAGAAACAAAACTAACCTGTTCTTAGGTTCTCCACAAGCAGCTCCCTTGGGGTAGTTTTGCAGGAGGTGTGTTGATGTATGATTTAACTTTTTTTTTTTCAGGAAAAGAATAGCAATAGAATAAAGTTTCAAAATATGAAACTTCAATGGATAGTCCATTATCCCAGGAAAGTTTGCACTCTTTTCTTAGAATGAGAAAAAATAGCTTCAAAAGTGTGATACCTTGGGATATTTTTTGTCACAAAGCTATTAAATAGTAAAAATACAATAGGGTGTTTTTAAAATATCAAACAACTTAGGTTCAGAGAAACACCTCAGCATCTTAATGTCTGTCAGAGAGAAAATCTGGTTAGGAAACCTGGAATTGATCCTGTTTTGTTTGTATTCAGTGTTTCATTCTTTACTGTGAAATGAAGACAAGAATCATATCTACCGCCTAAATTGTCTGAAGAGAGAATCGAAGATGTATGAAATGCACACTGTAAATTACAAAAAGCTGAACAAATGCAAGGTTGTCTTTTTTATTGGGGTGTAATTTACATAGAGTAAACCCACTCTTTCCAGTGTGCAGTTCTTTGAGTGTTGACACCATTATAGTTTAATGTAACTATAACAAAAAGCAAGATCTAGAACAATTCCGTCATCCCCATAGACTTGTATTGAGTCTATCTTCTGTCACTTAGCCTGACACAGCTGAGATTGTCCATGCTGTCAAATGAGTAGTCTACTCCCTTTACTGCTGGGGAGCATTCCCTGTATGGAGTTATGACAGTTTATTTACACATTTACCAGCTGAAGAACATTTGGATCTTTCTCCTTTTGGTGACTATGAATAAATCTACTATAAACCTAGATATAAAATGTATTGTGTTAATATAATTTTTAATTTCTCTTGGGTAAATACTTGAGAGTGGAATTACTAGATCACAGGGCAAGTGTATATTTTACTTAATACAAACTCTTTTCCAAAGTGGCTGTATAATATTTCATTCCAATCATCAATGCATGGGAGTTCTAGGTGCTCTGTATGCTCTCCAACCCTTTCTATTGTTAGATTTGTTTGTTTGTTTTGTTTCATTTTGTTTTTTGGCCATTATAATAGGTGTGTAGTGATGGCTTGTTGTAATTTTAATTTTGATTTCCTTAATGAATAATGATGTAAAACATATGTTCATGGCCTATTTCCCATCTAGCTATCTTTTTTGGTGAAATGTCTTTTCAAGTCTTTTGTCTGTATATCATCAAACTGTCTTTTTATATAATTTCATTTTAATGTTTGCACTATTCCCAAAGTAGTCTATGTTATTCTCCTATTACAGATGACAGAACTGAATCTCAGGGTGACTTAAAAATGTGTTCAAAGATGCACAGATATTAGTTGTCAGAGCTGGAGGGAAAAGATTACAAAAATTTTGATTACAAAACTCATAACAGCTACTGCTGCTGTAATAGTTCCACAGAAGCCAATGTGCTCTTCTAAGGTTTAAAAGTCTATTAATTTTTAGCTGGCTTTAGTGAACTATGTGTGTCGAGAATTATCAGTGGAAAGTTTTGAATATGAGGTCAATTTGCTTCTATTTTTCAATTACCCTTCAGAACTAACTTTGTTTTTTTGCACTGTCATATTTACTGAGAAGGTGCAAAACAAGTTCACTGTTTTAATTTAGGAAATAAATTTCCTGGAGAAATGCATGTGATTCATGGTGAAACATGAGGTAAATATAGTCTTGGGTGACCTACCTCTTTGGCTTATTCATGTCTCTTCACTCTTCAGTTAATCTGGTGAATCAAAATTACTATGTTCCCTGATTATTATTCCATAAGGTTAAATAAAGCTTTTTATATGACACATATTTATAAGTAAGTACAGACATTCAGTCTGTAAGGAGGAGGGCCTGAACCTCAATCCTCCTGTCCAGAAAAGAACAACTATAAGAGCTATCACACTGAGTGCTGTTAATTAAAGGTGATGCATAGTGCATGCTTAGTACAGAGAGTTAATAAATGGTAGTCACCTCATAATAATATTACCTATTATGTGCCAGAGATTTCATTAAATGAACTAAATAATTCGAGCAACGCCACGAGATAAATATTATCTCAGTTTTACATGTGAAGAAACTGACATTTTGAGATGTTAAATGACTGTTAAAAAATCACCCAAACAGTAAATGAGGAAGATGGAATTCAAACCAGGTTTACTGATCCCCAAATCATACTCTTGACCCCTCTACTCAACTTATTGTTTTAATACAAAATATTTAGGATACTCTTGATAAAAACCTGATGCTGAACATTCCGTTCATTCATAGCAATAAAATGTCCTTTATACGTGTCCATAAAATACTACTTAAATCTATAGTTCTTGGAATCAGAAATAAAACAAATAACTGCTAATAGCTATAATTATAAATAGAAAATTAAAAATAGAACATTTCCGTGTCAGTCAGGATTAGATCAGGGAAGTTGAACTATTATGACTATTATAGAATGAGCACCTATGTTAGGAACTAGACATAATACAACTGAGAGAGGAGTTTGGGAACTAAGGCCACAAAGGGATCTGGAAGATCAGAGAAAAGTCCTTAATCTGCCCTCCTAAACTCTGATGCAGGTGGAAAAGTCAGAGCTTGCAGGAAGTCTGGTAAGCCAGTGGTGCCCACCTGCCAGGGTGTGGGCATGGAGGACAGTTTATGGAGAGGCCTGTAGAAGACTGTTTCCTCTTCCTCCAGTGGTGCTCTTGGGATGATTGTTGGTCAGCAGAGCCAGAAGCCAGGAAGAAGAGCTGGCCATGAAGTGGGGTGAGCCAGGACAAGCTGGAACTCCCCAGCACCTTTGCAGTCTCTCACTGAACTTAACCTTCAGAGAGTAATGTCTGCCACTTCACTTCTACTTTCCAAAATTCATGCCAATGTATCTTTTTGCTGTCTCCAACCCAGAAGTGGAGAGTGGAAAAACGAGACCCATCTTAGTCATGTCATCACTTTAAAAATGCATCAATTGTTCATATTATTTTGCTCTGAAATTATGTAAACATCATTGGCCTCCAAACTCTCATGATGATCAGACGATCCTGAGGCAAACTTATAAAGAAAGTGAAGTTTGTTTTGAGATGTTACTCCTGTCTTTAAAGGCTACTCCCATGGCTACTGCACAAGTTTCTGGTGGAGCCATTTACTGGCCCTGCCCTTGTCAGTGCCTGTCGCCAGGATCACCATTACTTATTGAATGTGCATCATGCTCGATATCATAAAGGAGACAACCAAGTAGGGAAAGGAAAGGAGAATTTTTTAGAGTTAATAATAGCATGGAGAATGAGGACTAGTTAAAAAAAGAGTGAGGCTCAGTTCAGAGACCAAATATAAAGCAGGATATGTCCTTCCTACTTCAAGGTCAGCTGAGACACAAAAACTATACGTAAAGGGGACTGTGTGAATAAGTTGGGTAGGAAGAAGGGTAATGAGACATATGTAGGTTTTAGAAATACAGAGCAGAAAATGTCAGACATCTACAGTTCTCTCTGGGAATTTCATATGACATACTGAGGAGGAGAAAAAATGTGGTTGACATAAATAAACAAGTACTAGTTCATGGACCATTGACTGGGTGAGGGCAGCATTCTTGTTCATGCTCTAATGTGCTGAGCAGCAGATCTAGGCAGAAACGAGCTGGAAAGGCATATTGGCAACTCTGGGAGGCTGTTCTGAGTGTCTATCTTTCTTATGGTTTTGCACATAACCTTAATAGCTGTGTTTATTAAATCTGTACTCTGTGTATCGTCTTTTTCTTACATTAATCCTAATCTTCCTCCAAAATATGGGGGGATTATTTCTCATTTTACAGAAGGGGAAATTCAGCCTAAAGATTCTTGCAAAATGTCACATAACTAGTAAGAAGTAGAGCTTAGAAAACCAGGTTTTCTTTACCTGCAAATTTCATGTTCTTTCCATTATACCATTCCCCTTCTAAATAGAATGTGCTGGACACCTCCAACCTTGGGCATAGAACATCATAAATGCTGTTTCCAGAATCTTCATATTATGCACAGCTGGTCACTCACTGACTCTGGTCAAGGAAAGTTCAAAGAAGGAGTGGGGTTTGCTGGAGGCTTCAGCAGAAAACCAGAGAAGGAGCCTGGAAGAGCCAGGTTCAGAACACTGTATTCTTTTACTCTTGTTACAGACATATCTCAAATTTGAAACCTGAGTCAGCTGCAATAGCCACAGGAGGCAAGATAAACTGAAAAAAGCAGAAGGGATTTTATTCCATTTAGAGGCAATAAAACCTTGCCTTTTGATAGAAAATGTCCTCTCTGAAGAACAGTGTCAAAGTATTGGTAAGTCAGATTACTTAAACCCTCATAGTACTAAGCTGTGTCCTGGAGCAAAAACCTTTGTTTATGTCTATATTTCTTAAAGGTAATTTCACCCTTTTTTTTCTAAAGATGATTTCAAAGAAACATGATTTTATGCCTGTGAAGTTGACTGCATCTGTAATGAAGCCACTGCTGATATGATATATACTGTGTATGTGTGTGATAATGTGTATGTGTGTGATAATGTACTATTCAAGAGGGACACAAGAAAAAATATAGAGTACACATAAACTCAGGAATAGTTAGTAAAAAGATATCATGGAGAGACTTCCAGTCTGTTACAAGGTGATGTAGACTCATTTCTCCTGTTCTTTCTCACTAAATACAGCTATAAACCCTAGAAAAAATTCACGAGGAGGCAACCTAGAACACTTAAAGATGGAAAGTGAAAAGCAGACTGGATAGTGAACCAGGATTGGGGTAACAACATAGGCAACAAAATGACTCACAATTGCCACCGAACAGAAAAAGTAACAATGGCCCACAGTTTTCTGACTACCAACCTAGCAATGGAAGGTGGCCCAGGGAGGATTATTCCTCCTCTTGATCCAAAGGAATCCTGCTGACGGCCCCAATGAGGAGGGTTAATTGCAAATAGAGGGAAGCTCTCTCCATTCCTGTAGGCCCTGAGACTCTGAGTGACCTGGCAGCACTGGTGAAAGGAATCATGCTCTAACAAGCATCTATCTGTCCAGGAAGTACTTTCTGTCCCTACCAGCCCTACATAGAGACTCCACATACCTGGGCAGCACAGCAGGTAAGACCTTGTCACAAGACCTGGCACTTTGTCCCTGCAGTATGGATACTCTCTTCAGCCCATCTAGAAGCACCCACCGACCTAGACTGGATAAGCTGTTTCTTCCTTTTCAGGTGACTGTCTGCTAAAATAAAAGGTTTAAATAGTACTCACCTTTTTCCAACATAATAGCGAAAATGCCTGGGACACTTTAAAAAAAATCACTCTCCATACCAAAAGCTGTGAAAGTCGCAACTTGAATAAGAAAAGTCAATGAACTAATGTCTACACTGAGATGAATCATATTTTGGAATTATATGACAAGGATTGTTATTAGATTTTTTTAAACTTGGTAGCGAGATTCAAATTCTAGGCAGCTGTTCCACATCTGGGAATGTATAACCTAGAAATTATCGATACATAAGAATTTTGTATAGGAATTTATTTGTTCAGTACAGTGTTACTTGAAAGTGTGAAAAACTAAAATTTCCTATCTTTAATAAAAATGAGAAAAGATAAAATAAATTTTGAAATATAAGTGAATTATGAAAAATAAGTAAAATATATAATATTTATAATGTATGTTTTTAAAGTATATTTTCTTTCATGAAAATTGTACCCAATGTAATGTTAAACAGAAAAAGAAGGATTTAAAAAAAAACAGCACTACATTTAGTATGGCCCTAATTAAGTTCAGTTGGATATAAGTACATAAAATTTCTGAAAGCAAAGGAGCAACATTTTCATGACAAATTTCTGGGCAGTAGAGTTTTGGATTATATGAGTGGTTTTCTTTATAATTTACCATATATTTCAAGTGTTATATAATAATCAAGGGTGACTTGAGATTTTATATTAAAAAATTATGGTTTAAATATGGAAACTAAACCTGCTGACATTTTGATCTTAGACTTCTAGCCTCCAAAACTTAAGAAAATTTCTGTAGTTTAAGCAAAGGGTCTGGGGTATTTATTATGGCAGCCCTCACAAACCAATGTAGCATACAACCTTTAAGTGATGTTAATTTAAAAATTATATAAAGAACACTATTAAGTTGTGAGAATGCAAACCAAAAGCTAAAAAAAGTCAAATAATTACGATTAATATTGTTACTATATAATTTTATATTTAGTATAGTATAATCTGGTATCTTTTTAAATCAATTTGGGATTATGTATCAAGAATTTTAAAACACTAATAAACTTATATTTCTTGAAATAAAACTTTTGGAAGTATTTCAAAGCCCAGAAAAGATTTGGCTCTTTTTGGATTTGGAAAAGTTGGAAACATTCATAAACTAAGCTGGTTAAGTATATAATGGTAAAGATGTTTAAAGAAATAGTATGCAGCAATTAAAAATATTTTGACAAGGCAAATGATATTGGAAAATGCTCAAGGTAAAATTATAAATAAAAAGAGTAGAATAAAAATTACAATGGTGCATTGTCTCAATTACTCCTATTGGTTAAGTAATTAATCAATAACCCTGTCATTTTTTTAAGTGTTTGTAATTGCATACATACCTTACTTATTTTGCTCTGCTAAGTAAATACAGCCACTGCATCAGAAAAATTAGTTTACTTCACTCCCAGAAATAAATATGAGAGAAAAGGCAGATATTTGATAACCATATTCCATAATGTGATATTTTCTCCCAGCAATTATACTCATAATTAGCTTCTATTTCCTCTTGCCTTTATATCTCAGTCAATTGAAATTTGGAAATTTGAGATTGCAATTTCCTTCCTTCTAACTCTTAGAGCTTATTTGCTTCTGAAACAGTCTGTGATTATCAAAAGGGAAAATAACGGACTTTTCAATTTTTGAGGCTGCACAGAGATGTAGTCCAACAAAGAACTTCACTAATTTCTCCCCAGTTGTCTGCATATAGAGAGAAGACAGTAACACCTGTATTAATAAACAAGGTGAGCATGAGAGAGCCAAAATCACAGGGTTATATAAATCTCTTCATGGAGAGATTCTATTTTGAGTTCTTCAGACTGGATGCATCAGCCCATATGCCACCTGATTAATAGTGACAAGACAATCTTTCTCTGAGCCACACTCCCAGGAACTAGAGGATGAGAACAAAGTAATCCTGAAGTACATTATTCCAGCTTTGGAATGTGATCAAAAAAGAAATAATAGCACAGTCTTTATACTATAATTTTTAATTTAATCCAACAAACAACATTTTCAAAATAGTGATAACATATATTTTTATTATTCAAAAGGAATGCCTGGTCGTTTGTGACAATTTCAAATAGAAAATCAATGTTCATATTTTATTCTGGATTTAAGGCATTGAGGGAGGTAACATGGCTTGACATTTCTTTCTTTCCAGTGTCTCCACATTTCTATGGTAATCTTGCTGAGTCAGTGTGTTTCAGGTAAAGACAATGTCATCAACCTGAGTCAAAGAGTAAAGGCATTACCTAGGCTTGGTCAATCATGGTACTCATTCCCTTTCTGCACACAGATATTGATGGACAATGGCCCAATGAACTGAGGGAGGCCAATTTAGATCATTTGTGTGTACATTTCCAGGTCCATTGGTTGAAGAGATACCTTCTTCCTCTGTTGTGACCATATACTCTGAGAATTCTGAATTTAAGGCAAGGAATGAAAGTCTAACATCACCAATTAGCCACCTCGATTCAGGTATGTCTGAAGTAATTTTAACTCTAATTTTCTATTTCAATTAAGTGAGCTAATGGTTTATTATTTTTCGTATAATTGTTATCATTTGCTTAAACTACGTTAGAATTTTGTAAATTGTAATAAAAAAGTACTAATGAACACACTAAACCACAGTCAAAACTCTATGATTTAGCTAACAGAGAAATCTGTTTATTTTATTTAATGTTTTTGGCTGTGTTGGGTCTTAGTTGCGGCACGCAGGATCTTCATTGCAGCGCTCGGGTTTCTCTCTAGTTGTGGTGCGTGGGCTCCAGGGCATGTGGGCTCTCTTGTTGAGGTCTGCGAGCTCAGTAGCCCCACGACCTGTGGGATCTTATTTCCCCAACCAGGGATCGAACCCACGTCCCCTGCATTGGAAGGCAGATTCTTTAGCACTGGACCACCAGGGAAGTCCCGAAATCTGTTTATTTTAGAAGCATCTGCATAAGTCTTTGTTTCCAACTTTTTACTCAAGAATTTGTTGTTTTGTATTCCTAACTTCATACACACCTGTTTGTCACCTCTCCTGTGCATGTGTTACTTAATTGTACAAGAAATGGTATTTGTCAATTATATTATTTCACCAGGGTATAATTAAACAAATAATATAATTTAAAATAATAATAAGGTTATTTCTAATTGTCTACTTCAGAAAGCTTTCAAATATACCTTTATTATAAACTATAGTCTATGATTAATATTTTTATTAAAATGCAGACTTTGGAGAAGGTAGCTGAGGACATGGCAGTTGATTAAACTTCAACTTACTATAAGTAGAAAAATAATGATAAATCTCTGATAGAACAATTCCTCAGGCTCCATCAACAAAAATAATTTCAGAGAACCAAGTAGATATGAAAACAACTTCTGGAAAAGTTAAGAAAGATGTAAAATTATTCCCAGAAGGAAAAAGTTTTCTCTATACATTAAAAACATAATGAAAATATGCTTTGATATTTTCTAACACAAGATACAGGGCAAATCTAAAATGTGGTTACAACTTAAGGAGACAGTCTACCAACAACAGTGCTCCTGGGGAGAGAAAAGGGTGAATAGAAACAGTCATCCTTTGGACATTGTGGTAAAGAAAAAGATACAAGAAAACAATTTGGGGTGTCCTGTAAAATAAAATGAAAGCAAAACATTATGACATGCAAACTGTAATGTGTTGAATAGTGTGCCCTCTCCTCAAATTCAAATCTTCCATTTTTGCAGACGTAAGTAGTTAAAGATCTTTAGATTAAATAACTCTGGATTTGGAGTAGCCCCTAAATCCAACCACTAGTATTCCTATAAAAATAGAAGACACAGAAAGATATAGAGAAGGAAGACACGTGATGATGGAGGCAGAAATTGGAGTGATGCAGCTATAAGCCAGGAGGCCCCAAGGTTACAAAAAGCCAAGATTACAAAATTGAGGGAGAGGCAAGGAAGGGTTCTCCCATAGAGTCTTCAAAATACCATGGCCCTGCTGACACCTTAATTTCGGACTTCTATCATTCAAAACTCTGATACCGTATATTTTTGCTATTTTAACTCACCAAATTTGTGGTAATTTGTTACAGCAGCCCTAGAGATTTAGTACAGATTTTGGTACTGGGAAGTAGACCACTGCTGTAACAAACACCTAAAAATGTGGAAGTGGCTTTGTAACTGAGCAATAGATAGAGGCTGGAAGAATTTTTAGGTTTTTCTAAGAAAAAGCTTATATTGCTTTGAAGAGAAGAATTTTGGAAATCTGGAAATTAAATGTGATTACAGTGAGGATTCAGAAAGAAGTGAGGAACACTGTAGAAGAAAGCTTCTATCATCTTAGATAATATATATAATCTATATAATACATATATATATCTCAACATGAACAGAATGTTGGTAGAAATAGGAACATCAAAGATGACTCTGGTGAGGCCTTAGAAGAAAATGAGGAACATGTTATTAGACACTGGAGAAAAGTCAATTCTTGTTATAGAAATGGCAGAAAATTTGACTGGAAGTTTGGTGGAAAGTAGAACTTGTATGTGATAAACTTGGATATTATGTGAGGACATTTCTAAGCAAAGTATTGAAAGTCAGTCTGGCTTCCCTTATTGCTTATGGTAAAGGCAAAAGGAAAGAGATAAATTGAGGAAAGAGATAAATTGAGGAAAGAACTCTTTACTAAAAAAGAACCAGCCCCTGATCATTGGTATATTCTCATTCTATCCAGATAGTGAAGGATGCTAAAATTAGGAAATTTACTATTGAGAAAGCATGTTCTAGAGGGAAAGACAAGGGTATGGCTGAACAACCGTCTGCTAAGAAGATTAGGCTGTGATTCATGACTCCCATCAACCATCTCAACAGAAGCCCAGAGTAGAGATGGGGTTATCTAGCAAAGAACTAGGGAGCATTGTTTGTTTAATGATGTGAATGCTCTTCTCATGCATAGAAGACAGGCATGGATGTTGAGAATATTATACCAGCAGAAACACTTCCAGCTAGGAAAAAGACTAAAATGTAGGAAGGCTGTCAGACCTCTGGGATTCTACATGCAGGAAACAGGCTAATGGAGCTACTAGGCCATGAATATGTGCTAACTTTAAGAAAAAGGAAGAATGACTCTGAGAAAATAGTGGCAGAAGCAGAGGGCAGAGGGGGCAGGTCTATTGCCCTATGGACCTGGAGAACAAAACACAAGCTACAGAAAATTAGTCTCAGAGATTTTCCTACTGGGACTTTTCCTGCCAAGTTTTGGGCTTACTAAGGACCTCTGGCCTCTTTATTCGTTCTAATTCCTCCTGATAGGAATGTCTATCCTATGCCTGTATCACCATTGTATTTTGGAAGCTGATAGCATGTTTTCTAGTTTCACAGGTCCATAGATGGAGAGAAATCTTGACCCAGGATGGCACATTTCCAGAGTCTTACCCATACCTGATATAGATGGTAAGATTAAGAACCTTATGAGTTAATGATATTTAGATGAGATTTTTTATTTAGAATTGATGCTGGATTGGGTTAAAAGTTCGGGGATGTTAGGGTGAATGTGCACATAGGAAGTATGTGAATTTTAGTTGGCCAGAGGGCAGAATGTAGTGGGTTGATATTATCCCCCCCAAATCCAAAGTGCCTGGATTCTCAGATCATGAGCTTATTTGATTCAGACTTCTAGTCTCCAAACTGTGAGACATTACATTTCTGTCATTTAAACCACCCAGTCTGTGGTCCTTTGTTACAGCAGCCCTAGCAAATAAATAATGGAAGTTTACTGGTTCAAACAACAAGAAGTCTGGGTTTCAGCTATGGTTTAATCAGATCTCTGTTTTAATTCTCTCAGGTGTTATCTCCTTTATGGGTCAACTTTTTGTTCTGGCCAGCTTATCTCATGGTAGCGAAATGGTTTCAGGAAGTCTAGGCGTCCCATCAGACTCCATCCTTCACACAGAAAGGGAGAGCATCTTTGACCCAGCATTCTAAACAAAAGACGTGACTTTTATTTGGACTGTCTTAGGTCACTCCTACCTAACTGTGGTGGTTTAATAATTAGAAGTATTGAGTGGACTAACTAAATCAGGATGCACTTGTAGATTGAAAGTTAAGATCAAATTCCCTTAAAGCAAATGAGCTGTGTAGGGAACGGGCATATCCTTGAAAAAACTAAGATACCATGGAAAAGTGAGAATGAGACAATGGAAGCCAAGTGAACAGAGAGAAAATATTTACATCTTTTGACTAGAGATACATATTTTAACACTGCCTTTGCAAGTTTTTATATCAGCTTTTATTTATTTTTCTTTCTTTATTTTTTTATTGGGGTATAGTTATTTTACAATGTTGTGTTAGTTTCTATTGTACAGCAAAGTGGAGTTCCCTGTGCTATACAGCATGTTCTCATTAGTTATCTATTTTACACATAGTAGTGTATATATATCAGCTTTTAACATATCACCTTTATCCTTTGTAATTTCTGATTTATGTTTTCTTCAAAAAGAAAACACACGTTTCTTGAAGCTGTTAATTTTGTGTATGCTATTTACAATTTTTTTTAGTGCTTTACAATTTTATTATTATTTTTTCTTTTTTCTTTTTTTAAATTAGTTTCTGCTTTATAACAAAGTGAATCAGTTATACATATATATCTGTTCCCATATCCCTTCTCTCTTGCGTCTCCCTCTCTCTCACCCTCCCTATCCCACCCCTCCAGTCGGTCACAAAGCACTGAGCTGATCTCCCTGTGCTATGCGACTGCTTCCTACTAGCTATCTACCTTACGTTTGGTGGTGTATATATGTCCATGCCTCTCTCTCGCTTTGTCACAGCTAATTTATTTTTGATACTATTGAGAATTAAATGGATTGCTATGATTTGTGGCATAATATTTACTAATGGCTTATGATTAATAAAGAGAAAAAACCTGATATGTAAAAATATATATGTACACAAGAAGAAATGAATGAAAGTTAGTCTTGGTGAATTTTTTACTTTTTAACACATATATTTCTTTCTTAATATGAGTATTCACTTTTTTATAATGTCAAAAAATGGAATTTAGTTGAAACAGCATTTCAAGCTCATGTATATATCACTCATCACATTTCTATTTCTTTAAACACAATAGCATTTACATTTTTCATATGGTTACCTACATTTACAAGATGACACCCTATATTTTCCAAGAGATACCTTATTTTCTTATGTGGCTGCCAAAACTCATCTGTATTACCCTTAAAGGAGGAAAAAATAATAAATAAATAAATAATAATAATAAGACCTTGGTTACTAAATTTACTTATACAAATGAAAACATTTCAAAGGTCAATCTAATAGAATGCTATTCTGCATTTTTTTTTCCATTGACAAGTTAATTTTGATGACTAACAATAGCTTCTGATTAGGAAGGATGCCACCTACTCTAAAGCACTCAGAACTCCCACTTTAAAAAATATAATACTGCAAAAAGAAACATTTGGTAAGCAGGTTAGAAAAAAAAATGTCAGGACATGATCTATAGTGAAATGTAATGAGAAAATATTGTATTACTGTGATGTGATCAAAAATTGAAATGAAAATCACAACAGTATTTATCTAGAATCATTACATTTTAAAGAGCATCTGGTGCAGCTTGCAGATTGATAAGGTATGCAATTAACCATTATCCAATTTACTAGAGTAACAAGTCAGGCAATCAGATGAGACTGGGTCAAAAATATGAAATAGTTTCCTATTTATGGGTTTCAAATACATTTCAGAGATTAAACCAGAGATTAATTACTTGAAATTAAAAACAACAACAACAAACAGCCTTTATGTATTGTTTCTGTCTATTGTTTCTTTTTAATTTAGTCTGTATTTCTTTGACTTAATTCTCAGTTTCAAGCAGCAAAAAATTTTCTGTGGGATTTTGAATTTATTTCTTTCAGATATTCTGATTTAACTAACAGAAAGAAATATGTCAGAAGACCCAAACCTGAAGTATGCCTGTGTAAGAACTTCTACAACATTTGCATGTCATATTTAGTTGTGCACTGCTTCAGAATAGACAGCTGTTGAAGCAAAACAAAACAGTGACTGCCATAACTCAGCAATGATCAACATGTATGGAATAAGTTAATATTTTTGCAATAATTTTTAGCTTTTCTTGTGTACATTGGGTGTTTCAAGTATCACTTCTTTAATAGTGCTGTATCTTATGTTAAAAAATATTGAGTTCCTATCGGGTGCCATTCATTATGCTGAATGCTGAGAATGCAAAAATGAGTAAGTCTTCATTATTGTTCTCGAGACAAATCCAGAGCAGTGGGAAAGACAGGTGCGAAAGATAAAATTTCAGAAGGATATCTTTATATCTTAATGATAAAAGGAGCCTGGGGCAGCAAACAGCAGATAGGCATCTATTCTTGAAGGACATGATCTGTGAGATGTGTTGGGGGCGGGGGGTGGGGGAGGGAAGGAAGTCAGAGTTAACAAGATCGAGAAAGGGGAAGGGGACAGGGAAGTTGATGGGGTCCCACAGGGAGGAAACAGAATGAAGGAAGTCATATATGGAATTAACACTATACTATTAATTTTCGAAAGGTAATTTTATTGAGCGCTTTCCTTGAGGCAAATGTTAAGTTCTTTAGATAAATCATTTTAAAACAATCCTGAGAAGCAGATACAATTTCCCTCTGCATTATGTGTGAGAAATAAAAACAGCTCGGTATTTGGTAAAAGGTTAAGTGTGAGGCATACGTGAAGCTAGAGAAAGGGAACAGGATCTCATCTTTTGAGTTAAGAAATTTAACTTTTTCTCTATGGATGATAAAATATTTTTGCAGAGTTTTCAGCAGAGAATTGGGATATTTACTGAACATTTGAGGTAGGTTACTCTGGCCACTTCGTGGAGGGCAGGTTCAGGGGGCACATGTGAAGGTAGAGACACATGCTTGGAAATTAAACTATAAAACAAGGGATTCTCAGAATAAGCACCTGGAACAGAGTGGGAACAGGGCATGGAGGAGTGATCTTTACTTCTATTGAGTGATCTTTACTTCAAGTCTCAGTAAATCACTTCCTTGCTGGTCCTAACCCAATTTCTTCATTGACATACAAGCATACCTAGGAGATATAGTGGGTGTGGTTCCAGACCATTGCAATAAAGTGAATATTGCAATAAAGCAAATCACAATTATTTTTGGTTTGCCAGAGCACATAAAAGTTATGTTTACACTATACTATAGTCTATTGCATGCAATAGCATTATGTCTAAAAAACAATGTACATACTTCAATGTCTGTTTTTGTGCCAGTACCATACCATTTTGATTACTGTAGCTTTGTAATATAGTCTGAAGTCAGGGACCCTGATTCCTCTAGCTCCATTCTGCTTTCTTAAGATTATTTTCTTTATTAAGCATCTTTTGTGTTTCAATACAAATTTTTAAAATTTTTTTGTTCTAGTTCTGTGAAATATACCATTGGTAATTTGATAGGGATTGCATTGAACCTGCAGATTGCCTTGAGTAGTATGGTCATTTTGACAATACTGATTTTTCCAATTCAAGAACACAGTATATCTTTCTATCTATTTGTGTCACTTTCAGTTTCTTTCATGTGATGGTAAATGGGATTGTTTCCTTAATTTCTCTTTCTGATATTTTGTTGTTAGTGACTTGATAATTTCAAAAGTTTTTGTATGGTTTTGACTAAAACAGGAGGGTTTCAGTTTTCAGTGGATAACTGAGCACATACATTGAAAGACAGAAGTCAGGAGACAACATAAAGATGTAAAGATTGTTTAAAATCCAAACAGCAGTATTACTTGCCAGTGCTCTATAAATGAAACAACAAAGCTTGGATGACAGCTCATCTGTTTACAACATGGTTTACTGAATATTTTAAGCCCATTGTTGAGACCTACTATTCAGAAAAAAAAAGATTTCTTTCAAAATATTGCTGATTATTGACAATGTAACATACCTGGTCATCCAAGAACCCTGTTGGAGATGTACAATGAGATTAATGTTGTTTCCATGTCTGCTAAGACAACACCCATTCAGTAGCCCACAGATCAAGGAGTAATTTTGACTTTCACATCTTATTATTTAAGAAGTACATTTCCTAAGGTGATAGCTTCCAAAGATAGTGATTCCTGTGATGGATCTGGGCAAGGCCAATTGAAAACCTTCTGGTAAGGATTCACCATTCTAGATGCCACTAAAAATATTTATGATTCATGGAAAGAGGTCAAAATATCAATATTAACAGGAGTTTGGAAGAAGTTGATTCAAACTCTGGTGAATGACTTTGAAGGCTTCAAAACTTCAGTGGAGTAACAAGTGGTTGAGACAGCAAGAAACTAGAATTAGAAGTGGAGGGGGAAGGGTAAGCTGGGACGAAGTGAGAGAGTAGCATGGACTTATATATACTACCAAATGTAAAATAGATAGCTAGTGTGAAGCAGCCACATAGCACAGGGAGATCAGCTCGTTGCTTTGTGACCACCTAGAGGGGTGGGAGAGGGATGGTGGGAGGGAGACACAAAGGGAGGAGATATGGGGATATATGTATATGTATAACTGATTCACTTTGTTATACAGCAGAAACTAACACACCATTGTAAAGCAATTATACTACAGTAAAGATGTTAAAAAAAAAAAAGAAGTGGAGTCTGACGATGTGACTGAATTGCTGCAACCCCATAATAAAACTTTAATGGATGTGGATTTGCTTCTTATGGATGAGCAAAGAAAGTGATTTCTTGAGATAGAATCTACTCCTGGTGAAAATACTGTGAAAATTGTGACATGACAATTGTAACATGTAACAAAATACTATGAAAATGACAATAAAAGATTTAGAATATTATATAAACTTAGTTGACAAAATAGCAGCCAGGCTTGAGAGGATGGACTTCAATTTTGAAAGAAATTCTACTGTGAGAAAAATGTCATCAGACAACATTGCCTGCTACAGAGAAATCGTTTGCAAAAGCGGCAATTAATGGGGCAAACTTCATTCTTGTCTTAAGAAATTCCCACAGCTTCCCCAGCCTTCAGCAACCACCATTCTTTTCAGCCAGCAGTCATCTACATGAAGGCAAGACCCTCCACCAGCAAAAAGATTATGACCTGCTGAAGGCTCAGATGATGGTTTTCATTTTTTAGCAATAAAGAATTTTTAATTAAAATATGTACCTTATTTTTTTAGACATAATGCTACTACTGCACACTTAATAGACTACAGAATAATGTAAACACAAAATACAGGTTTTATACCCACTGGGAAGACAAAAAATTTGTATGACTTGCTTTATCGTGATATTTGCTTTATTGTGGTGGCTTGGAACCAAACTCACAATGCCTCTGAGGTATGCCTGTAAGACTTTTTTAACCTAGTTTTTGAGGCAAATTATGCACACTCTTATTTTTGGTAAGTATTATATAATCTAATGTTTTGTCTGTTCTTAGATATTATTAAAATTATGTGGATGTCTATACACTCATGTTCATAGCAGCATTATTCACAATAGCTAAGATGTGGAAACAACCCAAGTATCCATTGATGGATGAATGGATAAGGAAAGTGTGGTATATACGTATAACGGAATATTATCCAGACTTAAAAAGTAAGAAAATTCTGACATATGCTGTGACATGGATGAACCTTGAGGTCATTATGCTAAATGATATGTCAGTCATATAAAAGACACATACAGTATGACTCTACTTATATAAGGTATTTAGAGTAGTCAAAATCATAGAGATGAAATGTAATGATGGTTGCCAGAGGCTGGGGTAAAATGAGCAAATGGGGAGTTCTTGTTTAACTTGTATAGAGTTTTAGTTATAGAAGATGAAAAGTTGTGGAGATGGATGGTGGTGATGGTAGGACATCATCATGAATTTTAATGCTACTGAACTGTACACTTAAAAATGGTTACTGTGGTAAATTTTATGTTAGGTGTATTTTACTAGGATAAAAATATTGGGAAAAAACAGAAACAAACAAGCAAACATAAGGATATTTTATCTGTATGTAATTCCATTTAGTAGGTCCTTCAAAAGATGTCTTTCATGCTAGATGAAGGATCACATCTATATGTTAAATTCTCCTCTATGGGGCTGCCCTGGTGGCTCAGTGGTTGAGAGTCCACCTGCCGATGCAGGGGACACGGGTTCGTGCCCCGGTCTGGGAAGATCCCACATGCCGCGGAGCGGCTGGGCCCGTGAGCCATGGCTGCTGAGCCTGTGCGTCCGGAGCCTGTGCTCCACAACGGGAGAGGCCACAGCAGTGAGAGGCCCATGTACCACAAAAAAAAAAAAAAAAAAAAAAAAAAAAATTCTCCTTTGTGGAACAATTTAGCCAATACACCAAACTGAAGCACACTGCAGGACCATCATCAACCTGTCTATTTTACACGGCATTGGGACTACTTTATTTTTCTTATTCATAGTACAGCCACTAACTTCTCTAGAATTATTTGCATAAGTAACACTCCTTCCCCCCACCTCAGAATTTATTATTCTCTATTACTCTGAGAGAAATAAGGACATGAAAATCTTTGCAGTTTATAAAAAACATATACTTAATAGAAAAAAACAGTTAATGCATATACAATAATACTCTCCTACTTTTGTATTGTAATTAATACACTTTATGTTAATTACTCACTTTCTTTTTAAAATTAATTAATTAATTAACTTATTTATTTATTATGGCTGCGTTGGGTCTTCATTGTTGTGAGTGGGCTTTTTTTTTTTTTTTTAGTTGCAGCGAGCAGGAGCCACTCTTTGGTGCAGTGCACAAGCTTCTCATTGTGATGGTTTCTCTTGTTGCAGAGCATGGGCTCTTAGGAGTGCGGGCTCAGTAGTTGTGACTCACAGGCTCTAAAGCGCAGGCTCAGTAGTTGTGGCGTATGGGCTTAGTTTCTCCATGGCATGTGGGATCTTCTCTGAGCAGGACTCGAACCCATGTCCCCTGCATTGGTATAGACGGATTCTCAACCACTGTGCCACAAGAGAAGTCCTCTCAGTTTCATATGTTACTATGAAATCATGGCCTTTGAAGAACTGAATTTGTTTCCATTAATTCTGAGAGTTTTTTCCTGTCATCATTAATTTAAAATTGTCACAGTCAGCCATTATAAGCCCCTTTAATATGGTTCCTTTTGTCTTTTTAATATTAGCCATCTCCCACCAGGCAGCCTTGAAAGAATCCTTCCTTCTGACAATAATAGTATATTCAAAGTCCAAATTAAATTTTTCCTGCCCCAAAACATGGAATCAATCATGCTCCACAGGGCATTGCTATTTTTTATGAGAGAACACATCAGAAAACAAAATAATTGGGAAATGTGTATTGGTGTTAAGGAAGTTTGCTGAATTTTTATTGGACTTCTTTCACTGAGAACATGAGAAAAGATATTCTTTTTATTTATTTTCATTGTTATTTCCAATTTAACATATTGCATATCTAAGTTGTCAGATGGAATTTTATTAATCACTAATATTTTCCATGACACTGATTTTGAGACTGAGATTCTTCTTTATCTGGCTTTGTCTTGCTTACTGTGTAAATATACTCCAAAGCCAAGAATCATTAATCATAACCAAAAGAAAACTAAACAATTGCTTACAGAACCTTGCCTCTGTGAAGTAGACAGTGGCAACGTTAGGGTAATATAACTGAATTAGAGTGACATGAGCCCAATAGTAGTGACAGCATTGAATAAGGGATGGGGCTCCAGCTCCAAAGATAGATAGATAGGCAGATGAGAGATCACACATTATTTGCTCTCTTCTTAGCATAATTAGATGTGATTAACATTCAAATTAGTAGACTAAGTAAAACAAATTGCTCTCCTCAATGTAGGTGGGCTTCATCCAAACCATTGAAAGCCTGACTAGAATAAAAAAGCTGAGTAAGAAAGAATTTGCTTTCTCTGGCTGACTGATTCCAAGTTAATGTATTGGTCTTCTGTCTTCAAACTCAGACTAGAACCTATACCATCAGCTCTTCTGGGTCTCCAGCTTGCCAACTGCAGATCTTGGGACGTCTCAGCCTCCATAATCACATGATCCAATTCCTTATAATATGTATATAAAGAAATGATAAATATATAATAAATAAATAAATTGATATATATCCTACAATAGGAACATATATAGTAAGATAATACATAACACTTATACAATAATAATATAAATAATAATATATATCCCATTGGTACTGGTTCTCTGAAAAACACTGACTAATATAATTACAATACTTATTATGTAAAACTGAAAAATTAGGAAAAAATGACTATTTACTTAATAATATGAAATAAATACCAGAAGGAGAAGCTTAGTTCAAAGACAGAGAAGGGAAAATAGGAATAGGAAATGAAAGAGTCAGGGGACTACATTTTTCAATATAAATCTTGATAAATTATTTGATATTTTATACTGTTTATAAATCTTTCTATAAAAATAAAACACATAAAACTACTACTGACCCAAGATAAAAGATATTATAAAAATTGAGGTAAACCATACTTTAAGACTGTATGACCTTAGGAAAAGGGAGGGGAATATGGAATATTTTTTTTAGAACTCACAATAAAAGATGTTTTCTTTGAAATGACAGAATAAAACCACATTTTAAAAAAATAAGCTAAAATGAAAAGCACTGACAACAACAACAATAAAACAAACAAACTAAACACATTTTTGCTTGGTCTTCATGACCAAGAGTCTGAATTAATTGGCAATTAACATGGTTTTAAAGTTCATTGACTTTAATTTGAAGCCAGTTTTTGGAACCACTGCAGTAGATAAGTTTAGCACAAGCAGAAATTTCATTACACATGAAAGATGCTTAACATCATTATGTATTAGAGAAATGCAAATCAAAACTACAATGAGGTATCACCTCATACCAGTCAGAATGGCCATCAACAAAAAATCTACAAACAATAAATGCTGCAGAGGGTGTGGATAAAAGGAAACCCTCATGCATTGTTGGTGGGAATGTAAATTGGTACTATGGAGAACAGTATGGAGATTCCCTAAAAAACTAAAAATAAAACTACCATATGACCCAGCAATCCCACTACTGGGCATATACCCAGAGAAAACAATAATTCAAAAAGATACATGCACCCCAGTGTTCATTGCAGCACTATTTACAATAGCCAGGACATGGAAGCAACCTAAATGTCCATCAACAGAGGAATGGATAAAGAAGATGTGGTACTTATACACAATGGGATATTACTCAGCCATAAAATGGAATGAAATTGGGTCATTTGTAGAGACATTGATGGACCTAAAGTCTGTCATACAGAGTGAGATAAGTCAGAAAGAGAAAAACAAATACCATATATTAAGGTATATATGTGGAATCTGAAAAAATTGGTATAGATGATCTTATTTACAAAGCAGAAATAGAGACACAGACGTAGAGAACAAATGTATGTATACCAAGGGGGAAAGTGGTGGGATGGGATGGATTGGGAGAGATCGGCATTGACATATATACACTATTGATACTATGTATAAAATAGATAACTAATGAGAACCTACTGTGTAGCACAGGGAACTCTATTCAATGCTCTGTGTTGACCTAAATGAGAAAGAAATGCAAAAAAGAGTGGATATATGTATACATATAGCTGATTCACTTTGCTGTACACTATGAACTAACACAATATTGTAAAGCAACTATACTCCAATATAAAATGTATTTCTATAAAAACAACAATTAAAAATTAAAATTAAAAAAATGAAAAGATTTACCTATTATTCCATGTGCTTTCTGTATAAAAATCACCAGTTGGTTAGGCACTTGTGTGCAGAAAACAATTCTGATTAACTTAGAAAAGGAGGGCAAAGTTACTGGAAGAATTTGGTATGGCACAAATAAAGGAAAGCAGTGTAATCAGGTAATACAGAGGACAGGACACAAGGCATCTTCTGGGACCAAGGCAGCCGAACTGATCGGACTTTTCAGGCCACTATTATTGGGATAAATGAGCTCCAAACATTTTGTTATTCTCATCATGCTGCTCAAGATTCAAATTCCCAACAGGAAGCGTCTAATTGGCCTAGTGAGTCACATTCCTCTTAATTAGAAAAGGGTAGGGCTTCCCTGGTGGCGCAGTGGTTGAGAGTCCACTTGCCGATGCAGGGGTCACGGGTTCGTGCCCCGGTCCAGGAAGATCCCACATACCGCGGAGCGGCTGGGCCCGTGAGCCATGGCCACTGAGCCTGCGCGTCCGGAGCCTGTGCTCCGCAATGGGAGAGGCCACAGCAGTGAGAGGCCCGCGTACAGAAAAAAAAAAAAAAAGGGGTAGAATCAAGAGAGCATGAGAAACAAAGGTTAGTTTTCCAAAGGGAACTCACCATTTCATTGCCAATGAAGAGGAGATAGATGATGAACAGTCAAAACAATAGATATCAAGTCAAAATTCCATTTCCTTATATTCATCCCCATATTACTATGAGCAATACTGCTTTAAAAATATCCAATATTTAGAGGACGCGTCGTCGCCCCTGTGTGCCCAATTCTGTTCTGTTTGTTTCTCCTCAATGTTTCCGAGGTTCTCGGCTCTGCTCCCTCTTCGCCCCCTTTCCCGCCTCCCTTTGTGCTCCGGAGGCCCAGAGGTATCGGCGGCCGCCATCGTGCTACTCGCGTCTCTGCATGACACGGTCAAGACAAAAAATAATATCCAAAGATATTTTGGCACTAACATCGTGATCTATAGCAGGAAAGATGAGCAGTCTGTTCCAACCCTAGAGATTTCCAAGGAGACAGAGAGCCAACACAGTGTAAAGGAGAATACGTAAAAAGACGTAAAATATTCTTAAGGGAATGAAAGTTGAATTAAGCACAGTAAATGTACAAACAACAAAGCCACCCAACAGAAGCCAACTTAAAAGTTTGGAGGCTTCAACTGGCAGACTTAAGAAAGCTCCAGAAGATGCCCCCAAAAGAGAAGTGAGTCCCTGAGCCCGGAGTTGGTGGCTGCTGCATCCACGGTTGCAGACTCTCTCCCTTTTGACAAGCAGATGACCAAGTAAGAGCTGCTCAAGCAGCTCCAGCAGCACGAGGAAGCCTCGAGGGCACAGAAGGATGGAGAGGGATCTAAAATTAGTTTCACTAAGATCATATCAGATATGAAAGTTGCCAGATCTGCCAAAGCGAGAGTTAGCACAAGACCAGTGCGTCAGATTCAGTTTGATGAAGGGACTAATGATTTTGTTGGCCAAGAGAAGGCTGCTGATCTGAGAAAAAGTTTTAGGAAAAATATATTGAAGGGGAAGAGGCTTAATATTTTTGATCTTAAGACAGTTACTGAAGAGGCACCTGAAACAGGCAGCACCTTCTCTTTGGGATGTAGAATTTTCTAAGCAGTTAGCGGCAATCAATGAACAACCCTTTCAGAATGGTTTTGAAGAGATGATCCAGTTAACAAAAGAGGGGAAATTGTGGGAGTTCCCAACTAACAACGAAGCAGGTTTTGATGATGATGGTTCAGAATTTCATGAACATATATTTCTGGATAAATGCCTGGAGGATTTTACAAAACAAGGACCAATTCGCCACTTCATGGAGTTGATGACATGTGGCCTTTCCAAAAACCCATATCTGAGTGTTAAACAGAAGGTTGAACATGTAGAGTGGTTTAGAAATTATTTTAATGAAAAATAGGACATTCTAAAAGAAAGCGGCATACAGTTCAATTGAAGACCATGGAAATTTTTATTTCAAGCTGTTGGAGATTTGTATTATAATTAAAAATTTTACTAGAAAAAAATCCAATATTTAAAAGTTCAAGCTTAAATATCATCAGACAACAACTATATCCATTAACAAACTATTGCACAATTCCTTTAATGAAAAATCCACTGAATTGCATTACAAATATAATTCTATTAATAAATATAACTTCACAAATATGCTCTAATTGTCCATCAGTTCTGTAGAAAAGAATGTATAACTACTGTGCTTGGAACCTTCAGCATCTCTTTTATTTTCAATAGTAGTATGTTACCATTTAAAATACAATTCAGTGGAAATTTAAG
Organism: Hyperoodon ampullatus; assembly: GCF_949752795.1. Taxonomy (NCBI): domain Eukaryota; kingdom Metazoa; phylum Chordata; class Mammalia; order Artiodactyla; family Ziphiidae; genus Hyperoodon; species Hyperoodon ampullatus. The sequence continues at coordinate 109,964,680 of NC_136921.1, forward strand.
TTGCCAGTCAGACTCTGCTCTTCTAGAAGAGTTGATAAAGCATAAAAGAAACTTATGCTTGCTAAGGAGAGGTCTACAGCTCTCTTCTCCCTAGTGCTTACTACTGGTGATAGAAGTTCTTTTGGAAACACATTATTTCAAAATTGTGTAGCTTGTTTCCTCTACACTTCCTTCAAAATACTTTTCTAGCTCTTCTAAGTATACTTTTTAATTTTTTTCTTTTTTTTTTACTTATAAGACACCTGAGAACATTTTGAAATAATTGGATTCAAAAGTTGACTGTATGGGTATTTCCCTGGTGGTCCAGGGGTTAAGACTCCATGTTTCCACTGCAGGAGTCGCAGGTTCTATCCCTGGTCTGGGAACTAAGATCCACATGCCCTGTGGTGTGGCCAAAGGAAAAAAAAGTTGACTATATGAAAATATCTATTCTCAGGGCAGCTTCTACAGTTTTCTATCTATAAATGCTATGGTTTTTCATTAGATGATTGTAGGATTTAAGTACATTTACAAGCAATATTTAATATAAAATATATTAGAAGGTTTAGAGTGATATTTATTAAGAGAAAAGTAGATTATAGTTGTCTCCCAGAAAGGCAAAGAGCTTGAATTAATCTTCGAAAAAAACATAGATCTCAGATCAAATGAGAAGTTTTCTTTTAGTAAATAAGGTTAAAATGGCTTTTCTAACAGCACAATGTTCATGTGATAGATGAATGTATCATTTACTAAAAAAAGACATTTAAAAAGGGCTTATCCCAAAAGATTTATTTCTTTGATCTGGCTAATCAAATGAAGAAAAGAAGGAGTTTGTATATGTAGACCGCAGCCAAGAAACTTCTCAAAGGGCTGACTCAAACATCTAGTTTGACCATCATCACAAACCTTCAAAGTAGAGATATAATAACATTTGATAAATGAGAAATGAAGGCTAAGAGGACCTCTACTTTTATACTAGTTAGTTTGGAATTATCTACCTACTGAGGATGATCAGAAATGCTTGATAAAATGTAAAAAATATCCTGAGAGCTTACAAGATTGTGAAACATTCTTAGAATAAGATCCAAGAGAAAATGGAAATTCAGAGAAATAAAACTGAGAAGCATTTTTTCTAGGGGATTTTTTTAACTGAGTAAAGGAAAGTAAATGCCTGAGAAGTGTATCAGAGGTATCAACAGCCTTGTAGGGCTTGGATGAAAAAATGTACATTGGGTTCTTAAAAGCTACATCCCCAAATTATGGTTTAATTGGAAATAGTTCAGACTTAGTGGCTGTAAAGCAATTTCAAATCATTTCAAAACCTGGAGTTGAATGAATTGATTTAGATTGCTGTTGTCTCCAAGCACCTTTCAAAAGGAAAAATAAATCCTCTTTTCTACAAAAGAATTGCTACAAATAGGTTTTCAACTAAATGCCTGATTCACAATGCAAAAATAAGGTACACAGAAAGGAGAGAAAACCAGCAGAAAAATAAAATAAAATAACAAAGTCACCAAAAAACATTCCAGAAAAAAATTACCATGAAGACATGATTAACAAAGTTGACAAAATTTACACATATAGAATGACATACACCAAAATTGGTAAATAATCTTTTTCACATGAAGCACACACAAAACATTTATAAAAAAATGGCTATATACTGATTTTGTTGTAAGCCCCCAACACACCTCCAGGTTTGATAATTTATGAGGAGGACACACAGAACTCAGTATATGGTTGTACTCATGGCTATGATTTATTACAGCAATAGATACTGTTCTGGGCTTAAAATCATTCCTCTCCCACCCTTTCTCGAATTCATATATGGAAGTCCTAACCCCCAGTACTTCAGTATGGGAATGTATTTGGAGACAGAGCCTTTAAAAGGTGATTAAGTTAAAATGAGGCCATTAGAATGGGTCTTAATGCAATATGACTGGAGTCTTTATAAGTGGAGATTTGGGCACACAAATGCCAGGGGCACATGAACAGAGAAATAACCATGTGAAGAGGCAGAAAATGTGTGGCCATCTGCAAGGGAGAGAGGGAGAGAGGCCCCAGGAGGAACCAACCCTATCAACATGTCAATCCACAACTTCTAGAACTTCTAGAATTCTAGAACTTCTAGAATCCAGAACTTTGAGGAAGTAAATTTCTGTTGTTTAAGCCACCCTGTCTGTGGTATTTTGTTACACAGCTCTGGTAAACAAATACAGATATCAAGAAAATCAGCAAAGGGAAAAGCCACATGTAGTAAAGTATCAAGGAAATCAGGCATAAGCTTCCAAAAGTCCTCTCCCAGGAGACACAAAATTTCTCTAGCAGTGAGTTATGACAACATGTGTAAAACACTGTCACTAGTCTCATTAAAGACTCAGTGGCCAAGGGTTTTATTGGGAGTTGGTTATGCATGCACCCTCTGGCTATCGCGTATCAAAAATACAGACTCCAAGAAGGAAAGCAGGTGGTCAGCATAAAACATATTGTTGTACAAACAATTTAGGCACAGTGAACCACTCTTACCAGTTCTGGGGATGATTGGAACCCCCTTGAAACCTAAGTTAACAGACCCCAGCCCAGGGTCAGCCTTGCAAGCAGGATAGCAGTTTAGCAGTTTACTAAGGATAGCAGTTTCAGCCCTGTTATTTCAACTTTTTTCTGCACGGTCCACCTCTTGCCCTCTGGTCAAGGCATATTTACAACAAAATTATTATCAGGAGAACCCACCAAATTGCAGTGTTATCTCAGTGATAACCTTTAGGGGACATGAATTTATTCAGTTAAAACAAATCCCATTTACCATAAAAGTCTATCTTAGAAAACAAGTGCCTTCCTCCTTACCCTTTCTTACCTGGCCCACGGCATCAATTTAGGCACACCAGAATTCTGGTCTGTAAGTTCAAGTCAACCTGAATGCCTTCCACGGGTAAGGCAGTGTCTTGACAGGGCACATAAAAAGTATAATCCCAGAGGGCACATGCAGGACATTATAATATAATAAAGAATTTATCATTGTTAGGGACCCCCAAACAGGATCTACATTAATTAGGCAGTATAAGTTAATAGTGCCCTTGATGTGGCTTCCCACTCTGGGTCCTATTGCTCTAGGATTCTAATTCCCATCCACTTAACTCAGTTCATTTCTTGTTTTCAAATGAACAGCCTGAGACAGTCAATTCCAAATAGTTTTGCTTGTCCCTGACACCAGTTCATCCTCATCGCAAATGTGAATGGCATCTGGAGGTGTTCTGCGTGGAAAGTGCTGAGGCCACCCCCTGCTGTCTCAGAGACAAGTGTGATCATAGGCCCAGCAGTAAGATTGATTCAAAATGCTCACAGAAGCTTGGAAAGTCAACACTGGGGATTTTTCTCTTTGCTTCAGTAGGAGGAAAAAGCTTCCAGGAACAGTTTTGAAAAATAAAGATCATTAATCCCCTCTTCATTCCCCATGTCTGCCCAGGTACCGGGGTTTTGTTTTTTCTCTGTTAGTAAAAAGTAAGTGTATCTCATTCAGCAATCCTAACTTTATACTTTTTCAATTGTCCCTACTGTCACCCAAATCATTCATATAGAAGAGTTGTATGCAAGAGAGTCCAAGCTTTTTCTCCAGTTAAAAAAAGACAAAATAAAACAAAAACAAACAAATGAAAAAGCAAGTCTTGCATACAACTTAATCAGAAAGACACTTCATGTTTAGAAATTAGAACAAAATCCTGAGCTTTCAAAAATTTTTGAAATGAGTTTGTACACAAACACAATTCCTTTTTCTGGAAATAGCTGCATTTAGTAATAAAATTGCTTACTGAGTTGCAGCACCAGGAGAAAGTTGAGGGAAGTAGGCTCAAGCTAATGGTTTATGACTGCAAGCTATAACTAATCAGGAAAGTGAAACACAGGTCAACAGCAGTGAACATTTCGCAGTGGGTCAAGAGTCTCATCTGTCGGACATGGGTGGAGGGTTCACGATCCCCATGATGTGTCCTCTTCCCAACTTTCAGCCTTTGACAGAGATCACAAGTTAGGAATGCAATCAGTCTCAGAAATATAAAATTGGTCCAGAGCTCAAATAGTTCCATCCGAGAATAAGCCCTTTTCTGTGGGCATTTGTATGTGACACAGATGGTTCAGTCAGCGTCAAGGATATTTTCATCGTTTATGATCCCACAGAGGGAGATCCTAAACCTGCAGCAATCTTGGAATCTGAGTTCTGTTTATTAGAGAACTATGCCTGCCTCATTTTAACATAGAACATGCTGAGGCCAAAACAGCCTATAACAGGCAATATTAGGTTTTAGCTTGGAGTTAGATCCAGGTAATGAGTATCTGAATTCAGATTCTAAAAAAGTCAGTGGCTTTTCGTTAGCAGCAGCAAAGCCAAAATTCAATAGGACCAGACAGCTGTATTCCAACTCCAAGTGACAAGCAAAGATTTCCTGAGCTTTTTTTGTCTTGTAAGTCTGAGTGTCCAAACTGATCCACTCAAAAATATGCACATTAGGCTAGAAAAGTATCTGCCTCTAAGGGTCAGATATCTTATTTTATAAGAACTTATAAGCAATTAAAAACTGTTTTTAAGCATCAAAATTGTATCTCCATCTGGAGATTGACTCTCTGTTCATGTATCTCCCTTTATTCAGGGGCTCTAATAATAGGCAAAAATCAGAATCAGAAACATCAGTTACAAAGCCATATTTTTAAAATACTTCAAGAATCTCAATTCCAACCAACCAACCATGATAAAAAGCAAGGAATCTGTATCCTAAGAGCACATTTCTTTGCAGCTTTCCCTGATTGTGATGCTCTCTCTAGGATTTGTGAAATTACAAAAATTTACAAAAAATTTATTATATATGCAGATGCAATAATCACAAAGTACAAAGCCAATTAAAAATCTCTTTATATGCTCTTGTAAATTTATTATAACTTCTATCAGTAAATTCCACATTTACAGGTTTAAGTTCACAGTTTCTGGGGGAGCTCCAGCTGCAATGAACAGAGGGGGCAGGAGGTCTGCAGCAGTTGAAGAAGCAGTTAGGATGAAGAAATGGCAAGTGTATTTTTCCTTTTATCCCCCACCTGGTTTATCTAAAGCTTTGAACCAATTCTGGCAACTGATTTAATCTTTTTCTCCCACTTGGAGGAGAGAAAATATAAACTTTTAACATTTCTGGGCTATCTAAAGCTCACATTTGGGAACATTTGGTCTCTTTGTTTCTCCTTCCACTGGGAAGAGAGACAAAAACCAAAGACATTACTGGACCACATTCTTTTCTCCTCACTGTAGTTGGATTACGAAAAATAGCTAGAGAATCCAGCAAGCTGATTCTCCTGGAGTAGATAAATCATTTTTAAATTCCATATGTAACTTTTACCTTTTACAATAGACAGCAATTCAGCTGCTCTTTCATACCACGGTTAACTTATAGACACCCAACAAGTGGAGGTTTATCTTTCTCCACCCTTTGAACTTGCCTTTTCCCAAACAATGTTTTTGCCATATTTCAGTGGGTCACGGTCATGCTAGCACATCCCACTTCTAACACCAACTATGTCACGGGAGGACTCACAGGAATCAGTAGAGTCTTACTCATGACTATGATTTATTACAGCAAAAGGATACAAAGCAAAATTAACAAAGGGAAAATGTGAAGAAGTATAAAGTCAGGAGGAAACCAGGTTCATGCTTTTCTCAGTCCTCTCAGTTACATCAGGTACTATTACTCTTCATTTCTTTTTCTACAGTATTTAATTAATCCAAGCTTACTCCTTTTACTATAGACATTGTACCTTTTATGCTTGGGGTTGTTCATTTCTAGTTTTGTTTCTGTTTTCATGTCTGCGCATTTTTATTTTTATCTGTGTCCAAAACTCTATTGCACAAATCTGCTCATTTCTATACCTCTGGTGCTTAGAATAGTGCTCCACTTAATATATACCTAATAGATTAATAAATAGTTTACTGAAGAACAAGTTATGGCTGTCCTGTATGTTTTCCTTCAAGTGGGATCAGATATTTGAATATCTCCCTTGCCTGGAAACAGGCTATCTTCATAAGAAATTGAAGAAGAAATATCTTCTGGTCTCAGCATTATATCACCACCATTTTAAAGATGTTGTCTTTATGCTTACTTCATGATGATTACTACACATACCTGCACTACCAAGAGCCTGTTTGATCATAGGACTAAGCTTCCTGCACCTGGAGAAGGCTTTGTTCTTTAACAGTTTCATGCCCATTGTGGGTAACTCACTTATTTCTCTTGACTTCTTGGCATCTCCTGTTTTGTACTTGTATCACTGACTCCACAAACCTAAAAGAAAAACAAGAAAACATTTATTCTCAGAAATATTCAGAATATTGTTATATAATTTTTAAACTATACATCTGAGTATACACTAATGCAGCTATTCTTACAAAAAAAAAAAACTGGCCAAAGAAGTAGCTCTGTGAAGAGAGGCTTGGAAACAAGAAAGGCATTTCTGGGTTGTATAAGAAGTCATCACAGAGAAAGAGTAATTTTTATGTTTGTTTTCAAACAAAACGAGGTAAAATTTAGTATATAATATATCATTCCTCAACTCAAAGCCAAGGTTATGAAGAGGTGAGAATTCATGGGGTTATAGGTATTGCAGGAAAAGGAATTTTCCTTGCTTTTTCCTTTACATAGAACATACACTTTTTTTTACCCTTTGTACCCAAGGAGATTACCACACATATCTCTTGCCAACCTTGCTGTAGTGCTCTGAATAAACAGAGTACTCGGGCCTCCCTGGTGGTGCAGTGGTTGAGAGTCCGCCTGCCGATGCAGGGGATACGGGTTCGTGCCCCGGTCCGGGAGGATCCCATATGCCGCGGAGTGGCTGGGCCCGTGAGCCATGGCCGCTGGGCCTGCGCGTCCGGAGCCTGTGCTCCGCGACGGGAGAGGCCACAACAGTGAGAGGCCCGCATACCGCAAAAAAAAATAAATAAATAAATAAAAAAAAAACAGAGTACTCTCTTTTCTCTGTATGCCTGGGAATTTCTTTGGGCTTTGTAGCCATTATCTTGCTACTGGTCAAGGGGTGGCCCCTTCACATAAAATTCTTGCCTTAAACTCTTCTTTCATTTTAGTTTTTCTCTTAGAACTTAATCCTTCTAAGCATCAAGAAGATTAGAGATTGCTACTCTTACTTTTTTTTTTTTCCTAGTAGGGAGGAAAAGGAACTAACATTGATGTCTTTTGTCGAAGACTCATCTCAGGATGATTCTTCAGTAGTTCTCCTACATGTTACCTCCTGTCAAATCTGCTCTGAATAACCTCATATCCACACACACCCAACTTATCTTACCAGTGAGTTTGGAAAAACAACTAAAACTATGTATACAAAACTTCACAAACTTCAAAGATTAATTGAATTAAATGATTGATTTTTGTATATGTGATTGTAGTATCTGAATACTGTTGATAAGTTTTTTAAAGCAAAAATGTTCTCACAAAAACATTAGAAAATATAGAAGGTTGTCATTATTCAGGAAAAAAAAACTACAAGTAATTTATTTAAAACAAAATTTAGTGCATAAAGGAACCAACTGAAAATGACATCAAGAATTTATTCCATTTCCAGAGGAAGCAAAAAACATTTTGTGTTAATATAGAAATACTTGTTGCATAGTCCCACCAAAACCCCCAAATCTAGAGGGGTAAAGAAAGCATGGCAAGTCCATAGGATCTATTACTGACTGAACTGTATCCCCTTGATATTCATATGCTGAAGCTTTCACCCCCAATGTGATTATATTTGGAGATGGGGCCTTTAAGGGGTTAATTAAGATTAAATGAGGTCATATGAGTGGGAGTATAATCTGATAAGACTTGTGTTCTTATAAAAAGAGGAAAATACACCAGAGATGTATGGGCACAGAAAAAAGGCCACGTGAAGACACAGCAAGAAGGTGGCTGTCTGTAAGCCAAGGAAAGAAGCTTCAGTAGAAATCAATCCTACTGGCACCTTGATCTTGAACTTCCAGCCCCAGAATTGTGAGAAAATAATTTTGGTTATTTAAACGATTCTGTCTGTGGTACTTTCTTCTAGCAGCCCTAGCAAACTAATACAGGGTCCATAGGAACTACCTCACTTAGATTTATCTTCAAATTCATGATTCAACTGATTTTAATTTTAAAGCAAGTGCTTTCAGAGGTTTCTTTCTGTCCAAGTCTGTCTTCTTTATATGGAACATATTAAAATCAACAATTAGTTCAGCAGCTTCACCAGAAATAGAGAATGCTCAGTCATGTCAATGAAACTCTCTCCACATTTCTCAGATGTTAGCTCTCTTAAGAAGTAATATAGGGCTTCCCTGGTGACACAGTGGTTGAGAGTCCCTCTTCTGATGCAGGGGACACGGGTTCGTGCCCCGGTCTGGGAAGATCCCACATGTCGTGGAGTGGCTGGGCCCGTGAGCCATGGCCGCTGAGCCTGCGCGTCCGGAGCCTGTGCTCCGCAACGGGAGAGGCCACAACAGTGAGAGGCCCGAGTACTGCAAAAAAAAAAAAAAGAAGTAATATAGTTTAAATTCATTGATCCTTCATTATAAACCCTGGCTTAGTATGAAGAACAGGCTGATAGGTAAAAGCTACTAAGACATTTTGTGGGGCAAAGCAGATATCATGAGTACTTGATTTTTGAGTTTATAAGGATAAATAAATAATAGAAGATATCAAGAAATATATTTGGAAATTGAAACTGCATAATCTATAATCTTGCACATTCTTATGTATGCATAAGAATAAATAGACAAATAAATGGAATGAAAAATCAGAAAAAGTTATTTAAATTCATCCAAGAATAAATAAATTTGAGTAGAAAAAAATTTTAAGGGTATATGCTTTCATACTCAGAACACTTTTCCTGGAGATCACATCCAACCTGTCAGCTTTAAAAAATATATCTCTATGCTCACAATGTTCAAATCTCTATATCAAGCCTAGACTAGCCTTTTCAAACCCCACTGTTTTCCTCAGTAAATTATTTTACAAAAATTATGAGCTAATATTTAAAAAAAAGATCTTTATCTTACATGGCACATAAAAATAATGTTAGATGTATAAAAGAGTTGAACATAAGAAATAAAATGGGAAAAATAGGAAAAATAAGGAAACTAAGCTGTGGAGATAAATCACATGTGTTATGAATTACAGGTGAATTCGTCACCTTGGTAATGTGGACACAGGTGATTTTTTACTTACTGCTCTCAGAAGTTTGATAGTCTCTCACTTTAGCATTAGTGATTAGGTAAAAGCTAATAGTGGAAGGGCCATGGAAATATAAGATAAAAAATATAATTAAAAATGAAAGAAGCTCTTTGAGGAAGATGTCGTCGTCGCTGCAGAGGAGCCTTGGGTCACACGCATCTGCTCCTGACTCACCGCTCTTCACTTTTGCTGAGGAAAAAGTCGGTCAGGAAGACGTGCAACAGCCATGGCTTTTAAAGAGAGCCGAACAAGTCTCTTTTTGAATTATGTTTTTCTCAGGTATGTGCCCAGCGGTGGGATTGCTGGGTTATATAGTAGTTCTATTTTTAGTTTTTTAAGGAACCTCCATACTGTTCTCCATAGTGGCTGTATCAATTTACATTCCCACCAACAGTGCAAGAGGGTTCCCTTTTCTCCACACCCTCTCCAGCATTTATTGTTTGTAGAGGTTTTTTTTTTTTTTTTTAACATCTTTATTGGGTAAAATTGCTTTACAATGGTGTGATAGTTTCTGCTGTATAACAAAGTGAATCAGCTATACATATACATATATCCCTATATCTCTTCCCTCTTGCATCTCCCTCCCACCCTCCATATCCCACCCCTCTAGGTGATCACAAAGCAACGAGCTGATCTCCCTGTGCTATGTGGCTGCTTCCCCCTAGCTATCTATTTTACATTTGGTAGTGTATATATGTCCATGCCACTCTCTCACTTTGTCCCAGCTTACACTTCCCCCTGCCCGTGTCCTCAAGCCCTTTCTCTAGTAGGTCTGCATCTTTATTCCCTTCTTGCCCCAGGTTCTTCTGACCTTTTTTTTCCTTTTTTTTTTTAAGATTCCATATATACGTGCCAGCATACAGTATTTGTTTTTCTCTTTCTGACTTACTTCACTCTGTATGACAGTCTCTAGGTCCATCCACCTCACTACAGATAATTCAGTTTTGTTCCTTTTTATGGCTGAGTAAAATTCCATTGTATATATGTGCCATATCTTCTTTATCCATTCATCTGTTGATGGACACTTCGGTTGCTTCCATGTCCTGGCTATTGTAAATAGAGCTGCAATGAATATTTTGCCACATGACACTTTTTGAATTATGGTTTTCTCACGGTATATGCCCAGTAGTGGGATTGCTGGGTCATATGGTCGTTCTATTTTTAATTTTTTAAGGAAAGTCAATACTGTTCTCCATAGTGGCTGTATCAGTTTACATTCCCACCAACAGTGCAAGAGGGTTCCCTTTTCTCCGCACCCTCTCCAGCATTTATTGTTTGTAGATTTTTTTTTTTTTTTTTTTTTTTTTTTTGCAGTACGCGGGCCTCTCACTGTTGTGGCCACTCCCGCTGCAGAGCACAGGCTCCGGACGCGCAGGCCCAGCGGCCATGGCTCACGGGCCCAGCCGCTCCGCGGCATGTGGGATCTTCCCAGACCGGGGCACGAACCCGTATCCCCTGCATCGGCAGGCGGACTCTCAACCACTGCGCCACCAGGGAAGCCTGTAGATTTTTTGATGATGGCCATTCTGACTGGTGTGAGGTGATAACTCATTGTAGTTTTGATTTGCATTTCTCTAATGATTAGTGATGTTGAGCATCTTTTCATGTGCCTCTTGGCCATCTGTAAGTCATCTTTGGAGAAATTTCTATTTAGGTCTTCTGCACATTTTTATTATTTTATTTATTTTATTTATTTTTATTTTTATTTTTTTTATTAGTTTCTGCTTTATAACAAAGTGAATCAGTCATACATATATATCTGTTCCCACATGCCTTCCCTCATGCATCTCCCTCCCTCCCACCCTCCCCATCCCACCCCTCCAGGCGGTCACAAAGCACCGAGCTGATCTCCCTGTGCTCTGCGGCTGCTTCCCACTATCTATCTACCTTACGTTTGGTACTGTATATATGTCCATGCCTTTCTTTCGCTTTGTCACAGCTTACCCTTCCCCTCCCCATATCCTCAAGTCCATTCTCAAGTAGGTCTGTGTCTTTATTCCCGTTTTACCCCTAGGTTCTTCCTGACATTTTTTTTTTAATTCCATATATATGTGTTAGCATACGGTATTTGTCTTTCTCTTTCTGACTTACTTCACTCTGTATGACAGACTCTAGGTCTATCCACCTCATTACAAATAGCTCAGTTTCGTTTCTTTTTATGGCTGAGTAATATTCCATTGTATATATGTGCCACATCTTCTTTATCCATTCATCCGATGATGGACACTTAGGTTGTTTCCAGCTCCGGGCTATTGTGAATAGAGCTGCAATGAACATTTTGGTACATGTCTCTTTTTGAATTATGGTTTTCTCAGGGTATATGCCTAGTAGTGGGATTGCTGGGTCATATGGTAGTTCTATTTGTAGTTTTTTAAGGAACCTCCATACTGTTCTCCATAGTGGCTGTACCAATTCACATTCCCACCAGCAGTGCAAGAGTGTTCCCTTTTCTCCACACCCTCTCCAGCATTTATTGTTTCTAGATTTCTTTTTTTTTTAAATTTTTTATTAGTTTCTGCTTTATAACAAAGTGAATCAGTCATACATATATATCTGTTCCCATATCCCTTCCCTCATGCATCTCCCTCCCTCCCACCCTCCCCATCCCACACCTCCAGGTGGTCACAAAGCACTGAGCTGATCTCCCTGTGTTCTGCGGCTGCTTCCCACTATCTATCTACCTTACGTTTCGTAGTGTATATATGTCCATGCCTCTCTTTCGCTTTGTCCCAGCTTACCCTTCCCCTTCCCCATATCCTCTAGTCCATTCTCAAGTAGGTCTGTGTCTTTATTCCCGTTTTACCCCTAGGTTCTTCCTGACATATTTTTTTTTTAATTCCATATATATGAGTTAGCATACGGTATTTGTCTTTCTCTTTCTGACTTACTTCACTCTGTATGACAGACTCTAGGTCTATCCACCTCATTACAAATAGCTCAGTTTCGTTTCTTTTTACGGCTGAGTAATATTCCATTGTATATATGTGCCACATCTTCTTTACCCATTCATCCGATGATGGACACTTAGGTTGTTTCCAGCTCCGGGCTATTGTGAATAGAGCTGCAATGAACATTTTGGTACATGTCTCTTTTTGAATTATGGTTTTCTCAGGGTATATGCCTAGTAGTGGGATTGCTGGGTCATATGGTAGTTCTATTTGTAGTTTTTTAAGGAACCTCCATACTGTTCTCCATAGTGGCTGTACCAATTCACATTCCCACCAGCAGTGCAAGAGTGTTCCCTTTTCTCCACACCCTCTCCAGCATTTATTGTTTCTAGATTTCTTGATGATGGCCATTCTGACTGGTGTGAGATGATATCTCATTGTAGTTTTGATTTGCATTTCTCTAATGATTAATGATGTTGAGCATTCTTTCATGTGTTTGTTGGCAGTCTGTATATCTTCTTTGGAGAAATGCCTATTTAAGTCTTCTGCCCATTTTTGGATTGGGTTGTTTGTTTTTTTGCTATTGAGCTGCATGAGCTGTTTATAAATTTTGGAGATTAATCCTTTGTCAGTTGCTTCATTTGCAAATATTTTCTCCCATTCTGAGGGTTGTCTTTTGGTCTTGTTTATGGTTTCCTTTGCTGTGCAAAAGCTTTGAAGTTTCATTAGGTCCCATTTGTTTATCTTTGTTTTTAGTTCCATTTCTCTAGGAGGTGGGTCCAAAAGGATCTTGCTGTGATTTATGTCATAGAGTGTTCTACCTATGTTTTCCTCTAAGAGTTTGATAGTGTCTGGCCTTACATTTAGGTCTTTAATCCATTTTGAGCTTATTTTTGTGTATGGTGTTAGGGAATGATCTAGTCTCAAACTTTTACATGTCCCTGTCCAGTTTTCCCAGCACCACTTATTAAAGAGGCTGTCCTTTCTCCACTGTACATTCCTGCCTCCTTTATCAAAGATAAGTTGGCCATATGTGCGTGGGTTTATCTCTGGGCTTTCTATCCTGATCCACTGATCTATCTTTCTGTTTTTATGCCAGTACCATACAGTCTTAATTACTGTAGCTTTGTAGTATAGTCTGAAGTCAGGGAGCCTGATTCCTCCAGCTCCGTTTTTCGTTCTCAAGATTGCTTTGGCTATTCGGGGTCTTTTGTTTTTCCAAACAAATTTTGAAATTTTTTGTTCTAGTTCTGTGAAAAATGCCAGTGGTAGTTTGATAGGGATTGCATTGAATCTGTAGATTGCTTTGGGTAGTACAGTCATTTTCACAATATTGATTCTTCCAATCCAGGAGCATGGTATATCTCTCCATCTATTTGTATCATCTTTAATTTCTTTCATCAGTGTCTTATAATTTTCTGCATACAGGTCTTTTGTCTCCTTAGGTAGGTTTATTCCTAGATATTTTATTCTTTTCGTTGCAATGGTAAATGGGAGTGTTTTCTTGATTTCATTTTCAGATATTTCATCATTAGTGTACAGGAATGCCAGAGATTTCTGTACATTGATTTTGTATCCTGCTACTTTACCAAATTCATTGATTAGCTCTAGTAGTTTTCTGGTAGCATCTTTAGGATTCTCTATGTATAGTATCATGTCATCTGCAAACAGTGACAGCTTTACTTCTTCTTTTCCAATATGGATTCCTTTTATTTCCTTTTCTTCTCTGATTGCTGTGGCTAAAACTTCCAAAACTAGGTTGAATAAGAGTGGTGAGAGTGGGCAACCTTGTCTTGTTCCTGATCTTAGTGGAAATGGTTTCAGTTTTTCACCATTGAGGACAATGTTGGCTGTGGGTTTGTCATATATGGCCTTTATTATGTTGAGGAAAGTTCCCTCTATGCCTACTTTCTGCAGGGGTTTTATCATAAATGGGTGTTGAATTTTGTCGAAAGCTTTCTCTGCATCTATTGAGATGATCATATGGTTTTTCTCCTTCAACTTGTTAATATGGTGTATCACATTGATTGATTTGCGTATATTGAAGAATCCTTGCATTCCTGGAATAAACCCCACTTGATCATGGTGTATGATCCTTTTAAAGTGCTGTTGGATTCTGTTTGCTAGTATTTTGTTGAGGATTTTTGCATCTATGTTCATCAGTGATATTGGCCTGTAGTTTTCTTTCTTTGTGACATCCTTGCCTGGTTTTGGTATCAAGGTGATGGTGGCCTCATAGAATGAGTTTGGGAGTGTTCCTTCCTCTGAAATTGTTTGGAAGAGTTTGAGAAGGACGGGTGTTAGCTCTTCTCTAAATGTTTGATAGAATTCGCCTGTGAAGCCATCTGGTCCTGGGCTTTTGTTTGATGGAAGATTTTTAATCACAGTTTCAATTTCAGTGCTTGTGATTGGTCTATTCATATTTTCTATTTCTTCCTGAGTCAGTCTTGGCAGGTTGTGCATTTCTAAGAATTTGTCCATTTCTTCCAGGTTGTCCATTTTATTGGCATAGAGTTGCTTATAGTAATCTCTCATGATCTTTTGTATTTCTGCAGTGTCAGTTGTTACTTCTCCTTTTTCATTTCTAATTCTACTGATTTGAGTCTTCTCCCTTCTTTTCTTGATGAGTCTGGCTAATGGTTTGTCAATTTTGTTTATCTTCTCAAAGAACCAGCTTTTAGTTTGGTTGATCTTTGCTATCGTTTCCTTCATTTCTTTTTCATTTATTTCTGATCTGATCTTTAAGATTTCTTTCCTTCTGCTAACTTTGGGGGTTTTTTGTTCTTCTTTCTCTAATGGCTTTAGGTGCAGGGTCAGTTTGTTTACTCGAAATGTTTCCTGTTTCTTAAGGTGGGATTGTGTTGCTATAAACTTCCCCCTTAGAACTGCTTTTGCTGCGTCCCATGGGTTTTGGGTCGTCGTGTCTCCATTGTCATTTGTTTCTAGGTATTTTTTAATTTCCTCTTTGATTTCTTCAGTGATCACTTCGTTATTGAGTAGTGTATTGTTTAGCCTCCATGTGTTTGTATTTTCTACAGATCTTTTCCTGTAATTGATGTCTAGTCTCATAGCATTGTGGTCGGAAAAGATACTTGATACAATTTCAATTTTCTTAAATTTACCAAGGCTTGATTTGTGACCCAAGATATGATCTATCCTGGAGAATGTTCCATGAGCACTTGAGAAAAATGTGTATTCTGTTGTTTTTGGATGGAATGTCCTATAAATATCAATTAAGTCCATCTTGTTTAATGTATCAGTTAAAGCTTGTGTTTCCTTATTTATTTTCATTTTGGATGATCTGTCCATTGGTGAAAGTGGGGTGTTAAAGTCCCCTACTATGACTGTGTTACTGTCGATTTCCCCTTTTATGGCTGTTAGTATTTGCCTTATGTAGTGAGGTGCTCCTATGTTGGGTGTACAAATATTTATAATTGTTTTGTCTTCTTCTTGGATCGATCCCTTGATCATTATGTAGTGTCCTTCTTTGTCTCTTCTAATAGTCTTTATTTTAAAGTCTATTTTGTCTGATATAATAATTGCTACTCCAGCTTTCTTTTGATTTCCATTTGCATGGAATATCTTTTTCCATCCCCTTACTTTCAATCTGTATGTGTCTCTAGGTCTGAAGTGGGTCTCTTGTAGACAGCATATATATGGGTCTTGTGTTTGTATCCATTGAGCCAATCTGTGTCTTTTGGTGGGAGCATTTAGTCCATTTACATTTAAGGTAATTATTGATATGTATGTTCCTATTCCCATTTCCTTAATTGTTTTGGGTTCGTTGTTGTAGGTATTTTCCTTCTGTTGTGTTTCTTGCCTAGAGAAGTTCCTTTAGCATTTGTTGTAAAGCTCGTTTGGTGGTGCTGAACTCTCTCAGCTTTTGCTTGTTTGTAAACATTTTAATTTCTCCATCAAATCTGAATGAGATCCTTGCTGGGTAGAGTAATCTTGGTTGCAGGTTTTTCTCCTCCATCACTTTAATTATGTCCTGCCACTGCCTTCTGGCTTGTAGAGTTTCTGCTGAGAGATCAGCTGTTAACCTGATGGGGATTCCCTTGTGTGTTATTTGTTGTTTTTCCCTTGCTGCTTTTAATATGATTTCTTTGTGTTTAATTTTTGACAGTTTGATTAATATGTGTCTTGGCGTATTTCTCCTTGGATTTATTCTGTATGGGACTCTCTGTGCCTCCTGGACTTGATTAACTATTTCCTTTCCCATATTAGGGAAGTTTTCAACTATAATCTCTTCAAATATTTTCTCAGTCCCTTTCTTTTTCTCTTCTTCTTCTGGAACCCCTATAATTCGAATGTTGGTGCGTTTAATGTTGTCCCAGAGGTCTCTGAGACTGTCCTCTGTTCTTTTCATTCTTTTTTCTTTATTTTGCTCTGCATTAGTTATTTCCACTATTTTATCTTCCACCTCACTTATCCGTTCTTCTGCCTCAGTTATTCTGCTATTGATCCCATCTAGAGTGTTTTTCGTTTCATTTATTGTGTTTTTAATCGATGCTTGATTCATCTTTAGTTCTTCTAGGTCCTTGTTAACTGTTTCTTGCGTATTGTCTATTCTATTTCCAAGATTTTGGATCTTGGAAATGGAATCTTGGATCATCTTTACTATCATTATTCTGAATTCTTTTTCAGGTAGACTGCCTCTTACCTCTTCATTTGTTAGGTCTGGTAGGTTTTTATCTTGCTCCTTCACCTGCTGTGTGTTTTTGTGTCTTCTCATTTTGCTTATGTTACTGTGGTTGGGGTCTCCTTTTTGCAGGCTGCAGATTCGTAGTTCCCATTGTTTTTGGTGTCCGTCCCCCGTGGCTAAGGTTGTTTCAGTAGGTTTTGTAGGCTTCCTGGTGGGGGGGACTAATGCCTGTGTTCTGGTGGTTGAGGCTCGATCTTTTCTTTCTGGTGGACAGGTCCACGTCTGGTGGTGTGTTTTGGGGTGCCTGTGGCCTTATTATGATTTTAGGCCACCTCTCTGGTAATGGGTGGGGTTGTGTTCCTGCCTTGCTAGTTGCTTGCTATAGGGTGACCAGCACTGTAGCTTGCTGGTCGTTGACTGAAGCTGGGTGCTGGTGTTGAGATGGAGATCTCTGGGAGATTTTCGCTGCTTGATATTATGTGGAGCTGGGAGGTCTCTTGTGGACCCGTGTCCTGAAGTTGGCTCTCCCACTTCAGAGGCACAGCACTGACTCCTGGCTGCAGCACCAAGAGCCTTTCATCCACCCGGCTCAGAATAACAGGGAGAAAAAGTAGAAAGAAAGAATTAGTAGAAGAAAGAAAGATAGAGGGAAAGAAAGGAAGAAGGGAAGAAAGGAAGGAAGGAAGGAAGAAAGAAAGAAAGGAGGGAGGGAGCGAGGAAGGATGGAAAGAAAGAAGGAAAGAAAGGAGGGAGGGAGGGAGGAATGAAAGCAAAAGGAAGAGTGAATGGAAGAAGGGAGGGAGGGAGGGAGGAATGAAAGAAAGAAAAAGACAGGAGGGAGGGAGGGAGGAAGGAAAGAAAAAGAAAGTGGAAAGAAGAAGGGTGGGAGGGAGGGAGGGAGGAAAGAAAAAGAAAGAAGGAAAGGAGGAGCGGAGGGATGGAGGGAGGAAGGGAAGGTAGGAAAAAAAGAAAGAGCAGGTAAAGTAAAATAGAATAAAGTATGAAATATAGTAGCGTTATTAAAATTAAAAAATAATTATTGAGAAAAACACGGACCAATAGAACCCTGGGACATATGGTGGAAGCAAAGCTATACAGAGAGAATCTTACACAGAAGATTACACATACACATTCACAAAAAGAGAGCAGGGGGAGAAATCAAAAATCTTGCTCTCCAAGTCCACCTCCTGGATTTGGGATAATTCGTTGTTAAAAGAGGAAAAAGGGGGGAAAGTCTTAAATCTTGTCCTCAAAGTCCACTTCCTCAATTTGGTATGATTCGCTGTCCATTCATGCACTCCACAGACGCAGGGCACAAATGGACCGTGGAGCTTTAATCCGCTGCCTCCGAGGCTGCACAGAGAGATTTCCCTGTCTCTGCTCTCACAACTCCCGGGTCTCAGCCTTGGACCTGGCCCCGCCTCTGCGCGTAGGTCGCCTGAGGGCGTCCGTTCTTCGCTCCGACAGGACGGGTTTAAAGGAGCCGCTGATTCGGGGGCTCTGGCTCACTCAGGCAGAGGGGAGGGAGGGGCGTGCAGTGTGGGGCGGGCCTGCGGCGGCAGAGGCCGGCGTGACGTTGCAGCAGCCCGTGGCGCTCCGTGCGCCCTCCCGGGAAAGCCGTCCCCGGGTCCCGGGACCCCGGCAGTGGCGGGGTGCACAGGCTCCCCGGAAGGCGGGGCGGACAGTGACCCGCGCTCGCACACAGGCCCTGCGGCAGCGGCCGGCGGTGGCGGCCGGCGGCGACGGCGGCAGCAGCAGCAGCCCCAGCGTCCCACGCCCGTCTCCAAGGTCCGCGCCTTACCCGTGGCTCGCGCCTGTCTCCGGCGCCTCCCCAAGCAGCCTTCTTAATGCCCTCTCCTCACGCACCAGGCAACAAAAGGGAAAAAATGTCTCTTGCCTCTCCGGTAGCTCCAGACCCTTTCCCCGGACTCCCTCCGGGCTAGCCGTGGTGCATTAACCCCTTCAGGCTCTCTTCCTGCCGCCAGCCCCAGTCCTCTCCCTGCGCTCCGACTGAAAGCCGATACCCGAGCCTCAGCTCCCAGCCCCGCCCACCCCGGCGGCCGAGCAGACAAGCCTCTCGGGCTGGTGTGTGCCTGAGGGCACCGATCCTCTGTGCCAGAATCTCTCCGCTTTGCCCTCTGCACCCCTGTTGCTGTGCTCTCCTCCGCTACTCCAAAGCTTTCCCCCTCCGCCACCTGCAGTCTCCGCCCGCGAAGGGGCTTGTAGTGTGTAGAAACCTTTCCTCCTTCACGGCTCCCTCCCACTGGTGCAGGTCCCGTCCATATCCTATTGTCTGTGTTTATTCTTTTTTTTTCTTTTGACCTACCCAGGTATGTGGGGAGTTTCTTGCCTTTTGGGGGGTCTGAGGTCTTCTGTCAGTGTTCAGTAGGTGTTCTGTTGGAGTTGTTCCACGTGTAGATGAATTTCTGATGTATCTGTGGGGAGGAAGGTGATCTCCGCGTCTTACTCTTCCGCCATCTTCCTCCGGCTCCCCTGCTCATTTTTAAATCAGATTCATTGCAGCACTATTTACAATAGCCAGGACATGGAAGCAACCTAAATGTCCATCGACAGATGAATGGATAAAGAAGGTGTGGTACATATATACAATGGAATATTACTCAGCCATGAAAAGAAATAAAGTTGAGTTATTTGTAGTGAGGTGGATGGACCTAGAGTCTGTCATACAGACTGAAGTAAGTCAGAAAGAGAAAAACAAATACCATATGTTAATGCATATATATGGAATCTAAAAAAAAATGGTACTGATGAACCTAATGGCCGGACAGGAGTAAAGATGTAGACATAGACAATGGGCTTGCAGACACAGTGGGGAAGCTGGGACGAAATGAGTATAGTAGTGAAATATACACTACCAAATGTAAAATAGATCGCTAGTGGGAAGCAGCCGCATAGCACAGGGAGATCAGCTCGGTGTTTTTCGACAACCTAGTGGGGTGGGATTGGGGGGTGGGAGGGAAGCTCAAGAGGGAAGCAATTATACTCCAAAAAAATAAAATAAAGTTATACTCCAAAATAATAAAATAAAACAAAAAATAAAGATAGCAGAAAGAATCCCGTGGAGACACAGGTGGCGATTCACCAGATTAGAATCACCCTCACCAGCTGCAACATGAAGTCTTTGGGGAGGGTATGTGCTGGTCTGATCATTGGTGCGAAGGAAAAGAATCTCAAAGTGAAAGGACTGGTTCATATCCCTACCAAAACTCTGAGAATAACTACAAGGAAACTACAAGGAAAACTCCTTGTGGTGAAGGTTCTAAGACCTGGGATCATTTTCAGATGAAGATCCACAAGCGACGCATTGACCTGCACATCCTTCTGAGATCGTCAAGCAGATCACTTCCATCAGTATTGAGCCAGGAATCGAGGTTGAAGTCACCATTGCAGATGCTTAAATCAACATTTTTTTTTTTTTTAGTTATTTTCACATTGTATTTTAATTATCAGTTTATCAGTCTCCCATCAGATTGGGGATTCCTTCAAGGAGAGACTATCTTGTTCACTTTGTCTTGACATAGGTACCAAATTATTTGACAAATGAGTAACAAACACTTCAAATGGCATGCATTTATCCATAATTATTGAGTATTAACCTACAAATATTCTATAATCCGATTTTAAATCCTCAAATTTATACCAAGGCTTTCATTTAGTTTATGCTAATTTTTAAAATGTGTAGCTTTGAGGCATTTTATTATAAAAAGCTGGTACTCATACATAAATGAATTGGAAATTAAAATTCATCATACATTTACTTCATTTTTTAGCTTGACCTTCTAGTAAATCTTTAGCTTCATTGATTTTGGCTGCTATATAAGGAGATCCTCCCTTGTCTGGGTGATTTAAAAGCATAATTCGTCGATGAGCATCTCTTATTTTTCCCTTATTGGCAGTAGGGCTTACACCTAGTATTAATGCTGCTTCCCGTTTTGTCATTTTGGGTTCAAACCCACCTCTGTAATAGCCACCACTGAAGGCAGATTTTGGTAGACTTTGAAAAACTTGTTTTACTTGAGGCTCCATATGCTTCATGGCTTGCAAAGCGTAACGGCCTGCAAATCCTGCAGCAGCAATGGTCAGTCCAACTGCTACCACTGTACTGGCCATGGTTCCCACTCGGCCCCTCTGCTTCCACCGGGAGCGCGGTACATCCCTCCCCACCAACTCTACGCCTCTACATTGAAGCGCCGCGGCCACAACCAGCACGTACAAACCGCTAAATCAACATTTTTAATAAATTGATAATCAGTTGTTAATTTTTGTTGACTTTTATTCATAATACTGACAGGTCTTAGGAATAGAGTTGTGCTATGGAATTCATTCCACCTTCTAAGCAGAATAATTAAAATTAGATGGATAGGGCTTCCCTGGTGGCGCAGTAGTTGAGAGTCCACCTGCTGATGCAGGGGACACGGGTTCGTGCCCCAGTCTGGGAGGATCCCACATGCCACGGAGCGGCTAGGCCCGTGAGCCATGGCCGCTGAGCCTGCACGTCCGGAGCCTGTGCTCCGCAACAGGAGAGGCCACAGCAGTGAGAGGCCCTCGTACCGCAAAAAAAAAAACAACAAACAAACAAATTTAGATGGATAGCCAAATAAAGAAAGAAAGAAAGAAAAATATTAGGGACTTCCCTGGCTGTCCAGTGCTTAAGACTTCGCCTTCCAATGCAGGTGGTGTGGGTTTGATTCCAGGGTGGGGAGCTAAGATCCCACATGCCTTGTGGCCAAAAATACAAAACATAAAACAGAAGCAATATTGTAACAAATTTAGTAAAGACTTTAAAAATTGTCCACATCAAAAAAATCTTTAAAAAATATTGGATTCATTCAAACAAATAACCAATATCAAACAATTCATTAATTAGTATTTATCACATACTCACTCCATACCATTACACTGGTAATGACGTATTGAATAAGAGAGGCAGTGGACCTGTTGTAATTGAGTTTACATTTTTAGGGTGAGGATAAGCAAAATGTGAAAGATGAAATTTATGAGTATAAACATCAAAAAAGAAGGTAATTTGGAAAAAAAAGTAATATATCTGAAAAAGTAGCACATTAAGCTACTCTTAACATTCTCATTACAGTGTGAATTAGATCTTTTAAATATTTTATTATTAAAAACACAGCTTTTGGGGAGGTTATAAGAGAGGGGAGAGATGTAGGTGTCTTGAGAACCAATGGTATTATTGAATACTATGAAAGTCCAGATGGACAGAGAGGGTTTAAGGGGGAAGAGTTAAAACAATTACTCTTATTTCACAAATAGGCCTTTGGAGAAAAGGCCTAGGTTTGGGATGACAAGAACTTGGATTTTATCCATAAAATGTCACTTTAGCTGTATAACTTGGGGAACTTTCTTGGTTCTGCAGGCCTCATTTAAACAAACAAACAAAAAGTTGATTCTCCTACCAATCACATTTTCTGTAGACACTGAATTAACATATAGAGAGCTTCCTACAGATATACGTCCTAAGGTCATAGAGTAGTTAATCAGTTATTTTCCAACTAGATAAATATTGGCTGCTACAATGACTATTATACCTTCACAGTGTTGTTATGATTTGATGTGATAGAATTCATATGAAGTGGCACAACAGAAGACAGTTTATATTTTTATATCTCACTAACTGCTCATTTTATGCAACTGTATAATTCCTTTAACTTCAAGTATATAAAGAAGCTGACTGTACTGTCTTCTTTTCCGTCTTGTTTCCATAGTGGAGAGGGGAATTTCTCATCATCCAGTTGTGTAATAAATAATGTCATGCTGTTTCTGCTTCTAGGAGGTTTCCTAAGTATCCATCAGCTGCAGATCAAAGATGGAAAGGGAGAGAGATAGGGAGATGCTGATCCTTCTATAAGGAAACATAATTATGAAAATAATGATGTTTGAAAAGAAAAGAATAAAAAAGAAAAAAAGAATAGTTTAAGACACCATAGCAAGAGGTTCTAGGCCATGACAGCAACTCCATGGACAGTTATAGAACAATTACTTCTCAACATTTCTTCATTGTCCCTTCAACCTCCAAGTGAAAAAAGAAAAAAATTAGAAATCTTATCCCATTTATCAAGGAAACTTTATTGTCACCTTAGGCCAAAGTAATTTTATCCTCCTCAGAACACTGTAACACAATAAGCTGATTGCCTTTGAAGTACTTTTCTTACGCATATCAATTTAAACTGAATTCAGGAAAAAATTCCAAGGAATTCATCTTCAAACCTAAAAATAAATTATATGTATAAGCATATACATATACATGTAACTATATCACATACAGTTATATGTAATATATATATACTCATATATAATTTTATGTAATAAATTTAATCGTATATGTAAAATTTGGGCAGAGGTGCAGGAAGTATGGGCAGGTAAGCATCAGGCATATTGCAAATAAATATTATTGTTCTTGATGTAGTCCTAATTTGAAGGATTTTAGTGAAAATAATCCAAGTTTTAATAGCTTGTTATGGGTATTATGTTTGATTTTATCTAAATCCTCATATAAGGCTCACATGTCAGATACAGTAGTTCTGATGAATAGAACTTAGAGTTGCACTGCCATAAATAAACTACTTCTCTTTGAACACTTATCTTACTTCACATTATCTTTATTTGTATAGTATTCTCAATCAACAGAGTATCCATGTCTCTAAGAGATATTTATACTCCCATTCCCTTTAAATGTACTCAGCTGAGCCACAAGGCAGGCTAGAAGATGCCCCAGACTGTTGAAACTGTTTGGCTCCAATACACACACAGAAGCAGAGGTCATCCCCTCGGTCATTAAAAATATTGTCATTTGTTCCCTGGGGAAATTTAAACCTGTAAAGACATGTTACAATTGGGAAAATGCCAGTCTGTGCTCTATGTCCTTCCTTCCCTACTCCTCACATTTTCACTCTAATATGGGATTGGAAAAGTTCAATGCACATCCATTAACACCTTGAAAAGCCTTTTTCTTTTCCTTCTCCCATTCTCTAAACATTATAGTCATAAATTATTGTCTTGAATTTGTTCTTCTACGAAAATTTTTAATTAATTTTCCTTACCTTGCAATTTCTTCTGTTTATATGCCCTTGGGAGAGTTTAATAAATATGTCTTTACTATTCCTTGAATTAAATTGATCCTGGAGTACTGTTTAGGAGGTTATATTTATTCTTTACAGTTTTTCACGTTGAGTCCCTAATATAAAGTGTTCATAGGATCTCCTCTCTAGCATATCTAATTCTCTGAGCCTTTTGATCCTGGAGTACTGTTTAGGAGGTTATATTTATTCTTTACAGTTTTTCACGTTGAGTCCCTAACATAAAGTGTTCATAGGATCTCCTCTCTAGCATATCTAATTCTCTGAGCCTTTTGATCCCTGTGTCCACTATCTGTCACAGTGGTTAGGGCATTTCTGGTTTCCACTTGTTGGTTCTATATCCAAGGGTCTTTTCTGGAGGGTAAAATCCTATAAAATGGAAGATGGATCCCCTATGAACAATCTCAACTTTACCGAATTTCACGTTTAAGCCCCTTGATCTAGAAGTCTCAGAATCCATTCATATATTTTTTTTTTTTTTTTTTTTTTTTTTTTTTTTATTTATTTATTTTTTTTTTTATTTTTTGCTTTATCACAAATTTAATCAGTTATATGTATACATATGTTCCCATATCCCCTCCCTTTTGCGTCTCCCTCCCACCCTCCCTATCCCACCCCTCCAGGCGGTCACAAAGCACCGAGCTGATCTCCCTGTGCTATGCGGCTGCTTCCCACTAGCTATCTACCTTACGTTTGGTAGTGTATATATGTCCATGCCGCTCTTTCACTTTGTCACAGCTTACCCTTCCCCCTCCCCATATCCTCAAGTCCATTCTCTAGTAGGTCTGTGTCTTTATTCCTGTCTTACCCCTATGTTCTTCATGACCTTTTTTTTTCTTAAATTCCATATATATGTGTCAGCATACAGTATTTGTCTTTCTCTTTCTGACTTACTTCACTCTGTATGACAGACTCTAGGTCCATCCACCTCATTACAAATAGTTCAATTTCATTTCTTTTTATGGCTGAGTAATATTCCATTGTATGTATGTGCCACATCTTCTTTACCCATTCATCCAATGATGGACACTTAGGTTGTTTCCATCTCCGGGCTATTGTAAATAGGGCTGCTATGAACATTTTGGTACATGTCTCTTTTTGAATTATGGTTTTCTCAGGGTATATGCCCAGTAGTGGGATTGCAGGGTCATATGGTAGTTCTATTTGTAGTTTTTTAAGGAACCTCCATACCGTTCTCCATAGTGGCTGTACCAATTCACATTCCCACCAGCAGTGCAAGAGTGTTCCCTTTTTTCCACACCCTCTCCAGCATTTATTGTTTCTAGATTTTTTGATGATGGCCATTCTGACTGGTGTGAGATGATATCTCATTGTAGTTTTGATTTGCATTTCTCTAATTAGTAAAGATGTTGAGCATCCTTTCATGTGTTTGTTGGCAGTCTGTATATCTTCTGTGGAGAAATGTCTATTTAGGTCTTCTGCCCATTTTTGGATTGGGTTGTTTGTTTTTTTGTTATTGAGCTGCATGAGCTGCTTATAAATTTTGGAGATTAATCCTTTGTCAGTTGCTTCATTTGCAAATATTTTCTCCCATTCTGAGGGTTGTCTTTTGGTCTTGTTTATGGTTTCCTTTGCTGTGCAAAAGCTTTTAAGTTTCATTAGGTCCCATGTGTTTATTTTTGTCTTTATTTCCATTTCTCTAGGAGGTGGGTCAAAAAGGATCTTGCTGTGATTTATGTCATAGAGTGTTCTGCCTATGTTGTCCTCTAAGAGTTTGATAGTGTCTGGCCTTACATTTAGGTCTTTAATCCATTTTGAGCTTATTTTTGTGTATGGTGTTAGGGAGTGATCGAATCTCATACTTTTACATGTCCCTGTCCAGTTTTCCCAACACCACTTATTGAAGAGACTGTCCTTTCTCCACTGTACATTCCTGCCTCCTTTATCAAAGATAAGGTGACCATATGTCCGTGGGTTTATCTCTGGGCTTTCTATCCTGTTCCATTGATCTATCTTTCTGTTTCTGTGCCAGTACCATACTGTCTTGATTACTGCAGCTTTGTAGTATAGTCTGAAGTCAGGGAGCCTGATTCCTCCAGCTCCATTTTTCGTTCTCAAGATTGCTTTGGCTATTCGGGGTCTTTTGTGTTTCCATACAAATTGTGAAATTTTTTGTTCTAGTTCTGTGAAAAATGCCAGTGGTATTTTGATAGGGATTGCATTGAATCTGTAGATTGCTTTGGGTAGTAGAGTCATTTTCACAATGTTGATTCTTCCAATCCAAGAACATGGTACATCTCTCCATCTATTTGTATCATCTTTAATTTCTTTCATCAGTGTCTTATAATTTTCTGCATACAGGTCTTTTGTCTCCTTAGGTAGGTTTATTCCTAGATATTTTATTCTTTTTGTTGCAATGGTAAATGGGAGTGTTTCCTTGATTTCACTTTCAGATTTTTCATCATTAGTATATAGGAATGCCAGAGATTTCTGTGCATTAATTTTGTATCCTGCAACTTTACCAAATTCATTGATTAGCTCTAGTAGTTTTCTGGTAGCATCTTTAGGATTCTCTATGTATAGTATCATGTCATCTGCAAACAGTGACAGCTTTACTTCTTCTTTTCCAATTTGGATTCCTTTTATTTGCTTTTCTTCTCTGATTGCTGTGGCTAAAACTTCCAAAACTATGTTGAATAAGAGTGGTGAGAGTGGGCAACCTTGTCTTGTTCCTGATCTTAGTGGAAATGGTTTCAGTTTTTCACCATTGAGGACGATGCTGGCTGTGGGTTTGTCATATATGGCCTTTATTATGTTGAGGAAAGTTCCCTCTATGCCTACTTTCTGCAGGGTTTTTATCATGAATGGGTGTTGAATTTTGTCGAAAGCTTTCTCTGCATCTATTGAGATGATCATATGGTTTTTCTCCTTCAATTTGTTAATATGGTGTATCACGTTGATTGATTTGCGTATATTGAAGAATCCTTGCATTCCTGGGATAAACCCCACTTGATCATGGTGTATGATCCTTTTAATGTGCTGTTGGATTCTGTTTGCTAGTATTTTGTTGAGGATTTTTGCATCTATGTTCATCAGTGATATTGGCCTGTAGTTTTCTTTCTTTGTGACATCCTTGTCTGGTTTTGGTATCAAGGTGATGGTGGCCTCGTAGAATGAGTTTGGGAGTGTTCCTCCCTCTGCTATATTTTGGAAGAGTTTGAGAAGGATAGGCGTTAGCTCTTCTCTAAATGCTTGATAGAATTCGCCTGTGAAGCCATCTGGTCCTGGGCTTTTGTTTGATGGAAGATTTTTTATCACAGTTTCAATTTCAGTGCTTGTGATTGGTCTGTTCATATGTTCTATTTCTTCCTGATTCAGTCTTGGCAGGTTGTGCATTTCTAAGAATTTGTCCATTTCTTCCAGGTTGTCCATTTTATTGGCATAGAGTTGCTTATAGTAATCTCTCACGATCTTTTGTATTTCTGCAGTGTCAGTTGTTACTTCTCCTTTTTCATTTCTAATTCTATTGATTTGAGTCTTCTCCCTTTTTTTCTTGATGAGTCTGGCTAATGGTTTATCAATTTTGTTTATCTTCTCAAAGAACCAGCTTTTAGTTTTATTGATCTTTGCTATTGTTTCCTTCATTTCTTTTTCATTTATTTCTGATCTGATTTTTATGATTTCTTTCCTTCTGCTAACTTTGGGATGTTTTTGTTCTTCTTTCTCTAATTGCTTTAGGTGCAAGGTTAGGTTGTTTAGTCGAGATATTTCCTGTTTCTTAAGGTGGGATTGTATTGCTATAAACTTCCCTCTTAGAACTGCTTTTGCTGCATCCCATAGGTTTTGGGTCGTCGTGTCTCCATTGTCATTTGTTTCTAGGTATTTTTTTATTTCCTCTTTGATTTCTTCAGTGATCACTTCGTTATTAAGTAATGTATTGTTTAGCCTCCATGTGTTTGTATTTTTTATAGCTCTTTTCCTGTAATTGATATCTAGTCTCATAGCATTGTGGTCGGAAAAGATACTTGATACAATTTCAATTTTCTTAAATTTACCAAGGCTTGATTTGTGACCCAAGATATGATCTATCCTGGAGAATGTTCCATGAGCACTTGAGAAAAATGTGTATTCTGTTGTTTTTGGATGGAATGTCCTATAAATATCAATTAAGTCCATCTTGTTTAATGTATCATTTAAAGCTTGTGTTTCCTTATTTATTTTCATTTTGGATGATCTGTCCATTGGTGAAAGTGGGGTGTTAAAGTCCCCTACTATGATTGTGTTACTGTCGATTTCTCCTTTTATGGCTGTTAGTGTTTGCCTTATGTATTGAGGTGCTCCTATGTTGGGTGCATAAATATTTACAATTGTTATATCTTCTTCTTGGATCGATCCCTTGATCATTATGTAGTGTCCTTCTTTGTCTCTTCTAGTAGTCTTTATTTTAAAGTCTATTTTGTCTGATATGAGAATTGCTACTCCAGCTTTCTTTTGGTTTCCATTTGCATGGAATATCTTTTTCCATCCCCTTACTTTCAGTCTGTATGTGTCTCTAGGTCTGAAGTGGGTCTCTTGTAGACAGCATATATATGGGTCTTGTTTTTGTATCCATTCAGCCAATCTGTGTCTTTTGGTGGGAGCGTTTAGTCCATTTACATTTAAGGTAATTATCGATATGTATGTTCCTATTCCCATTTTCTTAATTGTTTTGGGTTCGTTATTGTAGGTCTTTTCCTTCTGTTGTGTTTCTTGCCTAGAGAAGTTCCTTTAGCATTTGTTGTAAAGCTGGTTTGGTGGTGCTGAACTCTCTCAGCTTTTGCTTGTCTGTAAAGGTTTTAATTTCTCCATCAAATCTGAATGAGATCCTTGCTGGGTAGAGTAATCTTGGTTGCAGGTTTCTCTCCTTCATCACTTTAATTATGTCCTGCCACTCCCTTCTGGCTTGTAGAGTTTCTGCTGAGAGATCAGCTGTTATCCTGATGGGGATTCCCTTGTGTGTTATTTGTTGTTTTTGCCTTGCTGCTTTTAATATGATTTCTTTGTGTTTAATTTTTGACAGTTTGATTAATATGTGTCTTGGCGTATTTCTCCTTGGATTTATTCTGTATGGGACTCTCTGTGCTTCTTGGACTTGATTAACTATTTCCTTTCCCATATTAGGGAAGTTTTCAACTATAATCTCTTCAAATATTTTCTCAGTCCCTTTCTTTTTCTCTTCTTCTTCTGGAACCCCTATAATTCGAATGTTGGTGCGTTTAATGTTGTCCCAGAGGTCTCTGATATTGTCCTCTGTTCTTTTCATTCTTTTCTCTTTATTTTGCTCTGCATTAGTTATTTCCACTATTTTATCTTCCACCTCACTTATCCGTTCTTCTGCCTCAGTTATTCTGCTATTGATCCCATCTAGAGTATTTTTCATTTCATTTATTGTGTTTTTAATCGATGCTTGATTCATCTTTAGTTCTACTAGGTCCTTGTTAACTGTTTCTTGCATTTTGTCTATTCTATTTCCAAGATTTTGGATCATCTTTACTATCATTATTCTGAATTCTTTTTCAGATAGACTGCCTATTACCTCTTCATTTGTTAGGTCTGGTGGGTTTTTATCTTGCTCCTTCTCCTGCTGTGTGTTTTTCTGTCTTCTCATTTTGCTTATGTTACTGTGTTTGGGGTCTCCTTTTTGCCGGCTGCAGGTTCGTAGTTCCTGTTGTTTTTGGTGTCTGTCCCCAGTGGCTAAGGTTGGTTTAGTGGGTTGTGTAGGTTTCCTGGTCGAGGGGACTAGTGCCTGTGTTCTGGTGGATGAGGCTGGATCTTGTCTTTCTGGTGGGCAGGTCCACGTCTGGTGGTGTGTTTTGGGGTGTCTGCAGACTTTTTATGATTTTAGGCCACCTCTCTGCTAATGGGTGGCGTTGTGTTCCTGTCTTGCTAGTTGTTTGGCATAGGGTGTCCAGCACTGTAGCTTGCTGGTCGTTGAGTGAAGCTGGGTGCTGGTGTTGAGATGGAGATCTCTGGAAGATTTTCGCCGTTTGATATTATGTGGAGCTGGGAGGTCTCTTGTGGACCAGTGTCCTGAAGTTGGCTCTCCCACCTCAGAGGCACAGTACTGACTCCTGGCTCCTCAATTTGGGATGATTTGTTGTCTATTCATGTATTCCACAGATGCAGGGTACATCAAGTTGATTGTGGAGCTTTAATCCGCTGCTTCTGAGGCTGCTGGGAGAGGTTTCCCTTTCTCTTCTTTGTTCTCACAGCTCCCGGGTCTCAGCTTTGGATTTGGCCCCGCCTCTGCGTGTAGGTCGCCGGAGGGCGTCTGTTCTTCGCTCAGACAGGAAAGGGTTAAAGGAGCAGCCTCTTCGGGAACTCTGGCTCACTCAGGCCGGGCGGGAGGGAGGGGCACGGAGTGCGGGGCGAGCCTGCAGCGGCAGAGGTCGGCGTGACGTTGCACCAGCCCGAGGCGCGCCGTGCGTTCTCCCAGGGAAGCCGCCCCTGGATCCCGGGACCCCGGCAGTGGCGGGCTGCTCAGGCTCCCGGAAGGGCGGTGTGGACAGTGACCTGCGCTCGCACACGGGCTTCTTGGCGGCGGCAGCAGCAGCCCCAGCGTCCCACGCCCGTCACTGGGCTCCGCGCTTTCAGTCGCGACTCGCGCCCGTCTGTGGAGCCCCTTTAAGCAGCGCTCTTAATCCCCTCTCCTCGCGCAGCAGGAAACCAAGAGGGAAGAACAAGTCTCTTGCCTCTTCGGCAGCTCCAGAGTTCTCCCGGACTCCCTCCCGGCCAGCTGTGGCACACTAGCCCTCTTCAGGCTGAGTTCTCGCCGCCAGCCCCAGTCCTCTCCCTGCGCTCTGACCGAAGCCCGAGCCTCAGCTTCCAGCGCCGCCCGCCCCGGCGGGCGAGCAGACAAGCCTCTCGGGCTGGTGAGTGCCGCTCGGCACCGATCCTCTGTGCGGGAATCTCTCCGCTTTGCCCTACCCAGGTATGTGGGGAGTTTCTTGCCTTTTGGGAGGTCTGGGGTCTTCTGCCAGCGTTCAGTAGGTGTTCTGTAGGAGTTGTTCCACGTGTAGCTGTATTTCTGGTGTATCCGTCCCATTCATATAAATACACTCCCAGTCCTTGTTTGTATTTAATGACTAGTTCTGCAGGTCATTTAGTGTACAGTCTTCTTCCTCCTTTCAAGGTCCAGCACTTATTTGACTCTATTATGTTGTTTTAATGATGTAATGGCCAAAAAGTAATTGAGAGCAGATCAATAGAGGTTTCTAATCATCTTCCAGTATGGGGATAGCACTGGCCTTCAATAGGGAGGAGCAGGACAATAGTAAATGCCATGGGAACTCAAGATTTTAAAATGCATCACCCCAGATGTCACTAAATTCAAATCTTAGAGTTTCCTTCCTTCCCAATCAGAGTCTTGACTTTGGGGTAGGAGACCTTTGTTAATTGTATCTACAGTATTCATTGTTCCCACGAACATCTATCCAGTTACATGGCCTTATAATTTCTGTTTTCTGTGTTAATCATAAGTATCTAAAACACTGTGCACCAGTGCATTTCCCTTTCATTGGTATACAACCCAGAACAGGAGAAAATTTGGTAAGACCATGAGACATAATTTTATATTTGGGAATTTGGGGGATTGGTATAATTATGCTTATCTCAGTTCTGCAGAACCATTGATGCTATGTCTCCCTGGAGAAAGAAACCAGTAACTAAGATTTTTGTTCTTACCTAAAATACTTCAAGTCCTCAATTATCTTCAGTAGCCTGATAGTCATATGATTAAGGTGAGTGTGTATTCCCTTATATCACTGCTAAGTTTTACTTCAACAGAAACCTTTTGAAAACCTTTGGATATGAACATTTTCGTACATAAAAATCTGCTGAGACTAGTTATGCATTTAGCTTAATGATTCCTATTATCATTTAATTAAATGGGATTTAAAAATGGGGCAAGTACAACAAACTGGAGACTAAACCAGTTTATTGTTTGTATTATCCTAGAAAATTCTTTTCAATCTTTTCTAATGATTAAACTCAAGTTAAATTATAATGTGGAAGACATTTGTCATAGCTTTTTTCTGTCTAGATTTAAGAATTGTCCCTACTCCTTGGATGATTCCATGTCCTCAGATTTCTATATTTTGGTGCATGGAATGATGCTATTGATGTATTCTTAGTGACAAAAAGTAGTGGGAACCTTCTGGATTTCTTTTTGTTTATTTTTTCAAAACAATAATTTAAGAAAAAACCCAACAATAACCAAAAACAAACAAAAAATCTTTTTTTATTGGTCAGCTATTGCTATATAATAAAGCACCAGAAACCTCAGTGACATACATTCTAACAGGCCTCAGTGTGGGCTTCCAGGGAAGAATGTGGAGAGCAAGAAACAATATACATAATATATTACCTTACTGATAATTTGATATATCAACTGGAGAAAATAATTACATTTACCTTTTAAGACATTTGAGAAAGAATAAAAGCTATTTACTTATTTAAAAATTTATTTAATGTCTTTATGTCATATACCAGGCATTATGCTCAATCCCAGAAATGCAAAGTGGAGTAAAGAAGACACATTATCTTCCTTTGGGAAGCATATATTATGATGAGTACAAGAATAAATGTTCAGACTAAAAACCTGGATTCTCAGCGGGCGGGTCCAGAGGGTCCTCAGGTGTGCGGAGCGCGGCTGGCGTCCGCCAACCCGACCACAGAGGCTTAACGGGGGTGGGGGAAGGGGCAGCCCCACCGAGACCACTGCGCCCAGGCCCGCGGCTCCGTTGCGTCCACGTGCGGTGGACACTGACCAGCGGATGGACACTGACCAGCAGCCGTGTGGATGAAAGGCTCTTGGTGCTGCAGCCAGGAGTCAGTGCTGTGCCTCTGAAGTGGGAGAGCCAACTTCAGGACACGGGTCCACAAGAGACCTCCCAGCTCCACATAATATCAAGCGGCGAAAATCTCCCAGAGATCTCCATCTCAACACCAGCACCCAGCTTCAGTCAACGACCAGCAAACTACAGTGCTGGTCACCCTATGCCAAGCAACTAGCAAGACAGGAAAACAAACCCACCCATTAACAGAGAGGCTGCCTAAAAACATAATAAGGCCACAGGCACCCAAAAACACACCACAAGAGGTGTACCTGTCCACCAGAAAGACAAGATCGAGCCTCAACCACCAGACCACAGGCACTAGTCACCCCCACCAGGAAGACTACACAACCTACTGAAACAACCTTAGCCATGGGGGACAGACACCAAAAACAACGGGAACTACGAATCTGCAGCCTGCAAAAAGGAGACCCCAAACACAGTAACATAAGCAAAATGAGAAAGCAGAAAAACACACAGCAGGTGAAGGAGCAAGATAAAAACGTACCAGACCTAACAAATGAAGAGGTAGTAGGCAGTCTACCTGAAAAAGAATTCAGAATAATGATAGTAAAGATGATCCAAGATTCTATTTCCAAGATCCAATATCTTGGAAATAGAATAGACAATATGCAAGAAACAGTTAACAAGGACCTAGAAGAACTAAAGATGAATCAAGCATCGATTAAAAACACAATAAATGAAATGAAAAATACTCTAGATGGGATCAATAGCAGAATAACTGAGGCAGAAGAATGGATAAGTGAGGTGGAAGATAAAATAGTGGAAATAAGTGATGCAGAGCAAAATAAAGAAAAAAGAATGAAAAGAACAGAGGACAGTCTCAGAGACCTCTGGGACAACATTAAACGCACCAACATTTGAATTATAGGGATTCCAGAAGAAGAAGAGAAAAAGAAAGGGACTGAGAAAATATTTGAAGAGATTATAGTTGAAAACTTCCCTAATATGGGAAAGGAAATAGTTAATCAAGTCCAGGAGGCACAGAGAGTCCCATACAGAATAAATCCAAGGAGAAATATGCCAAACTGTCAAAAATTAAACACAAAGAAATCATATTAAAAGTAGCAAGGGAAAAGCAACAAATACCACACAAGGGAATCCCCATCAGGTTAACAGCTGATCTCTCAGCAGAAACTCTACAAGACAGAAGGGAGTGGCAGGACATAATTAAAGTGATGAAGGAGAGAAACCTGCAACCAAGATTACTCTACCCAGCAAGGATCTCATTCAGATTTGATGGAGAAATTAAAACGTTTACAGACAAGCAAAAGCTGAGAGAGTTCAGCACCACCAAACCAGCTTTACAACAAATGCTAAAGGAACTTCTCTAGGCAAGAAACACAACAGAAGGAATATACATACAATAGCGAACCCAAAGCAATTAAGGAAATGGGAATAGGAACATACATATCAATAATTACCTTAAATGTAAATGGAATAAATGCTCCCACCAAAAGACACAGAGTGGCTGAATGGATACAAAAACAAGACCCATATATATGCTGTCTACAAGAGACCCACTTCAGACCTAGAGACACATACAGATTGAAAGTAAGGGGATGGAAAAAGATATTCCATGCAAATGGAAATCAAAAGAAAGCTGGAGTAGCAATTCTTATATCAGACAAAATAGACTTTAAAATAAAGACTATTTGAAGAGACAAAGAAGGACACTACATAACGATAAAGGGATCGATCCAAGAAGAAGATATAACAATTGTAAATATTTATACACCCAACATAGGAGCACCTCACTACATAAGGCAAATACAAACAGCCATAAAAGGGGAAATCGAGAGTAACACAGTCATAGTAGGGGACTTTAACACCCCACTTTCACCAATGGACAGATCATCCAAAATGAAAATAAATAAGGAAACACAAGCTTTAAATGATACATTAAACAAGATGGACTTAATTGATATTTATAGGACATTCCATCCAAAAACAACAGAATACACATTTTTCTCAAGTGCTCATGGAACATTCTCCAGGATAGATCATATCTTGGGTCACAAATGAAGCCTTGGTAAATTTAAGAAAATTGAAATTGTATCAAGTATCTTTTCCGACCACAATGCTATGAGACTAGACATCAATTACAGGAAAAGATCTGTAGAAAATACAAACACATGGAGGCTAAACAATACACTACTCAATAACGAAGTGATCACGGAAGAAATCAAAGAGGAAATTAAAAAATACCTAGAAACAAATGACAATGGAGACACGACGACCCAAAACCTATGGGACGCAGCAAAAGCAGTTCTAAGGGGGAAGTTTATAGCAATACAATCCCACCTTAAGAAACAGGAAACATTTCGAGTAAACAAACTGACCCTGCACCTAAAGCCATTAGAGAAAGAAGAACAAAAAACCCCCAAAGTTAGCAGAAGGAAAGAAATCTTAAAGA
The DNA here is from genome assembly GCF_949752795.1 of Hyperoodon ampullatus. Lineage (NCBI taxonomy): Eukaryota > Metazoa > Chordata > Mammalia > Artiodactyla > Ziphiidae > Hyperoodon > Hyperoodon ampullatus. Next base: position 109,999,817 of record NC_136921.1, read on the forward strand.
TCAGATCAGAAGTAAATGAAAAAGAAATGAAGGAAACGATAGCAAAGATCAACCAAACTAAAAGCTGGTTCTTTGAGAAGATAAACAAAATTGACAAACCATTAGCAAGACTCATCAAGAAAAGAAGGGAGAAGACTCAAATCAATAGAATTAGAAATGAAAAAGGAGAAGTAACAACTGACACTGCAGAAATACAAAAGATCATGAGAGATTACTATAAGCAACTCTATGCCAATAAAATGGACAACCTGGAAGAAATGGACAAATTCTTAGAAATGCACAACCTGCCAAGACTGACTCAGGAAGAAATAGAAAATATGAATAGACCAATCACAAGCACTGAAATTGAAACTGTGATTAAAAATCTTCCATCAAACAAAACCCCAGGACCATATGGCTTCACAGGCGAATTCTATCAAACATTTAGAGAAGAGCTAACACCCATCCTTCTCAAACTCTTCCAAACAATTTCAGAGGAAGGAACACTCCCAAACTCATTCTATGAGGCCACCATCACCTTGATACCAAAACCAGGCAAGGATGTCACAAAGAAAGAAAACTACAGGCCAATATCACTGATGAACATAGATGCAAAAATCCTCAACAAAATACTAGCAAACAGAATCCAACAGCACATTAAAACGATCATACACCATGATCAAGTGGGGCTAATTCCAGGAATGCAAGGATTCTTCAATATACACAAATCAATCAATGTGATACACCATATTAACAAGTTGAAGGAGAAAAACCACATGATCATCTCAATAGATGTAGAGAAAGGTTTCGACAAAATTCAACACCCATTTATGATAAAAACCCTGCAGAAAGTAGGCATAGAGGGAACTTTCCTCAACATAATAAAGGCTATATACGACAAACCCACAGCCAACATTGTCCTCAATGGTGAAAAACTGAAACCATTTCCACTAAGATCAGGAACAAGACAAGGCTGCCCACTCTCACCACTCTTATTCAACCTAGTTTTGGAAGTTTTAGCCACAGCAATCAGAGAAGAAAAGGAAATAAAAGGAATCCAAATTGGAAAAGAAGAAGTAAAGCTGTCACTGTTTGCACATGACATGATACTATACATAGAGAATCCTACAGATGCTACCAGAAAACTACTAGAGCTAATCAATGAATTTGGTAAAGTAGAAGGATACAAAATATATGCACAGAAATCTCTGGCATTCCTGTACACTAATGATGAAATATCTGAAAATGAAATCAAGAAAACACTCCCATTTACCATTGCAACAAAAAGAATAAAATATCTAGGAATAAACCTACCTAAGGAGACAAAAGACCTGTATGCAGAAAATTATAAGACACTGATGAAAGAAATTAAAGATGATACAAATAGATGGAGAGATATACCATGCTCCTGGATTGGAAGAATCAATATTGTGAAAATGACTCTATTACCCAAAGCAATCTACAGATTCAATGCAATCCCTATCAAACTACCACTGACATTTTTCACAGAACTAGAACAAAAAATTTCAAAATTTGTTTGGAAAAACAAAAGACCCCGAATAGCCAAAGCAATCTTGAGAACGAAAAACGGAGCTGGAGGAATCAGGCTCCCTGATTTCAGACTATACTACAAAGCTACAGTAATCAAGACAGTGTGGTACTGGCACAAAAACAGAAAGATAGATCAATGGAACAGGATAGAAAGCCCAGAGATAAACCCACGCACATATGGCCAACTTATCTTTGATAAAGGAGGCAGGAATATACAGTGGAGAAAGGACAGCCTCTTCAATAAGTGGTGCTGGGAAAACTGGACAGGGACATGTAAAAGTATGAGATTAGATCATTCCCTAACACCATACACAAAAATAAGCTCAAAATGGATTAAAGACCTAAATGTAAGGCCAGACACTATCAAACTCTTAGAGGAAAACCTAGGCAGAACACTCTATGACATAAATCACAGCAAGATCCTTTTGGACCCACCTCCTAGAGAAATGGAACTAAAAACAAAGATAAACAAATGGGACCTAATGAAACTTCAAAGCTTTTGCACAGCAAAGGAAACCATAAACAAGACCAAAAGACAACCCTCAGAATGGGAGAAAATATTTGCAAATGAAGCAACTGACAAAGGATTAATCTCCAAAATTTATAAACAGCTCATGCAGCTCAATAGCAAAAAAACAAACAACCCAATCCAAAAATGGGCAGAAGACTTAAATAGGCATTTCTCCAAAGAAGATATACAGACTGCCAACAAACACATGAAAGAATGCTCAACATCATTAATCATTAGAGAAATGCAAATCAAAACTACAATGAGATATCATCTCACACCAGTCAGAATGGCCATCATCAAGAAATCTAGAAACAATAAATGCTGGAGAGGGTGTGGAGAAAAGGGAACACTCTTGCACTGCTGGTGGGAATGTGAATTGGTACAGCCACTATGGAGAACAGTATGGAGGTTCCTTAAAAAACTACAAATAGAACTACCATATGACCCAGCAATCCCACCACTAGGCATATACCCTGAGAAAACCATAATTCAAAAAGAGACATGTACCAAAATGTTCATTGCAGCTCTATTCACAATAGCCCGGAGCTGGAAACAACCTAAGTGTCCATCATCGGATGAATGGATAAAGAAGATGTGGCACATATATACAATGGAATATTACTCAGCCATAAAAAGGAACGAAACTGAGCTATTTGTAATGAGGTGGATAGACCTAGAGTCTGTCATACAGAGTGAAGTAACTCAGAAAGAGAAAGACAAATACTGTATGTTAACACATATATATGGAATTAAAAAAAAAATGTCAGGAAGAACCTAGGGGTAAAACTGGAATAAAGACACAGACCTAGTTGAAAATCGACCTGAGGATATGGGGAGGGGGAAGGGTAAGCTGTGACAAAGCGAAAGAGAGGCATGGACATATATACACTACCAAACGTAAGGTAGATAGATAGTGGGAAGCAGCAGCAGAGCCCAGGGAGATCAGCTCGGTGCTTTGTGACTGCCTGGAGGGGTGGGATGGGGAGGGTGGGAGGGAGGGAGATGCATGAGGGAAGGGATGTGGGAACAGATGTATATGTATGACTGATTCACTTTCTTATAAATTAGAAACTAATAAAAAAAAAAAAACCTGGATTCTCACTCCGCAAACTTTTTTACCTGTGGCTAATTAAATTGGTGTAAATTTACGTAAGTAAATTGTCATTTACTTATGTAAAGTAAATGAAAAAGAGATTTTAAAAAATTTAACTCTTTTTAAATTTAATTTTATTTTTTGTAACTCGTAAATTTATAAGATTATAAAACCCAGAATTAATCTTATCCTGTTCCTTACTTGCTTGTCATTTTGAGCCATTCACTTACTTTACCCTAGTCAGTTTTCTTATATGTAAAGTCAGTGTGATTGGTAATCTTGATTCTCCCAGCTGAAAATATTCTCTCATTCTTCCTTGGTGCCATTTATAGATTAACCTCTTAAATTTCTGCCCTTACCATTTTCTCTATTTCTTTCATCAGCATCCGGTTAAAAGAAAGGCAGAAAAGTAATAGGATTTCCTATTTGTTTTGGTCATTTTTAAACTCCAGTGTTTATCACCAGCTTATTTGTCTGTTCAAGTTTACCATTGTTGAAATTCCACAGTGCTTTGTTAATCTCTTCAGTAGGATTTTATCTGCTTTGCAGAGGTAGATTAAATACCGCTACAAATTCTGTCATGCTCCCCACATTGGGCATGGAGTTTATTTCCCTTTCTCTTAGGTCTAGACTAGCCCAATGACTGCCTAACCAGTAGAAAACAGTAGAAGTAATGGTATGCAATTTCTGGTAACTCTTTAAAAGGACTTGTAAAATCTGTTACATCCTTTTCGGAAAGCTGCGTCTGTGGTACCACCTCTCAGAACCCTGCCAGGCTCTGAGAAGCACAAGCCACATGCAGAAGCCATAATGAGAGCCCCAGATAAGATCATGGTCAAAAACCCTGGCTAAGCACTCAGTTGACCACCAGCAGGAAACGCCAGCCATGTGAATGAGTCAGCTTTGTTGTGCAGCTCATCAAATGCTCAGCTGACTCTAGCTTCAGTTGGTATCTAATTCCAGCTACATGAAGAACACTGTTACTGTGTCCAAGCTTTTACTGCTTACCACATGACAGGCCAGTACATGGAAAGATGAGTTGCTGGGGCAAGCTGGCAGACTGAGAAGATGGTGGACTTGTTTCCCAAAGAACCATATTGCCTGAGTTAGAATTCAGGCTTCTTTTATACTAAAAAGGGAAGGAGTAAAGTCAAACATTTCCCATTTCTGGTCAGCCTCCAGAGGGGATATGTTAATTTCTTCCTTCTTGTAGTCATTCACAGGAGGGCCAGGTCAAGATGTTTCCTATGATCTAAGCAAAGGTATTTTAGCTTAATGTTCATTTCATGAGATGCAGGGTTCCCAGAGATGGGCCATTATGCATAGTTTAAGCTTATAGACAGCATTCCTTTAGTGATTAACCTGTGGTAGAATACAAAGTTTCTTCCCTATTACACTTCCTAGTCAGTCCTATCAACCCCCAGAAATGTGAAGGATAATAGTAATTTATTGATTTAAGCTATTACATTTTGGAGGTGTTTTATTATGTTATAATGCATAACAGAAACAGACATCTTTGGAGCTATTTGTTTTCATGTGTGAATTCCCAAGACCCCATGTTTAATTTTCTATTCACAATTTTGTATTTTTTTCTGTAAGGAATTTTCCTCCAATTGCATAAGCTTCCATCAGATACACGGGATGTTCCCAGCTCCCTTGCTCTCTTTAAAGTTTCTTCTTGGTTCTGTAACCTCTCTTTAGCTAGTGACCTCTAAGTTACTTACTTTGGGTTCAAGTTAGCCCTCTTTAGAGAAAATATATCCCCATATGTTTGTGAAAAGAACAGCTTATAGCAGCTTATAAAAGAAATGCATGGATATCATCTAGCACATGGCCTTGTGTGGGGGTTACAGTCTGTACTCAGTAAACATTTGCTTTTCTGCTCTCAGCTCTGTCTTCAGTGTTAGCCCTATTGATGACTGCCTTGCAGAGTGACACTGATGACTTCAATTGACACACTCACCCCATCTCTGTCCCACAGTTGATCCAGGTCACTGAGAACATAAAATCTTCACTTGGTGTTAGTTCCCAGGGCTCATTAGGCTTACGTCTTCTAAGCACCAGAATTTGATTACTATATGCAAAACTAAATCCCTGGTGGTTGTTTTTAAAAGATATTACTTACAACAATGGTGTGTTTAATTAACACAATTTATATCAAGTCACACAGACACTTTTACATACTCTCACACTATAGCATATTTACCCAAAATAGACAACCTAATTACTTGAGAAAATTGGCTGTTTCTGCTGAACTGGAGTGTTATAAGAAAAAAGAACTCCAATTATAAAACACAGAAGGATGGAAAAATACAATTTCTTGTTATTTTTGTTTTGTTTTTAAAACGTTAATTAAGATATAGACTCCACGACTGTTGTGGAGTTTAGTACAAGTGAATGAATAAATCTCTTCGATGTGGATCAAAGAGGAGATTCATCTTTTCTGGCTTATCTAGAATTCAGAAATCCTGAGAAATTATTGCTGAGTGTCCAGTACATGATGACAAAGGAGGGGAGCACTGGCTCTGTATTATCCACGTACAGAAGTTGGGTGCTCTGCATGTGGATGACAGAGGGAAGAAGTGAAATTTGTTGGGAAGTCATTTAATCAAATTTGGAAGGGATATGATAAATTTAATCATTACCAACAAGAACAAAAACTTAGAGTTAAATAAAAGGAAATTATTAAGTTTAACTTCACTTCTGGTGGCCCTTTTTATTTTTCTGGTGGTGGTATTAATATAATATTTAATGTATCATTACAGTTTCTGTTTTATGAATTGAGCTATAATTTACATATAGTATTATATTATTTTTAGGGGTATAACGTAATGATTCAATATTTGAATATACTGCAAAATGATAGCCACACTAAGTTAACATCTGTTCCCATTCATAGTTACAATTTTTTTTTCTTGTGCTTAGGACATTTAACATCTACTCTCTTAGCAACTTTCAAATATGCATTATAGTAGTATTAACTATACTCTAGTAGCCTTTTTTCATTCTATTTTTCTAAGGCAAACTTCTTAGGAAGGAAAAAACAAGGAATGGACAGGAAGGTTGGAATAGATTTTTCAAATCTTGAGGAAACCATATTTTTTCACAGTGGTCATCCGTTTAAATGATATTTTAAAAAATCTATTATTTTTATTAATTTTAACTAAATAGTAGCCACAGGGCTGTTCAGAGCAATGTAAGATACAAAGAAAACTGTAGTTTATTCTTCCACAAATATTTATTGAATAGTTATGTTCAACACACTGTACTTGGTATCAAACTGAATAAGGCTGGCCTCCTGCCACTTTGCCTTGTCTTCGGCCTCTAGGACCCGCCCCCCTTTCTCTTCTTGGTGAAAGGCACCTCCCTCCTAATGACAAATTGTGTTTTCTTTGTTTGGCAAGGGATTCCCAAAGACGAGGTCTGTTGGGCATAGATACCTTTGGGCTGCCTGGGACAGTGGTCCCTGGGGAGGTTTGATGGTGAGAGTCTCCCAAGACACTAAACCCAGCTCAGGTCACCAATAGGTTTGGAGAGCAGAGAGCCCCAGCTTTTCTTCTGCCTGCTCTTTTTGCCTTTGCCCTTGTGCCCCTGTATGCACTTTTTCTTATTTTTTTCCCCCACCAGCACATCCTACAAAGAAGAAAATGAAAAGTACATCTAATCACATGATACATGAGAGGCATGGAGCAACCACTTTCTCCCCAAGTCCTTTCTCACCACATTAGAATGTATCCTGACCCTGATTCAACATCTAAGTGGAACATCATAACAAAAGGGCTATTTTGATTATAAAACATCCTTAATGTATACTCAAACACTTGCATAGCTTATGTCATATGTTTATGCTCTATAAAGCCATGCATTTTGGTTTCATTTATTGAATTTAACCATCAGGATGGACCTGGTACATCACGCTAGAACCATTTCATAGGTAAGGACTTGCTAGTAAAGTTCATCGGTATGTTTGTATGGACACTTGTTACTTGCAATTTACAAGGGGTTTGGTGAGGTAATCTTATTCTTCCTTACCCAGATTGGTTAGGGATAAAATAGATTGCAGGTCCCAGCTAACATGCTCCTTTCCAAATGGGAAAATCAGAAAGACAGATTATTTAGATGGTTAGATAGATTGTTTAGAAAGATTAATAGAATGGTTTTTTAAGGTCTTGAGGACTTTGTTTCCCATGTTTTATTTTAAGAGTTGTCTTTGGAATCGTAGCAATATGAATACAAATCCTGATTCCACCATCTTCGGCAAGTTATTTAAGCTTTATCAGTAACAGTTTTCTCATTTAAAAATTGTGAGAAACAAAAACATTGACCTCACAGCATTGTGAGGATTAAATAAGGTAGCAAACTCTGAGCACAATGCTAAACCTATGCTAGATCTTCAATAAATATTTTTTCCATTTCCATTCTATGCAGATTCCCAGTGTTCTCATCCAGATTCACTTGGTGAACCACAAGGCTGCTCTTTTCAGTTACTTATTTCCTCACGACTTGGTCTTGCATGGCATATATTTCCTTCCCACACCTCAAATACCTCAATACTTCACATAACCTCTCCTCTGATTATTCATTTTTTTATATTTCGTAGTTTTGATTCCCCACTCAGATTATAAGCTTCGTGAGTACTAGAGACATGGCTAAGGTATTTTTTTTCTTCAAATTCCTCCCATAATACCATGTACACAAACTGAACATTTATAAACCTATTTTTTCTTTTATAATCAGTTTCAATGACACCAGAGAAACATATCTGAAAAAATTATTTTATTTTTCTGTGTTTTTAAAAATATCTCAGGGGGGCTTCCCTGGTGACGCAGTGGTTGAGAGTCCGCCTGCCAATGCAGGGGACACGGGTTCTTTCCCCGGTCCAGGAGGAACCCACATGCCATGGAGCAGCTGGGCCCGTGAGCCATGACCACTGAGCCTGCGCGTCCGGAGCCTGTGCTTCGCAGCGGGGGAAGCCACAGCAGTGAGATGCCCGCGTACCGCAAAAAAAAAAAAAAAAAAAAAATCTCAGGGGATAAGAAGATTATCAGAATTACTAGTAGTGCCATGATAATTTTTAAATGAAAGTTTTCTCTTTAATTCAGAAGATGGTTGATAAAAATTCAATTATTTTCCTTAGATGCAAATGGTTATCATAAAAATGCTATTCTAACTCTTTGGAGATAATTAACACTTTATCTCAGTTAGACTGCCTTTTGCTGCAATGATGTTATCTAATTTATTGTAAATGTTTAAACTTTACAGCATGTCTAATTGCCATTAATTTCCAACCTTCTAAAATATTGAGAATAATCGAGAGTAGAGTCTTTGGAGTATGCTAATTTTTTTCGATAGAAAAGGATTTTAATTTTATTTTTAATTAAATTAATTTAAATTATTGGAATTGATACTGGGCTCAAGGCTATCAGGAGGAACATTTGTAATCTAAATCATGAACAGTCTGGATTTGTCACCATAAAAGTAACAATCAAAAAGTCAATGATCTCATAAAATGTGAGTAAAAATTAAAATTAAAATGCAAAATCTAACAGTCAGAAAACAGGATCATAAAATAAAAATGGAGATTACTATGTCGACTCACCATACAAAAATGATATGAAATATTTATAAAGGAGAATAAAATTGCATATGACTAAAATTAGATAGAAAATATACCTGAATAGATATCACTTGATAGGAAAATTAAAATATATGTGAAAAGAATCCAGCCAATAGAAAAGAATGAAGGGCACTGAAACAGACCTACACATAAGAAGGAACTTGATATATGACAGAGGTGGTATTGCAATTACTCTAAAATGATGGTCTCTACAACAAATGATGCTGGGGTCATTGGATATTTACACGAGGAAGAAAAAGTTATATTTATTTATTTATTTTTAAATTTTTTATTTATTTATTTTTGGCCATGCCTTGCAGCTTGGGGGATTTTATTTTCTTGGCCAGGGATTGAGCCCTCACCCTCAGCAGTGAAAGTGCAGAATCCTAACCACTGGACCACCAGGAATTCCCTAAAAATTTATATTTAGTCTTCCCCTTCACACTATCTCTCTCACTATTATACCAGTCAACGTTGTACTCATCAAAGCCTCAAATATGGAGAACAACACAAAACTCTTTAGAAGAAAATATTTGAGGATATAATCATTACCTTTGGGTATAGAATGAACTTTTAAAACAGATACAAAAGAACACAAGAACCGATATTTAATTTTATTAAAGTTGAAAGAAAAAATGTATAATCTAATTAACAAACAACAGAAAACTTGTTTATCTAAAACCATCATGAAGAAATGAAAAGTCATAGCCTTTCAGAAGGATCTATAGTATATGCAATAATGATTAGTATTACAAATATATTTCTTTTAGATTTCTACAAAGATAGCTTAAAATTTACATGAGAAAATGGCAAAAATATAAATTAACAATTGAGATGGAGAGAAACATGTGTGGCTAACAAACATATGAAAATATGCAGGACCCCACTATTAAATAATGAGAGTTAAAGTCAACACTAGATTCTGTTTTAGATCATTCATACTGACAAAGTATCTGTTCATATCACGTGCAGATGAGGTTGCAGGGATATTGCCAAAAGCTCGGCCTCTGTGCACCGGTGCAGAATCGTATTCAGAGACAGAGTTTTAGGTGAAATCAAAATAGGATGAATGGATAAAGAAGATGTGGCACATATATACAATGGAATATTACTCAGCCATAAAAAGAAACAAAACTGAGCTATTTGTAATGAGGTGGATAGACCTAGAGTCTGTCATACAGAGTGAAGTAAGTCAGAAAGAGAAAGACAAATACTGTATGCTAACACATATATATGGAATTTTAAAAAAAAGTCATGAAGAACCTAGGGGTAAAACAGGAATAACGACACAGACCTACTTGAGAATGGACTTGAGGATATGGGGAGGGGGAAGGGTAAGCTGTGACAAAGCGAAAGAGAGGCATGGACATATATACACTACCAAACGTAAGGTAGATAGATAGTGGGAAGCAGCCGCAGAGCACAGGGAGATCAGCTCGGTGCTTTGTGACCGCCTGGAGGGGTGGGATGGGGAGGGTGGGAGGGAGGGAGATGCATGAGGGAAGGGATGTGGGAACAGATGTATATGTATGACTGATTCACTTTGTTATAAAGCAGAAACTAAAAAAAAAAAAAAGAATAGCTTTGTTGATTTGCCAGGCAAAGAGGGACACAGCAGGCTCATTCTCCTGAAAAACAGTGTGTCCCAACCGTGGGAGGAATTGGTAAGGAGTTTTTATAGCAAAAGTTCAAGGCTGGGGGTCTGCACAGCCTGCACTTCTTTAATCTTGCCTCAGGTGGTCTCCTAATCTTGATGAGTTCCTCTGATTCCTTTAATCTTGCCTCAGATGGTTTCTTGGCTGCTCTTCCCTTGTCTCTGCATCCCCTCCCTTCTCAGACTAGCAGCTGTTCAAATCTGCCCTTTGAAACCCGGGAAGGTCATGGAGGATGGAGTCTGTTTCCTACAAGAAACAGGGCCACTGAAAGGCTTCTGTGCCAATGAGCCCCCCAGGGTCTTGCTCGATTTCAGTGCATAATATTCTTAGACACTGGGATGAGAAGATACATTTATTAGAACATTTTGGACAATAATTTTAATAGATTTCACTAGATACACACAACATAAAAGTACATATTAATCCATGGGACTAATAATCATCAAATGAAGGACAGAAGTTTTGTCTGGAGAAGAATAAATGTGATAGGACAGAAATTCCCAAGACCGGTTTCGACTATATTGGTAATGCTGTATTTCTAACCTAGGCAGGGGATCCAAGTGTTCAGTTTATCTTTTGATGTTTATTTATACTTTTCTGAACATTGTAAATATAGCATTTTTTTTTCAGAGAGATAATATATGTGGAAAATAAAATGTGTTTGGGGGTAAAATATTTTCCATGTTAAGAAAAAATGAACATTTTCAGACAGGTCATCAGGAACTTGAGGGGAAACAATGATTTCCTTACCTAGTTCAGAGTACATAAAATTGTATTGGTATGATACTAAATTAAAAACTTGATATGAGATGTTTAAAATTCTATCCTCTTTTTTATGTCATAATTTATCTGTCTCTCAACATATAAGCATTTCAGAAGTGCGTAAGGGAAAACTGAGGAGGAAACAAAATACAAGATCAATCACATTAAGAATGTAATAAATACAAACTCCCAGTTGCAAAATAAATGAATCACTGGCATAAAATGTACAGTGTGGGGAACAGAGTCAATAACTGAGTATTGATAATGTCTTTTTGGTGATATATCATAACTAGACTTATCGTGGTGATCATTTCTAAATATATAGAAAAAATTTATTATATCCTGTAACAGAAAATAACATAGTGTTATAGGTCAATTACACTCCAAAAACAAACAAATTCATAGAAAAAGAGATCAGATTTCTGGTTACCAGGGATAGGGTGGGGGAGAGGAGAGTTGGATGAAGGCAGCTAAAGGTACTACAAACTTCCAGTACTAGGGATGTAATGTAAATGATAAAAATAATTAACAATCCTGTATGTTATTTATGGAAGTTAACAGGGTAAATCCTAAGATTTCTTATCAAAATTTTTTCTATTTCTTTAATGTATCTATATGAAATGATGAATGATCAGTAACGTATTGTGATAGTCAATTCATGGGGAATGTAAATCAAATCATTATGCTGTACATCTTAAGCTTGTACAGTGCTTTATTCCAATTATATCTCAATACAACTGGAAGAAAAGAAAGAAGGAAAGGAAGGGAGGAAGGAAAGAAAGAAAGAAAGAAAGAGAAAGAAAGAAAGAAAAAAAGAAAGAGATAAAGAGTATAAATAATCAGATATTCTAAAAAGATCATTTAAATTAAAAGGGGATACTAATCAGTTTTTGCCTAAGCATATTTTCTTTCAATTACTTTTAATAGGTTTCCTTCTTCATTAACTAACTTCTTGAGATCAACTGCAAAATGGCCTACCAGTTACTTGAAAGTTACTTCTCACCCTAACAAAATCCTTGTTTTTCTGCTTAAGATGGCTAAAATTGGTTTCTGTTTTCCAGATAGCAACAGTGGCAGACAAACCACACCTATAGCTCCTGGATTCAAATCTGCTCTGATATATGACGGAGGTAGTATTGCAAATTACTCTAGAAATTACTCTCCCATGGCAGAAAGTCATCTGATCAAAGCATTGAACTTGGCTTTCTCACTCACCAGGGGAGTGAGATTTAACATCCTAGGCTCCAGGTAACTTCTTTGGAAAATGAGGATGCTGAAGACGGAGGCCAGATTCAAATCAGTGCCCTCCCATCCACCAGCTGTGTGCCACTAGCAAATAATTTAGCTTCTCTGTATCCATTTTCTTATGTAAGAATCAGAATTACTAATTTCTCACTCTCAGGGTCATTGTGAGAATTATATGATTTAATGTTCATGTCAATATGCATATTGGATGATCGATGACAGATGAACAAACAAACAGAAATTTCTAATGCCATAAATGGCAAGGCTGTTGGAATCACTGAATGCTTTAAAGGGACATACTCAATTGAATATATAGATAGAGAATAAATAAGTAGTATTGTATTTTTAACATCTCAAAATAGTATAACATTTTGATTTAAGGTCATAGAATTTCTGCTTTGGGTGACTTGCTCCTTATTAAATCCTCAGATATAAAACTACTCTTCCTTCTTAAAACACTTGGGACAAGGTATGGTTCAGATTTCAAAATTTCTCAGAATTAGAAAGATACATGATATATAAGTAACACTGCCAGGATGAGCAGGGGCACAAGGACATTTCTTCAGCAGAACATGTGAATAACCTCACTAAGTGAGATACATAAGAATTCTAGGTCGCCTGACTGTTAGATCAGGCTTGTCTGCCAAGTGGATTATGAAAAAAGAAACACTTTATTTCTCAAGCACTGAAATTCAGAATTACATGTAAGAATGTGGACATGTGTTCCTTTCTTCAAGCTTTCTTTAACTTCACAATGCCCACATAAAGTTTCAGAGTAACACTATTTTTCAGTCTTAAGAGTTTCTAACTTCATATTTGCTCTAATGGTTAAATATACCCTTTGATTGCATCCAATGCCCTGGGAATATGATTGTAATTTCACTTTTTGTCCCTTTGGTACAAGGGACAAATCTTACACTGTTTGAAATCTTCCACCATGTCTTATATTCCCAAATTCATAAGCTTCTTTCTACAAATAAATTGTTACTTCAAATGGAATAAAATTGAATTTATATTTTAAAACTAATTGTGGCTCTCATATCCAATTATGGTTTTGTTTCCTGGTTGACTTTGAGTGCAAAGATAATGTCAATGCTTAACAATAAGTGAAAATGTATTTAACTCTTTTTTATTATTTTTTAAGAAATATTTTAAAAAATACTTGTACTATTTCCTAAAGGGGATATTGCAAAGATTCCTATAATGGCTGTTCTGGGTAATTTGTTGTTCTTTCTGTTGTAATCTCTTTTTAACTTTTCACATCTTTTCATATCTTCACTTGGACTGATTAGCTCAACCATTAGATTTAAAGTGACTGTTGGGATTGTGTCTGGCCATTTGATAAAAATAATTATTGCAAAATCAAATATCTCTATGAGAGCTCTAAGTTCTCCTTGCATATAAATGCCTAATAAGCACAACAGAAATGGGTGAATGCAGGTACTTTAATTATCATTTTGTGTCTGGTAGTCTCTTTGACATTCTGGAACTGTGGCTACTAAAATGAAGGGTTGATTCTAGGTTGTCTCCATTCAAAATTTTTGCTCATCATGTGTTCTGTTTGTTCACTTTGGTGTTTTCATGATATAAATTTCTACACTCATTATTATTTTTATAGCAATTTCTATTATTAAGTTGTATGCTATCTAGAGAAGGCAGATTTTTAAATGTAAATAAAATAATTGCATGACAAAAGTATTTTCCTCAGGGACCATAAATTCTGTATTTTTTCTCAAGATAACAATTCTTTCTGACTTCTGTTGTAACCTTAAGTAATTCCTGGAAAGTATTGTTATTGCCAATGTGTGACTGTGAGTGAAAATTAAATCTAATTTGAACAAGTGAGACTTTGAGTTTACTGAACACTGTTACTTGCACTGCAGTATCATTTGTAATCGATCAGTGAATACTTCCTGCAGCCAAATTACTTGAATGATGCTGAAAAACAGACCAAAATAGATAAGACAGAGCTTCAGAGATTCATGAGCTCAGGGGAGAAGCAAAAAATAAGAGATCATGTACTTCTAGGCCTGGGAGGGAAGATTCATGTTCAGGAGTACAAATGGAAGACCCAAGGAAGCAAATCAGAGTAGGCTCTTGCTTTTGAAGCAATGAGTCGTATGTATATTTTGCACCCATCAAGGTAAAAAGAGCTCAGAAAGGGCAAAAAATAAAAGGGAATGAAGTGTTTTTGAATGACTTATAATCTGATTGAACAAATGGGATATATATATATATATATATATATATATATATATATATATATATGAAATAGAGAATAAAAGCAAATTGCATACAATCAACTTCGTATTGTTCAGACCAAAATATAAAGTCGGACTATGGTAACAGTGTTATGAAAAGGTTGATGTAGATATTTGTACTAAAAGATCTGGGTAGACATTTTTGTAGTGAAAAATATGAAAGTCATAAAAAAAATCAAAATGGGGGGCAGATATAGCAGAGGATGAGCTAAAAAGAACCCTGCTAAAAAGTCAATTGCTGAGCTGGGAGATTCGACAGAGATTCCCATAGAATACATCAGACAAGTGTGTGTGTGTGTGTGTGTGTGTGTGTGTGTGTGTGTGTGTGTATGTGAATACAGAGAGAAAAAGAGAGAATAAAATAAAATTTAACACACAGAGAAAATAAATAAAATTCCATAATCTATTAATACTTGTTATGTACAAATGGGTCAGCAGAGCAGGGAGAGTAGGTAAGAAGACATACAAAGAAAAAATTTTTTAATTCTATAGACCTAAAGAGAAAACATAAGTCCTTAGGTGTTCATTGTTAACCCAAGATAAGAAAAATAAATTAAAAATAACGCATAACTTTTCATATCACAATAACATTTTAGAATCAAAGGAGTTCTTTCACTGGAAGTTCCATGGGATAATTTGAAGTTGGAAATAACTATTAAATGAATAATCAGCAGGTAGAAAAGTGAATTCTCATTAGTAACCATAGGTACAAGATTCTGAAGGAATAGCTGCATATTTCTGAAGTAACTAGAACTTTATATTCAACCAAACTAACATCAACTATGAGAGCTAAAATAAAAACTTTTAAAGCATGCCCAAGATACATTTCTTACCCAACACCCTTATCTGAGAGAATTACTAGAAGGCACACTTTGATAAAAGGAGCAATGACTCTAATGGAGAGATTATACAAGAAATAGTGAAGAACTATGAAACAAGTATAACTTATACTTTGGCTTAAATAAGAGTAGTTTATAAAGGAAAAATGACAATTTAAATTTTAAAGTAAATTTAATTTATTGAGGATCTCAATGTAGAATAGGCTTTTTACCTCACTGATGTAAAAGATGGCAGGTGGTGGGGGGAAGAGAAAAACAAATGCTAAGATTCTTGATTTATATGATAAAAACATAAAGAAAAATATTAACATAAGACACTGCATATAAGGATAAAAGCTTAAATTACACATGTTAAAATTTCAAGTGCAACCATTTGAAAATTATTAGTGAGATGTCATATTTTCAAACTAGTAGAAAAAAAATGAACTAAGAAAACTACATGAATTCATCACAAGATAATAATAATAATTTTTTTAAAAGCAGAGAAAGCAGAAAACATAAAATAAATTATCGAGAAGGAGCCTAGACATCTCAGTAATCACAAATGAAATGAACATATAAAGAAATTAAAATTGTAAATGATTAGTTTTAAATAGGGTTTAAAAATGTGATCTTGTTTCCTGTTTAAAAAAGTTATACTTAGAAGAAAAAAACATAAAAGTTGGTAATGAAAGAAAAAAGTGCATATCAGATATATGTTAAAAAAAATCAGGTGTGTTATTATCTATATTAGAGCAAAGGGAATATTAGTTAAATGCACTTAAGAGGACAAATAGTTATCTTTTATAATTGATATAATCCATAATTCTTCAAAAGATGCATTCATTCATTCAGTCTATCACATTGAAAACCTATGTTCTATATTTTAGCCTCTAGAAAGAAAGCAGTTAACAGATCCAAGCTGGAAGATATCTAGCACAATTTCACAGGACTGTAAAATAAAACCCAGGTTGCCTTACACTGAGATGGCAAAGACCACAGGAAGAACAGATGGTAGTGATGACATGTTAGAGTCTGAGAGTTCGGTCTGGGACACATTTCTTTTGAGTTGCCTGGTAGAAAAGCAATGTGAAGTAAAAAGTTGATTCTATAAGTCTTTGGGTCAGGGTGAAATCCAGTTTGGAGCTATAAATGTTAAAATCGTTAGTGTAGAAATTGCATTTAAAAACACATGATTGAATGATACTTGGTGAGCATAATTGTAAATGAAAACAAACAAAACACAAGAAATCCAAGGACTGAGCCCTTGGTAACTAATATCATTAGAGCAGATGAGAGAAACCAGTGAAGAAAACTGAATATGAATGGCCAGAGCATAATAAGGAAATACAGGAGAGTGCTGATAATCTGGAATACACGTTAAAAATGTGTTCTGGAGATGAGAGAGGCAAATGCCGTAGGTAGAGCCAGTAAGATGAAGACTAAGAATTGACTTTTCACTTGGTAATTAAGAACTGATTGCTGACCTTGCATGAGTAATTTTGGTAGAATACTAGGGGTAATAGAACTGACTGGAATGGGTTCAAGTAAAAATATGAAAAAAAATTAGAAAAAAAATGAATTTAGATGAGTCTTCTAAGGAGTTTTATTGTAAAGAGGAAAAAACGAGTTCTAAACATGAAGAAGGGAAATAGAATGTAGAGAACTGGGGGTTTTGGGTTGTTTGTTTTAAGATAGGAGAAAACGCAGCAGGTTTGACTCCTAAGATAACTCACAAACCTAAATATAAATATAATAAATGAAAGAGACAAAAACTGGTGGAGTGATGTATTTAAGGAAACTAGTGAGAATAGGATCTACTATACAACTGAAAGTGCAGCCTTTGGCTAGAAGTGTGGACTCTATTTGTAATGAACCAGGACTATATATATATATATATAAAACCATGAATACAGTTAAGTGGGTTAATATGATGGTAGCAGCTTGTAGAAGTTCTTCTTTAACTGTTACAATGGAATATGGGGAATAAATGCCCCAGTCTTACTTTTTCCCTTTCTGAATTTCATGCCAATGGATTTCACATCATTGGCCAGAGCAAACAGAAGACAAAGGGCAAGAAAAGTGCTGGAGATGGAGAATCTCCCAGGCAGGCATTTCAGGTGTTTCCCAAGGCACAGAGCAGGGTGGGGAAGAGTGAAGACTGGATCTGGAGAGACATATGGAAGATATCCAGCACAAAATTTAATAGAATGTGAAACAGCAGATAAAAAATTGAGGTGAGTTATACCTACTGATAAAAAATGGTTTCTCCATGAATACCTAAAACTTATTTATCTTTATACACAAAGGGACTAGAAATCTTAGAAAATCCAATAGAAAAGAAAAGAAAATATAAGTTATGCACATTGGAAAGGAAGATATAAAGCAGTCTTTATTCACAGAAGACATATTTATCTGTGTAGAAGATCCCAGTGAATAAAAAAACAAAACAAAAGTTTTAAAACTAATAGTGGTTATAGCAAGGTCACATGGTAAAAGGCTGATTCAGAGAAGTAAATTGCTTTCTAATAACAGCAATGAACAATTTGAATTTGAAATAAAAAAAAAAACTTTTACAAAAGCACCAAAATAAAATAAAATGATTAAATGTAAGTCAAAAAAAGTATAGGATTTTTAAATGGAAAATCCCAGAACTTTGATGAAATAAATCACAAAAGATATTTTTTAAATGGAAAAAAAACATAAAATTTTAGTTCTCCCCAAATTTATACACAGATTTAACGCAATTCTTATCGAATTTCAGTAAGATTTCTTTTGATTATTGACAAAATCTTTCTAAAACATATATGGAAAAGCAAAGGAACTCAAAAAACTAAAACGATTTTTTAAAATAATTTTTAATAAAACAGGAGGAATCAGTCTATCCTATTTCAAGACTTATCATATAGCTAAAGTAATCAAGATTGAAGCATCAGTGTCAAGATAGATGCATAAATCATTGGAAAAGATATCTTCATGGGTTTTGCCCATTCAGAAATGTATATCCACACACATCCTCCCCAAATCTCTTTGTCACAAACTTTCTAATTGTTTTTCTTCCAAGTCCCTAGCCATCCAGTCAAATCATTTTCCATAGCCCTTGAATCAATGTACATGTATACTTCCGGGCTTTTCTCCTTTCAAGCAATGTGAACATCCAGCTGTATTGCTCAAGCTGTCCACTTTCGAATGGTGCTTGTATATCATGTAGGACCATTTTTTCTCCCCCAGTCAACTGATTGTAGACCTTAACCACACCTACAATATACCTTCACAGAGAGACCTAGCTTAATGCTTGATTAAATAACTGATTACTAAAGCCTAGTCAAGTTGACACACAACACTAACCATCAGCAGGGATGGGAATAAGATTGATGGTGTTTAGGGGTACAAATTTGTAACAAGTAGTAAATAAGTCAATGAATTATTAATTATTGGAATTATACTAATTCATGGTGTAATGAATACAGACAGTAATATTGTACTATAATTATGTAATGTGACAAATATCACTACAACTTCAATCATATTACAACATACAAATGTATCAAAGTGACAGGCTGTACAGTGTAAAGTTACACAATGCTACATGTCAAATATTCAATAAAAAGTAAAACAAAAAAAAGCGAAAAACACTATCACACCACCTGAGAAAATACTTAGAGACATGTTAAGAAGCCTATGGAAAAACCAGCTGACAAGAGCAGAAGTTTGGGAAAGAAATGGAGGATAATGAAGCTGGCAACAATCTTATTTTCATTTTAAGAGTTCATTTTGGCTAGGGCTAGAGGAAGGCCATCAAGTCTGACATAATTAAATCTCCATCATTGATAGTGCCTTTTTCATTGTTGTAAGTTCATTCAATTTTCACAACATCATAAAGTAATGTTTATTCGTTTTGTCTTATTTTAGGCACAGAGATGTAATTACAGCAAAGTTACACAAGTCGTTAGTGACAGAGGTAGGATGCAAAGCCAGACAAGCCTCCAGAGTCCGGTTTCTTAACCGCAAGGAATACTGCCTTCTCAAGTGAAGAGAAAATGCTTGGGTTTTTAATACTTAGGCTGAGAGCCTCCAATCTTAATTTCTTTGTTTTATTTACCTCATACCTTCTAACTCTATGAGCTCAGTTTCAGCTCTTGGTAAATGTACTCTGTTGATGATCATAGCAGAGAGGGGTGTTGCAACATCTGATCTCTCTGGAGTATATTTGCATGATCAGTGAACAATGTCTTTCATGAACAAGAAAGGCAAATCACAGAATTACGGGAATGCAAAAACTGTTTAATTCCTGTTTTAGATCTTTCCATTTGATAGAGCATTGGACTACTTGACAAATGGTTTCTAACCTCAGTTTTATTCCCAAGCTTAGGAATATCTTCATTCATTCACCCATTCATCATGGTGTTTCCACACCACAGTCTTCTGAGGAAGATTGCTCTGAAAACTTATTTGTCCTGTGCTGAGCCTCTGTTCTGAAAAATAAACAAATAAATCAACAAGAATAAACAAACCCTTGAAACTGTGCTCCACCATTAACACTAGCGATCACCTCTTGCCCAATCTCTACGCTTAGCCTGTCAGCAATGGGGGTGCAAAACCCATGGAGAAGCAAATTAAATTTGAGAAATGGAAGACTCTAAATAGCATTTTGGGAGAAGTGTGCACTTTCTCCTCCAAGCAATATAGAGTAATTACATGCTTCTCTGCAAGGACGTGCTATGTTTTCCTTCCATTTCTTACTGGAGCAGTTTATGCAACATATAGCAAATAGGAAAAAAACTGACCATTATATTTTATTTTAGGTCATTTGAATACAAGCAGGTCTCCTAGGTAACCCAATCCATAGTTGATTAAAGTGAAGCAGGAGTGGTTTCTGCAGTGATTATCAGAGAAAAAAGGGATTAGAGTAAAATGCCATATCCATTACAAATGAAGAGATAGAGTTATTAAGAAATCGAAATTACCCAAAGACATCTTTTCAAAGAAAACCTCTGAAGAGTTTCTTATTGTCTTTGTGTTTGACCCTCTGAAAACTTTATATTTTCATAATGGTATTTTTTTTCTTGAGGAGAGGAAAGAGACATATATATAGGAGGTAACTTGGTTAAAAATTGAACCTTCTAAATGATAAGAAAATTTAAAAAGATTAACCTGAAATTCAGGGATAGAATTTTAAAGCTGTGTTTACTGCTTAAGCTCTGAAGTGAGACATTTTTTCTTCTGAATTGACTTAAGGCTACTGAGGCTGAATTCTTTAATTTCTCTTTCCAGCATTAAATGTGAAATTGTGCATACATGTACCTCTAATTAAAATCAGTAACATTTGTTTTACAGAACAACTTCCAGAGAATAACTTTATAGTCTACTGTGTTTAGCCTTTACTTCGAATGTAAAATTCAATTGTATAGTTTTTCTTTAATGTTTTTCTGCTGGAGGAAAACATAATGACATCTTCTATTTATATGTAGCAACGGTTAAATTTTCAATAGCCACACTTGCTAAAAATGTGAAATCATATACATTTATCTAAGTTATACATAAAATCTGTTGCAGGGATATTAATGCACACCACTTTGTTCTGTACTATTCTACATATTAGCAAGAGAGCTGGGAGAGTAAGTCCCATAGAACATCCTTTATCGAGGGCTCGGCTTCCTTTTAGTTCCATGAAATTGAGAAAGACACTTTACTTCTTTGAGCCTGAGTTATACCTTATGCAAAATTACAGAACAAAGTTTACCTAGAAATGTGTTACAAGAGGGACTTCCCTGGCGGTCCACTGGCCTAGACTCCATGCTCCCAATGCAGGGGGCCGGGGTTTGATCCCAGGTCAGGGAACAAGATCCTGCATGCATGCTGCAACTAAGAGTTCCCATGTTGCAACTAAAGTTCCCGCATGCTGCAACTAAAGTTCCCGCATGCTGCAGCTAAGACCCAGCACAACCAAATAAATAAGTAAAATAAATAAATAAACATTTTTTTAAAAAGAAGTGTGTTACAAAAGTAAAATGTAAATGTTTATGTGACGTGCTTAACATGGAATCCAGAACATAACAATGATTTACATTTTCCTTTCTATCTACATAGCATAAAGATCTCTCAGCTTTGTTTAGCTTTCATCATAAATGGATTTAAGAATACTGTTTGTGTTAATATGGTTTCTAAAGCACTACATTAAAAACGGTGTCTTCATTAACAAAGATACTAAGGAAGTTTTCCACTGATTTATCAGTTTTCCCTGAGGCTCAGGGATAAGTTTTCATTTGTTAAAGCCCTGCTCTCCATCCCACCCCGAATCAATCAATAAATCAATTTAAATGCCCTTCCAGAACTATTCAACAGAACCAGGTTGCCCCTCACAAAAGCATTTCAGAACTACATCACATACCTTCAAAACCCAGTGCTTCAGCTTTATATGACAAGACTTGAAATTGGGCAAGTGTTATCTATGTGACAGAGGATTGAGGTGCCCCTTGGGATAGAAAACATCTGTGGTTCTGGTTAATTTTTTGCATCAGCTTATGTTGGGACATAGAATAAGTGGTCAATATATATTTGTGGAATTGAATGAATTAACCAGTAAGTAGTCATCTCTGCATTAGGCAACTACCACTCTTCTTTTTTTTTTAAATATCTTTATTGGAGTATAATTGATTTACATTGTTGTGTTAGTTTCTGCTGTATAACAAAGTGAATCAGCTATACATATACATACATCCTCATATCTTCTCCCTCTTGCGTCTCCCTCCCACCCCTCTAGGTGGTCACAAAGCACTGAGCTGATCACCCTGTGCTATGCAGCTGTTTCCCACTAGCTATCTATTTTATATTTGGTAGTGTATATATGTCCATTCCACTCTCTCACTTCATCACGGGTTACCTTTCCTCCTTCCCATGTCCTCAAGTCCATTCTCTATGTCTGAGTCTTTATTCCTGTCCTACCCCTAGGTTCTTCAGAACCTTATTTTTTTTTTTTTTAGATTCCATATATATGTGTTAGCATATGGTATTTGTTTTTCTCTTTCTGACTTACTTCCAGTTTCTTCATGTGCCCATGGAACAGTGGTAGTTGCCTACCACTGTTCTATGGGCACATGAAGAAACTGTAACACTATCTCTGCCCATAGAAATCTTAGAGTCACATCAGGGAATTATCTCACAAACATGAAATAATTACACAACAAAGTTGTACTCGGCTTCACATGCTTTAAAAACACTGTTGCTGTTTGGAGTAAAGGCATGATCTTTTTTGACTAGCTTCTTAAAAGGAAGGATCGCTAGAAATGCTAATTCTTAGAAAGGAAAACAAAAGGCAGTGCACATCTGAGGCACAACATCTATGTAAAATTCTTCCAATATTTTCAATCAATGTTTTCCTATCTATTCAGGATAATTTATCCACCTTCTTTTCATGACTTCCAACCACTTCTCATATTCTTTCTTTATTCTGTCACTAGTTAGTTCTTTCTTTATTTTTTATTATTTATATTTTCTTTTTAAAAACTTTTAATTTTTTAATAGAAGTATAGTTGATTTACTATGTTGTGTTAGTTTCAGGTGTACAGCAAAGTGATTCAGTTATATATATATATATATATATATATATATATATATATATATATATATATATATATATATATATATATATACTCTTTTTCAGATTCTTTTTCCTTAAAGGTTATTACAAAATATTGAGTGTAGTTTTCTTAAAGTAAGGGAGACAATACTACCAACTACTCCTGGAGTACTTCATCTTAACAGTAAGAAGAAACTGCATAGTAAACAGATATTTTTACAGCCATTCCAAAAGCACTAACCATGCTTCTTGCATCTTACCATTTCCCAGCTTTTTTTCCAAGCCAGCTGTGTTTTCAACTAAACCACCACACTTTGGCATATATTTTTCCAAATCTTGACATACTATATCATTTCATGTCTTGACACAAAGTCTCTGAGATACAATACAAAAATATAAAGTCTGCAATTTACAGGGCTCAACTAATTACAACAGTGTTTAAATTCCCAGGCTCGATTTGAAATGTATCTGTCGCAAAATGCAATGGAATTTTATTCCTTTTGTTGCAATGGTAAATGGGAGTGTTTCCTTAATTTCTCTTTCAGATTTTTCATCGTTAGTGTATAGGAATGCAAGAGATTTCTGTGCATTAATTTTGTATCCTGTTACTTTACCAAATTCATTGATTAGCTCTAGTAATTTTCTGGTAGCATGTTTAGGATTCTCTATGTATAGTATCATGTCATCTGCAAACAGTGACATCTTCACTTCTTCTTTTCCGATTTGGATTCCTTTTATTTCTTTTTCTTCTCTGATTGCTGTGGCTAAAACTTCCAAAATTATGTTGAATAATAGTGGTGAGAGTGGGCAACCTTGTCTTGTTCCTGATCTTAGTGGAAATGGTTTCAGTTTTTCACCATTGAGAACGATGTTGGCCGTGGGTTTGTCATATATGGCCTTTATTATGTTGAGGTAAGTTCACTCTATGCCTACTTTCTGGAGGGTTTGTATCATAAATGGGTATTGAATTTTGTCAAAAGCTTTTTTTGCATCTATTGAGATGATCATATGGTTTTTCTCCTTCAGTTTTTTAATATGGTGTATCACATTGGTTGATTTGCATATATTGAATAATCCTTGCATTCCTGGGATAAACCTCAATTGTTCATGGTGTATGATCATTTTAATGTGCTGTTGGATTCTTAAAAAACTAAAAGTAGAACTACCATATGACTCAGCAATCTCACTACTAGGCATATACCCTGAGAACACCATAACTCAAAAACAGTCATGTACCACAATGTTCATTGCAGCTCTATTTACAATAGCTAGGACATGAAAGCAACCTAAGTGTCCATCGACAGTTGAACAGATAAAGAAGATGTGGCACATATATACAATGGAATATTTCTCCGCCATAAAAAGAAACGAAATTGAGTTATTTGTAGTGAGGTGGATGGACCTAGAGACTGTCATACAGAGTGAAGTAAGTCAGAAAGAGAAAAACAAATACCATATGCTAACACATATATATGGAATCTAAAAATAAATAAATAAATTATAAAAAGGTTCTGAAGAACCTAAGGGCAGGACAGGAATAAAGATGCAGACGTAGAGAATGGACTTGAGGACATGGGGAGGGGGAAGGGTAAGCTGGGACGAAGTGAGAGAGTGGCATGGACGTATATATACTACCAAATGTAAAATAGATAGCTAGTGGGAAGCAGCTGTATAACAAAGGGAGATCAGCTCAGTGCTTTCTGAATACCTAGAGGGGTGGGATAGGGAGGGTGGGAGGGAGATGCAAGAGGGAGGAGATATGGGGATATATGTATATGTTTAGCTGATTCACTTTGTTATAAAGCAGAAACTAACACACCATTGTAAAGCAATTATACTCCAGTGAAGATTTTTTTTTAAATGCAATGGCAAGGGCTGCTAGACAACCAGATTTATTAAGATGTGATTCTGATTTGGTATGAGACTTTTTAAAAAATAATTTAGGAATAAATAAGGAATTGTACAAACAAAAGAAGTATAACTCCCATTGGAATTAAAATCTGGTCTGGTGGCGTATTTTTAAATTTATTTTTATGGAAGTGGCAGAACTGAATAGAGTGCATGGCAGACATGTAGAAGGGATTTTTGCATGTTCCACTTGGAGCCGTGGAGCTCATGATGCTATAACACTCATTTAGCTCAATTTTTTTACTTAAAAGTATAAAGCAGTGAGTCACAGAAAGACTAAAAAATTTGCCACGTACCACAAAAGTGGCTGAGAATGATTATAACCCATCTACCTTTATATTTAATTATTTTCATAATTAGTTTAATTGTAGAAAGATCAAAAAATAAAATTTACTTTGTGTCTATAATTTAAGTAGCCACAAAACTTGGCTATATGGAACTTAATTTAGATTGAAAACAGAGTGATATTATGTATCATACATAATATATATAAGTAGGGTGACTATATTTATATTTTATATATGTAAAGAATAAAAATTTTAAAATTAAGAACACTAAAATAAATTGAAAAGTATGTTACTCTTGAGATAAGAAATTCTTTACATTTAAGATTCTAAGAGAATCTGTTGACATTTCAATTGTTAATTTATTCACTCTCTTATTTATTTAAAATAACATTTGTTGGGGTTCTATATGGATTAGGCAGAATACAAATGCTCCACGTAAGTGTCTGCAGTGTTTTCATTTGAAACAGTTGTAGAAATGTGAACTTCCAGTGTAGACCATTGAAAGGCATGTGTTAATAATTTAATATTTTTTCCAAGAAATATTTGTTAAGCACTGATTATGTGCCAGATAGTGTTGCTGAATGAAACAGACTTGTTCCCAACGCTAGTGGGGGAGCAATAGATGTTAAAGAGGTAAACAAATAAGTCAATTATTACAAACTTGGAATGAAGTAGAGAGGTGATAACTAAGAGTCATGGTCGAACAAATTGAATGACCACAAGGGCAGGAGGCGAACCTGAGGGCTACTTGTACAGGATGAGGGGAGGTCTGTCTAAGGAGATAAAATTTAAAGTAAAACTTACAGGAGGTAGAGCAGGATTGGAATATTCAGCCATGGCGGAGAATAGGAGGAATGATGCTTTAAGCAAGTCCCAAGGGCCTACGTCAGTGCATTATAGGAACTAAAAGGTGATAAAAATGGCTGGAGTTTACTTAATTTGCAGAGAATGGTTCCAAAGCAGAAAGTCAGATCAAAAGAACACAGATTATCTAAGATGAGAAATTTGGAATTTAGTAGAAGTAAAATGGAAATTATATGAAGGTTAAAAAAAAAAGGTTTTTTAAAAAAAGCTATCACCACAATCTAGTACCAGAACTTTTTCATCACCTTGAGTGGAAACCTCATACCCGTTAAGCAGTCACCCTCCATTCCTTGTCCTCCAAGCCCCAGGAATCTACTAACCCATTTTCTGTCTCTATGGATTTACCTATTCTGTATAATTTCCTATAAATGGAATCATATAATATGTGGCCTTTTGTGCCTGAATTTTTTCATTTAACATAATGTACACAAATGTTCATAGCACCTCTATTCACAATATCCAAAAGATGTAAACAACCTAAATGTCCATCAACAGATGAATGGATAAACAAAATGTAGTATGACGAGGCAATAGAATATTATCCAGGTGTAAAAAGGAATGACATTCTGAACAATGAACATTCAAGATATTATAATATAATTACAGAATATTTTACATGAGGAGTTTTTAAACAGAGATGTGTAAGAATCCAGTTTACTTTTGAAAACATCCCATTGGCTGCTATATGAGGAATGAATTGGAGAGAACAAGAGAAGTGGAGAGACTAGTTAGGAAGCTCTTGAGGTTGACCAAGTGAGAAAGTGTTTTTTTTTAGACTAGGGAGTTGGCAATGGAGAGAGAGGAAAGCTGACACATTGAAAGATGTTTTGAAATAGAATTATCAGGGCTTGTGCTTCATTGGATTTAGGGAGTGAAATGGAGAGAGAAATCAGTGCAGACACATAGGTGTGGAATGCAGCTGTCACCTACTACAATGTGCAAGACTGCACAAGACTGTACAAGAAACAGTCTTGTAGAAGAAACTTAGGAGAGAAAATAAGTAGCTAAGATGTGATTATATTCAATATCATGTGTCAGTGAGGATGTGGACTGACTAGAAGTCTTACATAACAGAGGTAGAAAATAAAATTTTTATATCCACTTAGGAAAACTGTTGAGCAGCATCTTCAAAAAAACAAATATGCACATAAAATACACTCCGGTAAGTCTACTCCTAAGTATATACTCAATAAAAATAAGTACATATGTTCACCAAAAATAATAGATATAAATGTATTGCAATGCTGTTCATAGTCTTCCAGAACTGGAAGCTACCAAAATTCCTGTTTCCAGATAAATGGATAAATTAATTGTGGGAGCAGATTATGGTTCCTGATTGATACAGAAACTGAAACTCTGAAGGGAGGAAGCTTCTATTACACAGCAAGTACATGGTAAAACTGAGTTTAAACCTGTCACTATGTCAAAATGTTTTATTTTACTCACTGCATTTCACAGAAGGCTTGCTCCCCTTTTTATGCTTCCAGCTGACTAACAGGTTGAAAACTGCAGCCAGAGGGGTACTCAGAGGCCTGTAGCTAAAACTTGATATGAGCAGGGCAGAGGTTTTAGGATTACAGGTAAATTATCATATTAGAAAGCTCTAAATGATGCTAATTCATCACCACAAATTGCCCCATGGCACCTGCACCATAAAATAGAAATGAAATTGTCATTATCAAATGAAAGAATATTTCACACAGCATAATCTTCCACAATATTCAGAGAGGCAGTTGACTGTTAAACCATGTTGAACACTGTGGAAACAATTTAAAACCCTCTCTCTTACTTTTTACCCCTGTCAGCTGAACAGTTGAAATAAACACAAACATATTTAAGAAAAGTGAAAGCACTGTGCCTTCTTATGGACATTCACATTTTTCTGAAAACAAGAAACAAATGAAAAAAACCAAAACAGTTCTAAAGCATTCATTAGGAATTCTGAAGAAGCTCTATTAAGAAACAGAACATATATTACAGGGAACTCTACTCAATATTCTGTAATAAACTAGATGGGAAAAGAATCTGAAAAAGAATAGATACATGTATATGTATAGCTGAATCACTTTTCTGTACACCTGAAACTAACACAACATTGTGAATCAACTATACTCTAATATAAAATAAAAAAATTTTTTTAATTGCATAAACTTTGGAAAAAAATAGGACCAGAACATGGTAGAGTTTATACATTCCATCAGGTCATCTCAACCCACTCAGATAGTCGGATAACCCCATGTCATCTTAGTGGGGAACGGTAGGCTGCTAACACTGCATGGAGACTAGTTTGATAGTCAAGTGTTCAGCAGTGTTGGCTACAACCAGAACATGAGATGGGCGAGCATCTGCCTCTTTCCCTTTTCTCTGGTCTTCCCCAGGAATCTGCCAGATTTTCTGCCAACAGACTTCCTTCACTCAAGTCTGTCCACCCTCCCACTGCTGTACCTGCCTTCTCACAAAATTGATTTTCTTTAACTGTAATATTTGTATGAACCAGAGCAGAGTTTGTCTTTCTCATTAGAGGTTGTTTATAGTAGGTATACAGAAGGTGCCATCTCAACCTGGGCCCTTCCCATCTGGAGCTTGTCCCTCATCTTGCCGGATCCAGGCTTGTTTGGGCCATGCTTCTTAGATGTCAGTATATTTTACACCTAAAATTTCCCAATGGTTTTGGATGGTTAAAGAAATGAGGATATCCATCTTTCTTTTTTTCCCTTTGCATATTTTTATTTACCACTTCACTTTGGGCATGACAGAGTATGTTAGTTGCCTAGGGCTGTCATAAAAAATTACCAGAAACTGGGTGGCTTAAAGCAAACATAAACGTATTCTCTCATGATTCTGGAGGCCAGAAGTTTGAAATCAAGGTGTCAGCAGAACTGCACTCTCTCCCAAGATGCTCCCTCTGGAGAGAATCTATTCCATGCTTGTCTTCTGGTGGCTGCTGGCAATTCTTATCACCCCTTAGTTTGTAGCTGCATAACTTCAGTCTCTGCTTCTCTCATCACAATGCCACCTCCTCTTCTGCGTCTTCTCCTTTTCTCTAATAGTAAGGACATTTGCCATTATATAAGGCCTGCCTAGTAATCCAACATGATCACATCTCTAAGTTTTTAATTTAATTCCATCTGCAAAGACCCCTTTCCACATAAGCTAACATTCATAGTTTCCAGGGATTTGTACTTAGGCTTACCTTTTTAGGGGCTACCACGAAAACTACTATGTATGGTAAGCTCAAGAAGATGTACATGACAGTGTAAAGCAAGCTCTTTCCACACCAATTTCTGGTGTTTTACCCCTGGTTTTGCCTAGTTAGTGTTTACCTCTCCTGGGCTCAAGCAGTGTGCAGTATTTTCCACTCTTACCAGCAAAAGTTCCAGTTTATCTATGGTTGAACTCAATCCTGAGACATGCTAGTTTCTTCCAAAATTCTGCCTTATATCAAAACATATACATTCAGGCAGGTTTATTTTTAGAAGGTACTTTTCAAAGTTTAAATTTCTTTAGAAAAATACAGAGTACTAAAAATGAGATCTGATCTGTTTTCATTGTTCTAGATTTCTCTTCTAGACATTTTGCCTGATAATCAGCACTCATATTGTAGGATCAGATCCCAAGCCTCATCTAGATATATAGCCAATATTATTTCCACTGACCCAGAAAAGAACTCTACTATTAATCTGATAGGTGTAGAAAATATATAAACACAAAGATTGAGGGAAATCCTGACTTCAAATACTTTATGACCCTTGTTTGATCTTTGGTTACTCCATTGATTTATACATATTTACACAGTTTATTTAACTGTTAACTGCTCTTTTTTTTTCATAGAAAGTTTAGTGACTCTTAGAAATGTTTATTTCTTTCCTTTTCTGTGGAAAAATTTTTTGTGATAAGAACTCTATGGTTTTATCATTTCAGCTGCACTGATAATGATTCTTAAACTTATCAGAAACAGTTACTTTAATTTTCTTCTGAAAGCAAGTGACTACTGAGCTCGGCCTCATAAAGCTGATTAATTATGGTAACTGTGTCATACGGCACTTGAAAATGGGAGTTTACAGAATTGCTGAGAGAACCCCTCCTATGTGTAGTTGGGCAGGGTACATTTTTTACTTTCGGTCTATATTCTTCCATATTCCATGAGCTGAATAATTTTCCCCCTGGAAAGAGAAACTGATATAGGATGTGACATCCTCTGTGTTCCATGATAGTCCAACCAAAACCTGTCATACAAATTGATTAATGTGCACCATTTTCTGCGCATTGAAATATTTGTCACAAGAATAAATTTATACTTTCTCCCCCTCCGTTTTATGCTCTCATTATAGTCCTTGTCAAAGGAAATTATTATCTATTATTATTTTTTAGGAAAATGTTCTGTTCTTGGCATAAAATCGGCCATTAGAGTGATAAAAAAGTACAACAATAATGTTTTCAGATATAGTTCCCTGAAAAATTATTCACATGACAGAATATAACAGAGCACACAATAATACAAAAATAGTCCTATTACCTTGATAAATGGTAGAATATAATGATTTTTTAAAAAAGAAGCAGCTCACTGTCACAATTACATTGTGTTTTTAGTTTTTCTTTCGATTTCTCCTTTATTTTTCTTTAGATTCTTTAGATCTAGACAGGCAGCTGGCCTGTCCCACATCACACCTATTCTATGAATGGTTTAGGGAGGGGGGCTCAGATACAAGATACTCTGTGTTTAGATGACTCCAGAAAGCAATTTAAGCAGCCCTGCTTCTTTCATGGCAACGTGTAGAAACAAGAGCTTTTGCCATTTATTTTCTTTGTTCCTTGTGGTATATAACAGAGCATGCAGGGGTTCAGACATTTGTTAACATTGAATCTGAGAACAGAATAAATTTATTTAAGTAACAACGAATTAGAATAGGGCCTCACTTGAGATTTCTGTTGCATTCATATGGTAAAAGCTTAGCCGTTTTGGCATTATGTAACAATCCTAGCTAATGATATTATCTTAGGAAAATAATTCTTATTTCCCCAAATCAAAACGGGGTATGTGGGTTTCCCTGGTGGCGCAGTGGTTGAGAGTCTGCCTGCCGATGCAGGGGGACATGGGTTCGTGCCCTGACTGCTGAGCCTGCGCGTCCAGAGCCTGTGCTCCGCAACGGAAGAGGCCACAACAGTGAGAGGCCCACGTACCGCAAAAAAACAAAACAAACAAAAACAAAAAACAAAAAACAAAAAACCCGGGATACCCATGCATCTCAGTTTCTGGTAAAATAAAAACAATATGGAACTATTTTTGTACTATTTTCTAAATAGATAAGTGTACATCTTTGTTCTTACTATAATAATTTAAATTATTTAAATTTTTAAAAATCAGGTTATTTAGACTTGTGGTTGCTAAGGGGGAGTGGGGGAGGGATGGACTAGGAGCTTGGGGTTAGTATTACATATAGAGTGGATAAACAACAAGGTCCTACTGTATAGCACAGGGAACTATATCTAATATCCTGAGATACACCATAATGGGAAAGAATATAAAAAAGAATATATATATATATGTATAACTGAGTCACTGCTGTACAGCAGAAATTAACATATAATTGTAAATTAACTATACTTCAAAAAAATTTTTTTAAATTAAAATCATGCTATTTAAATATCACAAAAATGGCTTTAAGTCTCTTCAAGAGTTCTGACAGATCCATCTCCTTACTCATGTAATACCAACTCAGCTTGTCAAAACATTAAATGTTTATTCTAAACTTTATTTCAATTTTCAACTAGATTTTAAGTCCTCAGTGGCAGGAATTAGGCCTTTTCTCCTCTGGTTTCTCCTGAACATGTTTCAGCGATGAATGCCCTACCCACATATTGGCTGCCCCCTTCGGCAGCGTCTGTTGTAGTTGTCCGTCCTTGCAGCAGAACTTGGCATTTCTCCACATGCTTTAATAAAACAAACACATTTTATTCCTCCAAGAGTCATCAGAGTACAATCTAATATTTACTGAAGATTTACTGAAGATGATATCCAGAATGTACATCCACACTGCCGTAGACTCCAGGAGTCCTTCATACGTTTCTCAAATCCCCTATTCAATCCTTCTATGAACCAGAGACTTCCCTCTCCACACCCAGATCCCCAGGCATTGCTCAGATATCCATCTTTCTCCTTCTTTTCTTTATTGAGCTAGATGGCTTTCTCCCTCTGCTCTAAAATGCTTTCACTTCTCTGCGTGTCAACAGACTTATCAAAATCATTTTCCCCACAAAGAAATTTTCGGGCCAGTTGCTTGGGAGATAATATTTTCTCCACGTGTTACAAATACACAGTGAGTATTTTGATAAAAAAGGAAAACCATGATATTAGAACAAGTGTTCTAACAATCAGAGCTTCTTTAAATTTCTGGCTTTATCATTTATTTGTATCATATTTTGTAAAGGATTTACCTTGACTAAATCTAAGATTCCTCATTTTAAAAATTGATAGTATTAGACATACCTTATTATGTTTGCTGTAGGATTTAATAATGATATTTAGAAAGCACTGGGAATATGTTTTATGTGTGAAATAAGACCACAGACTGAGAATTTTTTCTTCATAAGAATAATAATTCAGGAAAAAAGATGGGGAACGCATATCTGCCCGTAATGGATGACCACAGCATCCATATTCCTTAACACAGCAAGTTTATAATTCATACATGAGCAAAACCTAGGATCCTTTCAAAGAATTGTCTTATAGTGAACAGAAGAGGGGCCTTGAGACATTGAGAGAAGAGGGGAGACCATGCGATACTTAACAACAGAGAGAAAGGTGTATCTTGCAGACAAAAGAAGAAAGCGAAGACTATTTAAAAGAAATATTGATACCATGCATTTGAAAGGAAACATATTACTGTGAGAGACTTAGGATCTGTGAAGGAGTCTCAGAATTGATTTGTCCAGCAGAGTAAAACACTGAAGATATATAGTGGGGTTGCAATGTTTGTTCTGGGTAGTAAAATGTTAAGTATCTCTTTGTTAGTTGAGATCTTAACCTTTCAACAAGACAAACTTCTATTTATTGTGGAAGCTGATTTCTTCCTCGTTGGCACAGAGTAAGCTCCCAATAAATAGAATTAATGTGCCTTCTGCATTGAATTTTAATTTGTGTAACAAATGGTTGCTTTGTCCAAGTATTTAATTGATGTGATGCCCTGTTTTCATTTTGTATAAAACCCTTTATTCTCTGTTCCAATAAATATCTTTATTAGTAAAATAGAAAAATAAAGAAGGCTAATTTCAATTCCAGGAATACAGCCACACCTGTCAAGTAAAAATGGGAAAACAAGAAGCCTCTTATTGAAATGAAAGTATTGACATTAGATAGACATCTTTGCACATGTTATTCTCATGTTATTCTCATTCCTACACTGTGGAAGGAGAAAAGAGAAACTCAAGAGAGTGCCTCATGACTTCAGGGAATGGAATTGAGATCCTAGTAATGAGATATTGGTTTAAAGAAAACTATGTTAAACAAGCATTTAATTAGCCTCAGATGTTGTCAGCTTGCTGGCTGTGATGGGATTGAATGTGTGAGACTTTTTTCCTGTGAGCTTAATTTTCTTCAGGGGAAAAAAATTGTCACTGGTATTGCCACGCACATTTATTGTTATAAACTGCTTACATCTTACTGTGTGCTGATAGGTGTGGGAATGTCACCTTGAGCATATGGGGAGCTCTTTTCCTCATTATAATTCAAAAATTCCATTTTAAATGTTGTCCAGTTTATAGCAATCAAATCTGAAGATCCACCATTTAAACAGTAATGGGAAAGGTGAAAGGCCCAGGAGTGGCATCTGAAATCAGACCTAGCCAAAAATGTAATCTTATTTTTTAATCTTATGGTCTTATGATTAAAACTGGCAACTTCTGTCAATTGGACACCAATCCTATGTTACATATTTTAGATATAAATATATAGATGATATATTATACATAGTATTTTATTAATAATTTTGTTAAACCAGTGATGTGCATAATAGTACCATTTTACGGGTACTGAAATTGAGTCTCAAAGAGGTTAAGGAATGTGCCCAACATTATATATTAATGAAGGAACATAGACCTGACTCATTTCAGCTATAGCTCAGTTATCTCACACTGTTGAAGAAGGAGATCGTCCACAAAAAGGGACTATGCCTCATATTTGGGGGTTACTGTTTTAAGCTTCATTATTTTTGTAAATCTTACCCACTTACCTTGATAATTTAGACCCTTTCATTCACATCCTTATGTAAATCCCCAGGTGATAATGTGCTATTTTGAACACCATGTCTTATTTTTTATAGCCCCTTTTGCAAACTGTCTGTCAGTTATCACTTTTTGCTATTCTGGTGTTTGCCCTCTTCATCCTAATTTTATGTTTCTAAACTTCTCTGGTTTGAGAACTAGATAGCTAAGGTATAAGAGAGAATCAAGGTACAGTATTCAGGGTCTGAGATGGCCCAATAAGATCATCAGAGGCAGCGCCAGTCATACTTAAAGTGATTAATATGTATTAGTTAACTCAGACTCTTAAAGCCCATCTAAAGCTACTGATGTCCAATTTCGTGTATACAGAATTTTTGCCTCATCATAAATTTATAATTGTAGGGTCCTTTGAGCCTTTACTCCTATTTTCACAATATTGGAATCACATAATTAAAGAAAATTCAAGCTTCTCACTATTGATGGGTTTAAATTTAGACTTTCTTTTTGATCTAATACTTTAAAAAAAACAGCTTTATTGAGGTATAATTGACATAAAAAGAACTGCACATATTTAATGTGGAAATTTGATGGGTTCGGACCTATGCAAACACTAGTGATAACAACACCACAATCAAGGTAACAGACATTTCTGTTACCTCTCAAGATGTCCTTATGGTCCCTTTGTTTTTTGCTTTTTTTATTTTTTGGTTTTTGTTTTGGTGGTAAGAACATAACATTTCACTCTGCCATGTTATTCAGTTTTCCCTTGGATTCTAGTCTCACTTCACCATTTGAACTCAAAAGTCTCATTACTAAAAGCCTTGGCATATACCTTCATCATAATTCTCATTTACTGTTTTTCTCTAATCCCTTCTATCTAATCAATTATCTTACCAGTTCAGCTGGTCCCAGGACCACCGTATCTGGGGAGCCACTTATAGTTAAAACCCTCTAGGATTCACTGCATAAATTAGAATAAAAAAAGGATATTTTAGAGCGAATTTTCTACAACAAAGATCTTCTAAGATGAGGAAACAATGACTTCCTAGAGTCCTTCAAGTATCCATAATTTTTATATCTTTTTTTCAGTTACTTTTTAACTTTTGTGCTTCCCAGTTTTTCTGACCTTTTGATCAGAAATAAAATCTTCAATTATTTTTTAATGTTTTACAAAGCTTTTCTTTTTCTCTTTTATTTTCAAACTTTGTGGAGAGTTCTTCATAGAACTCAAATTCCCAAGCAGTTTCAATTTCTCCTAACACCTAAAAGTATTTAAAGAACTGAAAATGTAATATGAGAGTCTTGTAACTTATGGGAATGGAAAATGGAAGAGCATGTAAGCAAAGCCATTGACTAGGAGAAGGTTTATTTACTAACATATCTGTATTTACTGAGAGTGGCTTAGTATGGTGTATCTCCACAAGAAAGGAGTGCCCCATTCCTTTTCCCAGTCACCTTTGACCTTAGGAAAATGTCAACTTTGCCCTAAAGAACAGTTCTAGACACACAAATCTGTATAATATCCCTTAATTGTATAAGACAATAGTGATTTTTTTCTCTCTCCTGACTCAAGTATTTCATATTGTCTATGAAATGCTTTTGTCATTTATTTAGTCATATTCTGAATAAAATGTCCATATACATGTATATGCATGTGTATGTAATATATACTGTATGCATAAATTAAATCTTTAATCCTCTACTTAATAGTTGGTTTTTCAACTATTTGGGTAAGTTTGGGTAACTTACCTATGTTCACTGAGATTCAATTTTCTTATCTATAAAATTGGGACAACATCTTTTCTGGTAGGTTAAGAAATGAATGTGGATGGCTGGCTTAAATTTCATCATGAGTACAGCAGAGATATACTTGTTTTAGAATCAGTTATAAATTAAGCCCTGAATCAGTAAGACAGAGTCTTCTACAGATGCTCCTCTACACTTCTAAAATTAATATCTCTTTATTTCTTCATCCAGAATGAGAATGATAGATGACCACCCACTCATCTAGCCAGATTTTCAGTTATTTGTCAATAAATGGAAAGCTTTAGAACCTTCTACACATTTGTTCCTCAGCTCCTACCATTATGAAAGCCTACTTCATGCTCTGTTACTTCATTTACCTGTGAACTTCACTTTCAGGAACGAAATAAATACAAGTATACACACACACACACACAGTCCTTGGTATATAGCCAAAAGATATACATGCATATGTGTCAAAATTATAGACAAGAGTGTATATAGCAGTACTATTTATAAAAAGTCCAAACTGGAAACAACTCAAATGTCCATATAACCAATATCATGAATAAATACATTGTGGAATATTCAGACAGTAGTATAGTCTACAAAAAGATAATGAACAAAGTATTGCCATACACAATATACAACAACATGGGTGAATCTCATAAAAGAAGACCAAAAATATATATAATGTATAATTCCATGCCTATAATTTGCTAGTAGGGAAAGACAAAAAATGCTACATAAGTGTAAGGCCATGTCTATACTTTGCAGGTATACTTTGCAGGAAAAATTAATCCAAGATGTCAGACAGTAGGATAGTGTTTTTTGGGAGGAAAAAGGGAGAGAAATTGGGACGGGTCACAAGGAGAGCTTCTGGGATGCTAGTAATTTTCTATCCATTGACAAGTTTACATTTTGGAAGATGTGTAGATATTTATAATGTGTGGTTTGTACACTACTCTGTTTGTATGTCATACTTCAATGTAAATGAAAATTTCTCTTTTTCTGTTTTATCATATCAAGGTGAATTCCTGCAAGCTAAAAATGCTAATAAAGTGTATTTAATAAGGGATAGTCTACCTCTTGTGAGAAATACAGCAGTTTCTCAGTAGAACTTAGTTTTCCTTCATTGGTAATATTGCAGCCATTGTACCTGGGGCAGAGATATAGTGTGGACAGATCATCATCCAGTAACTGACAGCATACAATCATACATAAGGGACTTCAGGCTGCTAAAGGGATTTCATGTCATACACCTAGAAGGGTTAATTTCTTCAAAATATATAAATAACATAAAAAAACAGTTTTAGCTACAACTATTTGGTAAATAAAGAAACTGATATTTAACTATCAGTATATTTCCTAAGATTAAAACCAACCTTAGCATTAGATTCAATTTTAGCAGAAATAGGCATCTTTAATTATCATTCTTCCTTCTGGCATTCAGTGATTTATATAAAATTTCTTTCAAAATTCAGAGCTAATTAAGAGTCTTATTCATTTATTTATCCATTTATTCAGCAATTCCTTTCTGAGTCTCTATTATTTGCCACATTCTCTGCTAGGCACAAAATATAGAAACATAGACATAGCCATTGTCTTTAAGGAGCTTTTAGTGTAGAATGTTATGGAGAAGTTAAAAAATTATTATAATACAGTATAATCTGTCTGCTAGGGTAAAGTTATTCCTATTGCAGTATGGAAGTAAGGAAGAGTGACTTCTAACCCAGAAGGAAGGGGCTGGATCAGAACAAGGCAGAGACATTTGCTAAATAGGAGCTGACAAATTATAGTTGCACAGTGAATGAAGAAGGGCATGTTCAAAGGCACTTTCATCATTGAGTTTATTCTATTAATTATTACTTATTTAGTATCCATCCTTCAATAAAAGACTTGAATGGATGGAGTTGGACTAATCCTTAATCACTGAGAGCTGTCATTTTTTGAGAGATAAAATGTGACAGATCCTTAAATAATGGGAAGATCAAGTTTAATGTAGCCCTTAATATGGAGCTCTCCTAACAAACAAGGTCTCCAGGAAGCCAGCAAATCATTACTAAAGTGGCTTCAAGACAATAACACTATCTAGATATGAGACCAGTGTAACTCCAGTAGAAAACGCTTAACCTTGTATTGATCCCATCTGCCTCTAAATCTTTATTATTAACAGAACCCATGTTCTACTTGGTAGTGTCTTTAAATAATTTGCTAAGAGATCAAGGAACTCAGAAGCCATAAAGGAGTGCACCAGGAGAAAGACATTTAAAATATAGAGCACAGAGGCATGGAATGAGAGAGTTATTATTGTTCTAGAGAACGTATTTTTGTTTATGGTTTAGTTAGACCAACGGAAATTTTCATTTCCTGAATATTGTCCTAATTTGCAAAATTAAGATTTTTATCTTTGTGCCTTCACTACCACTAATAGAGAAGCTATGTCTTTCCAGATGCTGTATAGTCACAAAAACTGTTCTACACACATTTGAGTCTTAAGAAATGCCCATAAATTAATTTAAAGACAAAAATAATAAGATGTATTATCTCATTTATGACAAAACCTTTTGGAAGTTCAGTTGAAGGAGAATTTTTAAAAATAATAATGTAATATTCTAAATAAAAGAACCCATGTAAAACTGGCACAAATAAGAAGACTCAGGTATTAGAAAGTGGCTATCAGAAGTGCATGTGGACAGTTAGTAACCAGCAGGCAAACAGAAATTAAGGGGACAAGTACTTCAAGTAAAAGATATGACAGTGCCAGTGATACCATGAATGATATTTCCTTCATATTTGTCATTACAATGTATTGCTTACTATGTATAAGGCAATATTCTAGGTACTTGAAATACATTGATAATAAACCTATAAAGATTCCTGCCCTCATAGAACTTACATTCCGCTGGGAACAGACAATTCCCAACGTACCGAATTTTCAGTCTAAATGTAGTAGCAGTGATAAAGAATGATAAATATAGCAATATTGCTAAGCACTTTGTATTTCCATCTATCATGCATTCAAAAATTGTTAGACACCTATTCTCCAAAGGCTCTCTGTCAAATGCTGAGGGATGAAATGAAACATGGTTTGCACACAAATTGCTAATTATCCTAGAAGCCAGAGATGTTTCAAGGTTTTCAGCGACTGGAACCACTGCTCTCTTGGACACCTGGTTTTGGAAGATATACTTCTCATAGTGAAATAAAGCAAAGGTTGTTTCTCTCCCATAGATTAAAAAACATGGATTTATAATACAGCTCTTCCACATGGTGTTTTCAGTTGGGCAGGCTTACGTACATCATTTCACATACTTGAAAACGTGTGTAGGATAAAATCCAGGAATTTGAGTTGCTGTGTCAAAAGGCACTTTGAGTTTATAAATTCAAGAAATGTATTCAAATTTCCTTTAGGGGGATTTTATAAATTTATATTCCAAATGTCAGTAGTTTTTCCCATGGCCTCAACCACACAATGTTATCAGATATATGCGTTTTGATCATGTGGATTAAAAAAATGATATTCATTAGTCTTTACTTTTATTTCCTTATTAAAAGGAGGTTGAACATGTTATATTTTTAAAGTATTTATATTTCTATTTCTCTGAATTCTCTATTCATATTCATTGTTTATTTTTCTATTGATTCATTAATCCTTTTCTTACTTGTTTCTGGAAATCCTTAATCCTTTGTAATATAAATTGCAAATAAGTTTTTCTCAGTTTGTCATTTGGTTTTCAATTTAGATTGTGGTATTTTGCTATATATATGAAATTATATTTTTATGTTGTCGAATTTTTCCTTTAAAAAATTTTCATAGCTTCTGTATTTTGAATCATAGTTTAAAAGGTCTCAGCACCTAAGAGGTTATGAAATAATTTTTCTATTGTCTTTCCTCCTGTATTTTTATGGATTTATTTTATTTTTCATTTGAATGGTGATGCAATTAGAAAGCATTGTAACATTCAGTATGAAGGACAATAGATCCACCTTCAGATTATTCCAAATGACCCCCAGTGTTCCCAGTACCATTGATTGAGTGATCCACCTAATTATCCAGTGACTTGAGATGACACATACCTATAAAATACAGTTGACTCTTGGACAGTGCAGAGGTTAGAGGGGCTGACCCTCCACATAATTGAAAATATATGTATAACTTACAGTTGGCCCTCCCTATATGTGGTTTGCATCCAGTTCTGCATCCAGAGATTCAACTAACCTCAGATTGTGTAGTACTGTAATATTTACTATTGAAAAAGTCTACTTATAAATGGGTCCACATAGTTCAAACCCATGTTGTGCAAGGGTCAACTGTATACTAAATTCCCATATACATTTGGGTTTACTTTTGAACTTCCTGTTCTACTTATTGATCTGTCTAGCTCAATACAATTTTATTGCATTATATGCCAGTAAAGCACAGTTATATTGGGCTTTAATGTTTAATATCTATGGAAGCTGGTTATTGCTTTTCTTTTTCTGGAATTTATTAGATATTTGTATCTGTTTGTATGTTTTTCCAAGTGAACCAAAACAGCACTTTATCTAGTCCTGTCCTAACATCAAAGAATGCAAGAAAAACTATTGGCATTGTTATTGGGATCATACTAAATTTAAAACAAATTAAAGAGTTGACATCTTTATGTTATTCAGCCTTCCTCTCCAAGAACATTTGTGCAAAGTCTTTGTGTCCTTTAAAATTATTTTAAAGTTTTCTTTATATAGACATTATACATTTCTAGTTAGGTTTATTCCTAGCTATTTTACCTCTATAAAGTAATGTTATTTTTGCTAAGGTCCCTTCAAAGATCTTCTGTGGATATGGTCTTTTTCTGACTATGA
This sequence comes from Hyperoodon ampullatus, assembly GCF_949752795.1. Classification (NCBI taxonomy): domain Eukaryota; kingdom Metazoa; phylum Chordata; class Mammalia; order Artiodactyla; family Ziphiidae; genus Hyperoodon; species Hyperoodon ampullatus. The sequence continues at coordinate 110,040,755 of NC_136921.1, forward strand.
AATAAATTTCAGGCATGTCTCATAACTTCTCTGTCCCTTGCTGTCCCAAGTACTTCTTTATTTCAGATATTAATTGGTCTGCCCATTGTAATAATCAATTCTCTTAGGTTTAATTAATTTTTAACATTTGTTATCACCCCTAGCTTAGACCTGTTCAGTCTTGGAATGCTAAGGTTTGGGATGGGTGTGGTTTGTTTTTACCAGAGAGCACACTGTTATGCGTGGTGACATTATAATGTGACAGTGGTTCCCCTGCACAAGGTGGAAGCACACAATTGCTGCTCTTTCTCTCCTGAGCTTTTATGTTGTTTTCTGTTTTTATTTGTTGGTGTGTTTTCAGAGATCATCCTGATGCTTCATCTTCTCTTCTCTGGCAAGACATTTAAGACCCCCTCCCTCAGTCAGCCTCTAGGTTTCCAGCAATTACCATCCCACACCCACCCCTACTATCCTCTCTCAGTCTCTATTTTTTTACTGACCATTTTTGGCAGAATGTTCTAGAAAGCCCAGGCTGACCCTCTCCCAGTGATAATGCTGACTTTGGGAGTACTCCACTCTTTCCTCACCTCCACCAGAGGGCAATTTACTCTCAGTGCAGCCTTCTTTCTTGGTAGTGTTGTGTAGAGGCAACTCCAGACAGATTTTCATCTGTAAGCCCTTGGTGAGAGTCAAACACTGATCATCAGAACTTTAGTCATGTCTCCAGTTATCTTAAATGGGAGCGAAATATCACACCCCCCCTTCTCCTATGGTGAGTGTAAGTAGTTGGGGAGTTTGGGACATGCATAGACTTCCAATAACACTATCTGAACTGATTTCTCTGTGTGACTCTTGACCCTCAGTGTCTCACAGGTGAACTGAGTGATCCCTAACACATGGCCTCAGCTTCTGCTACCTATGCTGTCTGGCAGCTTGCTTTAGGATGTGGAGGTTTTAAGTACTTAGTCTATTTCTCTTTTTCCTTGGAGTCTCAGCTAAACTGAGAAAGAAGGAGTCCTTTTTTAATATCCAAAAAGACAAAAAAAAAAAAAAAACTTGCACTGCAGAAATTTGAAGATGAAAGCACATTGAGGTCACTATGATGAGTACTTTGGTTTTCCCTTGATTTCTAGAGTACACGGACATTTCTCAGGGGAATAAATTCCCTGGAAATCTTCATTCACTTAGGTTCATTCTAACTTGATCTAAAAAAACCTAAAAATACAGGTGAATCAAATTTAACAGTATAACTTTATATTCTCTTCATTATATTTACATGATAAAGTTCTGCTATCTTTGGCCATATTTTTTTCACATTTTACCTTTTTTTTCCTCTTCCATTTCTAGAGAATATTTCTCTCGTTTGGAAATAGTGTTCCCCAGCCTTTTAAGGATATCTCAGTGTGGACTTTTCTACGTACTTTATTTTGAAAAAAGTAAAAATACCATTGTTCAGAAACAAGAACCTGAAAATACTGTAGTAGGAGTATTTTGTAGTAGCAAAATTGCTAACCATAGAATCACTCCCTACTTCATCATCTGATAAATACAAACTGACTTTTGGTTCCTCTTGCTTTTTCGCGTTCTACTCATGCTTCTACCATGGCATAGACAGCTTCCTTCTTGCCCTCCTTTGACTAACCATCATCTATTCATCCTACAAGATTCAGCTTAGACCTATATTGAAAAATGTGTTTATAAACAGAGTTAAGCTGAGAATGCTATTGTCAAAGGATATAAAAAATAGCAAATTTTAAATTTGATGGTTTTCTCCATCAATTCCATCATAAAATATAGAATATTCTATATGAATGTTATTGTTTCAGATTGAGCATGACATATGCCCTTGTTACATTTTAGACTGAAAATGACAAAGAATACAAATATCCTTTTATTCTTTTTTTATATTTTTTGTCTTAATATGATTATATAAAACAACTAAGGCCCCTATATTGTACATATGTCTCAGAAAATTAGTATCATCAAGTCATAGGATTTGAAGAAATTCTAAAGCTTATCTAGATAAAATTTCTGCTGAATCCAAGAATTCACTCCAGTACATTACTATACAACATTGAAAACTTGTCACCAACTATCGGCTTGAATAGTTCAGGTGAAGAGAGTAGCTTTTCAAAGCAGAGCTCTTTGGTGTAGTTTTGAATTTATAAAATCTTTTGTTATACAGGATCAATGTCTGCTGCCCTGTAATATGCCCACATTTTCTCTGGGAAAGCTAAAGCCTATCTGTTCTTTTAGCACCTAGGAATTAGATGCTTGTTTTGTGACAAGTGTAGGATGAGATAGTCAGGGATAAACAACAAATAAAATAAGATTTGCTTCCTACCCTAGAGAAGGTTACAGTCTTGTGACAACTTCTCCGATGTTTGAGGATAATTATTGACTTAAAGTTAATAATGCTCACATTAAGTAAATTTTTTAAGTATAAAAATCTAAAAGTATATTAGGTAAATAATTGTTACAGATAATCTCCTACTCAGGAAGTTTTGTTGAAACACTATTTTTTAGTGTGTCAATACAACTTGAAAAAAGCGTATCTTTATGTAAATCTGGCAGGGTTTGAAATCTTAAAATAAAATTTCTAAAAGCTGTTGATTGTTGAAGATATAGCATAATAAATATATCATATGTATTTTTAATAATTACATGAAAATTATCTGATAATTTCAGTTTTGCAGAGGTCAAATGTGAGTTTCTCTCTATAAACTGATGCAATAGTCTCAAAACCAAATACACTTTTTATATACTATTAATGGACTTTTAGGGTATGAATCACAGAAAACAAGAGTTCTTCTGGGGCGTCCCTGGTGGTGCAGTGGTTGAGAGTCCACCTGCCGATGCAGGGGACACGGGTTCGTGCCCTGGTCTGGGAAGATCCCACATGCCACGGAGCGGCTGGGCCCGTGAGCCATGGCTGCTGAGCCTGCGCGTCCAGAGCCTGTGCTCCACAACGGGAGAGGCCACAACAGTGAGGGGCCCGTGTACAGAAAAAAACAAAATATGTGCCGGGTGATGAAAATGGATAATGTACAATACTGTGGAATGGAAGAGATCGTGGGACAAGTGAAATGAACCACCACCAACCACACCAGAGGCTGGTCTTCATCCAAAGAAGGTGATGTTGTGTATACAGTGGGATTAGAAGGGAGTCCTCTATTAAGAACTCCTTCCGGAAAACCAAACGATTAATTCCAACAAGTACTGCTCCCAATTAGACCAACTGAAAGTAGCACTCAAAGAAAAGCATCCAGAATGAGTCAACAAAACACATAATCTTCCGTCAGGATAATGCAAGACTCCAAGTTTCTTTGATGACCAGGCAAAAACTGTTACAGCTTGGCTGCACAGTTCTGATTCATCAGCTGTATTCATCAGACATTGCACCTTTGGCTTTCCATTTATTTCAGTCTTTACAAAATTCTCTTAATGGAAAAAATTTCAATTCCCTGGAAGACTGTAAAAGGCACTTGGACAGTTCTTTGCTCAAAAAGGTAAAAAGTTTTGGGAAGATAGGAATTATGAAGTTGCCTGAAAAATGGCAGAAGGTAGTGGAACAAAAGGGCGAATATGTTGTTCAATAAATTCTTGGTGAAAATGAAACATGTGTCTTATTTTTACTTAAAAACCAAAGGCATTTTTAAGCCAACCCAGTAGATTATGCCACAATAACACACAACCCCAAAATTCTCAAGGCTTACCACAACAAAGACATTTCTCACTCATGATAAATGTAAATTGCAGATTAACTATGACTCTGTTCCAGGCTGTAGTAACATTCCTAACTAGACCATAGCTCTTCTTACACAGAAGGTAAAGGGAAGTATGGGCACCACACCTGGCTCTTAAAGCTTCTGTGCAGAAGTAGCATACTTCATATCTACTCACATTTAAGTCTGTGAGCAAGTCGCATGGCCTAGACTGATGGCAATGGGGCAGGAGTGTTTATCCTTTTAAAGGAAAAATGGAAACAATAATAAAAATGTATCACACATTCCTACTCACAGTGACCCAGCTGAGTGTGGTCTAATTACATGTATAAGACTGATAACTTGCCTCCAACTTCTATCTCTGGTGTAACAATGTAATACTTTATCCTGAAAATACTGTGTAAATTTACCTTGCTGTCTTCCTCGTCATCACTAACACTATCAAAGTGCTTTTCTTATACTTCAGACTTTCATGAAAATTCTAAATGAATATGCCAAATATAAGTAAAAGTATAAAAAATTGGTGATATTTTCTCACTTAGAAAATGTTGGGAATATGGCTAATTGAAAATGAAATGGAGATTAACCCAACATCTAGTGCTCTATTTATTTAACATCTAGTATGTGCCAAACTCTGTACCATATACTTTACCTGCATTATAACATTTTTTTTCTTCAAAGTAATCTTGGAAGTCAGATGCTTTTTCCTATTTTACAAGATGATCTATAATTTGGCTCCAGATCTAAGAGTTGTGTAGAAATAGGAAACAAATTAAAATCCAGCTCAGCTCTGAAATAATAGGTGAGGACCCTTATGGTATTCTTTCCCCATCATATACAGAGCAATTGTTTAGAGAAGTCCACATATTAAATGACCTAAATATTATATAAGTGTAGTATTAGTTGAGAAAATTAATTCTGTTTGCTATAAGAGTGAAACCTCGAAGTCTGAGTGACTAAACACAATAAAGGTTTACTTGCCATTATGTAATGTCTAATGCAGGCCACATGACCACTCTTCATCTTTTAATTACTCCATCTGAACATTTGTCGCAGGGTGAGCAGGACAGGGAAAGCAAGGCTAAAGGGCACACTGACTCATAGTCCATGGATCAGTATTGGCCACAGAACCCCAGCTAACTGCATGGAAACGGAGGCAAGACATGGAATATTCATTGGGCAGGACCTGTTTCTACCATATTGTGTAACACAGGTAGAAACACTTAACCACAGAGAAACACATGTGTATATTTATGTAAAATAAGAATCAATAAATATAATTGGTAATTGTTTCATGTTTTTAAATAAATTTCCCAGTTTCCTTCAGAACCCAAGAATTACATTTTTTACAATACATATAAGCTCTGAGCACATATTAGGCATGCACAAATTTTAAACCAAATCTAGGAAAATATATGTTTGTATATTCTGTCATAAACTTAGGTTATGGACCAGGGGATATTAAACAGAATGAAAGAAAATACATTTGCATTTTAATACAGCAAATTGTACAGGAATTTTCCTGACTATTTACCTACAGAAACTCTGAAGTCTTTCACTAAAGCAGATGTGAAATGCTCCCACCCTTGAGAAATAATTAGGCTGTAGCTTCTAAGATTTTTTAAATGTAGAAATTTCCTGAATTTATTTTCATTTATTCTAGAGTTATATAATTTTTGCTTGATTGCTTGAATTTTAGTATTGAATAGTACTTATAATGGTTATTTTTTTGTTCACGTCTAGCACAGAGCCTTAAGGCACAGTATCATCTCCTGGTAAGCAAGACGAAGAAATAAGTGAAAGCATTTTCCTCTTTCCATTACGGTTATTCATTTATTCTCTTCTGATCAGGTGTCCCCAGATATAACAATCTCACTGTAAATAACTTCAGGAATTAAGAGAACAAAATAGATCTGGTTTAAAAGGGCTAATTGTACTCTTTATATTAATCCCAAATTTGAAACTGAGGTCACTGATCCAAAATCCAGGCCAAATGAGAGAATAAATGATATAGCCACCACGGAAAACAGTCTGGAGGCTCCTCAAAAAATTAAAAATAAAGACACCAGGGCTTCCCTGGTGGCGCAGTGGTTGAGAGTCCGCCTGCCATTGCAGGGGACGCGGGTTCGTGCCCCGGTCTGGGGGACGCGGGTTCGTGCCCCGGTCTGGGAGGATCCCACATGCCGCAGAACGGCTGGGCCCGTGAGCCGTGGCCACTGAGCCTGCGCGTCTGGAGCCTGTGCTCCGTGACGGGAGAGGCCACAGTGGTGAGAAGCCCGCGTACCACAAAAATAAAATAAAATAAAATAAAGACACCATATGATCCACCAATTCCACTTCTGGGAATATATCCCAAGGAGAAAAAACACTGCATGGAAGAGATATCTGCACCCTTATGTTTATTGCAGCATTTGTTTTTATATTAGCCAAGACATGGAAACAACCTAACTGTTCATCAACAAATCAAAAAATACATGGATAAAGAATATATATATATGTAATATAAATATAATATATATATAATATAATTTGTAATGGAATAGCATTCAACCATAAAAAATAAGGGAATCCTGTCATTTGCAACAATATGGATGGACCTTGAGGGTATTATGTTAAGTGAAATAAATCAGTCAGAGAAAGACAAATACTCTATGATCTCATTTATATGTGAAATCTAAAAAGAACAAAAACATAAAACCAAACTCATAGAAAAAATGATCAGTTCTGTGGTTACCAGAGGTGGGAGGTAGGTGGAGGGGGAATTGGATTAAGGTGGTCAAAGTATACAAACTTTTTTATAAGATAAGTAAGTACTAAATGTAATGTACAACATGCTGACTATAGTTACCAGTGCTGTATGATATATATGAAAGTTGTTAAGAGTAAATTCTGAGACTTCTCATTGCAAAGGTAAAAAAAAAACTGTTTATTTTATTTTTTTTTTGTATCACATGAGGTGATGGATGTTAGGGGAATAAATTCGGTTCATTAAATTTTTAAAAAATGAAAGAGAAAGAGTCTGGAATCTGAATAAGTTGCTTAGAATTAATGCTCAGACAACAAAACTAGATTAGGAGAACATACAAATATAAACAAATACGTTAAATATAAACAAATATGTTAAATATATCCTGTGTTAAAAAGATCTAATTAACACCCAGAAATTAGAGAGATCCAGGAGATAACAGAGAGACATGTGATCATATCCATACCTCCAAACCAGAAGCAAGCTACAAGAAAGGGTGAAGTTGAAATGTTCATATTCAAATGGGGTTTTGGGAAAAACACATGTGATCAGAATAAAATTGGGCCTGGGATAGCATCTCGGAATCCTGCAAATGAATATAATTTTACCATTTGTGACATCCAGGATTGTATTGCTCCCTAGAAACAGCCTTTATTATAAGAAGGGTTTTTTTTTTTTTTTGGTTTTTGCTTTTTTGTATATTTTTTTAAGAGCTAGAAAGTGAAGGAGAGCTGCTCCCAGAAATAAGATCTAGTTCTGTGGGTTCAGGAGATTACCTTATCATACTAAAATCAAAAATATAAAGTGTTCAGTTATATCTCTTGCCAACACAACAGGGCTTTGCTTCAAATGAAAGAAGATATAGTATCAAAAAAGATAACAAAGACAGATCTATAGGACTCTAAATTATATACATAGACAACTTAAAAACTCATCAACCATTCTGGACATTGGATTAAAATATACCTATCAATGTCAGCATGTTAGCAAAAAGCAATTAATATGCCATTGCCTTGAATCTTTGCCCAAATTAAATTTTGATGTGCTTAGAATTTTATCATCATGTTGACAGTTTAATAGTACAAACATGGTCAGTAAAATTTGAATTGTGTCCATGTACAATGGTATCCATTTTGTTTAAATTAAAATCTATGGTTTTGTTTCAGTTTAGTGACAAAATTAGTGGAGAATATCTTGCTCATTTCTTGAATTTGTCAATTTGTGAACTACTTACTTCGTGATATAATTTTTATTTATCACCTTTTTATTGTCTCTGACTCAAAATAGATTGGGTCCCAATGTAATACGCTTTATACTAAGGAAAATTCAACACACAGAGAGTCAGGCTTTAGCCCTACCTAATAGGTTTGATTACTAATGGATCTAATAATTTCACTGTGAAGCAATGTTTCACTTAGTTATGAACCCAAAAACTGCCCACAAGTTAACTATTTCTCCTGTCTTTTTGCTACTACTTTTCCTTGATCTGTTTCTCTAACAAAGCACCTATCATAATAAAGATAGTATTTTACAATCTCATTTTTCTTATTAAACTGAGATATTCTTAAGAACATTGCTGGCATATAGCTGGTTTTTGTATCCCTTGTACATTGCACGTTGCTGGGCACCTAGTAATTACTCATTTTCTTGAATTGAATTGATGGAATGATAGTGATATACCAGAGCAAACGATCTGAATGGCCTCTCTCCAGGTAGAAATAAGTGCTCATTGACCCTTTGACCTTCAGGCCTTTTGCATCCATTTCACATTCGGAAGGGTAATGGAAAATCTATATCTACTCTGATCGATATCACACTGTTCCTGAAACACTGCAGAAGTAGGGAGAGATACCCTTAAGGAAAAATTATTTCTGTGAGCAATTTTGCATCCTTTTCAGTTTCCAGTGGCTGCATGAGATCACAATAAATAGAAGGCAGATGCTGTTAGAGAGCGTGAACATTTGATTGTCTTGTTAATAAACAGACCAGCTCCTGTAGAATTGTAACATTTTGTTAATACAAGGGCTGCAGCCCCACCATACTGAAACAGCATACTGAAATGGGGAAATGTTAGCCCACTTTGTGAATGAAACACCTTCAAGTTTAGTAGTAGAAAATATCTCACATTATTAATTGAATTTTGGAAATCATTTAGTGATTTATTAGCAAATTCTTCCCTTCTTTAGTTGAAAATAATAGCATATATAGCCGATCTCTCCACTTATTTTGATAAATTTCCCATTTTATTCATCTACAAGGCAGACGGTCCCCATTTTAAAAAATGTCTTAGGTAGATTATTGTCTAAATTACATAGATATTTCATGAACTTTCATACACTATCTGTAATATCAATAATATAATAAAATTGAAAATTAATATCATTGTCTCACTTACACATAGAGAACTGAGGTGCAAAGCTTTTAAGTAACTAACTCATGACCACATAGTTAATAATTTGTCTGGGATACGAAGAGCAGTGAGCTGAATTCCCTTTCTTTTTCCTCTACACTGTGATATCTCTTCTGGGATCAAGTATTTATATTATGGAGTTATAAAAGCAATTATAAAATTGACAAAGCAAATTACCTCCCAGGTTGGAACATGTCCTTCTTCTTTCTTAGCATTCACAAAAAGAGAGTTCTAATTATGCTTGTCAGTATTTACTAAACACAAGACCATAATAAAACCATTAACTTTACCTAAAAAAATACATTGCAGGCCTTTGTAGACTTTACAAGGTAGATTTATATATGTGCTTTATCTTGTTTCCAAAAATGGAAACAAAGAATAGGCCAAATACACACAGCTGTGTTTCTATCAGAATAAAGGACTGTAGAATTGGGAAAGGAGAGAGTACCAGGCATTCATTTAACTAATTACAAATCATTCGATTGTCAAAAGTCTCCACTTTTGAAATGTCACTGTGAAAAATGATTGTTCCATTTTCCTTCAATGCAAAATTTGGACTTTGTCTTTAGAGTGGCATGCCAAAACAGAAAGAGTCTTTATAGGATAATTTTGTAAATTTTCTATTTATTATTGAGGATTCTGATTTCCAGTTGCATTGAAAAGTGTTGGGAGAGGAGGACCTTCAAGATGGCAGGGGAGTAAGACACAGAGATCATCTTCCTCCCCACAAATACATCCAAAATACAACTACATGTGGAACAACTCCTACAGAACACCTACTGAACACTGGCAGAAGACCTCAGACGTCCCAAAAGGCAAGAAACTCCCCACGTACCTGGGTAGGGCAAAAGAAAAAAGAAAACACAGAGACAAAAGAATAGGGACGGGACCTGAACCTCTGGGAGGGAGCCATGAAGGAGGAAAGGTTTCCACACACTAGGAAGGCCCTTCACTGACAGAGACGGGGGTGACGGTGGGGAAGCTTCAGAGCCACGGAGGAGAGCGCAGCCACAGGGGTGCGGAGGGCAAAGCGGAGAGATTCCCGCACAGAGGATCGGGCCGACCGGCACTCACCAGACTGAGAGGCTTATCTGCTCACCTGCTGGGTCGAGCAGAGGCTGGGAGCCGAGGCTCGGGCTTCAGAGGTCGGATCCCAGGGAGAGGACTGGGGTTAGCTGTGTGAACACAGCCTGTAGGGGGCTAGTGTGCCACAGCTAGCCAGGAGGGAGTCCAGGAAAAAGTCTGGACCTGCCTAAGAGGCAAGAGACAATTGTTTCAGGGTGCGTGAGGAGAGGGGATTCAGAGAACCTCCTAAATGAGCTCTAGAGACAGACACGAGCTGCAGCTATCAGCACAGATACCAGAGACGGGCATGAAACACTAATGCTGCTGCTGCAGCCTCCAAGAATCCTGTGTGCAAGCACAGGTCACTATCCACATGCCCCAGGAGCCTATGCAACACATCACTTCCAGGGTCCCGTGATCCAGGGACAAGTTCCCTGGGAGAACACACAGTGAACCTCAGGCTGTTGCAACGTCACGATGGCCTCTGCTGCCACAAGCTCGCTCTGCATTCCAATTACAACTATGGTACCTCTCCCTCCCCGCAGCATGAGTGATCAGCCGCTGCTTTAACCCAGTCCTGTATTGGCAGGGGCAACCTACATGCAGAGGTGGGGCCAAAACAAAAGCTGAACCCCAGGAGCTGTGTGAATAAAGAAGAGAAGGGGAAATTTCTCTGTGCAGCCTCAGGAGAGGTGGATTAAATCCCTGCAATCAACTTGATGTACCTGCATCTGTGGAATACCTGAATACACAATGAATCCTCCCAAATTGAAGCAGTAGACTTTGTGAGAAACTGTAAATTTGGGGTTTGCTGTCAGTGACTGATTTGTTTCTGATTTTTATGCTTATCTTAATAAAGGTTTTAGCGCTTGTTATCATTGGTGGATTTGATTATTGCTTTGGTTGCTCTCTATTTTTATTATTTTTTTAAAAAATATTTTATTTTAATAATTTTTTTCTTATTTATTAGTATTTTTTTCATTTCTTTTTGTCTCCCTTTTCTTCTGAGCCACGGGGCTGACAGGGTCTTGGTGCTCTGGCCGGGTGTCAGGCCTGAGCCTCTGAGGTGGGAGAGCCAAGTTCAGGATGTTGGACCACCAGAGAACTCCTGGCCCCACGTAATATCAACTGGCGAGAGCTCTCCCAGAGGTCTCTTTCTCAACGATAAGACCCAACTCCAGCCAACAGCCAGCAAGTTCCAGTGCTGGACACTCAATGCCAATCAACTAGCTAGAAAGGAACACAACCTTACCCATTAACAGAGAGGCTGCCTAAAATCATACTAAGTTCACAGACACCCAGAGACACACCACTGAACGTGGCCCTGTCCACCAGAAAGATAACATCCAGCTCCACCTACCAGAACACAGCCACCAGTCCCCTCCACCAGGAAGCTTGCACAAGCTGCTGAACCAACATCACCCACTGGGGACAGACACCAGAAACAATGGGAACTATGAACCTGCAGCCTGCAAAAAGGAGACTCCAAACACAGTAAGTTAAACAAAATGAGAAGACAGAGAAATATGCAGCAGATGAAGGAGCAAGGTAAAAACCCACCAGACCAAACAAATGAAGAGGAAATAGGCAGTCTACCTGAAAAAGAATTCAGCGTCATGATAGTAAAGATGATCCAAAATCTTGGAAACAGAATGGAGAAAATACAAGAAATGGTTAACAAGGACCTAGAAGAACTAAAGAGCAAACAAACAATGATGAAGAAAACAATAAATGAAATTAAAAATTCTCTAGAAGGGATCAATAGCAGAATAACTGAGGAAGAAGAACAGATAAGTGACCTGTAAGATAAAATAGTGGAAATAACTACTGCAGAGCAGAATAAAGAAAAAAGAATGAAAAGAATTGAGGACAGTCTCAGAGACCTCTGGGGCAATATTAAATGCACCAACATTTGAACTATAAGGGGTCCCAGAAGAAGAAGAGAAAAAGAAAGGGTCTGAGAAAATATTTGAAGAGATTATACTGGAAAACTTCCCTAACACAGAAAGGAAATAGTCAGTCAAGTCCAGGAAGCGCAGAGAGTCCCATACAGGATGAATCCAAGGAGAAACATGCCAAGACACAAATTAATCAAACTATCAAAAATTAAATACAAAAATAATATTAAAAGCAGCAAGGGAAAAGCAACAAATAGCATACAAGGGAAACCCCATAAGGTTAACAGCTGATCTTTCAGCAGAAACTCTGCAAGACAGAAGGGACTGGCAGGCAATATTTAAAGTGATGAAAGGGAAAAATCTACAGCTAAGATTATTCTACCCAGCAAGGATCTCATTCAGATGCGATGGAGAAATTAAAACCTTTACAGAGAAGCAAAGGTTAAGGGAAATCAGCACCACCAAACCAGCTTTACAACAAAGGTTAAAGAAACTTCTCTAGGCAGCAAACACAAGAGAAGGAAAAGACCTACAAAACAAAACCCAAACAATTAAGAAAATGGTAATAGGAACATATATAATGATAATTACCTTAAATGTAAATGGATTAAATGCTCCAACCAAAAGACATAGACTGGCTGAATGGATACAAAAACAAGACCTGTATATATGCTGTCTACAAGAGACCCACTTCAGACCTAGGGACACATACAGACTGAAAGTAAGGGGATGGAAAAAGATATTCCATGCAAATGGAAATCAAAAGAAAGCTGGAGTAGCAATTCTTATATCAGACAAAATAGACATTAAAAAAAGACTATTACAAGAGACAAAGAAGGACACTACATAATGATCAAGAGATCGATCCAAGAAGAAAATATGACAACTGTAAATATTTATGCACCCAACATAGGAGCACCTCAAAACATAAGGCAAATGCTAACAGCCATAAAATGGGAAATTGACAGTAACACGGTAATAGTAGGGGACTTTAACACCTCACTTTCACCAATGGACAGATCATCCAAAATGAAAATAAATAAGGAAACACAAGCTTTAAATGACACATTAAGCAAGATGGATGTAATTGATATTTATGACATTCCATCCAAAAACAACAGAATACACTTTCTTCTCGAGTGGTCATGGAACATTCTCCAGGATAGATCATATATCAGGTCACAAATCAAGCCTTGGTAAATTTAAGAAAATTGAAATCCTATCAAGTATCTTTTCTGACAACAACGTTATGAGGCTACATATCAATTAAGGGGAAAAAACCTGTAAAAATACAAACACATGGAGGCTAAACAACACACTACTAAATAACCAAGAGATCCCTAAGGAAATCAAAGAGGAAATAAAAAAATACCTAGAAACAAATGACAATGCAAACATGACAACCCAAAACCTATGGGATGCAGCAAAAGCCATTCTAAGATGGAAGTTTATAGCAATACCATCCTACCTCAAGAAAAAAGAAAAATCTCAAATAAACAATCTGACCTTACACCTAAAGTAATTAGAGAAAGAAGAACAAAAAGAACCCAAAGTTAGCAGAAGGAAAGAAATCATAAAGATCAGAGCAGAAATAAATGAAAATAAATGAAGGAAAGAATAGCAAAGATCAATAAAACTAAAAGCTGTTTCTTTGAGAACATAAAGAAAATTGATAAACCACCAGCAAGACTCCTCAAGAATAAAAGGGAGAAGACTCAAATCAACAGAATTAGAAATGAAAAAGGTGAAGTAACAACTGACACTGCAGAAATACAGAGATCATGAGAGATTGCTACAAACAACATATATGCCAATAAAATAGACAACCTGGAAGAAATGGACACATTCTTAGAAAAGCACTACCTTCTGAGATTGAACCAGGAAGAAATAGAAAATATAAACAGACCAATCACAAGCACTGAAATTGAAACTGTGATTAAAAATCTTACAACAAACAAAAGCCCAGGACCAGATGACTTCACAGGTGAATTCTATCAATCATTTAGAGAAACACTAACACCTATCCTTCTCAAACTCTTCCAAAATATAGCAGCGGGAGGAACACTCCTAAACTCATTCTACGAGGCCACCATCACCCTGATACCAAAAGCAGACAAAGATGTCACAAAAGAAGAAAAATACAGGCCATTATCTCTGATGAACATAGATGCAAAATTCCTCAACTAAATACTAGCAAACAGAATCCAACAGCACATTAAAAGGATCATACACCATTATCAAGTGGGGTTTATCGCAGAAATGCAAGGATTCTTCAAAATATGCAAATCAATCAATGTGATAAACCTTATTAAAAATTGAAACATAAACACCATATGATAATCTCAGTAGATGCAGAAAAGCTTTTGACAAAATTCAACACTCATTTATGATAATAATCCACCAGAAAGGCATAGAGGGAACTTACCTTAACACAATAAAGGCCATATATGACAAACCCACAGCCAACATCATTCTCAATGGTGAAAAACTGAAAGCATTTCCACTAAGATCAAGAACAAGACAAGGTTGTTGCTCTCACCACTAATATTCAACATAGTTTTGTAAGTTTAACCACAGCAATCAGAGAAGAAAAAGAAATAAAAGGAATCCAAATTGGAAAAAGAAGTAAAGCTGTCACTGTTTGCAGATGACATGATACTATATAGAGAATCCTAAAGATGCTACCAGGAAACTACTAGAGCTAATCAATGAATTTGGTAAGGTAGCAGGATACAATATTAATGCACAGAAATCCCTTGCATTCTTATACACTAATGGTGAAAAATCTGAAAGAGAAATTAAGGAAACACTCCCATTTACCATTGCAACAAAAAGAATAAAATACCTAGGAATAAACCTACATAAGGAGACAAAAGACCTCTATGCAGAAAACTGTAAGACACTGATGAAAGAAATTAAAAACAACACAAACAGATGGAGAGATATACCATGTTCTTGGACTGGAAGAAACAACATTGTGAAACTGATTATACTGTCCAAAGCAATCTACAGATTCAATGCAATCCCTATCAAACTATCAATGGCATTTTTCACAGAACTAGAACAAAAAATTTCACAATTTGTATGGAAACACAAACAACCCCAAATAGCCAAAGCAATCTTGAGAAAGAAAAATGGGGCTGGAGGCATCAGACTCCCTGATTTCAGGCTACTACAAAGCTACAGTAATCAAGACAGTACGGTACTGGTACAAAAACAGAAATATAGATCAATGGAACAGGATAGAAAGCCCAGAGATAAACCCACACACATATGGTCACCTTATTTTTGCTAAAGGAGGCAAGTATATACAATGGAGAAACGACAGCCTCTTCAATAAGTGGTGCTGGGAAAATGGGACAGGTATTATATTTCTACCCAGGTAGGGTGTCTTTTCTTTTCAATTTCCCTGAAGTCTATATATTTATTCAAAAGTCAGGAGACTTTGAACCCACTATGAATTATGTACGGGGATAAGATAAAAGAATTATTCTGAAGGGCACAAATCTAGCTTCTTTATATTATATAGAAATATTTTGCAACCAAATTTCACTGGAGGTTTTTTTGCCAGTATTTTAATTTGTATTTATAAGAGTTTTGTTTTTGATAAAATTTATAGTGAGGTAAAATGTTAAAAAGAAAATTATTGATTATGTAATTCCCCGCTAACATCAATATGATCAAATATAAGTTGTTTGGGTGCTCAATATTTTCTTATATGAAAATGTTAACTTCAGTCAGAGAATCCTTTGTTATCCGTGAAATTACAGTCACTTCAGGAGTCATACTTGTTATTGCAGGCTGTAAGGAAAAATACATAACTAAAAAAATGAAAAAAGAAAGAAAAAAGAAAAGGAAAAGAGAGCGAGAACTCACTACCACTCTATATTAAAGACTTTTGTTATCATAGGAAAAAGATTTAACTTGTCTGGTAATTAAATTGTGAGGAAAGACATTTTATTTTTCCTTTTTTGATTCTAAACTGATATTCTTTTTTTTTTTTTGCTCTAAATAATTATCCATTGTAGTAGATATATACTAAAACCTGAGATATATGAAAAGATATCCCGTGTTTTAAAATTATTTTGAAGTCAAGCTTCAAAATTATTTTGAAGTCAAGCTTCAAGCTTGTTATAATCAGAAAACATATTTAAATTTCATTTCTCTTGATAAAATCCATATAAAAACTGTTTTCTGAACCACTTTCAGGAGACACATGCAAAAAAAATCTTCTCTTTTTGTTTATATGATGAAGCTTTTTTTGTTGATATTCATAATGTGATTTAGTTTATTGTATTAGTATTAATAGTTTTCTAAGCATAAATAATATAAGGATAGAAACTAGTTAGATAAATATAAAGTATATAATACATAATAACAGTAAAAAATTTAATTGTTATACTATTAATTACTAATAAAATCAGCATCCTAAATAGCATTCTTACAAAACTAACAATGAATGATAGAAAGCAGAGATAATTCAGATTCACACAAATGGCGTAAAATACTTTTGAATCAATAGGAAAGTGTTTGCTTTATGTATTTTATTCTGAGGTGTATCATAAAATAATGCAGGAATGCATCATTTTACTGGAATTTTGAGAGGATACTCGGTCACTTGAATAACGTATTCCTTTTATCTTTGCCTTCACCATTTGTTGTTTTTAGTTATAAACTTTAAGGTGAGCATATTTCACACTAATAAGAGAGACCGGAAAGATGCAAATTTTTATTATGCGAAAAATATTCTTACACACCTGCATTCGTGGTGTTTCATCCATAAATATCTTTTTCACTCTCAACATTGTTTGTATTCACCACACTTTCTGACTAGATTTGCTGCATTCCTACACTTATGAGTGTCCACAATAAAATATGGTCCCATAGTTCATACCAATAAAAATAGATTATTTAAAATATCTTAGAGGGCTTCCCTGATGGCGCAGTGGTTGGGCATCTGCCTGCCGATGCAGGGGACACGGGTTCGTGCCCTGGTCCGGGAGGATCCCACATGCTGCGGAGCGGCTTGGCCCGTGGGTCATGGCCGATGGGCCTGCACGTCTGGAGCCTGTGTTCCGCAACGGGGGAGGCCCCAACAGTGAGAGGCCGGCATACCGCAAAAAAAAAAAAAAAAAAAATATCTTAGGGCTTCCCTGGTGGCGCAGTGGTTGAGAGTCTGCCTGCCGATGCAGGGGACACGGGTTCGTGCCCCGGTCTGGGAGGATCCCATATGCCGTGGAGCAGCTGGGCCCGTGAGCCATGGCCACTGAGCCTGCGTGTCCAGAGCCTGTGCTCCACAACGGGAGAGGCCACAACAGTGAGAGGCCCCTGTACTGCAAAAAAAAAAAAAATCTTAGTCATGTTCTTTGAAAGAAATCTAGAAGAACAAAAAATCTTTCATTTCAAATCTCAAAGGTAAATGTTATTATATTTCTAAGTGTATGTGTGTGTGTGTGAAAAGAAAATGAATTCTCCCTGAGAACAGTTCCTGCTTGTACTCACCTCTGATTTGTATTGGTGGACATGGATTCACAGATCTTCAGACACTTATTGAAGAATATAAAGTTAGGCCTTTTTAAAAATGTATTTTATTGAGGTATAGTAAATTTACAATGTATTAATTTCTGCTGTACAGCAATGTGATTCACTTATACATATATTTATGTTCATTTTCATATTCTTTTCCTTTATGGTTTATCACAGGATATTGAATATGGTTCTCTGTGCTATACCGTAGGACCTTGTTGTTTATCCATTCAATATATAATAAAGGTAGATTTCTGTAGTGAGGTTGATTCACTTGTGCAGGGCAAAAGTCAGTCATCCAATGGATGAAGGAAAATAATGTTAACTATAGTAAAGAATTCAGATAAAAATAGATGACAGTAAGAATCTGAATGAATAGGAGGAAGGAAGGTGAAAGAATGAAAAGAAATAAACAATTGGAAAAGGCATAAATTTTCTAAACTAAAAAATAGAAACACAAACATTTTGTATTTCATCTATACTTTCCTGTCAGACCATCAAGATTTAGTTCCCTACACCATTTCACTATTTTTGTGTGATACATGCTTTCCAGGTACTATTGTCCATCTGATAAAACACCTCTGATATTAATGCCTAAATGCCTCTTGACACAATAGTTCTTCAAGGTAAATCTGTCATTTCATGGTGCCATTACTAAGGCAGTCTAGCACTGATCTTATATGTGTGTGTGTGTGTGTGTGTGTGTGTGTGTATGCACAAATTAACTATATAAATATATAAAATGTTATCAACTATACTTCAATTAAAAGTTATATATATATATATATATATATATATACATACATACATAAAGTTTTGGTAAACTTGTGTCTTATCCTTTGATTTACAGCCCATCTCCTGAGACACAGTCCTCCCAAGCCTCTTTATGCCAAGAATTTTCTCTTCTATGTCTTATCTTCTCCCAACCACGGTCCTGTCAGGTACATGTTATTATTCTCACTTTACAGATCAGAGAGGTTGCCTAATTGTCTGAAAGCACACAGTGAATAAGAAGCAGAAACAGCATGCAAAACTGTGTCTGTCTGCTCTTAAATTGTTGAGCTTAACACACAGAAATGTATCTAATGAGGATTTCAGACTCCATAGCATTCATTAGTGTTTATAGTTTGAAGCCCACAAGGTCGTAAACTTGTCTGTGTCATCTCATTGGGCACAGTCAAGTGATCTCCCTCTGCACTGGGTTGGAGACAAATGAAACTCACTGCCAAAATGTGCTTGAGACAAGGATAAAGAAATATATTTATTCTTTTATATTTATAGATATATTTTATATCTCACAAAAGCACTCCCTGTTCTCTTGAATCACTCTCTTTTCTTTGTTTCCATACCAAAATAGAACACTATAATATATTGCTACACCAATGGAATGTAAGATAGAGATTGCAGAGATCTTTATAGTTTCTGTTCCCTTCTAGTTATTTCATCAAGAATCAGAGAAGGCTAAGCTGTATTTCAAACTCGCTAGATCCAAGGTAAAAACTGTATGTTTTTCCAAAAATTGTATTTCTGAAAAATAAATTGAATGTAAATACAAATCTATAAACCTCATATGACATGCATGACACAAAATTTCCATATAAAGAAAGTCTATGGTAAGTTCTTCCATAAACAGATTTACCAATTATTTTTATGATTGGATTTATGTTTGAAGAGACTTGTAAAAATAGCACATGCTTATGTTTGGGTGGCTGTAAATTAAACATTCTTTAGAAGGAGTGATAATTATTTGGGGGGCCTCACAACTAAATGAGAACAGGAGCCTTTCCCCCACTCCCCAATATTATACTTTTGGCCTCTGAGGCATGTCTTTTTTTGCCCCTATTCATAAAACTGAAGTGTAAGTTGCTTTGCCAACAAGGTTTTGTGGCTAATTTTTTAACAAAAACCAAACATCATAGACCATACCTGATGAATTCCTCTATGTGAAAACCCTTCCAATGGTTTCCCATTTCCATTGTGATAAACTCGTTTTTTATTGAAGGATCTTATTTATCCAAGGAAAGTGATATGATCAAATATTTATTTTACTTGACATTGCATTTTCAGCATTTCTACATATTATTAAAATCATCAAATTTCAACACTCAAATCTCAAGTTGTGTGTTGTTGCCTCACTAAAAATATTCCTTAACCCCATTCTGGGTCATGAAGCCATGGGATGTGCTGTCATGATGCTATATATTTTTCTTTTATAACACACTATGTTGTTTTTAATTATACATTTTAAAAATTATTTGATTGATATCTTAACTTATTTTTTTTTATTTTTATTTTTTATTAGTTTCTGCTTTATAACAAAGTGAATCAGTCATACATACACATCTGTTCCCACATCCCTTCCCTATTGCGCCTCCCTCCCTCCAACCCTCCCTATCCCACCCCTCCAGGCGGTCACAAAGCACCGAGCTGATCTCCCTGTGCTCTGCGGCTGCTTCCCACTATCTATCTACCTTACATTTGGTAGTGTATATATGTCCATGCCTCTCTTTCGCTTTGTCACAGCTTACCCTTCACCCTCCCCATATCCTCAAGTCCGTTCTCAAGTAGGTCTGTGTCTTTATTCCTGTTTTACCCCTAGGTTCTTCATGACATTTTTTTTTTTAATTCCATATATATGTGTTAGCATACGGTATTTGTCTTTCTCTTTCTGACTTACTTCACTCTGTATGACAGACTCTAGGTCTATCCACCTCATTACAAATAGCTCAGTTTCGTTCCTTTTTATGGCTGAGTAATATTCCATTGTATATATGTGCCACATCTTCTTTATCCATTCATCCGATGATGGACACTTAGGTTGTTTCCAGCTCCGGGCTATTGTGAATAGAGCTGCAATGAACATTTTGGTACATGTCTCTTTTTGAATTATGGTTTTCTCAGGGTATATGCCTAGTAGTGGGATTGCTGGGTCATATGGTAGTTCTATTTGTAGTTTTTTAAGGAACCTCCATACTGTTCTCCATAGTGGCTGTACCAATTCACATTCCCACCAGCAGTGCAAGAGTGTTCCCTTTTCTCCACACCCTCTCCAGCATTTATTGTTTCTAGATTTCTTGATGATGGCCATTCTGACTGGTGTGAGATGATATCTCATTGTAGTTTTGATTTGCATTTCTCTAATGATTAATGATGTTGAGCATTCTTTCATGTGTTTGTTGGCAGTCTGTATATCTTCTTTGGAGAAATGCCTATTTAAGTCTTCTGCCTATTTTTGGATTGGGTTGTTTGTTTTTTTGCTATTGAGCTGCATGAGCTGTTTATAAATTTTGGAGATTAATCCTTTGTCAGTTGCTTCATTTGCAAATATTTTCTCCCATTCTGAGGGTTGTCTTTTGGTCTTGTTTATGGTTTCCTTTGCTGTGCAAAAGCTTTGAAGTTTCATTAGGTCCCATTTGTTTATCTTTGTTTTTAGTTCCATTTCTCTAGGAGGTGGGTCCAAAAGGATCTTGCTGTGATTTATGTCATAGAGTGTTCTGCCTATGTTTTCCTCTAAGAGTTTGATAGTTTCTGGCCTTACATTTAGGTCTTTAATCCATTTTGAGCTTATTTTTGTGTGTGGTGTTAGGGAATGATCTAATCTCATACTTTTACATGTCCCTGTCCAGTTTTCCCAGCACCACTTATTGAAGAGGCTGTCCTTTCTCCACTGTACATTCCTGCCTCCTTTATCAAAGATAAGTTGGCCATATGTGCGTGGGTTTATCTCTGGGCTCTCTATCCTGATCCACTGATCTATCTTTCTGTTTTTATGCCAGTACCACACTGTCTTAATTACTGTAGCTTTCTAGTATAGTCTGAAGTCAGGGAGCCTGATTCCTCCAGCTCCGTTTTTCGTTCTCAAGATTGCTTTGGCTATTCGGGGTCTTTTGTTTTTCCAAACAAATTTTGAAATTTTTTGTTCTAGTTCTGTGAAAAATGTCAGTGGTAGTTTGATAGGGATTGCATTGAATCTGTAGATTGCTTTGGGTAGTACAGTCATTTTCACAATATTGATTCTTCCAATCCAGGAGCAAGGTATGTCTCTCCATCTATTTGTATCCTCTTTAATTTCTTTCATCAGTGTCTTATAATTTTCTGCATACAGGTCTTTTGTCTCCTTAGGTAGGTTTATTCCTAGATATTTTATTCTTTTTGTTGCAATGGTAAATGGGAGTGTTTTCTTGATTTCATTTTCAGATATTTCATCATTAGTGTACAGGAATGCCAGAGATTTCTTTGCATTAATTTTGTATCCTGCTACTTTACCAAATTCATTGATTAGCTCTAGTAGTTTTTCGGTAGCATCTTTGGGATTCTCTATGTATAGTATCATGTCATCTGCAAACAGTGACAGCTTTACTTCTTCTTTTCCAATTTGGATTCCTTTTATTTCCTTTTCTTCTCTGATTGCTGTGGCTAAAACTTCCAAAACTAGGTTGAATAAGAGTGGTGAGAGTGGGCAGCCTTGTCTTGTTCCTGATCTTAGTGGAAATGGTTTCAGTTTTTCACCATTGAGGACAATGTTGGCTGTGGGTTTGTCATATATGGCCTTTATTATGTTGAGGAAAGTTCCCTCTATGCCTACTTTCTGCAGGGGTTTTATCATAAATGGGTGTTGAATTTTGTCGAAAGATTTCTCTGCATCTATTGAGATGATCATATGGTTTTTCTCCTTCAACTTGTTAATATGGTGTATCACATTGATTGATTTGCGTATATTGAAGAATCCTTGCATTCCTGGAATAAACCCCACTTGATCATGGTGTATGATCCTTTTAATGTGCTGTTGGATTCTGTTTGCTAGTATTTTGTTGAGGATTTTTGCATCTATGTTCATCAGTGATATTGGCCTGTAGTTTTCTTTCTTTGTGACATCCTTGCCTGGTTTTGGGATCAAGGTGATGGTGGCCTCGTAGAATGAGTTTGGGAGTGTTCCTTCCTCTGATATTGTTTGGAAGAGTTTCAGAAGGATGGGTGTTAGCTCTTCTCTAAATGTTTGATAGAATTCGCCTGTGAAGCCATCTGGTCCTGGGCTTTTGTTTGATGGAAGATTTTTAATCACAGTTTCAATTTCAGTGCTTGTGATTGGTCTATTCATATTTTCTATTTCTTCCTGAGTCAGTCTTGGCAGGTTGTGCATTTCTAAGAATTTGTCCATTTCTTCCAGGTTGTCCATTTTATTGGCATAGAGTTGCTTGTAGTAATCTCTCATGATCTTTTGTATTTCTGCAGTGTCAGTTGTTACTTCTCCTTTTTCATTTCTAATTCTATTGATTTGAGTCTTCTCCCTTCTTTTCTTGATGAGTCTGGCTAATGGTTTGTCAGTTTTGTTTATCTTCTCAAAGAACCAGCTTTTAGTTTGGTTGATCTTTGCTATTGTTTCCTTCATTTCTTTTTCATTTATTTCTGATCTGATCTTTATGATTTCTTTCCTTCTGCTAACTTTGGGGGTTTTTTGTTCTTCTTTCTCTAACTGCTTTAGGTGCAGGGTCAGGTTGCTTACTCGAAATGTTTCCTGTTTCTTAAGGTGGGATTGTATTGCTATAAACTTCCCCCTTAGAACTGCTTTTGCTGCATCCCATAGGTTTTGGGTCGTCGTGTCCCCATTGTCATTTGTTTCTAGGTATTTTTTAATTTCCTCTTTGATTTCTTCAGTGATCACTTCGTTATTGAGTAGTGTATTGTTTAGCCTCCATGTGTTTGTATTTTTTACAGATCTTTTCCTGTAATTGATGTCTAGTCTCATAGCATTGTGGTCGGAAAAGATACTTGATACAATTTCAATTTTGTTGAATTTACCAAGGCTTGATTTGTGACCCAAGATATGATCTATCCTGGAGAATGTTCCATGAGCACTTGAGAAAAATGTGTATTCTGTTGTTTTTGGATGGAATGTCCTATAAATATCAACTAAGTCCATCTTGTTTAATGTATCATTTAAAGCTTGTGTTTCCTTATTTATTTTCATTTTGGATGATCTGTCCATTGGTGAAAGTGGGGTGTTAAAGTCCCCTACTATGATTGTGTTACTGTCGATTTCCCCTTTTATGGCTGTTAGTATTTGCCTTATGTATTGAGGTGCTCCTATGTTGGGTGCATAAATATTTACTTTTGTTATATCTTCTTCTTGGATCGATCCCTTTATCGTTATGTAGTGTCCTTCTTTGTCTCTTCAAATAGTCTTTATTTTAAAGTCTATTTTGTCTGATATAAGAATTGCTACTCCAGCTTTCTTTTGATTTCCATTTGCATGGAATATCTTTTTCCATCCCCTTACTTTCAATCTGTATGCGTCTCTAGGTCTGAAGTGGGTCTCTTGTAGACAGCATATATATGGGTCTTGTTTTTGTATCCATTCAGCCACTCTGTGTCTTTTGGTGGGAGCATTTAGTCCATTTACATTTAAGGTAATTATTGATATGTATGTTTCTATTCCCATTTCCTTAATTGCTTTGGGTTCGTTATTGTAGGTATATTCCTTCTGTTGTGTTTCTTGCCTAGAGAAGTTCCTTTAGCATTTGTTGTAAAGCTGGTTTGGTGGTGCTGAACTCTCTCAGCTTTTGCTTGTCTGTAAACGTTTTAATTTCTCCATCAAATCTGAATGAGATCCTTGCTGGGTAGAGTAATCTTGGTTGCAGGTTTCTCTCCTTCATCACTTTAATTATGTCCTGCCACTCCCTTCTGTCTTGTAGAGTTTCTGATGAGAGATCAGCTGTTAACCTGATGGGGATTCCCTTGTGTGTTATTTGTTGTTTTTCCCTTGCTGCTTTTAATATGATTTCTTTGTGTTTAATTTTTGACAGTTTGATTAATATGTGTCTCGGCGTATTTCTCCTTGGATTTATTCTGTATGGGACTCTCTGTGCCTCCTGGACTTGATTAACTATTTCCTTTCCCATATTAGGGAAGTTTTCAACTATAATCTCTTCAAATATTTTCTCAGTCCCTTTCTTTTTCTCTTCTTCTTCTGGAACCCCTATAATTCGAATGTTGGTGCGTTTAATGTTGTCCCAGAGGTCTCTGAGACTGTCCTCTGTTCTTTTCATTCTTTTTTCTTTATTTTGCTCTGTAGCAGTTATTTCCAGTATTTTATCTTCCACCTCACTTATCCGTTCTTCTGCCTCAGTTATTCTGCTATTGATCCCATGTAGAGTATTTTTCATTTCATT
Organism: Hyperoodon ampullatus; assembly: GCF_949752795.1. Lineage (NCBI taxonomy): Eukaryota > Metazoa > Chordata > Mammalia > Artiodactyla > Ziphiidae > Hyperoodon > Hyperoodon ampullatus. The sequence continues at coordinate 110,065,273 of NC_136921.1, forward strand.
TATTGTGTTTTTAATCGATGCTTGATTCATCTTTAGTTCTTCTAGGTCCTTGTTAACTGTTTCTTGCATTTTGTCTATCCTATTTCCAAGATTTTGGATCATCTTTACTATCATTATTCTGAATTCTTTTTCAGGTAGACTGCCTATTACCTCTTCATTTGTTAGGTCTGGTAGGTTTTTATCTTGCCCCTTCACCTGCTGTGTGTTTTTCTGCTTTCTCATTTTGCTTATGTTACTGTGTTTGGGGTCTCCTTTTTGTAGGCTGCAGATTCGTAGTTCCCATTGTTTTTGGTATCTGTCCCCCGTGGCTAAGGTTGTTTCAGTAGGTTGTGTAGGCTTCCTGGTGGGGGGGACTAATGCCTGTGTTCTGGTGGTTGAGGCTCGATCTGTCTTTCTGGTGGACAGGTCCACGTCTGGTGGTGTGTTTTGGGCTGCCTGTGGCCTTATTATGTTTTTAGGTAGCCTCTCTGCTAAAGGGTGGGGTTGTGTTCCTGCCTTGCTAGTTGCTTGGCATAGGGTGACCAGCACTGTAGCTTGCTGGTCGTTGACTGAAGCTGGGTGCTGGTGTTGAAATGGAGATCCCTGGGAGATTTTCGCTGCTTGATATTATGTGGAGCTGAGAGGTCTCTTGTGGACCCGTGTCCTGAGGTTGGCTCTCCCACTTCAGAGGCACAGCACTGACTCCTGGCTGCAGCACCAACAGCCTTTCATCTACCTGGCTCAGAATAAAAGGGAGAAAAATTAGAAAGAAAGAATTAGTAGAAGAAAGAAAGAGAGAGGGAAAGAAAGGAAGAAGGGAAGAATGGAAGGAAGGAAGGAAGAAAGAAAGAAAGGAGGGAGGGAGGGAGGAAGGATGGAAAGAAAGAAGGAAAGAAAGGAGGGAGGGAGGGAGGAATGAAACAAAAGGAAGAGTGAATGGAAGAAGGGTGGGAGGGAGGGAGGAAGGAAAGAAAGAAAGAAAGACAGGAGGGAGGGATGGAGGAAGGAAAGAAAAAGAAAGTGGAAAGAAGAAGGGTGGGAGGGAGGGATGGAGGAAAGAAAAAGAAAGAAGGAAAGGAGGAGCGGAGGGATGGAGGGAGGAAGGGAAGTTAGGAAAAAAAGAAAGAGCAGGTAAAGTAAAATAGAATAAAGTATGAAATATAGTAGCGTTATTAAAATTAAAAAGTAATTATTGAAAAAAAAAACACGGACCGATAGAACCCTGGGACATATGGTGGAAGCAAAGCTATACAGAGAGAATCTTACACAGAAGATTACACATACACATTCACAAAAAGAGGGCAGGGGGAAAAATCAAAAATCTTGCTGTCCAAGTCCACCTCCTGGATTTGGGATAATTCGTTGTAAAAAGAGGAAAAGGGCGAGAAGTCTGAAATCTTGCTAAGTCCACCTCCTTAATTTGGGATAATTCGTTGTAAAAAGGGGGGAAAGTCTTAAATCTTGTCCTCAAAGTCCACTTCCTCAATTTGGGATGATTCGCTGTCCATTCATACACTCCACAGACGCAGGTCACATCAAATGGACCGTGGAGCTTTAATCCGCTGCCTCCGAGGCTGCACAGAGAGATTTCCCTGTCTCTGCTCTCACAACTCCCGGGTCTCAGCCTTGGACCTGGCCCCGCCTCTGCTCGTAGGTCGCCTGAGGGCGTCCGTTCTTCGCTCAGACAGGACGGGTTTAAAGGAGCCGCTGATTCGGGGGCTCTGGCTCACTCAGGCAGAGGGGAGGGAGGGGAATGCCCTCTCCTGGCGCACCAGGCAACAAAAGGGAAAAAAGTCTCTTGCCTCTCCGGTAGCTCCAGACCCTTTCTCTGGACTCCCTCCGGGCTAGCACTAACCCCTTCAGGCTCTCTTCCTACCGCCGGCCCCAGTCCTCTCCCTGTGCTCCGACTGAAAGCCGGTACCCGAGCCTCAGCTCCCAGCCCCGCCCGCCCCGGCTGCCGAGCAGACAAGCCTCTCGGGCTGGTGTGTGCCTGAGGGCACCGATCCTCTGTGCCAGAATCTCTCCGCTTTGCCCTCCGCACCCCTGTTGCTGTGCTCTCCTCCGCTACTCCGAAGCTTTCCCCCTCCGCCACCTGCAGTCTCCGCCCGCGAAGGGGCTTGTAGTGTGTAGAAACCTTCCCTCCTTCACGGCTCCCTCCCACTGGTGCAGGTCCCGTCCATATCCTATTGTCTCTGTTTATTCTTTTTTTCTTTTGACCTACCCAGGTATGTGGGGAGTTTCTTGCCTTTTGGGGGGTCTGAGGTCTTCTGTCAGCGTTCAGTAGGTGTTCTGTTGGAGTTGTTCCACGTGTAGATGAATTTCTGGTGTATCTGTGGGGAGGAAGGTGATCTCCGTGTCTTACTCTTCCGCCATCTTCCTCCGGCCCATCTTGATTAATTTAGTTTAACAAAGACAAAGGTTCTAATGTTGCTCACCACCGAATCTCTCAAAGCCTAGCATGGACTATATTAAGCTGTAATAAATGCTTAAATAATGTATTTTTTTTAACAACATCCTAAAATATCTGTGAATGTTGAATGAAATTCACAGCAAAATTAGGCATTCTATGCAGTGTTATTATAAAAATTGTGCTACATTCTTAATAATTATCTGTATTTTGCATGCTTTCTAAATGTACAGTATGTCATTTTATAATAACATTTTTAAAACCAAATGCATCAAATATAAACATCCATATCAATTATTTAGCACCACACACATAATTCACATTAAAACTCCTTGTCCTGCATATCAGATTCTGCTTTCATTATTTTAAAGATACAATTCCATTCCTTTGGCAAGTGCCCCAACTATGAATTGATATTTTAAAATCAAACTTTGTTTCTTCTCTTGAAAACAAGGAAGTTGTAATTTGTCTCCTGTATGGATGACTTGATTATAGTTATTTCACATAAACCACATCAATCCATTCATACTGACTTATTTATGACCTATAATGTAATGATCCAGCTGGGTGCTAGAGACATAAAGGTAAGAAAGACATTCTTTTTTTGTTTTTTGTTTTTTTTGCCATAGATAAGTGCTTTGAATAGAAGTCATGATTTTAAAGTTACATGGGAGGGCTTCCCTGGTGGCGCAGTGGTTGAGAATCTGCCTGCTAATGCCGGGGACACGGGTTCGAGCCCTGGTCTGGGAATATCCCACATGCCACGGAACAACTAGGCCCATGAGCCACAACTACTGAGCCTGCGCGTCTGGAGCCTGTGCTCTGCAACAAGAGAGGCCACGATAGTAAGAGGCACGCGCACCGCGATGAAGAGTGGTCCCCGCTTACCACAACTAGAGAAAGCTCTCGCACAGAAATGAAGACCCAACATAGCCAAAAATAAATAAATAAATAAATAAATAAAAGCCAAGCATTTGAAGCCCTTTAAAAACAAAAAAAGTTACATGGGAGTAACTGCTTGTAGAACATAACATCTGATGTGATTTGAAGGCTCAGGCAAAGTTGTAAGCTAGTCTAGTGAGTACACAAGGTGTGGGATGAGTCTAATCACCTTTCAGAAGAGTTTAAAATTGAGCAGAGACTTGGAGGAAGAAGAAGGATTCATCAAGAATAAAGTGGGAACAGACTAGGTTTCAGGCAAAGGGAACAGCACATGCAGTGAAGTGGGAACATAAAAGTGCCTGCTGTCTTCAGGAAATAATAATGACAAGGGCGTGGCCAGTCCATATGGCACCCCAGGGAAGTGTTAGGAGACAGCCTTTGGGAAGGGAGTTGGGAGCCAGATAATGAAGCAAATCTTATGCCATGCTAAGAAACTGGCTATCTTGGTACATAGGAAATTTTACTACAGGAGGAAGCAGAATGCATTCCAAATATTGAAATTGTTCATTTCTCTAGATTGTTGCCTCAAGAATGTAATGGAATCATAATGCTGTAAGACATATGATTATGCATTCTAGTCCCATATTTGTGAAAGAGTCAATGATTTCAATGTACAAGTAAAAATTCACTAGTAAAAATGCTTTGGTAGCATTGAGAGTACGAACTGACATTTTCCGCATCATTCCTTGCAGAATTTTAAATTCCTCTTTTGATAATAATGTTGTATCTTCACGTTAATGCACATTAAACTATTTTGCACCTCAAAAAGCTAATTTTTGTGTTTAACAAATAAAAATCTCTAACAAGAAACTTCAGTTATGATGGGATATTATTTTACTATTTATTTTCAGTGTTGAGTATGTATTATTAGAGATACTTTAGAATCAGACAAACAGTGGTTTAAATTCGCAATGGTTTAAATTACCCACTTGCTTATTGTCTGTGAAATGCCCCTTATAATGAATCTCTCTCAGCTTTTATTTTGGTGAATAAAGTGATAATAATATCTGCCTTCCAATAAGTCATCAACCTCACCCTCTCAATCAACCCTTACTCATGTCTTACCTAGAAAGAGCTGAAGTATAGTCTGTGTCTTTGGAAGTAAGAAGCCTATGGGTTCATCACAAATGGACCATGCTCTTGGTAGCACTGTGTGCTCCATCAGTGTTTGTCAGACTGTGGATGCTTGGAGAATTTTTAAGGGAGGAAAAAAAATTATTGCCTTAAATCTTTTTTATCTTCATATTACTGACTATATAAATATAAACTCCACATTATCATCTTTATAACTATTATACAACTAGAGAAACCTACAAATATAACTCTAAACTCAAATTTAAATTGCAAAAAATAATTCAATATAACACATGCTATTATTTTGCTGAAATCAAACTGCTGCCATTAGGGGCTCAATAATATTTTATGAACATATGCGTGGACACAAAACAGTTCTGACTGATGATATTCAGGTTCTACTCTGACATTTTAGTACAAGTGTTAGCCACCAGATTATGTTCCCACCATTTTCTTCTGTTTGATCTATAGTTTCTTCATTTACAGTGTTCCCAGATTATTTGTCCTTCAATTAGTTTAAGTGGATTGTTTTACAGTAAGTCTGCCTCTGTGTATTTTCTTTCTTTTTTCTTTTCTTTTTTTTTTGGCCACACCACAGAGCATGGGGGATCTTAGTTCCCTGACCAGGGATCGAACCCGTACCCCCTGTAGAAGAAGAGCAGTCTTTTTTTTTGTGTGTGTGTGTGGTACGTGGGCCTCTCACTGTTGTGGCCTCTCCCGCTGTGGAGCACAGGCTCCAGACGCGAAGGCCCAGCGACCACGGCTCACGGGCCCAGCCACTCCGCGGCATGTGGGATCCTCCCAGACTGGGGCACGAACCCACGTCCCCTGCATCGGCAGGCGGACTCTCAACCACTGCGCCACCAGGGAAGCCCAAGAAGTGCAGTCTTAACCGCTGGACCGCCAGGGAAGTCTCCCTGTGTGTTTTCATTAGTCTGTAATGAAGTAACATCTTTATGCATCAATAAAATCTGAAATATAAGTATACATATTGATACTAAAATTTCCTGACAGTAATTATCAATATAGTTGATAATTATATAATTGATAGCCTAATAATTACACTGTGCTTTCATTAATATTCTATTTTAGTATAACATAACAGCATACAATTAAAAATATGGAAGTTTTATGGATACTAGAAAATACTTCTGCTAGCCTTAAAGATTCTGACAAAATCGAATATAAAAATAGAATTCTTTAAATAACTAAAGTAATATGACACTTTGTAATAAAAGTTCTTTTTTAATACTTGATCACTTCAAATAGTATTATGCTCTTAATAGCATCTTCATAAATTTAGAAAAATATGAAAAAACTCTGAGATACCTTTTAAACAACATTCACAAAACGTTTGGATTTATTTTTCTAAGACTCAGTTTCATTTAATGTATTATATCGAATGCTTATCATTATTTTGTGCCACATCCCATAGCCTCCGAAAAACAGTTCATGAAAAGAATTAGGTTTGAACCATGAGTTCAAGGAAATAATTTTTGTCATGATAATGCTTAAGATTTTTCGAATGTAGAGTAAAGGCATTTTATCTGATTTCAATTCTCATAACAATCCGAGGTAAAGATATCTGATTTTAATTCTCATAATAATATGAGGTAAACAACATTATTCATGCTTTGCACATGTAGAAACTGAGGTTAAAAGAGTTGAAGTAACTCACTAAAGTTCCACAGTGAAGGAAAAACATATAAAGAATCTAAAACCAGGCCAATGTGACTCGCAAATCCCTGTTCTTTCCGTTGTAGCAATGGGTGTCTAATTTTTCCTGTTTTAGCATATATTTTAATTAAAATTATAAAAAATATGAAACTAAAAGTTCATCTTAATAGCCATGCTCACAAACCTTAAAAGGCAATTTTAACACTTAACATGGATTCCCAGATCTCTTCATATTATAAAAGCGTGCCAAGGAATCTCACAAAACTTTATCATCATTTCTTATGGGCAAAAACAAAATTTGTATCTTTTGGTTATTTTTACATTGATATTTCTAAACATAGAAACAGATGTGCAGGAACCCTTAGGAAGAATAAACACCACTGATAATGACCTTTGCTTTGCTAAGCTAAAATGTACCTTTGACATCTTGGCAGAATCATGTTTACAGACTGGCAATGTTCAAATTTAGGATTAACTATCTTTATATATATAAATACTTATTTTTCCTAAATTAAACACAAAAACATTAAATCATTTATTTGTCAGTGTAAATATTGCTAAAGAAGTATATACTAGTCAGAAATATGATGGAATAGGAAGCCTCAGGTACCATTTTCTCACAGAGACAACCTACAACAACATAGGGACCAAAATGTCTTTATGAGAATTGCAGAAATCATGTAAGAAGTTACAGTACTCCATGTGTGTGCAAAGCCAAGAATGTCAGAGAAGCCATTTCACTTTACCCTCAGTCACTCCAGCCACAAGATGACACGGCTCAAGGTCACTGGGAGAGAAGACTGATCCTAGCCTCTCCTTTGGGAGAGCAAGAGAAGGGTGGAAATGTGGGCAATCCTCTAGCTTTTTGAAGAGCTGTCTGAGGGACTGATTTTTGTCTCTCTGACTCGGAGCACTGATGAAAACAGCATAGTTTGGATGCCTGGGGGCCACTGAAAGCAAGGGAGAGTGGGGGCAGCTTGCTGTGATACCGGAGGGCCTGCAGTGCCACAGATTAAGGATAGGTGTGGTTCAGTATGATTAGGAGAAGGATCCCAACTCATGACTTCTCCTTGGGGAAGAAAGGAAAAGAGTAGAGCATGTACCTGGGATTCTGGTTTTTCAGAGGGCTGCCCAAGGGACCTACTTTTGTCTCACCTGACTCAGGGTGCTAATAGGGAGCTGGCATAATTTGGATGCCTGGGCCACTGAGAAAAAGAGAGAGCAGAGAGGCTTCCTGCCATAGCACCACAGAACCTGCTGTATCACAGACAGACACCAGAGGGAGCAAGAGATTCTGAACTCCTGAAAAAGAAACCAGGAAACCTCTCCAATTGAGAAATTACACTTACAAACTCAGAGAATTGTCAGTCTGCCAAAGATGTCTCAGATGCTCCCTGAATCTCTAGCTAGGCTGAGTGGAGCATTGCCCTATACAAAGACAGCTTACAAAGACGGAGAATGGTGGATATTTTTTCAAATTCATACAACTCAGAAAAAATCAAAAGACATATAAAGAAACAGGGACACATGGCCAAATCAAAGGAATAAAATAAATCTTTTGAAATCAACTGCCCAAAACAGAGATCTATGAATTACCTAAAAATATATATATATAATTCAAAATAATTGTCTTAAAGAAGCTCAGTGATCTACCAAAAAAAAAAAAAAAATGCAGATAGACAACTAAACAAAATCAAGAAAAGGATGCACAAACAAAATGAGAATGTCAACAGAGACAGAAACCATAAAAAGGAGACAAACCGAAATTCTGGATCTGAAGAATACAATAACTGAATTGAAAACTTCACTAGAGGGGTTCAACAGAATACATAATCAAACAGAAGAAAAACAATCAGAACTCAGAGACAGGTCATTTGACATTGCTGAGTCAGAGGAATAAAAAGAAAAAAGAATGAAGAAAAGTGAAAAAATCTCAGGGACTTATACAGTACCATAAAGTGGGCCAATATATGCATTATGGGTGTCCCAGAAAGAGAAGACAGAAGGAAAGGAACAGAGAGCTTATATGAAGAAATAATGGCCCAAAACATTTAAATCTGAGGAAGAAAATGGACATGTAAATTCAAGAAGCTCTAAGGACTCCAACTAGGGTGAACCTAAAGAGGACCTAGAATAGCCAAAACAATCTTATGAAAGAAGAACAAGGCTAGAGGCCTCATGTGTTCAGATTTCAAAACATACTACAAAACTACAGTAAGCAAAACAGTATAGTAGTGACATAAAAACTGATATGGAGATCAATGGAACACAATAAAAATAGAATAAACATTCATGTATATGGTTAAATTCTTAATCTTAATAAGCAAAACAAGTCAGATACCAAAATATTCTTGTGAACTGGGCCTTTTGACTATTATGAAGTTTTCCTAGCCTGTGAAACATATTGAATACTTAAAATTTCAATCTTGGATTTTGGTTACAATTCTTACAGGAGGAAAACCATCTGCTCCGAAAATTTTCTTTACACGTGAGTTCAAACCAGCTTTGCCTTTTTATCACAACTGTAAGTTTGGAAAAATCACAAAGAGAACTTTCTCAAACAGCCTTCTTAGAAACCAACTGGGCCCAAGTCTGTTTCTGGATATAGTTTTCTGAAAAATTCAGAAATTTATTTCATGGGTATTGGTTTATTTAAATGTATACTGCTTCTTCATTGAGTTTGGTAATATATATCATCCCAGAAGCATACAAGGGAATTTTATTTCATATATATTAACAAAGATTTGCCCCTAACATTGTCTTCTATTATATATTTTTTTAATATTTTGACTTTGTGCCCTTTCAAATTCCAAATAACATTTTATTAATGTATTTGGTTTTTTGTCTGCTTGTTTATTCATATCACACACATACACATAATCTCCCATTTATTTTGATTAGATGTTTCTGATGAGGTTTAGAACATGCTACCCCAAACTATGGCACCTTGATATACTGACTCTCTTAAGGTGGAGGACTTTGAGAAAAGAAGAGAAACAAGGAGGTAACTCTGACCTCACCCCCTTCACCCTTCTTCCCTGTAACAGGTCGTAAAACTCCCATGTGAAAGGCATCCTCCCTGTTCCAGGAGGGAGGACATTCTTATCACCCGAGATGGGAAATTTGGGGATGATAAATCTGTACAAACTTTGTTAAACTAACTTTCATCTTCCTAGTTACTACTTCTCCACTTATTACACCTATCCCCAACCACTTTGTCAATTTTTCACAAATCTGTTGTTTCTTTGTCTGAAAAGTACAAAAGTGTCCTACTCTGGTCTCTTCTTTGGTCCTCATGGTCTTGTTAAATGTCCTATGTATACGTAAAAATTTAATAAAACTTTTATGCTTTTCTTCTCTTAATCTACATTTGTCAGTTTAATTTTCAGACCCAGCCAGGGACTCTAAGAGGACTGAGGAAAACTTTTTCTTTCCCTATGTGTCCTTAATTTTTTTGCACTTTAAAGCAATTTTGTCTTTTATTTATTGTTGCTTTCTAATTCATTAGCATCCTACTTCATCTTTAGTTAATTTACCTTTCCTCTTTTCCTTAATTTTCAAATAGTGGGTTGAATACCAAATTCTTTCCTATTGAATATTTTACAGCTTTTATTTTTACTCCAAGTAAAGTTTTAGGCACCACCCTATAGCTTGCTATGTAAAGCTGAAATTTTTTCATGTGTTCTAAGAAAGAGAAATCAGATTTTTCACCCATTTCAACTAGGATAAGTTTTTGTAACTATCTTACTTTGACATTAATATTTGTTACAATGTTTATAGTTTCATTTGTATTATATAATTTCTGTCTTTCCAAGTTTGTTAAGAATTTTTTAATCTTCATTATGCCAACAAGGAGAGAAGCAGATCACATAAATATTTTCACTTGCACACATTTCAATAAGTCTATCCACATTTCTTTCCCAGACTTCTTGTCAAGAGTAATTGCTCTCTAACACCGATTTGTTTGTTAGTTTATCTTAATAAATGAATTTGATGAGCTGGAGATGATCCAGTATATGAGAAGGGTTAGAGATATAGGAACAAGGAATAATTGGGGAAAAAAATCACTGAGGAGTTAGGAAGAAATGTAAGTCAGAACACAATAAGAAGACTTGGGCAGGGGCTAGGATTGTTAAAAATAAAACAGCACACGATGACATTGGAAACAGTTATTTGTTGTTTTTTGGTGGCAGAAAATTGCTAGTGTTCCTGAGTATCAGTCCTGGTTTTACAGAGAATAGGAATTAAGCTCCAGAATTAAGGTATACATTAAAAAAGATGATAAATATCAACTTATATATAAAAAAAGAAATAGACCTACAGACATAGAAAACAAACTTATGGTTACCAAAGGGAAGAAAGTTGGGAGGGGGGCGGGATAAATTAGGAGTTTGGGATTAACACATACACACTACTATACCTAAAATAGATAACCAACAAGGACCTGCTGTGAAACACAGGGAAATATACTCAGTATTTTGTAATAATCTATAAGGGGAAAGAATCTGAAAAAGGATATATATGTGGCTGAATCACTTTGCTGTACACCTGAAACTAACACAAAATTGTAACTTAACTATACTTCAATTTAAAAAAAGGTATACATCTGAGGAATTTTGTTACAGAATCTGTTAAGTCCAAATTCCTATGTTAGTTTGACAAGTCTATAATTTTTTACTCATCCTTCCTATTCAGCCTCTCATTAATTAATCAATTACACATTTCTCTACTCCACTTACAATACAGATTTTATGTTGGATGAACCATGTAGACACATCTTCTTGAATATGCCCTTCCTTTTGCCTGAAACATTTCCTCATATCTTCATGTGATTAACTCTATTCACTCTTCAAAACTCAACTCAAATATTGCCTGTTAAAGAAAACTTTTTCTAATACTCCTGGGAAAAGTTTCATTTTGTCATACTTTTATGCTTTCATAACACACTGAATTTTCATGTATTGTGGCATTTTTATGTTTCATTTGCTTATTTACTTTTCTGGTTATTCTATTAGGCACAAACTCTTCAAAGGTGTGGTCTATGAATTTGAATCCCTAGGGACAAGTACAGAGTCAATATTCCATTAATATTTGTTGAATAAATGAATGGGTTAATTAATTATTTTGCACTTGGGATTGAATTAGCAGGTAGTTGACACACCTGAATAAAGGTATACGTGAGAAAAAAGATGGAGTAGAATTTACATGCATTTAGACTAAAAATGTTATTACCCTAGACTAATATAGTTAAGTCCACTATATATAAACGAGTTCAGTTCTAAGAGTGTGTTTGTTAAGTCCAATTTGTTTGTAAGTCCAACAAAGTTAGCCTAGGTACCCAACTGACACAATCAGCTATATAGTACTGCACTGTAATAGGATTATAATACTTTTCACACAAATAATACATAAAAAACAAACACAAAAAATGAAGAGAACATTTTTAATCTTACAGTACAGTACCTTGAAAAGTACACCAGACATGTGAACTAATTTACGTGATTGGACATGCACGTTCACATCTTTGAAAGTTCACAACTTAAAGATTCATATGTAGGGGACTTCTTGTAATTATAAAAATTTAAATAGGATCAGCATGAAAGCTATATTTTCGTGAAATAGATAAAGTGAATGTGAACCTCAACTTGTTACTCAAATCTCAGGACATTGAAATAATCTAATCTCTGCTCCCACCAATCTCCATCAACCCTTACATACACGTCAGAAGCATGAAGTAACACTTTTAGGACAGATCAAATTTTCAATGAGTTTACAGAACTAATTATCCCAAGAGTTTCACAGGGATGACATGCAAGTTTCTTTAATAAAAGGTTGTAAAAAGCAATGACTCTTCCGTGTTGCTATAAAACAATATTGTAACAGTGATTATTAACAGTAATTTATAAGTGCAGTCATAAAAATAGGAATGATAGGAATAATTGTAAGGTTAACTATTTTAAAAATTAAGTACTATAGCAAAAGGAAGTTCACAAAATGAAAATTTATACAGCGAGTGTTTGGAAACCTGAATTGTGCAGATATGAAGATATAACTGAGAGAACAAAGAGTGGGGTTGGAATTAGATAGATCGCACCATTTTCTCCAGGTCTCAGTAATTGTAAAATTGTTCAAAGCAGTCTTCCAAGATGAAATGTTCTTTGATTTGGAGGACAACTAATAATACAATAAATTTCATAAGTTGCTTTCTCTAAGCAGATTACACTGAGTAAAGTTCTTATATATTGGCTAAGATCTTTAGTGTACAAAATTCTTGGAGGAATTCCATCAACATATCTATGAAAATAAAATAAACCTACCATTTCATAATCACCAGAGCTTGCTCTTCTGAATGATGTACAGTAGTTATAACTAAGCCTATGGATAAGGGATTGTGAACAATCACGTTCACTGTTGTGTCTCAACCCTTTTGATAACATCGGGCTCATATAAGAAAACAATATGTACAGAATTGTGATGTGAATGAGGAAACATCCAATAATTGAATTTTATGTGAGAGTAAATTATGCTGAGGTTGGTTGAGAATTTGGGCTAAGTAAGAGTTAGATAGTCACATATATAGTGAAGAATATTCTGATTAGAGAAATTATGTGTACAAAGATTTTGAGGCAAGGAAGTACTTAGAAAGTTCATGTAATTAAATGAAAATGTTTATAGCTGGACAAGAGACACCAAGAACATCAGGCTGCAGAGGTAATCTAGGGTCATATCCTAGAGGGTCTTTTGAATCATAATAAGAATTTTGTGTTTTACTCTAAGAGTTTGGAAATCTTTCAAAGTATTTGAAGCAAGAAATTCCATTATGTTATGTTATAAGCAGGGAAGGCTCAAGGTATAATTTTGAAATTTAACAATTATATTCCAAAGTTAAAAATACCTTTTGGTGACAAATGTTATGATGGTTAATGCATTAATTTCACTTTATGTGTAATTTTATTTAATGTAAAATAAATCGAATACATCAGGCTATGCACACAGGCTTCTGAAATGTGAATCTCTGATATTTGTGGGTCAGTTATAATTCAAATTTAGAATCTCTCCTCTAGAATTTTAATAATTGTCAAGTTTGCCATAAACTTGGTGACAATTTATATTAGTGTCAGCTAAATGAATTGAAACAGAAAATCATACATTAATTAAGTAGTAGCTACTTCAACCCTTTGTGGAGTGAGCACTAGAAATTGAAGAGTTTTGTATTTTCCCCTGTATTGTGAGTCTAGTCTTATGATTATTGTCTTTTATTTGAGAGCTAGTTAAGAGGGTGTTTTGGTTCATTTTTGAGAAACAATAAAAGTACCTATTTTTAAACAGAATAACAGCAAAATTAAACTAAGGGGGTTTCTTTCTATAGCCATAGCTTTTAGCAAATGATTACAAGTATTTAATCATTTCTTCTTTTTATAAAAAGATGTCAGATTTGCTAAGAAGAACACATTGAGCAGTGTGTCTAATTCTGGTCTAGCATTGAAGGGTCTCAGTGTCTGCCAGTCCCTCTTCTTTCAAATCTCGTCACTGCATCACAGACCTCTTCATGAAGCACAGTCGATAAGGGCTCAAGCTTCAAAATCAACCTGACCTGGATTTACATCTTGGCACACTATTTATAATATCTGTATAACTTCAAGGATCTTACTTAATTTTACTGAGTCCCAGGTTTCTCATCCAGAAAATAGAGTCAGAAATATTTTAATCACAGGCTTGGTGTGAGTCTTAATATTGAAACTTTTATATATTGCTTAACATGTAATTCACCTATCATATAAGGCACCTAGTAAGTGTCACTATTATGAGAAATACTAGACTTTGTAATCTCTTCATATTTCTGGGTAAGTCAGCCTCCGTGCATACACACTGACTATTCTTATCACATTTTCCTTTAATTTACATTTATACTTTCTGTGGGTGAGTTCCATGTGTAAATGGCTTGCCTTTCTACTGAGATGATAAACTGGATGAGGAAAGGTTTTTTTTTCTCTTAACAATAAGAATAAAGTAAATTTTAAAAAAACCTTATTAATGATAGGAATCACAGTTTACAGCACGCAGCATGTCTATAAACATATGGTGTACAAGAAAAATGAGAAAGTGTAAAGGTAAGTTATAAAATATATCTTTTTGTCTCATTTTTATCTTAAATATAAATCAAACTGTAGCTGGAATTAGAATTATTTTTCAGAACTTCTTTTAAACAATGTAATCACAGTTTCTAATAATGCAATTTTAAATATTTTATGCTCTTATGTGCTCTTCAAAATCAACTTTTAAAGTAATGTATAAGGTATTTTCCACTCTATGTTATAATAAGAAACTGGGAATAAGTCAGTTTAAATAAATAGCCCATGTTCAAACAGTTGGTAATGAGTCTTGATCATATTTTTTAATGTACAAGTCAATCCAAATACCACATCACCCTACATGTCAGATCAACGTTCTAATAGGGGAACTGAGTCTAAACTAGACACCAAAGTTGAAAAAGATTCCATAGAAATACTTAGGGGAAGCAGTTTAAATCACTAAATGTAGCACATGATGTATTTCATCCCTGATCCAGGTTAAAAATGTATCTATACCTTTTTTTTTAATCTCCAACACATCTTGAAGGGTGAAAATGTATCACCGTACAGTTTACTGAGGGCACTGTTATGCTTCCTCTAGCTGAATGAGGCAGGATTGAAAGCCACACACCTGGGAATATTCTTTTAAAATAATTCTTAGAGGAAGAAAAGGAATACAATAAGAAATTAATGATAAGTGGAAGACATTTGTGGAAATAGGGATGGTTTTAAGGTGGTTAGAATTGAAGAAACCAGGATAGAAGAGAGAATTGAATGAGATTTGACTTAAATATCGGGGGGGGGGGGATATCAGTGAAATATGAGGAGAAAATAAGTTCAGATCTCAAAGTATAGCTTTCATTCCTAATTTACTGTGTGAAAATGTGTGATGCTCGTGGTAAGCAGAATACAAGTCCCCCCCCAAATACTCATGCCATAATCCTCAGAAGCTGTGAAATAATATGCTATCTTTCCTGCTAAAAGGGACTTTGGAAATGAGACTAAGCGTCTGGAGTTTGAGAAGGGGAGATTATACTGGATTATCCAGTTGGGACAAATTTAATCACATGAGTCCTTAAAAGCAGTGATCTTTTCAGGCTGGTCTGAGAGGGAGATTGTAACTATGCAAGAAGAGTCAGAAAGATGCAAATTTGCTGGTTTTAAAGATTGAGGAAGGGGCCACGAGCCAAGGGACGTGAGTGGCCTCTAAAGGCTGGAAAGGACAGGGAAAGACATTCTCCCCTAGAGCCTCCAGAAACAAACACAGCCCTACCAACACCTGGATATTTGCCCGATGTGAGCCATGTCAGATTTCTAACATTTAGAACTGTAAGATATTAAATTTGTGCTGTTTGTAACACCCAAGTTTGTGGTAATTTGTTATGGCAGCAATAGGAAATGATATGTCTATCTTCATCCAGACTGCACTGTAGTCTTTTATCACCTATAGCAGTGGTCCTTAACAGCGCTGCATTTTGGGAACACTCTCCCCTATAATAATATGAGGAAAGTGCCAGACTTTGCATTATTTTAGGGAGAATACAGATGCCAGCATGGGAATCCTGTCCTATGGCAGAGGAATAAATGAGGAAGCATTGCTGGAACATACTCAAATGAAGGTCAAAGAAACATAGAAATAAATAAGCCCAATGAGAAAAATAAATGTGATAAAGACATATTTGTGGATTATATGGAGTCATCAAAAGACCATAGGAATAAATTAAATTGTGTAATAAATTCTCTTGCAAAGAGAAACACAAGATAAGGTACTTTTGGACATCTAATTCATTAATTCCATGAAGACATCTTTATAGTAAATTTAGAAAGCAATATATTGCAGACCACTAAAATTAAAGTCAGCTTTCTGAGATACCAGCTCCCCACGATATGCAGGATATTGATATACATATTAATAGGTGTTATGTGTTAAAAATCTTTGATAGCATAAAACCACAAAGGAGACTAAATCAGCATTACATGTGTTTTATTTCTCCTAAAGTCCCGAATACATGAACTTCAATTGTTATTAGGTCCCATAATGTTGAACAACAATAACAAAAAATTATATCAATCAATGGGAAATTAAACTTTACTGATATTTCAAATGTCATTACTATTTTGTTTATTTATCAAAATCTTTCTATATTTCTTACAACCCTTTGTGAATTTATACATTCTTACATTTATACTGTACTCATTTATCATATAGGATTATTTAAATTAAAAACACAGAAATGTAGATAACCTTTGTTAAGTTTTTAAACACAAATAGAAATTTTCCATAAACTATCTGGTACCTACTAAAACATACATCTTCTATAAATTAGTACTTACAGTATTATATTTTGAAATCATTTCTCATGACCTCACTTTCTGCAAATAAAAGGATGGTCCTTGCTGAATCATTCATTTTCATTTCCTAATTTTAATACATATCTTTCCAAGATAATGTAGTATGCTGAAGTAGCAAGGGATTTCTCAGGAGAATTCTGAAATCAGGGAAGGACTAGTATATGTTAAACATTTTATTAATGAATCAGGTTGCAATTAATATACTTGAATGCTATTTCAGGAAATGATAATAAATAATTTATTTCATTTTAAAAAACTGACTTCAAGTGTCCTTTAGGGATACTATAAAGTAAAAGTTCTCATGTAAGTAACATTTTGCCTAAGTTTAATAGAAAAGTCACTGAACTTAGAATAGCAGGAAAACTGGCAATAAGATATCTTTGATGTGATAATATAATATTGAGACAAAAACATTTTCCTGGTTAGATTTTCAAAGATTAGAAGGTGAAGGAAGGTTTAAGTTGCCCATATTAATTTGGTTTAGAAAGCCTGGAGGAAACATTGTCCTTCACGTTTAAATCCTAATTTTAAATTAACAAAATGCGTCTTCTGAAGATAAAATTAATTGGAGAATTTCTGCCTGTGCACTTGAAACTCAGACAGCATTTCTACTGTTATTTGATGATGGATCTTTTATGGTTTTGTTTGGTATAGCATTACCAGAATTTTGTGATTTTTGTTGTAATTATTCACTAGATGTGATGTTGAAGGTGAAAAGATGTAACCACTGGTCTACAGGAAGATACGTAACAAAGAATATCTGGCAATTATTTATACTATTTTGTTAAAGACAATTATTACATTAAATTTAGAGAAGTAATCTCATTTCTTTGACTAATTCTCTTCTTGCTAACCTCACTCAGGAAGAATATATTTGGCATACGTTTTATGATGACAGATACTTTTCTAAGTATTTTTAAGTACTTTTTTTTACCTCCCCAAATGTTGCATGTTAACTTTAATATAGTAAACCCTAAGTAAGTAACGACTAATATTTATAAACAAAAGTAATATAATTAAGTTTATACTTTTCCTTTGAAAATTCAATCAGCCAATTCAATCTAATTATAGCACAGAAATATCTGTTGTTAACAAGGCTCATGGACTTTTCTTTAAATGAGCAGGCAATTTTGAGATTTATGTCACTAGTTTACTTGTGAACTATGACTACTACAGAAATAATCGACAGAAAGATCTTTCTACTTCAACGACCATTTATCTGCAGGTACATTTATGTATCTATTTATTCAGCAAATACTTACCAAATAACTTCACTAAAAACAATGGAAGAAATAATCAATACGGAGTGTATTGGTTTGACTCAAGGTCATTTATCCATTCAACAAACAATCCTAGCCAGCTAACACTGTCAGCCTCCAGAACTGTGAAAGGAGATAATATATTGTTGAGCTAAGTCACTAGGTTTTCAGGCTCAAAAACTAAGTTGCTATGCAGTAACAAATAAAGGTGGCAAGCATTTCAATGTATTTCTGATGATACTTCTAATAGGAAATAAATATGTAATGAAATATTTCTGCTTTGTGAATATTCAGGTAACTATGTAGACCCTACTCAAATAAATAGATATTTAGCTTTCATATCTGGGACAATGGAATTATAAACTTTGAACTCTGAGTGAATGACATACCTTTGTCTCTTCCTTCAGGTAAGTTGGAAATATAGGGAAGGATTAGCTTTGGTGTTCATACCCCTAGCTGCCTTCTGAGACAAGCTCATCTGCTTTCTGAGTAAGAATAAATAAGGAGTATTCTGGTTTCAGGTCCATCATGCAGTGAGTTTGAAAGTTGTCACTCCATTTTTTTTTTTTTTTTTCGGTACGCAGCCCTCTCACTGTTGTGGCCTCTCCTGTTGTGGAGCACAGGCTCCGGACGCGCAGGCCCAGCAGCCATGGCTCACGGGTCCAGCCGCTCTGCGGCATATGGGATCCTCCTGGACCGGGGCATGAACCCATGTCCCCTGCATCGGCAGGCAGACTCTCAACCACTGCACCACCAGGAAAGCCCGCCACCTCATTTTAACAACAAGTAAAAAGCTGAACAGACTGAAAAATCAACACTTCTTAAAGTCATAAGAGAAGGGAGGACAGGCCAAAGGACTGCCCCCAATATTGGAGAGACAGGTGAATACAGGGATTCATGACTTACCAGAGCACAGATGAACAGAAACCACACAGGATCCAGAGCTGGGGTAGGAAAACCAGACTTGTAATTACTGAATTGCTGGAGGCTCAGCATGAACAAATCTAATAGTGAAAAACTCCAGGGGGACCCAGTAATGGGGGGCGGTGTCTCACAATATTGTGAGATTTACCTCTAGGAGATCAACCAGGGTCTCACAATAGCTACTGGAGAAAAATCCCCTGATGCTTCCAGCAGGAGGAAGAGAAGGATACCATTTTGAAATATACCAAAGCATTCTGTTCTTAACAAGGCCTGACCCCAGGGGAATCTAGTTATCCAAAGCCTAACCTGCTGGCGTATTATCAAAGTCTAACTGACCTGAGGAAGGGAAATACCAAACCCCAGCCCACTCTAGCCATCCTGTCCCACCTATTGGGGAAAAAAACCCTGAGAAACACTTGGGAAGTTCACAGGCCAGAAGTGTAGGCTTATTAAAATACGGAGACCTACTCATAGGCTATAGAATGCTTCCCACAGCACCTCATATGCATAGCTCACCACCACATTACTAAAGGCCTATTTACAGCAGTTCCTTTTACCCAGTACACAACAAAGTACCCAAGGACTGTGGAACAACTACAAAATGTGCAACATACACATAATAAGGATACCAGAAGAAGAGAGAAAGAAACAGAAAAAAATATTTGAAAGAGTAATGACTGAGAATTTCCCCCAGATTAATGTCAGATACCAAATTACATATTCAGGAAACCCAGAGAACATCTTTTATTTCTCTTGTTCTTTTTTTTAATTTTTTAAATTTTTTTATTAGTTTCTGCTTTATAACAAAGTGAATCAGTCATACAAATACATCTGTTCCCATATCCCTTCCCTCTTGCGTCTCCCTCCCTCCCACCCTCTCTATCCCACCCCTCCAGGCAGTCACAAAGCACCGAGCTGATCTCCCTGTACTATGCGGCTGCTTCCCATTAGCTATCTACCTTACGTTTGGTAGTGTATATATGTCCATGCCTCTCTTTCGCTTTGTCACAGCTTACCCTTCCCCCTCCCCATAACCTCAAGTCCATTCTCAAGTAGGTCTGTGTCTTTATTCCTGTTTTACCCCTAGGTTCTTCATGACATTTTTTTTCTTAAATTCCATATATATGTGTTAGCATATGGTATTTGTCTTTCTCTTTCTGACTTACTTCACTCTGTATGACAGACTCTAGGTCTATCCACCTCATTACAAATAGCTCAGTTTCATTTCTTTTTATGGCTGAGTAATATTCCATCGTATATATGTGCCACATCTTCTTTATCCAGTCATCCGATGATGGACACTTAGGTTGTTTCCATCTCCTGGCTATTGTGAATAGAGCTGCAATGAACATTTTGGTACATGTCTCTTTTTGAATTATGGTTTTCTCAGGGTATATGCGTAGTAGTGGGATTGCTGGGTCATATGGTAGTTCTATTTGTAGTTTTTTAAGGACCCTCCATACTGTTCTCCATAGTGGCTGTACCAATTCACATTCCCACCAGCAGTGCAAGAGTGTTCCCTTTTCTCCACACCCTCTCCAGCATTTATTGTTTCTAGATTTCTTGATGATGACCATTCTGACTGGTGTGAGATGATATCTCATTGTAGTTTTGATTTGCATTTCTCTAATGATTAATGATGTTCAGCATTCTTTCATGTGTTTGTTGGCAGTCTTTATATCTTCTTTGGAGAAATGTCTATTTAGGTCTTCTGCCCATTTTTGGATTGGGTTGTTTGTTTTTTTGCTATTGAGCTGCATGAGCTGCTTATAAATTTTGGAGATTAATCCTTTGTCAGTTGCTTCATTTGCAAATGTTTTCTCCCATTCTGAGGGTTGTCTTTTGGTCTTGTTTATAGTTTCCTTTGCTGTGCAAAAGCTTTGAAGTTTCATTAGGTCCCATTTGTTTATTTTTGTTTTTATTTCCATTTCTCTAGGAGAATCTCATGTAGCATGAACAGAATGTATTGGTTCCTGATGAATTGGAAACTTAAAAATTAAGATCAAACTCAAAATCTAACTTCCTTCACAAAGAGCTTGAGAAACCCCGCTGTAGAAAACTTACCCTAAGATGATAAAGGCCCCCTGTAGTATGACCCAGTCTTGCCCCTAAAGCTTTTGTTTCAAGAGTTTATGGGCTAGGTCTTACCTGTGTGATTAAAAAGAAACAACTAACAGCAACAACAACAAATACCTCTGTGTTTATACTGCTGGAAACCAAAGCCTGAGATTTAGTGTAATATATATATACATATATATATATATATATATATATATATATATATATATATCCACAATGATATCTAATTGTGGAAAAGAATAACAACTTGAATTTCAAACAACTAGAGAAATGGTTGAACAAAGAGTGGAACATTTCATACTGCAGGATATTGAGCAACTAGTGAAACATATACATATAGCTATTTCTATATGTATTAAACTGGACAGATATTCTTTTTTCTTTTTTTCTTTTTTTCTTTTTTTTGCAGTACACGGGCCTCTCACTGTTGTGGCCTCTCCCGTTGCAGAGCACAGGCTCCGGACACGCAGGCTCAGCGGCCATGGCTCACGGGCTTAGCCACTCCACGGCATGTGAGACCTTCCCGGACCAGGACACGAACCCGTGTCCCTTGCTTCGGCAGGCGGACTCTCAACCATTGTGCCACCAGGGAAGCCCTGGACAGATATTCTTGATGTATTGATTCAAGTTACAGAATGCAAACAATAAATTATTTGTGAAAGCAAACAAAAAAAATTCTTATGGGTGTGTATTTATGTAAACAACTAAGTATATATTTGGTTGGTCATGTAGTAAGGGATGGAGTGATACAAATTTCCTGCTGACATTTATTAGTTCAGTAGAAAAAGCATAGAGGGGGACATTAAAAGAGAAGTTAATAATATTATTTACACATTTTGGGAAGATATCATTTCTTATAGAAAGAGCATATTACTATTTAAATTTGAGAGGTTTTGTTAATTTTTGTCTTTACTGAAATAATTTAAACTTGTAGTAAATTTGCAAGAACAGCACAGATCACCCTTATTTACCATGACTCATCAGTTGTTAATATATTAACACACTGCATGCTGTCTCTGTGAATACACATGCACAAACAAACATGCGCACTCTCTCTTCATGGGGAGATATTTTGGATCCTCATTATATGTTTATCTACTAGTTTTAACAGCTGTTGATGATTCTTTGTTACCATAATTGCTGCAAAATGTTGACTTTCCAACCCCATCATTTCTTCTACATTTATTGATTCCTGTCCTACTATAATTTAAAAAATTTTAACAATGTTTAATAAAGAAAAATAACTGTAACAAGTGGCAAAAAATATGTTGGAGGTTGTTGAGGATTAACCAGCCTTAAATCCAAGTGAGTTCAAGAGCCCAGAAAACCCAACCCTTGGGTCAAATCTTGGCTCTAACATGGTGACTCCCAATGCACCTCTTCCTCTCTGTGTACCTTCCATCTCTGCCAAAACAAGGTAAATTACTGCTAAGGTACTATTCAGTAATATGATTCTGTGAGATTATGAGGTCTGCTAGAATAGATTCATTTCTAGGAATTATTTCACTGGAAACGGTACCTCATATTTAAGAGCTTTGGATGAACAAAGACGGAGGCATTTCTTCACATGGTCTTAGGCACAGGGGAGCATGATTCTGGATAACTAGGGTACACTACAATTGTTTCTGACAATCCATCAAATTATACCTTTGTACCAGAGAGAAAACAGTAATTTGGAGAGACAGTGGTGATCTGAATATTTAAATATTTGTTTTAAAATATTACCACAATTTTTTTCCTCTGGTTCCTTCATGCTTTTAAAAGATTGAATTGCAAGTAAAGGAAGCATTTTCTGTGAAAAACAAATCTCCTCTCCATATAAAGGATAATAATGAAGTGATATCATACCTCAAAGGAACATGTCTTGTTAGCAGTAAAATTTAAATTATCATCCTACAAAAGAGAAAGCTGACGTTCTATATAATTATGTAGACGGAAGGGGTCTTAAGTATCTTGGGGTCCCATCTCTTTATTTCATAGTTGAAAAACAGAGGTCAGTTGAGATAAATAATTGTTGGAAGTCGTGGAGACAAGAATGCAGATTCTTTGTTGTCTAGTCCGTGCCGATTCTAATGTTCTGTATTTCCTTTCACAATTAGAGCTTAAGGTTTGAGAGACAATATTTAGGATAAACATTAAGCCCTTTCCTGTGTAACATGATATCAAATTTAGCAACGTCTGAATAATCCCTAGATTGACACCCAGATGACACATTTTTTTCCTGTTTATTTCTACTGCTCTCTTTTACAATTCTTACATTTTCCTTTAAAGCATCATTTCCTTTAAATCATAGCATTGAGAATTGCTAGTTTATTAACAGAATATTGTGTATGTCCTAAAGATTTTTGAAAGTCTTCTTTATATCTCCTCTATCATTTTTTTTTTTTTTTTTGTGGTACGCGGGCCTCTCACTGTTGTGGCCTCTCCCGTTGCAGAGCACAGGCTCCGGACGCGCAGGCTCAGCGGCCATGGCTCAAGGGCCCAGCTGCTCCGCGGCATGTGGGATCCTCCCAGACCAGGGCACGAACCCGTGTCCCCTGCATCGGCAGGCGGACTCTCAACCACTGCGCCACCAGGGAAGCCCTCCTCTATCATTTTTAATATTATGTATTAGTTTTTTTTTTTCTTGATTAGCTTACAAATGCTAACCCATTATTTTGGTCTTTTCAAAACAATAATTTTGGAGTGTGTTTATTAAATCTATGGTTCTACTGTGTTTTAATTAACTGTTTTAAAATATTTTATGTGTAGATTTCTCCAAACTTTCCTCAGGTTTAGAGTTCTTTTTCTAAATAGTGTTGAATACTCCATTAATTTTCATACATTCCTGAATGACAATATTGAATTATGATGAAACTATGAATGTAGCTTTAGCCATATACATTTAAAGAGAGTAATCTAATTGTCATATCATTTCCAATTTAATATTGGTCAAGAATACACGTTTTAGTGTCAGACAGACCCAGGTTGAATCCCAGCTCATCCTTTAATTCCACTTTGTTCTTTACAGTGTTACTTTAATTTTGAGCCTTGATTATGTCATTTGCAATGTTGTGATGTTTATGGTAGACATGGAGAAACAAGCATGAGCTCTCTCCTGCTTCTCAGGCTTTTGGCCAAGATCAAGTGTAAATGTGTGAGCTCTAGAACCAGACTGTTAGGGTTTGAATTTGAGACCTTTTAGTTATTAGTTCTGTGACCCAGGGCACTTTACATAACTGCTCTGTTCTACAGTTTGCTTATCTGTAAAATAGAGCTGACAGTAGTACACACCTAAAACATGTGTCAGTGCACGTTATAGTGAGTACAAAATAAATATCTGAGGATTAAATCAGATAGTCCAGAAAACTTTAAATCACATTGTCTAGCATGTAACAGATGTTCAACAAATGTGTTACAATTTTTACTACTAATAATCATTTTTAATACTTAGCAATTGTAATTTTTCTTTTTCCTCTCCTCCTTCCTTTCTTCTTCTCTCCCAACCTCCCTCCCTCTTTCTTTCCTTTCTTTCTTCTGTCTAGTGTCTGATCAAGGAAACAAAACTGGACTAAGTGTCATGGGCAAGGGATTTATTACAAAAATTAAATACAACATAATTGTGGAAGCTGGTGGAGACATTCATGGGAGGTTAGTGATGGTGAACTTGAATCAGCATAGGTCAATATGGCTAGCAACCAGCAAGAAAAGATGGAAATAAAGCAGGGCAGTGAAGACAAAAACAAACTGGAATCTCAATACTTACCAGAACTGGTATCCATTTCTCATCAACTCCATCCTTAGTAATAACTAAGAGGTTTCCCAGGGGATGTTTTACACTCCAGACTTGCTGCTCCCTGATCCCATTGTGTATTGGCAATGGAATTTCTCTGTCATTGTCAGGATGGATAGCCCAAACCAGTGCAATATCCCAATTTTGAGATTTGGCTACGGAAGACTTCCATCTTGCTAACACACTCTTTTTCCCTTTTGCTGACTTTTATGAAGATGCCACGTTGGAGAAGACCACATGTCAAGGTACCAAGGATAACCTCTGGCCAACAGCTAGTATGTACATAACCGATGTCCTCAGTCTAGTAGTCCATGAAAAATTGACTCCTACCAAAAACCACTGAATGAGCCTGAAACAGATACTTCTTTATTTGAACCTTGAGATGTCAGCAACCCTAGATGTACCCAAGATGTACAGCAACTCTGTACATCCTGAGTATAGCCTTGTGAGAAACTCTCAAGCAGAGGACCCAGCTAAGCCATAACTGGACTTCTGACCAAGAGAAAAATTGAGATAAAAAAATGCATGTTGTTTTAAAATGGAATGTTTGGGAGTAATTTGTAACACAGCAGTAGAGAAGAAATATATTCCTCTTACCACTAAACCGGCCATCAAAAATACAGTGAGAGGAGTTTAAAGGGAAAATAAATTTTTCAAAAACAAGACTTTTCTTTTTCAGTTTATAAGAAGCATCTTCAAATATACATTGGAATGTAAGATACAAATGTCAAAGGAGAAATGAGAAAAACTACAGATAATAAAATGGCAATTAAGACAACTGAAGAATATACATACTACTACATGCAATTTCCCACTGCTTTCAAATAGCAAAGGCAGATAATACAATGCATACCCCTGTTTTCTTCTCTACACCCACTCCTCCAATTCAATCATATATCTTTAAAAAGAATGTAAACATTGTGTGAATTTTAGGGAGAGGATATAACTTAGGTCTTTTAAAAATAATTCTTAAAATAATCTTCACTGGGGAGTGGATCTGTAGACCTCCTCTTGCTGTCTTGCACGACATGGAACTCCTCATTATGGTTGTAACTTGTATCTGGTGATTGACAGAGCTGAGCATCAATTTATGTGCTTATTAATCATTTTACTTATGAAATACTCAAGAATTTTATATTCTTTAAAATATGGTTGTTCATAATTTTTATTGACTTGTGAAGTCTTTTTTATATCGGGGGAGCAAGTATTTTGCAAATATTTGCATTGTCTTCTCATCTGTGGCTCACTTTTTAATTATTTTAATAAAATATTCTAATGAATAGAGGTTTTCAAATTTAATAAAATTAATTTAATCATTTTCTTTAGGACTTTTGTCTTTACATCTTATCCAAGAAATAGTTGCCTACTACAAGATTATCAAAATATTTTTCTAATTTTTAGTGTTTTACTTTTCTTTCTTAGGTCTAATAAAGTGATTCTGCAGTATGATGTTCTAGCACTATTTATTAAAAGACAGTTCATTCCCCACAGAATTTCACAGAACATTTGCTATCAATTTAGTTGCTTCATATGTGTAGATATTTTTCTGAACTCTCTAGTCTGTCCCATGGATCTATTTGCCTATCCTTACACTACTAGTCTGTTTTATTACTATAATTCTATAATAAGTTATGAAATATCATACTATTACTCTTCTAAATTTCTTTTCCTCTTTAAGATTATTTTGGCTCTTCTAGTTCCTTTGCATTTTCACATAAAATTTTGAATTCAGCTTGTCAATTTCCACCAAAAAAATTGAAAAGTTTGCAGAAAATTTCCATCTTAACAATATTGAGTCTTCCAAATCTTATATTTCTCCATTTCTTTATCTTCTTTAATTTCCTTCAGCAACTTTTTCATTAAGTTTATGGAAAGATATCATTTTTTTAATGTTATTATAAATGGTATAGTCTTTAGATTTCATTTCCAATGGTTCCTTGTGACTTTACAGTAATATAATAACTTTTGAGATATTGATTCAGTTTGCCACAAACTTGCTAAATTTTCTTATTTGTGCTAATATTCCTTTGTATATTATTTTGGACTTCATATTTACCCAATCATATTATCTGTGAATTAATACGTTTCCATTTTTTATTCCATGAAAGTCCTCCTTATTGCACTTACCTTTAGTAAAATCTTAAATGGAAGTAATAGAAAGAAATGTCCTTATTCCTAACTTATATATTTCATTTCATAACATGTTAGCTATGCCTTTTGTTCAATCATTCTTCATAAGAATAAGGGTTTTTATTTCTATTTTTAGGTTGCTGAGATTTTTGTCATAAATAGGTCATGAATTTTGGTCAAATGATTTTCTCTGCCTCTGCTAAGATAATCATATCTTTTTCTTCTTTATTCTGTTAATGTGATGATTGTGTTGATTTTTTGAATGTGAAACAACCACCTTGTCATGCTGTATAATATTTTTAAAATATTTTAATATATTTGATTTGATAATACTTTGCATCTTAATCATTTGAGAGATAATCATTTTCAATTTTTTTTCTTGTAACATTTTTTTTTCTTGTAACATGTTTTGATGTTGGTTATGCTGGCCTCACAAACAATTCAAAAAGTGTAGCATCTTTTGCTATTCTTTGACAATATGACATTCTATATCTCCTAATATGATCCATTTTCCACCTCTTTCTATCTTTCCTAACCTTCCCCCATACCTCTGTGATACATGGTCCCACTGTAAAAAAAGTCTTATTCATTTTCACCACAATGGAAAATTTTCTTAACTTCTGTGAAAGTTCTCTTCCTCTTCTTGCCCTATCTGAAAGCTGTTTCCTCCTTGAGGATACTCTTCCACTGTGATCCTCTCAAGTGATGATTATTTTTATATTCACATCCTTCATATCAGTGGTGCTGAAGTCATGTAGTTGTTTCTTTTTTCTAACTGACTATTTCAGAACATTGTCCTTCCATACCCCACCCCCAACCAAAAATCAAATAACAGCAAAATACATGTTAAAAGTATTTAAGCCCAGGTTTTCAAATTATAACACCTGCTATCTCTCCTTGTTGCAGTTTTCATTATAAAAAGCATAAATATAACCACAGTTTTTGTGTCACAACTTTGCTCATACACTTACATGACTCCCAATGCTTGCAGAAACTCCCAATTCTACAAAACCTCTAGTCAGACATTTAATCTTCTCCATAATTTGACCCCAGTCTAACTCTACAATGTTGGTCTGTCAGTAATATCCCTAGAGCAAGTTTATTTCTCCAAACACATGTAATTATAATATACCTTGTCATTTTTCTGGAATACAGTCCCTGCTCTGCCTAACCAGATTCTGACCATCATTGTATACATAATTTTACTTTGATCTCTTCCATGAAGCTTTCTTGATAAACTCAGAACCAAATATTCTAGTTGTACATTTGAACTCCTGTGGCAGTGATACCAATCAGTTATTGCTGGTTATTATTAGTTAACCACTCTTGCATATTAAAAATTTCAACCACATCATATATTCGGAATGGGAAGAAGTTATCTTTTATTTCTCTTGCCTAAAAGAGTATCCAGAATATATCAAGTATCTAAAAGGTATTTGTTACAGAAATGGAAGTGAAAAAAGTGATTATGTTTGTTTTCAGGTTTTAAATCTTAATAAAATAAAGCTTGGAGTTTGGGTCTTTTGAGCATGAGCCACACATACTCGCTTGGTGCCTGAAATAAATGCTGTACTTTCCTTCACCATGAATATATATATATATATATATATATATATATATATATATATATATATAAAGAAAGCTCATAGAACATTCCAACTATAAGAATCAGAGATTTGTCCTTGGCTATGCTACCAACTGTCTCCATAGCATTGAATAAATACTTCCATCTAAGTTTCTTCTCTGCAAAATGAAGTCTATAATCATCTCTGCATACTCCACAACTTAATCAAATGCATCCTTAGAAAATTAAAAAGTCCAGGTTGAAAGAAACAATCTGTTATGTAAGAAAAATTATTATTCAGCTTAAAATTTGACCAAGGGTTAGTCAATGAGTAGATATAAATATGACCTTTAAAAATTGTAAAGAATCCTAAAGTAATTACAGGAGGGAACACAACGTACTTTGCTACCAAGTGTCAAAAAGAACATTTGCATTCCTCCCAGTTGTGGAGTCTCTAAATAATTTTATTCCATGCCTATTGTTTTCTCTTTGTTTACAAGTTTTCTTTACTAAAAATTCTCAGAGGTAAATTAAAGAAGAATATTGGGGAAAATATATTTTCCTGTGCTCCATTACCTAGGAAAGACAGAGTACATTTGGCATAAAGAAAGGAAAAGAAAGAAAGAAAGAAAGAAAGAAGAAAGACAGAAGAAAGAAAGAAAGAAAGAAAGAAAGAAAAAGAAAAGATTGATTTTCTGTAAAAGATTTCTTAATAATTTTTTAATGTTTCACTCCCAAAACAAAGATGAATTCCAAAATATCCCGAAGACAATTTTCTCAGTAATAATATGATATACCTATGGAAAATGTATTATAGTGCAAATTTTAAAAGAAAACACTTTCCAACTCTTGGTGTTTTAAAAGGAAAAGGCCAGTGACATTTGAGTTGTAGGTGACATAGAGGCCCTATTGGTTGTGTATATACATGGGAGTTTGGTGGGCAAATGTGATTTGCATAGCTATGCTCAATTGGGGTTGGATGGAAAGGCGACAAAAACAAATAGTACTGAATATCAGACAGTCACAACAGCACAGGAAAATGAAATTTTCCTTCCTATTATTTTATTAGAGTGTGTGTTCCAAAAACTGAAAAATAGCATAACGTCTGCTCATGTAATTAAGTAAATGAAGGTAAAGGAAAGCTCAGAGCCTATTTCCTAGAACAGCTAAACATTGTTTTTTTAGGTGACAATAATTAGTGTGGAATTAAGAAAAGGAAGATAGCCAGGTGGATGTATCATTACAGAACTTGATAAAAGTTTAGGATTATTGATTTTGAGCCCCAATAAAGAATGTTTTGCTTAGGTACATGGACATATGACTAGTATCCAAAAGCTTTAAAAGAGAAATTTAAAATTGAAATGCCAAATTGGTCAAACATATATTACATTTCTACCATCTTCAAGAAAATATATTGATCTCTTATGGAAGTTAAAATTGAGAAACTACAATTTAGAAAAGATTTTAAAATTTAAAAATTTAGATAGTTGTAATTGATAGACTTATTATAATTCCTATAAAACCCCAATAAGATTCTTTTCTAGGGGCTGATATAAATTATTCAAAACCTCATCTGAAAAAGTAAACAAAGCTTATAGATGAAAAATAAAAGTAGATGGCTGACTCTTCCTACAACATAATAAAATATATTTTAAAGCAAAAATAATGAAATTCACACATATTCAGGCAGATCATTGAACTGAAACAGATATCTATGGAATTCACTTCATAGTAGCTCATAACTGGTCATAGATTTGAACAATGTTTACCTTCTTGGCTTGCTACCATGAGATGGCATGATGATCCGTAATACATTTGGACTTGGGGGTTTCAAACAAATAGACTAATAGCCTATAGAGACCTAAGCTATTCATAGGTAGCAGCTTCCTTGTTTACATAAAGCATTAATCTATAAAAACCGATTTTCCAGTGAAGATATTATGACTTACCAAACAAGCATGTTAATAGGGGAAGCTAAGCCAGGTGTCTCAATATAGTGAATATGTAAAGACATGAAGAGAGAGGTATGAGCAATTATCACTGAAATTTATGGATTGAAGACTTGGTGGTATTGGCAATGCTAATGAGAAGTGAGTCATCAGAATTGGTCCTCGATGAAGACAGCTATGGAAAAGTCAATGTGAGAAAGGAAGTATTTGGAAATCTTTGCTACTTAGACCCTTATTAAAAGGTTTCCTTTAAGCATTCATGGCTTTGAATATTAAACAGAAACTGATTTAATTCTGAAGAAGACAATCTTCAAGTAGAATTCAGCTACTCATTCAACAGGTTCCAAAGGGGCTTGATTGTTGTGGTGTGCATGGCAACCTGTCTGTGTTAATTTGTTTTGTTTTTGTTTTACTAAATGAGAATATTTCTGCATGTGCCAATTCTTCAGTTCTCTTTATTGTTTTACAACTGGTTTGATTGTGCATTTTTTATTGTAATTCAGCAGACGCCAAAATATTTAATATTCTATTTTTTACTTCCCATTTATTGCTAAAATACTTTATCTTTTCAGCAGAGTTAGAAAAATTTGCTAGGGACCCATTTGTCTACCTGCAATTGTTTAACAGTTGCCTTCCAGTTTTCTGACATCTTTCTGGTTATACTGAATACCTGTGTGTCAGAGAGAGCTCATGGCAAGAAGAGTGTATAAAACAGAACTCAGAGAAAATGTTCCCTTTCCAAGACTTTGGGCCAACCTCACTTTTACCTGTTCATTAGTGTCACTGACCTTCTCTACTCCAGTTTCTACCTATCTGGACTTCTAATACCTGCTTACTCCTTCCTGCTATAAGTTAACTTTTCTGAACCCAGTCTTTTCCCCTTTAAATTAAGTTAAATAATTAGAGATTGATGTAATCCTCACCCCCTCACCCCCAAAACCTGAAGTCTGGCTTCTGGATTTGTCTTGGTCTAATCCCATTGCCAACTGTTATTTAAATCAACTACAACTACTACTTCTATTAAAATCTCAGAAACATATCATTTTGTGCAAAGCACCATGCTTTAAAAACAATAGCACATTTAATCTATACATTAACCTGAAATATAAGTTTTATATCTACACAAAGAAGAGGAGAAAACTGTGTCACAAGGATTCAATAACAAGCTTTAAGACATACATAAATAATGGAAGCGGAGTCCTACCATGTATTCCAATTTTAATACTATTCTCAATTTACCACATTTGTAGCCAGCACAATAGGAAATCTCATCAGTTACTCCATGGGCCAAAAAGTAATTACACACATTCTCACTTTGTGGGGTCCTCTAATTACCAAGTTTCCAGACAAAGAAAGCCAACATATTAATGACATGAACAAATTTGAAACAGAAATTAAGGCTTCATGTTAAGCACTGAGATTTTAACTAAGTGAACAAGAAATTTAAAATAAAAAAATATATATACATGTTCTTTTGCATATTTGTATAGATACATGTATGTGTATATGTATATATGTATGTATGTATAGAACTTTACAATTTAGACCCAGTATAGAAACCCCTGTTCATTCATAAGCTTATAATTTATTACCTAACTCAACAAATATCCACACTATCTTATGAAGCAAAGTAAGAAAATTAATCAACGGCAAAAAAAGCTTGGAAGAAAAATCTTCAGTTTTCTATTCAGTGAATAACCATTAATCATTCCAATATGAAAGTCATCTTTATAAAAACTTAGAATTGAGTTTGCATCTAATTAAAGAGGTTCTTTGGAAACAGTAATTAATGTCATAAATATAAATGAAATTATTCACCTGATAATTTTTTGTATATATACAAAATTTTGGCAATATATGCTATTTTTTTATTGAATAAACTAAAAAGATAATATGCTCCAAAGAAACAGTTATTCATTTTAATTGAGGGTATCAGAATTTGAGCCTATTTTATGATAAGTTTTTTATTTAACTTTGTCACCCATTAAACTTGCAAACACATTTTTAAGCTTTAATTAGCCAGCTAATTTACCAAATTAACTAAACCTTCCTCCTTTAAAAGTTGTTCATATTTATACTTAAAATAAGAATTATACATTATATTGGTACAAAATCCCAGAGTTGTTAAATTATCAGGATCTAGAAAATGCCAAGTATATATTAAAATTTACCTATGCCAGTAACATATTTTTCAAAATTTTTTTGAATTCTTCTGTGATGCTTTTCTTTTTACTGAAATTATTACTTTGCAATTAATATTTTGGTAATAGTGTATACAGCCTTTAAGAGGTAGAAACTGAGTCTAAATTTGAAATTAGCTATCACAAATATATTCACCTTAACGATTAAATAAGTGTATCTGTTGGACACTGCATATTGAGTAATGGAGAAAAACAAAAATCTTCAGCTTGATTTCAGCATTAGCCTTTCCCAAGCTGTTCAACTTGGAACATGGTTCTTATCCTCACTAGGCCTCCATCTTCTCATCTGCAAAATGAAGATAACTCACACAACAGACATGGTTGCATAAAAATTAAATGAGATAATATATATGCACACTACTTAAATGTTGCTTAGTACAAGGAAGGCTGTAAATCATACTCATTATTATCAACATTACCATAATTAATTTTTATTATTTTATGTATAGTTTATAATTACAATTGAATTATTCCTATTTCATTTTTACCAATCATTACACATTATTTTGCTTGTTGCCTTGAATCCAGTGTGGAACAAGGTAAGACATAAGATAAATATTAACTGTTTTAAATATGTAACATATACTTGAAATACATTTTTTTCTCTATCACTACCAATATCCCATAAAAATCAGCAAATTTCAAATAAAAAGCTAGTTTTTAACAGACTATCAATATGTTCTTGGTTCATTAACTTAGTCGAACACAGGCTAAGTAAATGGCATTGTGTAGCATTACAAACTATACTGATCGTTTTCCCTCATATCCCTTCATAATGAATCATAGGTGGCTAAATATGAAAGAAACATTTTTGAAGCTGTTATAAAATTTTTTATTTTAGTTACTTGTACCATGATTGCTTCCATTGACAGATAATAGAAGTTCACCATTTTAATGACATTTATATGAATCTATCATCACTTAATATTTTCAAGTCTTACTGAATATTATTTTGTTGGCAGTCATAATATCTGATAGGGTATCTTTTTCTATCGATTTTGTCTCTCTTTTTATTTTTCATATAGTCTATCTTGGCAAAGCTGAATTGTGTAATTGTTCCTGCCTTCCAATAACCCAAAAATTATTATTAATGATCTTGACATTCACAATATTTTTACCTACTACATCATATGAAACAGAGATGGATATGCTAATATTGTCACCAATTTCTTAAGGAGGCTCCATCTGACTGTGGTAATTCAGACAATATTAGAAAACAGTTTGTACTTTTTGAAATTTCATAGAATTCAAGCCCTTTCCCAATGCAAACGTACATGCATGGCATTTGAGAAGTTTTCACTTGCCACTACATTAAAATATATCTTTCTTCTTAGAACAATATCTGCCTGCTAAAAATCTATCCTCCATGCTAAAATTACAGTTTTCATCCATGTGAATTTTCCCATATTTCATGTTCAGTTCTGTATTTGAAACATTGACCACATGTATTCTTGACTGCCAAGTGATGGATGATTATAAAATTTGCTCTGGAATGATAAAATTTGCCAATACTACATGCGCATTTTCTATTTCAGGATTATTTACCAATGGAATATAACTAGTTGGTGATTTGCTTTCCTTCACCCATTCTTTCAATGGACTGAACAATATCAATCCCTCTCTCATCCTGAAAACTTCACTTAAACTCCTCTCTGCTTCATTCTCAAGTATGCCTGCAAGAACTTTGAGACTTAGGTCAGAACTTGTCTTTCACAGCATGGTCATATTTATCTGACATTTCTCTAACCTCTCATCCAAGTCTGTTAGTCGTCTGCAATTTGATGCTCTACAACTTGTGTAAATGCAGTTTATTTGTCATATAATAAACATTTAATAGATCCTTGCTTAGTGAATAAATAGAATATAGATTGTTATTGTATTATAATATGTATTTGTCTCCTAAATAGTTTATATATTGTATCAGAAAAAAATATGAAATTAATTTTTGTAACCCCTGTACCTAATAAAGTGCTTGGGACATAGTAGGGGCTCCAAAAATGTTATTAAATAAACTGCATTTGCCTTTTTAGATCATGAACATAATGCAGAGTAAACCTTTCTCTTTCCCTCTCCAATCCTACAGGCTATAAATATTTAGGTCTGGGCTTTTTGGGTGATAAAAAATTATGGCCACTTAGAGCTGAGCAAAGAGGAAACAGAACCAAGAAGGATTTGGTCAGGGCTTATGTAAGGCCATCCAACCAGTGAGATAAGGACAGCCTCAGGAAAAGTCTTTGAAATCTCGTACACATAACATAAACTTTCAGATACTGAGTTTTATACACTTACTCTACATATGAATATACACAAAATCACTTGTAGTTTTCTTTTCTTCTTTTGTTAACAAAATCCCTTTTTTTTTTTGCTGTAAAAATAGCAAACTACAAAATATTTATAACACAAAGGAGTAAAAAAGAAAAAATATTATCTCATATGACATCACTAACTATAACCTCCATCAATTCCAGACATTATTTTTCAGTAGTCAAAGATCTTCTCACAAAGTAAACATCAGGTGCAGATGGCTTCATTAATGAGCTCTACTGAAGATTGAAGAAAGACGATATTTTTTTAGACCAAAAGCTTTCTCAGAGAGTAGAAAAAAGAAACCACTCCCCAACTCATTTCATGATGCTGACAGAACCTCTAGATCGAAACATGATAAGGATAGTGAAAAAAAGATTAATTATAGGTTAATCTTACTCTTAAAAAGAGATGTAAATGTTAGCAAAACTTTTTAACACTACATGAAAATGTAATACATTATGAACAAGGTAGATTTTCCCAGGAATGCAATGTTGTTTTAACAGTTACAGATTAATCAATGTTATTCACCATATTAGTGCATATAAAAGGTAATTTCTATGATGATCTCAGTGATATAAAATCATCATCATGATATAAACTCTTAGAAAACTAGACATGAAGGAATATTTACTTAATCTGATTAAATGTGTCTATGTATGTACATATATGTATATATGCACAGACATTTTAATCATGTATGAATGATATATATATATGTAAATACGTCAGCATTTTAACCATTTATATATAATATAAAATTATAACTACACACAAATGTATGTGTGTGAAAGTATGTACATCTACATATGTATATGTAAATTTCTTTAAAAGGAAAAAGAAAGCTTTTTCTTTTTAATTGGAAAGCAATCAATAATATCCAACCCTTTTCATTCAGTTTACTAGCAATGCTATCTTGTACAGTAAGGCAAGAACATGTTTAAGGAGTTTCTAGAGAAGGAAAATTGACATTGTATACATGGTTTATATGACTGTGTATGTAAAAGTTCCAAAAGAAATTACAAATACATAATAAACATTAATACAAGGATTTAATAGGACTGCTGGATAATAAATCAATAAGTCTAAGCACAGATATCTGTAAGTTTAGGCAAATGTGTGTATCTGTATAACTTCTAAAAGTTCCTTTGTGTTCTTTTGAAGTCAACACCTTCCCCATGCTCAGGTAATCATGAATCAGCTTTCTTTCACTATAGATTGTTTGTCTTTTCTAGAATTTCACATAAATGAAATCACACAGTGTGTACTCTTATTTCAGGCTCCTTTCATTCAGTATACTCTTTCTGAGATCCATCCATGTTATTTAATTTGTCATTAGTTCATTTATTTTTATTGCAGATTAGTATTCTTTTGGATAAATATACCAAGACTTGCTTAACCAGTCTCCTATGGATGGACATTTGGACTTTATCTAGTTTGATGCTCTTATAAATAAAGTTGCTAAAAAACATTCTTACATTATGGCATATGCTTTTAATTTTTTTAAGGTAAATACCTAGGAGTCATATTGCTTGGTTTCATAAGCATATATTTAATCTTATAAGAAACTGCCAAACAATTTTTCAAAGTGATAGGTAATTTTACATTTCTACCAGTACTGTTTGGATATTCCAGTTGTTCCACAAATTTGCCAGTGGTGTTAAGGTTCTCCAGAGAAAATGGACCAATAGGATATGCATAGGTATTAGAAAGAGATTTATTATGAGGGCTTGGCTCACATGATGATGGAGGATGAGAAGTCCTGTGATCTGCTATCTGCAAGCTAGAGGCTCAGGAAAGCCAGTGGTATAGTTCCAGTCTAAACCCAAAGGCCTGAGAACCACTGAGACAATAGTATAGGTCCTGGTCTGAGTCTAAAGGCCAAAGAATGGGGTATCAATGGTGTGAGTTCTCATCCCAGATCAAAGGCCTGAGAACCAGGAATGCCGATATCTAAGGGCAGGACAAGACAGATGTCCCAGCAAAAGCAGGGAGCAAATTTATCCTGCCTCTGCCTTTTTGTTCTATTAGGCCCTCAATGGATTGGATGATGCAAAGCTACGCTGGTGAGAGCGATCTTCTCTACAGTCTAATGATTTAAATGCTAATTTCTTCCAGCAATAGCCTTACAGACACATCCAGAAAAAATGTCGCACCAGCTATTGTCTTAAGCTAATGTCTTAGCTCAGTCAAGTTGACACGTAAAATTAGTCATGACACCAGCACTTGGCTGTGTCAGTATTTTTGATGTTAGCCATTCTAATGGGTTAATAGTAATAACTCACCATGGTTTTGATCTAAATATAGATTAATGACTAATGATGTTGATCATCTGTTATTTAAGTGGTTGGGTAGAAATCAAAAAGCAGCAGGAAATTTTAGAAATAAATTCTAGAGTCTCAGACATTCCCTGGAGAGCAGTGGTGGTCAAGGGTGGAACTTTGGTGGGCTGAGTAAAGCACCTAAGTTAATACACGTAAGAGGCACTCACCATAGGCCCTCTGTTGGTTGTTCTCAAGCTTTAGCTACATAACAGTCACCTGGAGGATTTGTTAAAACTCGCATTGCCAGGCCTCTCTTCAGAGTTTCTGGGTTGGTAAAACCTGGGTGGAGCCAGAGAATTTTATTTCCTACAGGTTGCCAGATGCTGATGCTTCTGGGAACCTCACCTTGAGAAACAATTCTCTAGCGTCTTACTCCAGCTTTTGCTCTGACACCTCTTTCTATGAAAATTCACACCAGCCTCTTTACAACCTACATTCTTTTATTACGTTCTTGTGGTCCTAAATAATAACATCATTAAAGCAGCAAACAAAACCTCCTCTCCTCTTTTATTACTAGACAAAGTATCATTTTACTCTTTCATCTACTAACAGCAGTCCCACTCTGCAGGCTTTCTTTCTTCACGTAGCCAATATTTTAATTCTTTATTTCTACAACTTTTTACTTTGACATATCAAAATTTCCCTCATTTTCTTAAAATGTAAACACTGTACCTCCCACAATCTTATAATTTATTAAATCGCAGCACGTAAGTTTGCTTTCATAAAACATGTTTTCAACTCTTTACCCATTCTGACTGAATTTTGTAATGAATTGGTCAACTTGTTGAACATTGATGTTCAGTGGACCAAAATACAACCAGACAGAGGTATAGTTTTATCCACATTTTAAGTTTTCAACTATTTCTTGTGACAGCACATTAAAATGAAATGAACTATTTTTAATTATTTTATTTTCCTGCATATTTATATATTCATTTAGTTTTATTTTCACTTTCTATATTGGTGTGATTGTACAGGATATATGAAAACAAATAATTAGAACCAATAAGATATTAAACTGCTTAAATTAAAATGAACATGAATAAATCAATATTTTTGTTCTTTAATATTGATAACCCACTAAAAAGAAAACAGAAAAAAGTTATTCTATCCACAGAACCAACGAAAAATGTTACCCAGAAAGAAACTAGATAAATATAATTAGATCCTTTAAAGAGAAAGTGATAAAATACTAATGGGGACTTCCCTTGTGGTCCAGTAGTTAAGACTCCACACTTCCAATGCAGAGGGTGTGAGTTCGATTCCTGGTCAGGGAACTAAAATTCCCACATGCCACAGGGCACAGCCAAAAGAATAAAAAATAAAAATAAAGGGCTTCCCTGGTGGCGCAGTTGTTGAGAGTCCGCCTGCCGATGCAGGGGACACGAGTTCATGCCCCTGTCTGGGAGGATCCCACATGACGCGGAGCAGCTAGGCCCGTGAGCCATGGCCGCTGAGCCTACGCGTCCGGAGCCTGTGCTCCGCAACGGGAGAGGTCACAGCAGTGAGAGGCCTGCATAACGCAAAAATAATAATAATAATAAAAATAAATAAAAATAAAGAAATAAATAAATAAGATAAAATACTAATGAAGGAAACCAAAAAAAAAAAAAATGAGTTGTTATATACTGCTTTCAT
Source organism: Hyperoodon ampullatus (assembly GCF_949752795.1). Lineage (NCBI taxonomy): Eukaryota > Metazoa > Chordata > Mammalia > Artiodactyla > Ziphiidae > Hyperoodon > Hyperoodon ampullatus. The sequence goes on from NC_136921.1 coordinate 110,103,920, forward strand.
AGTGGAAGGCTTAATATCATAAAACATCTACTTTTCCCAAAATTAACTTATAAATTAATTATAATTATAATCAATACCCCAAGAAAGGTCTTTGAGGTACTTGGTTAGTTGATTCTAAAATTTACAGGTAATAACTTGTGTTGTGGACTTAACTGGGTCTCCCCAAAATCATATGTTGAAGCCCTAAACCACAATGTGCCTAATGTGACTGTACACAGCAATAGGGCCTTTAAGGAGGTAATTAAATTTAAATAAGGTCATAAGGGTGGGGCTCTACTCCAATAGAACAAATGTTCTATTAAGAAGAGGAAGAGACGCTAGCAGTACACCTCTCTCTCTCTATCTCCCCGCCATGCCCCGCCCTGCTTGTACACAAAGGACAGGCCAAGTGAGGACACAGCACGATAGCAGGCATCTACAATGCAAAATGTGAAGCCTCACCAGAAACCAACTCAAAATATCAGTCTGTGGTATTTTGTTATGGCAGCCCCAGAGCAGACTAACACAACCCCTGAGGAAGAGCAAGGTGGGACTCGACTCTAACAAATAACATGGCTTCTTGTAAGCTATGTTAAAACTATAACATAAATGATGATTCATTAAGCATGTGAAAATAAATATGATAGATAGATGATAGTACCCTATAGTACACCACACATGTAAACCAATTCCGAATTAGATTAATGACACAAAACTGAAAAGCTTATCTTGAAGGCTTTACTATGGATATTTGGGGTAGGGAATGATTTTTTGAACAATCAAAAAGTGTAAAATATAAATTATATATTTAAGATATTATCTACATTGAAATTATTATTTTCACATAAAGTAAGAAGGTAAAACAGATATTCAAAATAATTTCAATATACATAACACAGAGAATTAGTGTTCAGGTGATCTGAACAAAACTACAAATCAAAAGAAAAATATTAAAAACATATTAGAAAAAAGAGATAAGCAAATGAATGAGAAACATATATTGCAGATTAGATGGCTCTCTTAATTTTCTTTGACCAGGTTTAGCAACAAAAGCAACTAGAAAGGACATGGAAGGTGTTTTTCACTGAGGTCGAGATGGCTAAGCTGCACTTTCCAGCATACCCAGATATTTGGAGCCATCTAAAAGCTGGAGTATTCAGACCATTTACACTAAAGTTGAAAAATCTATGAATACAAAATGTTGCCAAGAATGTAAAATATAAGAATAATTACAGGGGCTTCCCTGGTGGCGCAGTGGTTGAGAGTCCGCCTGCCGATGCAGGGGACGCGGGTTCGTGCCCCGATCCCGGAAGATCCCACATGCCGCGGAGCGGCTGGGCCCACGAGCCATGGCCGCGGAGCCTGTGTGTCCGGAGCCTGTGCTCCGCAACGGGAGAGGCCACGGCAGTGAGAGGCCCACGTACAGCAAAAAAAAAAAAAAAAAAAAGAATAATTACAACCTATTGGTGAGTATATAAATTGTTAAATCTAATCTGGAGAAAAATTTGGCAATATATCTGAAATTCCACTCAGATATATTTTAAAAACTAGCCTATATTCACAAGTACGTAATTATAGGAATATTTATTGTTGCATAGTTCAAGAAATTGGAAACAACATAAATGAATTTCAAAAGTAAAATGAATATTTAATTTTAATTTATGGAACTCTAATTCAGTGAATGAACCAGACTCTCTCTTCCTTTTTCTCTCTCTCTCCATATATATATATATTTGTTTGCATTATGTTTGAAACATATATATACATATATGTATATGTATATATACATATATATGTATATTTCAAACATAATGCAAACAAATCAGCATAAATATACAATTATAAAATGTGTATGCACATGTGCACATAATGGAAAATAGAAAATATACACGTGGTGTAAAGCGTAAATTATTTGTAGTGTTTTCCTCTGAGAAGGAAGGGAGGCATCAAAACTATAATTATGATCTGAAAAAAATTACAGTCATGGTAGAATGTACTCCAACATGATGGTGTTATGTTGAAATTCATTATTTCATTAAAAATTTTGTCCCCTTTTTGATGTATTTCTTTAAATAATTTTAAAATAAAAGGATAAGAGGAAACATAAATGTACTAACATCTGGTTTATAGACTCAATTTCATGAAAGGAGGATACCACTTATCAAATCTTAAGATTTTCTTTTTATATGTTACATATAAAAGCACAGTCTAATCTAGAAATTAGATTTAATATATATGATATATGTATATATGTATATATATAAAGATTATATATATAACTCATTATCAATGTATATGTGTGCATTTGTATTAGTTCTTACCAGTTTTAATTTTTATCTCATAGAGCTATGTCCTAACAAGATGTCTTACACCAAGCTATTTTCTCCAGGGGTTCGCCCTGAGAGGGCTGCATGCATCCTTCTGTTGTGGTGGGCTGGCTATGTGTGTAGTCTGGTAGGCTTCGTCACGCCCTTGTCTGGTTGGTTGCCAGACCCTGCCTTGTACTGATCCTGCTGCTTGCTCTTTAGTGGGGCCTGGTCACAAGGCAGCTGGTTGTGGAACCCTAAGGAGCCCCACAGGGTTAGTGTTGGCTCACTGGTGGGCAGAGTCAGGGTCCCAAAGACTCTGGGGCTTTTGTCCACTGACTGGCAGATGAAGCCAGATCCTGGGGTTGGTGCCAGACTACTGGCAGGCAGAGCTGGTTCCTGGAGTCAGACTGCAGGGCCAGGGATCCCAGAGCTCTTTCAGATCATTGGTGGGGGTGAGCGGATCCTGACACAGTTGGGTATGGGGTCCAGGGTGTCCTGCAGCTTGCACTGAACTGCTAGTGGGCAGGACCAGGGCCCAGCTGGTCCCAGGATAGGTTTTGGCCTACTGTTGCTGGACTCGGTCCGCAGGCTATGGGATCATGGTTTTCTTCCTTCTGGTGTCTGCCCCCTGGTGGATGAGGCTGGTTTAGAGGTTTGTGCAGGCTTCCTGGCAGGAGGGGCTGGTGCCTGCCCTCTGGTGGGTGGAACAGGGTCCTCTTCCTCTGGTAGGCAGGGCGGGGTCTAGGGGTGTGTTCAGAGGTGGCTGTGAGCCCTTTAGTCTTTAGGCAGCCTGTCTGCTGATGGGTGGGGCTGTGAACCCACCCAATTAGTTGTTTGACCTGAGACATCCCAGCACCGGCACCTGAAGGCTGTTGCATGGGGCCAGGTCTTGACACTAAGGAGCCATCAACAGCTGTGCTCACATGGTTGAATGCTCCCAAATATGTCTGTCACCAGTGTCCATGTCCCCAGGGTTAGCCAAAGCTGTTCCCCGTCTCTCCCAGAGACTCTCCAAGACCAGTAGGTAGGTCTGGCCTAGGATACTATCAAATTACTGCTTTTGCTCTGGGACCCAGTACATGTGAGATTTTGTGTACACCCTTTAAGAGTGAAGTCTCTATTTCCCCCACTTCTGTGGTGCTCCTGCAATTAAGACCTGCTGACCTTCAAAGCTAAATGCTCTGAGGGCTTATCTTCCTGGGGCTGTACCCCAGGCTGGGGAGTCTGACATTGGGGCTCAGAACTCTCACTCCTGTGGGAGAATGCCTATAATATTATTATTTTCCAGTTTGTGGGTTGCCCACCCATGGGGTATGGGATTTGATTATATCGTGAGTCCACCCCTCCTATGCATCTCATTGTGGTTTCTTCTCTATGTCTTTAGTTATAGAAGATCTTTTCTGGTAGGTTCCAGTTTTTTTCATTGATGGTTGTTCTGCAGATAGTTGTGATTTTGGTGTGCTCATGAGAGGAGGGAACTCAGTATATTTCTACTCCATCATCTTGGCCACTCTCCCCTTACCCCCAAAATGATAGAAAGTATCTATCATAATTCTTAAGGAAAAATGACTTATCAGAATCTTCCAGTGACTTTCAGAATGCATTCCTTTCTGTTCATTTAACATTACAAGGCTGTGCAGTACATTTGACCTAATTAGACGTTGAATGTGAAATATCTATTCCCATTTCTGACAACAAGCCATTCACTTGAATTGCTTTTCCTCATCACTTTCCCTTGAGCTATGTGAATTGATTCCATTGAGTTTCCTTCCCAATATGGGGGTCTCTCTAATCTCATCTGTCTATGGGTTTTATTTGCATTGGAGTAAGATGGAGCATTATATAGGTGATATTTGGTGGAAGATGAGAAAATGAAGGCATCCATCCAGGTGGTATCCAAAAAGTGCAAGGCAAACTTGACTCCTATTCACAGTGAGACACTCCCTTCAATTATGGGGTTCCTATAATGAATAGCCTCTGACTTGTAGAAGGAAGATTGAGGTCTCCAATACAGTCCATAAGCCTTCACATATGGGGATGAAAACAAACTTGCTAACACAAATTCAAAAGAAACATAAGTTTTGGAAAATATTCAGAAGTTACTGAAAAAAATTACTATCTTGTGCAGTGCAAATGACAAGAAATGTATTTTCTGAATGTGTCTCTGTGTGTGTGTTTCAAAACTATTGACAGTTTGTGTTGTTAAGGGATATCTTATGTTTTGCTCTGGTTTTGGTTTTCTTGGTATCACAGCAGCTTTTATCATAACACCACTTCACACCAATCACTTTGAAACTGAGAACTCTACTTCCAACTTGTCAAGAACGAAGAGATGAAATATAAGGAAACTACCCAACAAGAGACAGATATTTGTGCACTAAGAAATGATACTCACTACTCCCACTGTGAATCAGACTATAAAATTACTGCTGTCTTGGCACTGATTGGTGGTTGAGGCATTTTTCCTACAAAGGGATCTCAGATAAACATCTTTAATAACATTCATGTCTCCTTATTGGCTGGTATCTATTATACTGTGACTCTAGGATTTAATATTATACAAATGCATACATATAATATATAAATTTCTGTTTTTATAACTATCTCCTCTTCTGTTTCTTTGTACTATAATGCTACCATGTATATTGCCTTGCAACTATAATTTAAATAACAAGGCAGTAGACTACTTCATATAACTGCCCAGAGTTAGAGACTTGAAGGGGGCCCAACTAGAACTATGTGCTTGACCAACTTGATTTGCTATATATACTCTCTCGATAAGAGGTGTTTTCATTTGTGAGGGGGCATTCAGATAGTGCCCTTTAAGTGTAAAATATCCCTTAAGTGAAAAATACATAATTCTTTGATCAGTCATTTCCCCTTGGTGTTTATGATAGTTAATTTTATGTCAACTTGACTGGGCCATGGGGTGCCCAGATACTTGGTCAAACATTATTCTGGTGTTTCTATGAGGCTGTTTTTGGATGAGATTAACATATAAATTAATAGATGGAATAAAGTAGACTCTCCTCCATAATGTGGGTGAGCCTTGTCCAATCAGCTGTAAGCCTAAATAGAATAAAAAGATTGACCTTCTGAATAAGAGAGAATTCTTCTCTTGTGGTCTTCCATCTAGGACAGACATTTTCCTGCCTTCAAATTCAATCTGAAATATCAGCTCAGGTCTTCATGGATCTCAAGCCTGCTAGTTTTCAGATTGGAACTACACCCTCTGCTCTCTATTGGGTCTCCAACTTGTTGACTTACCCCATAGATCTCAAGACTTCCCAGCCTCCACAGTCACATGAGCTAATTCATTATGATAAATTTCTTTGTCTCTCTTTATATGCACATCCAATTTGTTCTGTTTTTCTGAAGAGCCCTAACTAATACTAATATAGTGTGAAGAGTTTACCAATTAATTTTTCAGTGAGGGAAAATGTCAAAATTTTGAATAATAGGGCTTCCCTCATGGCGCAGTGGTTGAGAGTCTGCCTGCCGATGCAGGGGACACGGGTTCGTGCCCCGGTCCAGGAGGATCCCACATGCCATGGAGCAGCTGGGCCTGTGAGCCATGGCTGCTGAGCCTGCGTGTCCAGAGCCTGTGCTCCGCAATGGGAGAGGCCACAACAGTGAGAGGCCTGCGTAACACACACACAAAAAAATTTTTTTTGAATAATAAATTGAGAGTACTATATTCATGCTGATGTCAAGATAGAGAAACTCAGAAGAAACATACAAAACAGATCAGATGATATATTCCAAATTATTCTTTCTTTTTAAACCCTATCAGGTAATGATGAATAAGAAATTTGAGATGAAATTAACTATTTTGTCTTATCTCTCTATTTTAAATTTTTAAGCAATCAATTACTTGTTTTCCAAGGAACTTTTTCATAAATAAAATAAGAAATAAAATAAAAAATAAAATAAAGTTTATATTTCTTAATCCCATACCCCTGTCTTGCCCCTCCCCCTTCCCTTTCCTCAATGGTAGCCACTAGGTTTTTTCTCTACATCAGTGAGTCTATTTCTGTTTTGTTGTATACATTTGTTTGTTTTATTTTTTAGTAAAAATATTTACTTAATACTGTCTGTTTAACTTTCTTCCCTTCATTGATCAGCAATTTTATTGTCATCTGCACACTACCAGAGCATCTATTCTTCCAATTCTCTCTTCTAAAAGGCTTGAATCATTACTGAATGAAGTACAGTTGATCAGTTACACCAGGATTTATTTTATCTTTGGATGATTCAAAGCAGTCCTCTTGCTCCCTCTGTTTTCTTGTGCTTGTCAGGCTTTTGAAATTTTCTATTTCTATGTCTCCACAAGAGATAAACAGAAAATCCAAAAGCTTAAATGAAACGTTTGATAGAGGCTAAAATTTTAAATACTGGGGAAAATCTAATTTGGGGATTATGTGGAAATTTCATTTTTCTACAAAAGCCAGGTTCCTCACCAATACAGATAATCATTTCCCTCCTCTACTCAAAAATAAGCTTTTCAAAATGGCAAATATAAAGTAAGTAATACATAATATCAATATATATATTTTCTGGCATCTTAGAAATGGTCATGGTAAAATCCTTAAAACTTTTCATTATCTTGGTTTGTTCCTTGGAAAATATTTTTAAACAGCTAAAGAAAAATGCCTTTAGAGTGCTTACAATTTATAGTTTCCACATACAGATTTTACTTAGTTATTTTTCTTCATAGTTTTATATTTGGCAAGAAAATAATGTTTGTCTTTATATTTCTGTCTTGATTAGAAATAACTGTATTCTACTCAATACCGACAAGAGCTAGACATGAGGTTGGCTAGAAGAGTCTGGAGAAACTGATTCAACTACAGAAAGTCAAAACTCAAGGGGAAAACCATGTGTGCAGAGCTCATGCTTAAAAGTAGGTCACATTTTGTTATGGTTCAGTTCAGCAGAGGGTACTGGTGGTGGAAGAAAGAACACTAATCTTGTAGACAAAACACAGCAGTCCACAACGTTCCAGAGCTGAGCATATTCTAATTTAAATAAGAAAATTATCTAGGTTTGTGTTATGAATGTGGATAAATGCAGAGGTCAAAAGCAGAAAGGCTGATATAACCTACAGATTTGGGGGGTTTGGTTTTGGTTTGGTTTGGTTTTTAAAAACCTTTTGTTAAATACCTCCTGGAAATCAAGTTGGAGTGCAATGGCATGCAGTACTTAGGGTATTTCAGCCCTAGGCCAGAAAGCTAGGGTTAAGTGTGAACGTCAAGTGTAATGGCAAACTTGAGTACTGAGTAGGGAGCCTGAATCTGAACTCAGTCCTTCAAATGAAGGTTTAATTGTTAAGAATGAAAAATATTTTGTTTAGAGGGTCTCCAGTGGCATATCAAGAGCAGGATCAGGGAAACGTCTGCTCTGAGTACAGTCGATCAAAAGAGTTATTGTCTGTAGAGAATATAAAATGAATAACAAAACTAACTAAAAGTCAGTCTGATTTTATTATCACCGTACACTGACAGTATCAGCGATATAGTACTCCTTCTTGCTGGGCCGACAACTCCTACTGACAATTCCCCCCAGCTATGACCTTTGTACGTTTCTTGGTCTATGAGTGCCTAGAATTTCTCTCTGATCAACATTAGATCTTAGCCCTGTATTATTTATTCTAACATTCTTTGGAATGGGAGAGCTGAAGTGCCCTATATATTTCAGATGCCTTGCTTTGGATGTAGGCAAAATACAGCTTTCAATGCCTTGAGCAATAAGAGGTTAAAGATAGAATGACCTGACATTCTTTTAAAGGTTGAAGGAAAACCAAGAAAAAATATCTTCCTTGTGAATTTTTTTTAAGTAAGGGAGCAATAAACATTTATTGTGTCAAGCAGCTGAGATTTGGGGATTGTTTCTTACAGCAGCTAATGATTCACTCCAGACTAATATATTCTTGAGTATTGTGGATGGAAGTGCTTCTGCCAAAAATGGGTAAGCTTTTTTTTAAACTTATTTTAGTGAAGTAGAGTTGATTTACAAATGTTGTGTTAACTTCTACTGTACAGCAAAATGACTCAGTTATACACATATATACATTCTTTTTCATATTCTTTTCTATTATGTCTTATCACAGGATATTGAATAAAGTTCCCTGTGCTATACAGTAGGACCCTGTTGTTTATCAATCCTATATATAATAGTTTGCTTCTTCTAATCCCAAGTTCCCAATCCATTCCTCCCCACCCCACCTCCCCCTTGGCAACCACATGTCTGTTCTCTATGTCTGTGAGTCTCTTTCTGTTTCATAGATAAGTTCATTTGTGTCATATTTTAGATTCCACACATAAGTGATATCGTATGATATTTGTCTTTCTCTGTGTAACTTACTTCACTTAGTTGATAACCTCTAGGCCATCCATATTGCTGCATGTGTAACCTTTTTTGTTTACTTGTGTGTATGTGTGTGTGAATAAGTAATAAATATTTACTGTGTGCCCTGTGACTTTTTTAACCAAATAGAGAAACCTCAACACATTACCAAATTCCATCCACAAGTCAAAATGCACCTAAAAGTTCCACCCCTACTTGCTTTTGTTTATAGGGATGGGGGAGAGTTTGACTCAGTTTTCAAGACATAGCCAAGAATACTGGTTGAGACTACAGATTCTGAAAACAGCCTACTTGCAGCTGAATACTGGCTGAGCTACCCTGCAAGAGCAGGGTTGTCTAAACTCAAGGCCCATCCTCTTTCCTTCTCCTTTCAAATATAAAATTCCAGTCAGTAGAATTTCAGGAGTGCTTGAATGTTAAGTAAGTACAATTTTTCAGCAGAGGAACAATGATATAAACCAATTATGAATAGCAATGTCTTCTGAAAGAACTAAACTTTTTTATGTGGCTCAGGTTCAGTGAGTATTACAAATGAAATCAGTTGAAATATGATGATACATAGCTGTAGGACTTCTATAAATACTTTAGACTTCACAATTTACTGTTAAAATTCATCTAATTTTCATCTCAAAGCTCTTGCAAATGCATAGCTGACTGAATCAGTCAGTTGCTAAGTCTCACTTTGGAATTCAATAGTACATTTGCAATTATATCAATGCAAATTTCCTGAAAAATGATTTTTTTACTAAGGAAGGCACAGACTATTCTTGTGGCTTCTTAATATTTACATAAACATGCTCATGTATCTATATGCATTGAAAATTTCAGTCTTACAACTACAGATGTGAATGAAATCACACATATGGGGATGAGAATCAGGGGGGAACACCAACATTTGGAACAAAGAAATAAGAGGAAACAATAAATGATATTATAAATGTGCTGCTACCAGGGAGTTGAACTCAATACCAACTACTCCCAAAAAAGGAGTTTTCAGAAGAATACAATTGTCAAAAATTATAAAAATGAAAGGCATCCATATGATTTTGTAAGAAACTGAGTAAGGATACTCTTTGCCACAGTGGTTTTGTTAAGTGTTGATATAGCAAAAACTAGTTTGCTGTGGATTGAGAAATTTATGGAAAAAAAGAAGGTAGAAACTCAAAGTGTCAAAAGAGTTTTAATAAAGCTCACTTTCTATAATTTTTTTCTTCCCTTTTTATAGCCCTTTACAGGAAAGAAAAGAAATCATAGGATCAAGGGCTTATGGTTGGAGAGAGGAATAGAGGAGGTCAAAATATGTTAAATGATGGGAAAGACCGTTAGAGAAGGAAAGTTGAGAATAGAGTGAAAAATTGATCATTGGAGATCCACATGGGTCCATAATACAAGAAAAGATGTGACCTTAGACAGGAGCTTGTCGTATATTTTCCTTTTTGACAGTGGGGAGAGACAAGGAGGATTGTGTAGATGGATGTAGAGGGATAAAATATTGAGGGACTTTCACCTACTGATGAGTACAGTGATAATAAAAATATTAAATATTGGGAATTCCCTGGTGGTCCAGTATGTAGGACTCCACGCTTTCACTGCCAAGGGCCTCGGTTCAATCCCTGGTTGGGAAACTAGACCCCACAAACCACCCGGTACAGCCAAAAAGAACAAACAAAACAAAACAAAAATTTAAATATTTGTATGACACTTATTGTGTATCCTCCATGATTCTGAGTATTATAAATATATACATTATAAATGTATTGTATATAAACTCATTTTCTGCAGGAGGTAAATAAGATTCTCTCTTCAGAATTCTGTTGTTTATATATAGCAGTGTAATGGGATAGAAGCAGAATATGGGAAAGAGATGATCTGAAATCATCACTACAGAAAATTACTGGACAGTATTGAATGCACAACGGGACTTGGCAGTAGGAATCTGTAAGGCACAAAGCTGAGTAGTCAGAAGATTTTCCTTGGTCTTGCTTAGTAGCTCCTGTCAGAAAGGGGAGAAGGTAGAATGTGAGAACTATCTCATGTTGGAATGTCCCAGGTAGATGTGACAGAAGTATCATGAGACAAAAGAAGCGGGGTCATAAGTGGCAGGTCTCAAGGAATTCAAAGCAAAGGTGAATTGGAAAAGGCAGAGGAAGATTGGGAGAATGAGGGTGCAGTCATAGACTAAGGTAGTTTCATATAAGATTTCAGTTTTGGAGGAATCCATGATGACAAGGACAAAGATGTGGCTATTGGAGTGGATGTTCAAGTAGAGTTAGATGTAGGTCATTGGAGCTAAGGAGGTCAGGAATGTAAAATAAGTCATGCTCCAAGATGCTTCAAAATGAAATCACCCCAGATTATGAAAGACCTTGGAGTCAAGAGGAGGACCACCATTCAGAGGCTCTGAATTGCTTTAGAGAATATGGGAGCAGGTAGGGTAGGAGAAGCCTGAGTGTGAAAGAGAATGAAGGAAATTAAGTGATGACTCAATTTGGTAACGAATCTACTAATTTTTGACTTCAGGAAAATTTTAAAAAGCTTGTTTAGCACACAGAAAAACCATTCATTAATTAATTCTTGTCTCTTTTCATTGTCCAAATTATTCAATGAAATGTCCTTGCCTTGCCATCTTCTTTTTCTAGCAAAAGTCAGCTCTACATAGAAAAACAACGTAATAAAATTAGCAAATACAACAGATTTACTATCTTTCAGGCATCATTTTAAGGGTTTTTATGTATACAACCCAATGTAGTTTCACAGCAAATTTATGATGTAAATACCACTATTATTTCCAGTTTGCAGATTAAAAAAAGAAAAGAAAGAAAAATGGAGGCACAGAGATGTTAAATAAACTTGTCCATAATTACACAACTAAAAGTAGTAGATCTTTCATTTGAATAAGCACACAAAGATCATTAGTGGTTCCTAGTTAGGTAAGCCTAATAAGAAGAGAAAGTTTCCCAGACCTCTGCCTAATCACTAATCACATATTAATCACTAATTAGTAGATTTATTCATGCTATCTGGGGTAATCACACAAAACTATCCCTTTGCCGGCTGTGAGATTCCAGTCATTAAGATCTGACCTCAGTTTCCCAACATATCACTTGTACTTTTTTGGCAAGATGAGCCTATGACCTAAATGACAGTGAATTTTGTCTCCCATGAACTCATGCCAATTTTCTATCCCCAGAATATGTTTATTATTCCAAATCCAGCTGAAATTGAGTATGGTTGTGCCTTGTTCACATTCCTTGGTTTCTAGGAACCATGACGATTTTTGCCTGAAATCTTTATGGCCTTGACCTGACCAAAAGATTGGAAACCCTTGATAGTAAGACATTCTACTTAACAAGCTGCTTGTCATACCCTTCATAGTGTATAAGGCATTGCAGACAAAGAAGAATTCTCAAATAATATCATGTTAGTTTCAAATATATCAATCAAACAGCACATTGTAAGTATTCCCCTATAACTGTTTTTTTTTTTTTTTCAGGATTTAAAAAAAAAATTTCCTTGTCTGTACATTGAAGTTGCTATTCAAACTAATTAAATACCTCAAAATCACCCTTTTTGTTCACCACAAATTGCAAAGCAAGCAAGAAGGCAAGTTGCTTTGAGTGACAGTCGTATTGTTTAGATAGGTAATAGAATATATTTTACATACGAAAGAATAATAACAAAGGGAGAGGTAAATGGGAGATTTCAAAATGGATTAAAGACAGAACAGAATAGATGTCTTTTCTTTCCCTTCTGTGAGGCACCAGCCTTCTCATATTAAATGCTAAAGGTTATGTAAACAATGAAATGGAAATCAAAAGCAAGATATTATCAGTTAGGTGCTTTTCAACAGACGTCAATGAACTGGGTTATTTTAACATTAATTTTTTTTTTCAATAAAAACACATCTCATCCATGGGAAACTACAGGGAAGTCATCATAGACTTTTTATGCCTTGCGATATTTGTAGTGATAAAAAAAAGGTAAGTCATCAGTTTAGAATGAAAAAATATAATCTGGATAAACTAGATCAGAAAGATAAACTGTCTAGGTCAAATAAGACATCACTTACACCTCTTTATTTAGTGATTTTCTCAAAGATAAGCAAGAAAGTGTTCATTAAACTATCGTTTTTACCAGATTAGTATATTCAGCTCTCAGTCAACAGCTTCCAGGAATGAACTGACTTGATATTTTCCTTGCTGCCTTATCTGCCTAAGTTTATATAGTACTGAAAACCCTCGCTGACACATTCAGATAATTTACCAAAAGATAAAAACCACAAATCAAATATAGCTTGTCAGAGGAAGCCAGCTAGGTCACAAAGGGCATTTGTTTTTTGCTAGAAAAGATTTTGCACTTGTGAACATAAATTTATACCAAGGTTTACTGAAACAGATACTCCCAGGCAAGCTATTATTTGGAGGATAAGTATACGCTCTGTACTATCTATATTGGAGAACTGTTCTGTGGTTTATGACGAGAAAATTCATATCACCTGACCATTAATAGATCACTAGAATATTTTTTTCTGCAGTTCAAAGTTTTAGGGGAAATGCTTAGGATGATATAATGTCGTATACATCAATATGTTTTTCAAATATCGAGTCATTAAGACTAAGTCAGCTTATGATTTGGCATCTTTTAATTGTAATGCAAATGAGGAGACAAAAAAATGAAAAGACCTCCTGTACTGTGATCACCCAACAGAGTCATAGTGCTATTGGTCAAGAAATAACAATTCAAATATGTAGTATTTTTTAAGGAATTAACTACTACTAATAAGGAGGAGTTGAGGGCCTCAGGCAGAGTACAGGACAGTTAACTTCAGATGGTCATTAATCCCCAGGAAATCTTTTGTTCTTTTTATTGCCTCTAAATATCACAATGGGAAATAATGCAGTGATATGAGTCCTTTTTATTGCAAAACTGATAGCTATAATAGCAATTACAAAATTCCTATAGAGTTTTGTCCATGGTTAACTCACTTAAGTGGGTTAATTACCTAACATTTCTCATGCTACTCATAAAATATATACAAAACCTGAAAAATCAACAACCACTAAAGTTCCGCCTGGCTGTTTATGGGACATAAATAATAATAGGGATAAAGTAAGCAGAGGTTTACTGAACATTTCATAAATTGTGATTACATCCAAATGTTGACCACTCTCATATGCACAACCTTGGGCAAATTACTCCTTGAATTTAGTTTCTTCAACCATATAATGGCATAAATACTAAAGATAATATAGCAAGGTGGTACAGATTTACTAGGTATATATATATATATAAAGTGTTTAGCTGAAAACATTATACATATTTAAGACTCAATAAATGTTATCTCAGTCCCTCTAGTTCCATAATCACTTGGAACTTAATTGGGTATCTGGGTGCAATGAGTGAAATGATAGCAAATGTGCTCAATACCAAGAAAGAGACACCAACATATATCAAAATGTACTCCAAGGGGAAAAAAAAGTCACTCCTAAAAAAAAATCTTCTGGCCATGAAATTTATGTAGTAGACTATTAGATATTATCTATCTATCACCTCCCATATGATATATTCATAATGCACAGTAGCATATTAAAGAACCTGAGATATCCTGCATTTTAAAAGTCTATTTAATTTTTAGATTTGTTTTCTATGAACATTTTTTGAGGAAGTTTTCAAGGAATGGACCTTGAGAAGTACAGGCTTACAATTGGCTGAAGAGTTAGTTGATTGTATGTATTCTGTTAATAAAAATGATCTTGAGCTGTACAGGACCTGAAGCCTGTTTGTGTACGTTGTCACATTTAATCAAAGTTAACACATGAAAGGATCATTTGGCTTTCTCTTTCTGACTTACTTCACTCTGTATGACAGACTCTAGGTCCATCCACCTCATTACAAATAGCTCAATTTCATTTCTTTTTATGGCTAATATTCCATTGTATATATGTGCCACATCTTCTTTATCCATTCATCCGATGATGGACACCTAGGTTGTTTCCATCTCCGGGCTATTGTAAATAGGTCTGCTATGAACATTTTGGTACATGACTCTTTTTGAATTATGGTTTTCTCAGGGTATATGCTGTATGCTGACACATATATATGGAATTTAAGAAAAAAAATGTCATGAAGAACATAGGGGTAAGACAGGAATAAAGACACAGACCTACTAGAGAGTGGACTTGAAGATATGAGGAGGGGGAAGGGTAAGCTGTGACAAAGCGAAAGAGCGGCATGGACATATATATACTACCAAACGTAAGGCAGATAGCTATTGGGAAGCAGCCGCATAGCACAGGGAGATCAGCTCGGTGCTTTGTGACCGCCTGGAGGGCTGGGATAGGGAGGGTGGGAGGGAGACGCAAAAGGGAGGGGATATGGGAACATATGTATATGTATAACTGATTAAATTTGTTATAAAGCAGAAAAAAAAAAGAAAGGATCATTTGGGCATGAATTGTAACAGCAAGAGAAAGTCTGAACAGCTAGAGAAGGCTACATGAAGGAGAACACAGGTGGTCTCAGAGTCCACACAGGGTTTAAAAAAGTTATCAAGCATCACTGCTTGAGACAATAGAAGGACAAAGGTGCAAGTCATGGTAATGTGGCCAAACCTAAAAGAGTTACATCAGAAACAGAATCTGCTAGATCTCATTTAACTCTGGCTTCCATGGTAGGGTTGTAACTTACTCTCTAGAATATCTCAGAATGCTTTGATCCCCAGCCCTGTTGGGCAAAATAAAACTTGTTAGTTTTAACATATGTACTGTGCCTTTTCCTGTCCAAACTTTATTCCGGAGAAATGCATGATTTGGGGAGAACTTTTACAACCTTTTGGCTGAGAACATTATCTTTTATTAAGAATGTTACCCACTCGGGCTTCCCTGGTGGCGCAGTGGTTGAGAGTCCGCCTGCCGATGCAGGGGACACGGGTTCGTGCCCCGGTCTGGGAAGATCCCACATGCCGCGGAGCGGCTGGGCCCGTGAGCCATGGCCGCTGGGCCTGTGCGTCCGGAGCCTGTGCTCCGCAACGGGAGAGGCCACAACAGTGAGAGGCCCACATAACGCAAAAAAAAAAAAAAAAAAAAAGAATGTTACCCACTCAATACAGGTGCTAACTTACTAAAATTCATCCTTGAAACCTCATGTTGACACCTTACAGTAGAAACTTAGGGCTTTGAACATGAAAGACTTCTACAGTAGCTCTTTCCTTCTCACATTTCTTAACCCTTCCTTAACACTCTCCCCTCCACATACACACATTAACCCCTGGGTGGTTTCTCTAAACTATCAGGAGTAAGTTGATAGGTTAGTGTGGGGCCCAATTTCAGTTGTACTTCAAAAACGATAAGAAAAGAAATTTGTCAATATTCATAAGGTGATACTCTTTACTATTTGTCCTATGAGATGTACATGATGGGACCATGGTCTTGGCAAAGGAAAGGAATCAGTGAAAGGTCATTATAAAGATTCCCTGCAGGAATTCCTATGAGCTATTTGGAAGACTATGAAAGAAGAGATGTCCAAACAACAGAGACCTCTGCCTCACATGGGCTAAGATTCAGTTCACAATTATGAGATCACCTTTTCTCTTTGGCATGATGGAACCTAGGTTCATGCAAGACAACCCTCAGAAGTAGTCCAATCAAAGAATGGATAACATGGTTAAATATGGAGAAGTGGTAGATAATCCATTTCTTTTACTCAACCAAGATAGTCACCTAAAAAGATGTTTAATACCAGCCCAATGTTGTTCCAGCCCAACTTCATTCACTATACTTTAGATAGATGTATCAATTTTCTAGAAACTTTTAAAGCAAATTCCTTAATTCCAGGACCAGAAATAATAAAAGAGGAAAATGATGTAATGGAAATATTGAGTGTCTTGACCAAGACGTCCTTTTTTAAATTCCACTATCATGTCAAAAACAAATTTTGTGAGTCACTATTGAGAAAAGAGTTGTTCTCACTTTGTTATAAAGCAGAAACAAACACACCATTTTAAAGCCATTATACTCCAATAAAGATGTTTTTTAAAAAAAGTTGTTCAAGTTGTTGAATGAATCTTGGTATTTTGGTATCTCCAGAAATTTTAAATATCATCCCTGATCCAAAGATAAGAAGCAAATTTACTCTAATGCAAGTCCAGTGACTCTAGGTACAATACATGGATAGTCTTTGACAATAAACCCATCTCCTTGGCCCTCTATAATCATCACTCTCATCTCATAGGCATTCTCTGTAACTGGACATATATTTCCAAGATTCCATAATTTTTTAGTAGTAGTAAAGTAAATTTCTCTCTCTCTAAAGGCTATACTTTCATAAAACATCCAGCCAGGCAAGAACAGTGATTCCTACTAAGGATGAGAACCTTAACTTTACATTTGGAGAAAAATGAATTTCAGGTCTAATATCTCACCATGTGCTGTTATCTGTGCCCACACCCAGAAGTTTCTTTAATTCAAATCTTTAATATAGCCTACTCACATAAACATATTTTTTTGTAGTGGCCAGTTTTGGAATGAAGCTCTATGAGACAGATCCTACAGCCCCCAAAAAACACTTTTCCTTGATTTGCTAAGTGTAAATGACCCTGGAATGAGAACTGCAAGAACTCTTGGCATTTAAAGACTTCATCCAAATTTTTTCACTAAGAGGCTTGACCAAACTGTAACATGATTTCCAGCAACACAAAGCCACGTCCTTGAGATGGTTCCCCCACCCCCGCCATTTTGAGTTTCCATCTGGAAAAGCCCAGAACTATCAAAAGAATTTACTGTTTGTTCCACCCAACACCTGACAATTGTCCTCCTACCACCCTTTCTTAGATCATTTACTAAAATGGGCTCACAATTGTGAATCCTTCTTCTGTCCTTTAGAGATGTACCTCCTACAAATCGGGAGTATCTCTCTCAAGGACCTGAAAGTCATCCATTTAAAATGTAATCATCAGGAAGGATAGAACTTCTGCCACCTCTCAGTCTCTGTGAGCTGATAGAATCCAAACTTCAATATTGCCACCTAAGCAGACCCAGTTGGCCTAATTGATTTACACTGACCAACACTTTTAATTTTTCACTTTCCTGACTCTACTTGAGCCCCTACTGGCTCCCCTTCCCTATTCCATTATTCTCCTTTAAAATGCTCAGTCACCTCTGTGCAAATCAGAATAGAGCTCAGATCTTTCCCCTACTCTCCATAGTTATTGAGTAAAATCTATTTTCACCACTTTAATTAATGTCTGACAGTCCTACCACAGTATGGAAAAGTTCATTAACTAGGCATATAAAGTCTACTCTTGTGCAAAGAACTGTCCATGGAAATTAGAAGGCATACAGAGAATATTGACATCCCTAGTATTTACTCCTAAGCTATCTCCTTAATTTTCAAAAAAAGACTTCTCTAGGCCTAAAATCATTTATTATCTTGGTGGCAGCAAATATCCTCTTCAAAGCCAGATTTTTTTATTTAGCAAAAGGAACCTCACCATGGTACTAAAGATAACTATTGTTGCCTAACTTATTGAACTTACCAATGTTCCCCAGGCTTTCTACTAGGTCTCAAAATGACACTGGTATATTTTCACAAACAACCCATTTTTATTCTGGGTACCTAATCCAGTCAATGAGAGAGAATGAATCACCAGTTTCTACAGTACAATGTGTAATTCGGTGGAAAATGGAAGTACTCTTCCACCTGCCATTTAATTGAACTTAACTCCATCTGCACGTTCACCCAAAACATGTCTTTTCCTCCTTTGCTTTTTATTTCCTGTGTCAATACCAACCATTATTCTTATCATTTATAACTAACTTTCCAAATTCTATACCACCAGGCTGGACTTAGAGGACTCACCAGCTGGACAAGCTCAAAGGATCTCTAATCAGTGATATTCCAAAGAAGTGTTCCAGACTTTCTTTGACTTTATCTGCCATTTCAATCAGTCATTTTATTAAGAAACCATGTAACATTTGCATGGATCTATTCACTGTTATCTATAAAGGTGACCGTGTAAGTGGGAGGAATATTCATTTATGAAATGGACCTATAAAAAGAAATATTGGCTGTCTCAAAACTGTACTTGAAGATCTTTCATCTAGTATAAAACTTGAAATTATTATCTAATATAATAGAAGAATAAGAAAAATAAGAGAATAATTATTCCAAAAGAATACTGCTTCACAAACCAGCTACATAGTTCACTCACCTGATGCCAAAAGGAATTATTCAAAGGAAGGATTTAATGGGAAAATTGTCATCTGCATAAATTAGATCCTAAACCAAATCCCAGAAAATTTCTACAGTACTTCTTCCAATGACTCCTTGATTGCTATACTTATTTAACTACTTTTTAATACTCCTATTCACAGATGCTGCAACGTAAGTAGAGTCTAATCACCAGATTTTATATTTGGCCCTAAACTTAGCCTCTCCATTCTGCCTACTTTCAGCATAATGCCTGTCAACTGACCACTTCCTTTTCAAACTGAAGATTGCACAAAGTTTTATTTTTGTTGTTGTTTTGTTATTATTGTTTGTTTTGAATATTTAGACTCCAGTTTTGCCTTTGTTTTCTCATTCAGACAAAAGCATTTCTGGTTGGAGAGCATGACTTAATTAGAAAGCAATGATTTGAGGACACTACAGCTATGAGAAAACATGACAATCAGGTAAATTATTTGTGGTCAATTATATTTTTAGTAAATATGTGTAATTGAAGCAGTTGCTACAAAATTGAAGATTGTTCCACTTATTTTCATTAGTATAGCATATAGAATTGGCCTCATAATTTGTGGAAGGGAAATTTTAAAAATATTCAGAGAGGGCCTTTTGAAACAACTGTGTCCATTCTTAACCTATAGTTGCTTAGCTTTGATTCCACCATTCTACAGGCTGCTTTGTGATGCTAGGGCTGAGACCCTGAAAATTACATTTATCCTTTGCCAGCTGATTCCCTTTTAGAGTCTTCAAAAAGGAGGTATGAGAGGGTGACTGGAAAGGTCTTTTCCATTTTCTTCCTCTTTCTTGTTGCTGCCTTCTTGTTCCTGTCAAGTGTCACCCAAGCAGTTTCCTTAAGTAGCCACAGCTGAGCCCAGTAAGCAGTCTTTCCAACACTTGCAGATTCAACATCATGGCACCCTCTTGAGACACCAGTGCCATCAGCTGGTGCCCCTCCTCTGAGTCTGGAGGTAGCTCCATAGGCACCTCCTTCCAGCTCAGCAACAGGAGCTCCAACTGAGCAATAAGTCTTTGCTTTTGCCTGTTCACTTCCTGAATGTCCAGTGAACAATTCTTTTATTAAAAATTCTGTCTTTTAAAGTAACTGGTATGTTTTCTGTTTCCTGACTGGATACAGGCAGATATAATGATCTGTAGGAAGAAATATATTTTATACTTCTATTCAGTATATGCATACACACACACACACACACACACACATACACTTACACGTTTCCTGAAACAATATTCACCCTTATTGTGTGTGATACACTCTGTTTTCTATTACTTTTGTTCTATATTCTGTTTTTTGAAACTTCTATTCGAAATCCACTAAATTTATTTTACAATCTATTATTAATTCTTAATGTGAAAATACTGATATAAATAAAACACAAATGTGCAGCCTAACACTAAAATCTTTGCCTATGTGATGGCTTAAGCCAGATATTTGATTTGTATACATGGAATTTTATGGGAATTTTCTAACATTAAATACATTTAGAAATTGGAAATAAAGCTTAACAAGAAGTACAGACAAAAAGAAGATGAAAAGTAAAGTTTTAAAATAAAAGTAAAAACTGAGATTATACAAATAAGTTCTATTGGGGTGATTTGGATTAACTGCCTAGATTTTGTAATGGACATGCTAAAAAATAACAAGAACCAAAACATGATTCATACACATATACACACACAAGGATGGAAGAAGGGCAAATTTGCTTTCTCTGCTCCAGCTGAGACATCCATCTTCTCCTTCCCTCAAACATCAGCACTATTGGTTCTGGGGACTTCAGATTCAAGTCCCTCTGATTCTTAGGCCATCAGATCTAGCCTGAATTAGTTCTCCAGCTTGCAGACAGCAGATGATATGATTTATTGGCCTCCATAATTGCATGAGCCAATTCTTATAATAAATCTCCTTATATATGTATATATAACCTACTGGTCCTTTTTCTCTGGAAAATTCTGACTAAAACACACTTCTAATCATGTTTGCCCTTCATATTCAGTTCAGGTATCATCTCTTCTAGAAAACATCCTCCAAAGTTCCTGGTTACAATGCTCCCACAGAACATATGATTCTATGAACACACATCATAAGTTCCCTTGGGATTGCCTGTTTGTGCTGCCTGGCTCCTCCCATGATGCTGTGAGTACCTCAAGGATACACAGCATATCATACTCATCCAAATCTCACCATTACCTAATCCTTTGCCTTGCTCATAATATATGTTCAATGTTTTTGCTGTTGAACTGAGCTCTCGGAGGACAAATAATCAAAAATTTGTACTTGTCCATGTTGTTAGTACTGTGAGTTCAGAAGAGAATGCAAAGAGTGAGATAAATATAACCTAATTTAGACGTCATTCAATTTCTTTCCCCTATTTTTTTTCCTAAAATAGCCCTAAAATTTGGTCCTTAAGAAAATTGGCTCAAACCCTAGTCCTGACCTTGCCTTCTGGCCCAGTTTCCCTGTCTCACATGGGCAGCTTTCTTTCTTTCCATGGTGTGCTGTGAACAGCTGGCATCATGGTGACACACCACTGACTGCCTCTGCCATGCCTCCTGACAGCCATCTTCAAAACAAAATTTAAATTGAAACTATTCCAAAAAACATCCATGACCTCTCAAAGATTTATCAGTTCTCCTGGTGTATGTAGTAAAAGAAAAATTATTATTCTCTTCCCACACAAATTCTGTCTGACAGATGGTGTTTTGTTATTTTAGGAAAGCATCTATCCACTGAGTCTTTAAGGGGTTCCTTTAACAGTCCCATTGTGACATTTCTATAAATCGTTTGCTTTTCTCTAAGAGAACACATACAATAATTTCGTCCATAGTATAACTACAGAGGAATTGGCATCTCTTAGGGTTATGAAGATGAAGTTTAAAAACTGATGTGAAAGACCTCTGTAAGCCATTGATACTTTATAAATATGTGCACAAACAAGTAAATCAAATCAATTTCCTGTGGGATATTTCTTCATGGTATCTCCATATCTCCATGGAACTAGCCATTTAAAATTGTTCGTGTCCCTCAAGCATCTCTGGCTTCCCAGTGTGTTGTGCTCCGTGTAGTTTTCTAATGCTAGCTGATAAAATTGAGTTTTGTAGATATCACAACCATTAATTTCACATGAAAGCCAACTGAGATTGTCGGAGATAATCTCAACAAGGAAACCAAAGATCTATTTGAAAATTTGCCCCAAGGAGATGATATTACTTTATAAATAAATCATAGAAGAGAGCCATCATGTATCATTATCAATACATTAAACAAGGACCAGGCTATATGATCTGAAATTAGAGATGATTACCAATAGGGAATATCATTTCAGATCATTAGAGAATGATAGTCTTCAAGGAAAGGGAAAGTGAGTTTAGCAAAACTAAAGAATGTGAGGCAGTAGAAATTTATACTTCCAAAAAAACTTATGAGCATTTTTTAAATTTGTTGAACATAAGATATCCAATTTGTCACTTTAAGTAGATTAAAAGAAAAATTACTATACTGAATTAAAACATAAATTGAAATTAGTAGCTATGCATTAAACATATTTCAATGTTTTAAATAATAAGTAAAATGAATGTAAATAAGCTAGATGGCTTGACATATTTCATACACATTTAGATCTAAATTAACATCAGTGTTCTTAAAACTAGGAGTAGAAATTCGTGCAACACTTGTGGTGAGCCGTTTCTCAATATATAACACTGTATTTTTTTAAAGTGCACCCACATTTTTGAACCTATAATTCCACTGCTGAAAGCTGGCTTCAACTTAGAGCTATAAAATAATATTTATAATGATTATTGAAGTATGACTTAAGCATGGCTAAAATAATTCAATAATAACAGACCAGGGACTTTCCTGGTGGTCCAGTGGTAAAGAATCCGCCTTCTAATGCAGGGGACGTGAGGGGACGTGAGTTCAATCCCTGGTCAGGGAACTAAGATCCCACATGCCGCAGGGCAACTAAGCCCGGCCACCGCAACTATTGAGCTCACACGCCTCAACAAGAGAGCCCATGCGCCGCAAACTACAGAGCCCACGTTCTCTGGAGTCTGCACGCAAAAACTAGAGAGAGAGAAAACACACAGCCCGAGCGCTGCAACGGCAGATCCCGCATGCCTCAACGAAGATCCCACGTGCCGCAACTAAGACCTGACGCAGCCAAAAAATAAAAAGAAAAAATAGAGAAAAATAAATATAAAAATAAATAACAGACTAAAGACACAGCAGCTATGCATACACAATAGTAATCAAAATGCTTGCTCACTTAGCTTTTTATTTTTCTCCAAAGGGATTCTAAACACACTAATCTTCCTGGCATGTTCTACTGAAATGATTACATCTCTGAGCTATATTGATGCCATATAAATGTTAATTCCCATCCAGTGTAGTTACAGTCTTTATACTTTTATATTGTATGTTATAAAATATTTTGCATGATTCTCCTGTACTACTTTGAGGACCTTTTCACAATTATTTATTTATTTATTTATCTGTTTATTTAGCTAGTCAGCTTGCAGCTTGGGTTGTGACTATATCAGGTGTAAGCCACATTTATATTTTAAAATAAATAAACTTTTTTTCTGGAATAATTTGGGGTTTACAGAACAGTTGCAAAGATAGAACAGCAAGTTCCCATCTTTTCTGCACAAAATTCTAGTTTCTTCTAATGTTATCATCTTACATTGACACTGTACATGTGTCAAAACTAAGAAACTGACATTGATTCATTACTATTTTTTTAATTTATTTATTTATTTATTTATTTTGGGCTGTGTTAGGTCTTCGTTGCTGCGCTTGGGCTTTCTCTAGTTGTGGCTAGTGGGGGCTACTCTTCATTGCAGTGCACAGGTTTCTCATTGTGGTGGCTTCTCTTGCTGCAGAGCAGGGGCTCTAGGCACGTGGGCTTCTGTAGTTGTAGCAGGCAGGCTCAGTAGTTGTGGCTCCTGGGCTTACTTGCTCCATGGCATGTGGGATCTTCCCAGACCAGGGTTCAAACCCTTGTCCTCTGCTTTGGCAGGCAGATTCTTAATCACTGCACCACCAGGGAAGTCCAGATTCATTACTATTAATATTAGTCAAACCGTAGGTTTAATTTGGATTTCACCAGTTTTTCCAGTAATGTTCTTTTCCTATTCCAGAGTCCAATCCAGGGAAACATATTCCTTTTAGTTATCATGTAGCCTTTATTCTCCTCCAATCTGTGTCAATTTTCCAGTGTTTCCATGGTCTTCATGACCTTGAAAGTTCTAAGGATTACAGTTAGTATTTTGTAGTCTATCTCTCAATTGGGATTTGTCTGATTTTTTTTTTTTTTAATAATCAGCCTGGGGTTATAGGGTTTGGGGAAGAAGACCACAGAGGATGTGTGCTCTTCTTATCATATCCTATCATTGATCTCACTCCTCCTTGGTGAACAGAAGGAATAATGAGAGTCCATATATTTAAGATATTTTATAAATTGTGAGGTTCATGGGGGGTATTTTGGAAATATGCAGGGTCAGTTTTAATTCTCATCAAAACTGGGGGCACATAGACATCCAATGGGCAAGTGCCAGACATTCTAGATTCTCAGCAACATGCAGGATTTGTCTGTATAAAGACTCCATGCTACAGTCTGAACACATGTGAATGCCCTACCAGGCATTCTTATAGAAGAAAAACTTATTTATAAATATCAGAGCCTAGAACCTGACTCTATTGTACAAATAAAGAGAAAATATTTTTCATTGATTTAATATACATGAAAATTTTCAGGACTACTACAATCATGAATATTAAGGTAAGGTTGTTCATCATTTTTAGAAATATTATCAAGGTTTTGTTCATCAGTTTGGAAAATCATGTCACTAATTGTAATATTACTCATGACATTTGATTTGCCAAACAATGAATCTATGATAGTATGCATTTGTAGCTATAGCATTTATGTGATCTTATGTGTAGAAAAAAATGCATTTACTTTGTCTTTATTTTAAAATGTCAAACAAAAACTGATAATAATATCCAGTTGAATATTATCTTACATTTCTTAAATCCAAACTTATTTCTTCTATGTAGTTACAAACATTTGGCTCCTTCACTTTACTTTGTAGTGAAGATATTTCAAACATTTACTTATGGCATAATGTCTTATTTTATTATCAATTACTTTCTTTTATTTTTCTCTCATAATTCAGTAAGAGCATTACATTTATTTTCAAATGAACTTGTATAGGTTGGTTATAGTATTTTTTTTTTTTTTAATTAGTTTCTGCTTTATAACAAAGTGAATCAGTCATACATATACAACTGTTCCCACATCCCCTCCCTCATGCATCTCCCTCCTTCCCACCCTCCCCATCCCACCCCTCCAGGCGGTCACAAACCACCGAGCTGATCTCCCTGTGCTCTGCGGCTGCTCCCCACTATCTATCTACCTTACGTTTGGTAGTGTATATATGTCCATGCCTCTCTTTCCCTTTGTCACAGCTTACCCTTCCCCTTCCCCATATCCTCAAGTCCATTCTCAAGTAGGTCTGTGTCTTTATTCCCGTTTTACCCCTAGGTTCTTCATGACATTTTTTTTTTTTAAATTCCATATATATGTGTTTGCATACGGTATTTGTCTTTCTCTTTCTGACTTACTTCACTCTGTATGACAGACTCTAGGTCTATCCACCTCATTACAAATAGCTCAGTTTCGTTTCTTTTTATGGCTGAGTAATATTCCATTGTATATATGTGCCACATCTTCTTTATCCATTCATCCGATGATGGACACTTAGGTTGTTTCCAGCTCCGGGCTATTGTGAATAGAGCTGCAATGAACATTTTGGTACATGTCTCTTTTTGAATTATGGTTTTCTCAGGGTATATGCATAGTAGTGGGATCGCTGGGTCATATGGTAGTTCTATTTGTAGTTTTTTAAGGAACCTCCATACTGTTCTCCATAGTGGCTGTACCAATTCACATTCCCACCAGCAGTGCAAGAGTGTTCCCTTTTCTCCACACCCTCTCCAGCATTTATTGTTTCTAGATTTCTTGATGATGGCCATTCTGACTGGTGTGAGATGATATCTCATTGTAGTTTTGATTTGCATTTCTCTAATGATTAATGATGTTGAGCATTCTTTCATGTGTTTGTTGGCAGTCTGTATATCTTCTTTGGAGAAATGCCTATTTAAGTCTTCTGCCCATTTTTGGATTGGGTTGTTTGTTTTTTTGCTATTGAGCTGCATGAGCTGTTTATAAATTTTGGAGATTAATCCTTTGTCAGTTGCTTCATTTGCAAATATTTTCTCCCATTCTGAGGGTTGTCTTTTGGTCTTGTTTATGGTTTCCTTTGCTGTGCAAAAACTTTGAAGTTTCATTAGGTCCCATTTGTTTATCTTTGTTTTTAGTTCCATTTCTCTAGGAGGTGGGTCCAAAAGGATCTTGCTGTGATTTATGTCATAGAGTGTTCTACCTATGTTTTCCTCTAAGAGTTTGATAGTTTCTGGCCTTACATTTAGGTCTTTAATCCATTTTGAGCTTATTTTTGTGTATGGTGTTAGGGAATGATCTAATCTCATACTTTTACATGTCCCTGTCCAGTTTTCCCAGCACCACTTATTGAAGAGGCTGTCCTTTCTCCACTGTACATTCCTGCCTCCTTTATCAAAGATAAGTTGGCCATATGTGCGTGGGTTTATCTCTGGGCTTTCTATCCTGATCCACTGATCTATCTTTCTGCTTTTATGCCAGTACCACACTGTCTTAATTACTGTAGCTTTGTAGTATAGTCTGAAGTCAGGCAGCCTGATTCCTCCAGCTCCGTTTTTCGTTCTCAAGATTGCTTTGGCTATTCGGGGTCTTTTGTTTTTCCAAACAAATTTTGAAATTTTTTGTTCTACTTCTGTGAAAAATGCCAGTGGTAGTTTGATAGGGATTGCACTGAATCTGTAGATTGCTTTGGGTAGTAGAGTCATTTTCACAATATTGATTCTCTCAATCCAGGAGCATGGTATATCTCTCCATCTATTTATATCATCTTTAATTTCTTTCATCAGTGTCTTATAATTTTCTGCATACAGGTCTTTTGTCTCCTTAGGTAGGTTTATTCCTAGATATTTTATTCTTTTTGTTGCAATGGTAAATGGGAGTGTTTTCTTGATTTCAATTTCAGATTTTTCATCATTAGTGTACAGGAATGCCAGAGATTTCTGTGCATTAATTTTGTATCCTGCTACTTTACCAAATTCATTGATTAGCTCTAGTAGTTTTTCGGTAGCATCTTTAGGATTCTCTATGTATAGTATCATGTCATCTGCAAACAGTGACAGCTTTACTTCTTCTTTTCCAATTTGGATTCCTTTTATTTCCTTTTCTTCTCTGATTGCTGTGGCTAAAACTTCCAAAACTAGGTTGAATAAGAGTGGTGAGAGTGGGCAGCCTTGTCTTGTTCCTGATCTTAGTGGAAATGGTTTCAGTTTTTCACCATTGAGGACAATGTTGGCTGTGGGTTTGTCATATATGGCCTTTATTATGTTGAGGTAAGTTCACTCTATGCCTACTTTCTGCAGGGTTTTTATCATAAATGGGTGTTGAATTTTGTCGAAAGCTTTCTCTGCATCTATTGAGATGATCATATGGTTTTTCTCCTTCAACTTGTTAATATGGTGTATCACATTGATTGATTTGCGTATATTGAAGAATCCTTGCATTCCTGGAATAAACCCCACTTGATCATGGTGTATGATCCTTTTAATGTGCTGTTGGATTCTGTTTGCTAGTATTTTGTTGAGGATTTTTGCATCTATGTTCATCAGTGATATTGGCCTGTAGTTTTCTTTCTTTGTGACATCCTTACCTGGTTTTGGTACCAAGGTGATGGTGGCCTCGTAGAATGAGTTTGGGAGTGTTCCTTCCTCTGATATTGTTTGGAAGAGTTTCAGAAGGATGGGTGTTAGCTCTTCTCTAAAAGTTTGATAGAATTCGCCTGTGAAGCCATCTGGTCCTGGGCTTTTGTTTGATGGAAGATTTTTAACCACAGTTTCAATTTCAGTGCTTGTGATTGGTCTATTCATATTTTCTATTTCTTCCTGAGTCAGTCTTGGTAGGTTGTGCATTTCTAAGAATTTGTCCATTTCTTCCAGGTTGTCCATTTTATTGGCATAGAGTTGCTTATAGTAATCTCTCATGATCTTTTGTATTTCTGCAGTGTCAGTTGTTACTTCTCCTTTTTCATTTCTAATTCTACTGATTTGAGTCTTCTCCCTTCTTTTCTTGATGAGTCTGGCTATTGGTTTGTCAATTTTGTTTATCTTCTCAAAGAACCAGCTTTTAGTTTGGTTGATCTTTGCTATCGTTTCCTTCATTTCTTTTTCATTTATTTCTGATCTGATCTTTATGATTTCTTTCCTTCTGCTAACTTTGGGGGTTTTTTGTTCTTCTTTCTCTAATGGCTTTAGGTGCAGGGTCAGGTTGTTTACTCGAAATGTTTCCTGTTTCTTAAGGTGGGATTGTATTGCTATAAACTTCCCCCTTAGAACTGCTTTTGCTGCGTCCCATAGGTTTTGGGTCGTCGTGTCTCCATTGTCATTTGTTTCTAAGTATTTCTTAATTTCCTCTTTGATTTCTTCAGTGATCACTTCATTATTGAGTAGTGTATTGTTTAGCCTCCATGTGTTTGTATTTTTTACAGATCTTTTCCTGTAATTGATGTCTAGTCTCATAGCATTGTGGTCGGAAAAGATACTTGATACAATTTCAATTTTCTTAAATTTACCAAGGCTTGATTTGTGACCCAAGATATGATCTATCCTGGAGAATGTTCCATGAGCACTTGAGAAAAATGTGTATTCTGTTGTTTTTGGGTGGAATGTCCTATAAATATCAATTAAGTCCATCTTGTTTAATGTATCATTTAAAGCTTGTGTTTCCTTATTTATTTTCACTTTGGATGATCTGTCCATTGGTGAAAGTGGGGTGTTAAAGTCCCCTACTATGATTGTGTTACTGTCGATTTCCCCTTTTATGGCTGTTAGTATTTGCCTTATGTATTGAGGTGCTCCTATGTTGGGTGCATAAATATTTACAATTGTTATATCTTCTTCTTGGATCGATCCCTTTATCGTTATGTAGTGTCCTTCTTTGTCTCTTCTAATAGTCTTTATTTTAAAGTCTATTTTGTCTGATATAAGAATTGCTACTCCAGCTTTCTTTTGCTTTCCATTTGCATGGAATATCTTTTTCCATCCCCTTACTTTCAATCTGTATGTGTCTCTAGGTCTGAAGTGGGTCTCTTGTAGACAGCATATATATGGGTCTTGTTTTTGTATCCATTCAGCCACTCTGTGTCTTTTGGTGGGAGCATTTAGTCCATTTACATTTAAGGTAATTATTGATATGTATGTTCCTATTCCCATTTCCTTAATGGCTTTGGGTTCGTTATTGTAGGTATAGTCCTTCTGTTGTGTTTCTTGCCTAGAGAAGTTCCTTTAGCATTTGTTGTAAAGCTGGTTTGGTGGTGCTGAACTCTCTCAGCTTTTGCTTGTCTGTAAACGTTTTAATTTCTCCATCAAATCTGAATGAGATCCTTGCTGGGTAGAGTAATCTTGGTTGCAGGTTTCTCTCCTTCATCACTTTAATTATGTCCTGCCACTCCCTTCTGGCTTGTAGAGTTTCTGCTGAGAGATCAGCTGTTAACCTGATGGGGATTCCCTTGTGTGTTATTTGTTGTTTTTCCCTTGCTGCTTTTAATATGATTTCTTTGTGTTTAATTTTTGACAGTTTGATTAATATGTGTCTTGGCGTATTTCTTCTTGGATTTATTCTGTATGGGACTCTCTGTGCCTCCTGGACTTGATTAACTATTTCCTTTCCCATATTAGGGAAGTTTTCAACTATAATCTCTTCAAATATTTTCTCAGTCCCTTTCTTTTTCTCTTCTTCTTCTGGAACCCCTATAATTCGAATGTTGGTGCGTTTAATGTTGTCCCAGAGGTCTCTGAGACTGTCCTCTGTTCTTTTCATTCTTTTTTCTTTATTTTGCTCTGCAGCAGTTATTTCCACTATTTTATCTTCCACCTCACTTATCCGTTCTTCTGCCTCAGTTATTCTGCTATTGATCCCATCTAGAGTATTTTTCATTTCATTTATTGTGTTTTTAATCGATGCTTGATTCATCTTTAGTTCTTCTAGGTCCTTGTTAACTGTTTCTTGCATATTGTCTATTCTATTTCCAAGATTATGGATCTGGGAAATAGAATCTTGGATCAGCTTTACTATCATTATTCTGAATTCTTTTTCAGGTAGACTGCCTATTACCTCTTCATTTGTTAGGTCTGGTAGGTTTTTATCTTGCTCCTTCACCTGCTGTGTGTTTTTCTGCTTTCTCATTTTGCTTATGTTACTGTGTTTGGGGTCTCCTTTTTGCAGGCTGCAGATTCGTAGTTCCCGTTGTTTTTGGTGTCTGTCCCCCGTGGCTAAGGTTGTTTCAGTAGGTTGTGTAGGCTTCCTGGTGGGGGGGACTAATGCCTGTGTTCTGGTGGTTGAAGCTCGATCTTGTCTTTCTGGTGGACAGGTCCACGTCTGGTGGTGTGTTTTGGGGTGCCTGTGGCCTTATTATGTTTTTAGGTATCCTCTCTGCTAATGGGTGGGGTTGTGTTCCTGCCTTGCTAGTTGCTTGGCATAGGGTGACCAGCACTGTAGCTTTCTGGTCGTTGACTGAAGCTGGGTGCTGGTGTTGAGATGGAGATCCCTGGGAGATTTTCGCTGCTTGATATTATGTGGAGCTGGGAGGTCTCTTGTGGACCCGTGTCCTGAAGTTGGCTCTCCCACTTCAGAGGCACAGCACTGACTCCTGGCTGCAGCACCAAGAGCCTTTCATCCACCCGGCTCAGAATAACAGTGAGAAAAAGTAGAAAGAAATAATTAGTAGAAGAAAGAAAGAGAGATTGAAAGAAAGGAAGAAGGGAAGTAAGGAAGGAAGGAAGGAAGAAAGAAAGAAAGGAGGGAGGGAGGAAGGATGGAAAGAAAGGAAAGAAAGGAGGGAGGGAGGGAGGAATGAAAGCAAAAGGAAGAGTGAATGGAAGAAGAGAGGGAGGGAGGGAGGAAGGAAAGAAAGAAAGAAAGACAGGAGGGAGGGAGGGAGGGAGGAAGGAAAGAAAAAGAAAGTGGAAAGAAGAAGGGTGGGAGGGAGGGAGGGATGGAGGAAAGAAAAAGAAAGAAGGAAAGGAGGAGCGGAGGGAGGGAGGGAGGAAGGGAAGGGAGGAAAAAAAGAAAGAGCAGGTAAAATAAAATAGAATAAAGTATGAAATATAGTAGCGTTATTAAAATTAAAAAGTAATTATTGAAAAAAAACACGGACCGAAAGAACCCTGGGACATATGGTGGAAGCAAAGCTATACAGAGAGAATCTTACACAGAAGATTACACATACACATTCACAAAAAGAGAGCAGGGGGAAAAATCAAAAATCTTGCTCTCCAAGTCCACCTCCTCGATTTGGGATAATTCGTTGTAAAAAGAGGAAAAGGGCGAGAAGTCTGAAATCTTGCTAAGTCCACCTCCTTAATTTGAGATAATTCGTTGTAAAAAGAGGGGAAAAAAGGGGGGGAAAGTCTTAAATCTTGTCCTCAAGGTCCACTTCCTCAATTTGGGATGATTCGCTGTCCATTCATGCACTCCACAGACGCAGGGCACATCAAATGGACCGTGGAGCTTTAATCCGCTGCCTCGGAGGCTGCACAGAGAGATTTCCCTGTCTCTGCTCTCACAGCTCCCGGGTCTCAGCCTTGGACCTGGCCCCGCCTCTGCGCGTAGGTCGCCTGAGGGCGTCCGTTCTTCGCTCAGACAGGACGGGTTTAAAGGAGCCGCTGATTCGGGGGCTCTGGCTCACTCAGGCAGAGGGGAGGGAGGGGAATGCCCTCTCCTCGCGCACCAGGCAACAAAAGGGAAAAAAGTCTCTTGCCTCTCCGGTAGCTCCAGACCCTTTCCCCGGACTCCCTCCGGGCTAGCACTAACCCCTTCAGGGTCTCTTCCTGCCGCCAGCCCCAGACCTCTCCCTGCGCTCCGACTGAAAGCCGATACCCGAGCCTCAGCTCCCAGCCCCGCCCGCCCTGGCGGCCGAGCAGACAAGTCTTTCGGGCTGGTGTGTGCCTGAGGGCACCGATCCTCTGTGCCCAAAATCTCTCTGCTTTGCCCTCCACACCCCTGTTGCTGTGCTCTCCTCCGCTACTCCGAAGCTTTCCCCCTCCGCCACCTGCAGTCTCCGCCCTCGAAGGGGCTTGTAGTGTGTAGAAACCTTCCCTCCTTCACGGCTCCCTCCCACTGGTGCAGGTCCCGTCCATATCCTATTGTCTCTGTTTATTCTTTTTTTTTCTTTTGACCTACCCAGGTATGTGGGGAGTTTCTTGCCTTTTGGGGGGTCTGAGGTCTTCTGTCAGCGTTCAGTAGGTGTTCTGTTGGAGTTGTTCCACGTGTAGATGAATTTCTGATGTATCTGTGGGGAGGAAGGTGATCTCCGTGTCTTACTCTTCCGCCATCTTCCTCTGGCTCTGGTTATAGTTTTTAATGAATATCAGGAGCATAAAGGAGTATTAAAATATTTATCATAAAGGGGTTTTTGTATCTGATAAGGTTAAGATTTATAAAGTTATAGTAACATGCTCTCATGCTCTGCCCATCCCAATTAAACTCATTAAGACTGACCAGGAAGTAGACCCCAGGCTCTCAAGTGCAAGTCTCATAATCAGTCATTACAGTGGTGCCCGGGAAAGTAGGGTCACCCTACATAACGTGTTTCAGATAGTCCAGGTTTTGGAGCATTTTCAAGGTGTAATTACCAACAGCACTCCCTTTGCTCTCACAAGTTCCCCAGGTTGGATGATAAATTGTTTGTTCTCACTAGTAGCTGGAGGACTTGAGGCATCACTGTTAGTGATTTATTCACTCTGAGTGAACTTCGGGTCACTGGGAAGAACTGGGATTTGCTTTACAACTTGTTGTCAAACACAAATACAGGGACACAACACCATACAAAATAAAAAGTGTATCTTTTCTTTCATCACGTTTAACACCGCTCAAGTTCTCTCCTGGTGCCTCCCTGGAAGCTGATGTCCTGCCTACACATATACCAAATTAGGCTTATGTTAAGTTGAATCATATGGACTTTGTAGATCAATTGTATAGGTCACAAAAAGTTAAATAGTCGCAATTTCATATTCTTAAGACCATATATCCACTTCTTGGTATTTCCCTGCCATCACTTATATTGGGAGTGGTTTGATATCCTAGTTGTTTTTGGTTTTTTCCCAAAGTATATCAAAGCACATCAAGCTGCTGAGATCCAAGGTATCAAAAATGAAAGCAAAATAAACAAACAAAAATAACAAAAAACAGATATGAGTTAATAAATATCAGTAGTTGCTAAATGGGCATATATGGCATCATACTTGTACTCTGAGATAATTTTTTTCCTTTTCTTTTATGGTTTTTTTTTTTTTTTGTAGTTTAAATCTATCTTTTTCTTGCCAGAAACAGTAATTAAACTTAACCATTCTCCTTTATTTGTTAATTGTATCCCTCATAATTCTATTCCTAATAGGAGGGGCTAATTCACAAAGGGCCTTTTTTGTCCTGATGATATACTGGTAATAGGGAGCCACTGAGAACATCATGTATGCTTGAAATAAATACAAAATTTAAGACTAGACTTAACTTGTGTGACCCACTTTAGCGACTTCTGCATACTTTATTCTACATCTACACAGGCTTTGAAACTTATGTAACAGAATGTGCAAAGGATTTCTATTTTAAAAGAGTTATAACAGAGAGAAACTAGTATGAAGACAGAAAGTGCTAACACTCTCCTTCTGTGACAGCACTAGGATTTTGTTGCAACGTTAAAAATCCGTTGAAAATGTAAGCCAGTCTGGGTGTCTGCTGTATTGGAATCTCTTCTTCTTTTTTTTGTTTTTACATCTTTATTGGAGTATAATTGCTTTCTTATAGGAATAACACTGACTAGAATTTACTAGTATCTTAAAACCATGAGACAATGAAACATCAGATCTGAAAAAAAGTCTGAAATCTTCTAGCCCGATTTCATTTATAGATAAGAAAACTTAGGACTCAAGGTTCAAGAGTCAGTAATTGAGAGAGCAAAGACTACAACACATACGACTGCTACTTCTAAGTCCTGATCACCTTAATGTTCACCAGACTGCCTAGCATTCTACATTTTCAACACCCATTACTGAGAGTGGTTGGAAAAGTATTATTAAAATTCATTTGGAAGTTACCATCTGCAATGTTCAGCATATAAACACCACAGGAAGCTGTTTTAAAATCTTAAAGCAAGACTGTTTGACAAGAATATATAGAAGCTTTCCTAGAGTTCCTTGTCAGATGGTTGCAACAAAAGTTTCACATGAAAATTTTTCAAATTGGTGACAAGTTGAGGCATTCATAAAATACACAGGCTTCTAGTTCAAGGTGGCAAAACACTTCAATTTCCCCAAAAAAGTATATTAAAGTGTTAGTATAGAAACAACAACAACAGTGTTTAGAACAGGAGCTTGGGGGCATCGGGAAGCAGCAGCAGATTAATAATATTAACAAACTTCTAAAAATATAAATCATATGCAATCATCTTGGGATTCTCAGGAGAGAAAACGACAGCTAAAAAAAATACACTGAAAATCCTGCAGATCCAGTGGAACAGGTCCAACCTTCCCACCCAATTGAGCCTCAGAGTTTCTGAGTTCAAAGTTGACAAATAGTAATGAGAGAAATATGTTGTTTAGTGAAACCTTTGACAGTTAATCCTTCCTAACTTCCCCCACCCTATAATGCTCTAAAAATATAGAGTGATAAGAAACAGTGGTATACTGTTGTAGAACAATTCTGGAAAACTTACTATCTAAAGAAATAGACTTAGTTACTCAGAGATACCAGAAGCCATGGGATGGGTTCGGGAAACTCAGAGCATGGCCTTCTTTATGTAAGTATAGGGAGGTTAGACTTTCATGCCTAATTGCTTATCATTCACCAAAACAAGAATGAGCCTTGCTAGTGATATGTCCTGCCCACTTAGATAGAGCTCACAACTAGATAGAGCTCAAGCTTATTATGACAATATAGACCTGGAGGATGGCTGACATTCCCATGAAAATACAAACCTTAATGATACATTTTATGGTGTATGATTTGAGGTGCCCATCCTTGAGTGTGCATAATGCTCTGAAAGTCATTGTTTTGGCATCAAGATATGATTGATATTAGATGTTATATCCACTATTTTGTCACCTCTAAGAAGCAACTTTTAAAATAGGATTCTTTTGAACATTTACCAACTGTACATTATTATCTCTGGAGGAATGAATATTTGAATAATTGGGGACTCTAAAACGTTGATGTAGGGATTTATGATTTGGATAAAATTGCCTTCTGCAACATGAATTTTTGAGAGACTGGAAAAACTCTTACAACCCAAAAAGACTCAGAACTTATTAAGTGTATCAAGATATATTCATATATATACTGAAGTTTTATTGCATTTTTCATTTAATAAATTTGTGCTTCCTTTGATCTTTGATCCCCAAAGACTCAACCCAGCACACTACCATTTCAAACCGAAACATGTGTATTTTCATGCTCAATGAAATGCAACTTTTAAACACTGAACACTCTTTTACAAAATGTCTCATGTGAACTTAAAAGATTTTCATACCAGAGAACTTTAAAAATCATTTCTATATTTCAAAAAACTTCATTGTTTCATATTTTTTCTGTGCTTACAATTTCACCATTTCTGTCTTAATCTATAATCATAGCTCAGGCAACACTACTAGAAAAATAGATGAGTTTAACTATTAATTGTTATAATTTATTCTTCATCACTGTACTTTCAGCCATTCATCATTCACCTGATTTTTTTTTTTTTTTTTTTTTTTTTTTTGCGGTACCCGGGCCTCTCACTACTGTGGCCTCTCCCGTTGTGGAGCACAGGCTCCGGATGCGCAGGCTCAGTGGCCATGGCTCACAGGCCTAGCCACTCCGTGGCATGTGGGATCTTCCCGGACCGGGGCACGAACCCACGTCCCCTGCATCGGCAGGCGGACTCTCAACCACTGCGCCACCAGGGAAGCCCACACCTGATATTTTTTTCATGATCCAGATCATATTGCTGAGTTTAAAATAAATCTAAGTATAAACCAAAAGTTTAGAAATCCCATACAGAAGCAGTTCTGTCAACCATGATACCCTCTCCCCTTCTCTTCCAACAAAGACAGATATTGGTTGAGCTCATTTGATGCATGAGGTATTATTCTAAATACTGCATAGAATTCAAAAAGAAAGAGGTATGATACCTGACATCAAAAAGTTTTGAGAAGCACCTTGCCTTATAAGGAAAGGTCTATTTAAGGTTCCCCTGAGTGACTCAATTAAAACTGCAAAAGGAAATCAGGAGTGAGAGGATTTCTGTGGAATGGAAAATCTATTGCTAAATATGTCTGGTATTGAACTTCATCTTGTCTGTGGTTTCAGAATCAAAAATATAGACTTCTTGGGGGACCAAGCACTCCATATTTGAGCTTCTGATCTTTGAGCTTATTTCTCTGAAATGGCATATAAAACTATAAAAATTGTTATTTATGTCATTATGAAAAAATGCAATAAATTCCTTGGTCCTAGAACACCTTATACAAATGGCTATATACAGTAATGAGAAATACAGGTAGATTTAATTACAGAAAGCTCCAAAAAAAAAATAGTGAAAATGAGGCATGAGCAATCACTTTCATACTTTTCTATTTCCATTGAAGGTAAGTCCTCTTTTTTCCCCCAAATTCGTCACTCTGTGTCATAGTGTTATGTAAATTTTGAAACTGAAGCATCTTTATATGCCATGTATGTCAGCAGTTTTGCTGAGCATCCAAAGGTTCAGGAGATGTACCCTGAAGCTGCCATTTGAAGTGAGGTGAAGGCTGAGGAGCCGGGCTCCAGTCTCCTCCAAGTTCGATCTCACAGGGTTTCTACCAGAGATGCTCAGCTTCTATCTGATTTTGAAAATATACTGGGCTTTTGTATAATATTGGGGTTTCTTTTAAGATTTATTTATTTATTTATTTATTTATTTATTTATTTTAATTTAATTTAATTTTTTTTTTTTGCGGTTCGCGGGCCTTTCACTGTTGTGGTCTCTCCCGTTGTGGAGCACAGGCTCCGGACGCACAGGCTCAGGGGCCATGGCTCACGGGCCCAGCCGCTCCGCAGCATGTGGGATCCTCCCGGACCAGGGCACGAACCCGTGTCCCCTGCATCGGCAGGCAGACTCTCAACCACTGAGCCACCAGGGACGACTCATTTATTTATTTTTATATTGTAGTATATTTGATTTACAATGTTTTATTATTTTCAGGTTTACAGCAAAGTGATTTAGTTACACATATACAAACGTCTATCCTTTTTTGGATTCTTTTCCTATATAGGTAATCACAGAGTATTAAGTAAAGTTCCCTGTGCTATACAGTAGGTCCTTGTTGATTATCTATTTTACATTATAATGTTTTTAACAAAAGGTTTTTGGAAAAATATTTTTGTAACTATTAATCTATTCCAATTTTCTCATTTTAAAAATGAGAAGTATGAAAATGCATAGAGATTAAAAAGTTCATAAGGTCACAGCTAAGGATTTGAAAAAAAATATTAGGAAGAATATTTTAATTTAAGCTTCACGATAAATAAATTATTTTGCAAAGTCCCTCAGGCTTCTTTTTTACTTTTCTTTCTCATGAATCTAGACCATCAAAAGAAGGATGGAAATTGTCTTCTTGCTTTGCAGCTCAACATTTATTCATAAGAATAACTACACATTTATTACAAGACTCCAAGATGGACCAGTATAAGAAAACCCAACTAAAACAAGTAAATTGCAAGAATCTTCTATTTAGATAGTAGATAAACCAATGTTTTTAGAAAACACATACATAAAATACTCTCAAAATATATCTTGGCAAAATACCTATTGTTGAGTGTTTTGGTAAGATTTACAGCCTGGGGAAAATCATAAAATTGCCTTAGAACTTTGTGTCTGACACCTTACAGTGTTGTTTATTAGTAATTGGAACACTCAGGCTAGTTAAATGTTGTTCCACCTTGAATTTTATATTACATTTCAGGTGTGAAATATTCCCACAGAGAATATAATTCCAGTTTGTTGGTATTTAATATAAATGTAGTCCAAGTAAAATATACAAGGACAATGTCACTACATAGAAAACTATAATAACATCTGGAAAAAACTGGATCAACAGATGTCCTTCATTTTGTGCAAATGATGTCATTTAGTATGCCACAAATTGCAAACAAATAAGCAACTCTATAAACACTGCCTGTTGGAAGGCAGAGAGTAGCTGTAGCCTAACATAATAGGATGACTATGACCTTTGTGGTCAGATAGACCAAATTGCAAATTCAAGCTTTGAAAGATATTTTTTGAACTTCCATTTCCCTGTATGTTTAATAGAGATAGTAATACCTGTAAAGATAAGGTGATAATTAAGTGAAATGATGAAATACACAAATCTCTTAACAAGGTTCCTGCCACAAGGTACTGTAAACAAATATTAGATCCAATTACATGCTAATAGTAGAACCAAAACTAGAATCAATACTACGAATAATAGAAATGGGAGTAGTTGTACATTTCTAGAAGTAAAAGAGGACAGAGGAAAGCAACATCACATAATCTCTCTTTCTCTCACTCCCTCTCTCTCCTATTCCATAAAATGATAATAAAGTAATTCATAACATGGCATAAACCTATAGCAAAGAGAATGGGAAAAGAGTGATCCATGGACAGGAAATTCCAACAATTATTGGAAGATGGAAAGAGTGAGAAGGAGCATTGAGGAATGCAGCCTCAACCTTGTCCATAAACACAGGGGAATAGAACACTTTGGCAAGCTACAATAAAGTGAGAAGACAGGATAAAGACACTTTCAGCCTGAAAAACCTCGAAGAGGGTACTCGCCTGTTGGCAGAGCTTCAGAGATACTTTACATTTAGAAATCAGGGTACAGTGTGGACCAGAACGAGGGCTCAGGCTTAAATCACACGTCTAATAGAACACACTTAGGTGGAAATTATTCATTCCATGTAAGCGCACAGAACAAACCCTGAAGTCTGATATCTATGTCTTCTAGACAAAAATGTTCTTCTGCACAGACATGCACTTAGTGTCTGGAGAGAACAAAGGCCTCCCAAGGAGAGCTCTCCTTAACCTGATGTTAAGAGTTCTCCCAGTACAGCAGCCTGCTTCACCCCTGAGTCCGCCTGGTAACAGCCTATTTATAAACAGTGAGCGACCTGGTCTTTCTATTGCTGCGCACATACATATAAATCCAAAATGAAGGATCTGTAGAATTTCCAAGAAATCCTGTAAGATGAAATAAGCTGATAATTAAACAGAATGAAAGAAAAAGAGCCAAAGAAAATAGCTTCAGGAAAATGTACACATTTTGTGTTTAGACCAGAACAGGATCTTAGGAAAGAGAGAAATCACAGAACTAGATACTAAAATTATTCTTGTCAGAATAAAACAAACAGTAGATGAGAAAGAAGACTAAAGTGAAGAAATGTCCCAGAGAGTAGAACAAACATTATATAGAAAAGAAAGGAAGAGATGAAAAACAAAGAGGACCAGATGAGGAACATATGGAAGTTCCAGAAAGAGAGAATAGAAAAAAATAATGGGGGAGAAAATTAATAAAGAAACAATTCAAGAAAAACTTTCACATTTGAAAGAATACATGGTCACTTGAATGCAAAGTATGTAATGAGTGCAAGACATATGAAAATAAAATCAGAAATCTAAATGTATTGATTTTAAATTGCAGGATAAAGTTAAGGCTCTAAAAGTGTCAAAACAGGGGAAAAAAATAGGTCAGTTACAAAGCTGTGAAATGTAGAGTGGCCTCAGCCTTTTTCTTAGCAGCAATGAATGTAGGGAGATAATGAAAAAAATACCTTCCGAATTAAGAAAGAAAAAGATTTTCAACCTAGAATAGAACATTTTGGCAAGCTACAATAAAGTGAGAAGACAGGGTAGAGCCATCTTCATCATGAAAAGACTCAAAGTATTATCTTTATTCACACTTAGGAAATTACTCAAGGATATATTCTAGTAAGATAAGAGATTGATCTAATTAATTAAAAGGAAGCTGTAGACTCAAGAGGGCAAAAAAAGTAAGTCCTCTGATGACAACTGTGTAGCAGGCCTGAAAGTCTAAATTGGAACATAAGAAAAAGAGTCTGGGAAGGATTTCTCTTGAAGGAAAGGGGGTTCTATGAATGGAGATCTTGAAAATTTTTAAGAGATGGAGAGATGGCTGCTTAAGTTCCTTGCTTGAAGTTGACCAAAATAGAACCATGAATTAAAAACAAAACGAACAAACAAAAAACTCTCTTGGCAGGATGGGGATGAAGGCCTCATATGGGGAGGTCACATATGAGCATGTGAGCTACTTCCTAATCTTTTTTCTAATTTCCAGGAAGAGAATCATAACTAAATCTGAGGTATAAAATAAGAACAGTAATTATTTAGTGATATGAAAGAAAATACCATAAAATCAAGCCTAATCCAAACTGATAGCCATTGTGTCCAGGAGAAGGGAATGGGGAAGGAAGGGGCGGCCATGCTGCTTTACAATATGAGCCTCTTCTGTTGTGGTGGTCTTTATGTGAAAACTGTTTTGATAAAATAAATAATAAATGTAAATGGCCATTTAATGTCTTCAAGATGGATTTCCCAGAAGCAGACCTTGAGACATATTTCATGTGCAAATGCTTTATAACTGAAGTGTTCCCAGAAGAAACCAATAACAGAGTCATCTGAGCTAGACAAGAAAGGAAAAGAGCCAAATGGGGTGGACCACAGGCTGGTCCTCTAAGATCTTGTGCTGACTAAAGGCGAGGGGGCTGGGCTTTCCCCTTCCAG
Source organism: Hyperoodon ampullatus (assembly GCF_949752795.1). NCBI lineage: Eukaryota > Metazoa > Chordata > Mammalia > Artiodactyla > Ziphiidae > Hyperoodon > Hyperoodon ampullatus. The sequence continues at coordinate 110,144,776 of NC_136921.1, forward strand.
TGGTTCCAGTCTATCTCTACTAAGAGCTATGCTGCAGGAAGATGAGAGGGTCACAACATTCCAATGTTTTTGTGTCACTGGTAATACAGGTAAAGTAGCCCTGGAACAACCATCTGAAGAGGGGCAGGTGCAGGACTTTAGAAACACAAAATAGTAAATGAAGGGAGGGACACACAGAAATGGAAAACAGATCTGCAGAGATCTGAGTGGAACACTGACAGTGTCCACTACAGAATGTAGTTCAAGATCATTGGCTTTGATAGTCCAGCCAGTCTTAGCTAATTTTAGTAGTAATAGGCCATTCTCCTGTCCTCCCCAATACATTTTAATAACCATCTACTGAGCTCTGACTTCCTTTGTCCTCCAACAGCACCATCCATCAAATTGTACATAATTTAATAAATGCCATCATAAAAATGCTGCAAGAAAGGCACTGGCCCCAATTACTGTGACTGAGTGTAGGTTTGGGAAGTCAGGGCAGGGGAGTTAGTGCTCCAGGGGACATTTCTAAGAGGTGCAGATGCTGGTGTTGAAGTAGGAATGAGTCCTGTCTGAGCAAATAAGTGAGAAAAGGTCTTTCCAATGAGAAGTCACAGATGTGAGCCACGCACAGAGGGAAAGGTCTGACTGAGCTTGGCATGTTCTGGGAACTGTGAGTACTTCAGTGCGGAAGGAAGCATCCCCCCATCAGCCACTTTTAACAGGCTATCTGCTAAAAAGAAAAAGTTCGATCTGATCATGAAAGTAGACCCAGTAAAATCTCCAATGTATTCATCTTTTCATGTTATTTTGATCCTTTGTATATATTTGAAAGCAATCACATTTTGTAATAAATCACTCAAATCGATTACCTTAAAAGCCACAAGCTAGTTGCCTGTTAAAAGCTCAGTCTACTTTTCAAAGAAAATACACTGTGAAAGCATTGGTTCACCATAACAGTAGGGTAGAGAAGAGATAAGAACTACCATACAACACAGCAATCCCTCTACTGGGCATATACCCTGAGAAAACCATAATTCAAAAAGTCATGTACCGCAATGTTCATTGCAGCTCTATTTACAATAGCCAGGATATGGAAGCAACCTAACTGTCCATCGACAGATGAATGGATAAAGAAGATGTGGCACCTATATACAATGGAATATTACTCAGCCATAAAGAGAAACAAAATTGAGTTATTTGTAGTGAAATGGATGGACATAGAGACTGTCATACAGAGTGAAGTAAGTCAGAAAGAGAAAAATAAATACCGTATGCTAACACATATATATGGAATCTAAAAAAAAAAGAAGGTTCTTATGAACCTAGGGGCAGGACAGGAATAAAGATGCAGGTGTAGGGAATGGACTTGAGGACACAAGGAGGGGGAAGGGTAAGCTGGGATGAAGTGAGAGGGTGGTATGGACATATACCAAATGTAAAGTAGATAGCTAGTGGGAAGCAGCGGCATAGCACAGGGAGATCAGCTGGGTGCTTTGTGACCACCTAGAGGGGTGGGATAGGGAGGGTGGGAGGGAGGGAGATGCAAGAGGGAGGAGATATGGGAATATATGTATATGTATAGCTGTTTCACTTTGTTATAAAGCAGAAATGAATACACCATTGTAAAGCAATTATACTCCAATAGAGATGTTAAAAAAAAAAAGAAAAAGAAAGCTTACTAACCTAGCACTAGTGTTATCATTCACTTTGGGCGTTTAATTCTTATTAATGGCTCTGTTGGAAATGCTATAACTTCTCCAACCTTGCTACTTATGAACCATATCGCACTGGGCTAGTTGTTTCACCTTTCAGAGTCCCATATTTTCCTAGCTATAAAATAAGAATATATAAGGTTAATTCACAAGCTTGTATGTGGATTAAAGAAATGAAATTATAGCCGTAATACAAATAATGAAGGACATGACCCAAGTCAGTTGCTAAATAAATTACAGTTTATTCCCTTTTCCAGACTCTGCACCTTACTTACCTACTATAACTTCTGGAAAAGACTATTTCTTGATTGAGTTCCAGATGCCCTGATTACATTATATGCGTTATTCATCCTCAAAGGAAAAACTTAAGGACAGTATTATAGATTTTCCATTTTACACATGAGAAAGTTAAGAAAAAAAACAGATTAAGTAACTTTCCTGACATCACATGCTGGTTAGGAGACAAATCCAGAGTTCAACCTAGGTGACTTTGACTAAAATCTTGAGTTCTTTCCACTATAACAAAAGGTATTGTAGGATGTGAGATAACTCAGAATCAGCCTTAAGTCATGCTTGGATGAAAGAATTTATTTTAAATGTTCTCAGAATGTACTTTCAACACATCAGAGAAAAAGAAAACATCGGCACACGTTTGAACATTGACAATGTTGCAATGTGGGTTGACAAATGTGATCCTTTCATATTTTTATTGGGTATGTAGAGTTTGTAAACATACACTGGACACTTGAAATGAACATAATGCTACTATGCTAAATGCTAAAAGTTGTAAGGCATATTTTGCAGTAATGTGAAATTGTTTGCCAGCTAAACCAAGGCACAAGGTCACAATGTGTGGCACTCTAATAACAATTGCAGTTTCTTGGGAGAGAGCATTATCTTATTCTGATAAGATACCTTATGCCACACTGCTTGTGGAAATTTTCTTTAAAAAGAAGAAAAAAATAATTTTAGTGGTATGTTAGTTGGGTCCTACAGAAGCTGACATTTAGATACAATTAGTACAGCAACACGTTTATACAAAAGTAACATATATGAAAGCACAAGGGAGGAACAGAATGGTGCATGGGCTTCAAGAGACTGTGATGCTAATATAACAAAATCTCTGTGAACCCAACTTGGGCCAGGCAAATATTAAACTAATCCTGTAGTGAGCAGAAATTGCTGAATCCTTGTATCACAGTCTTACCCAGTCATTAGTTGAGGCCACCCAAAGAGAGCATGACCTCGACTCAAATGCTGAGGCACACTTGAAGAAATTAACAGCAAGATGTTGTTGTCAGCAAACCACACTCCTCTCAGCTGGGCAACAAGTCTTTCCTTGAAGAGGGATTTGAGAGTTCCAGTTCTCTGTTTCTGCCACATTCCAGCCCTTGTTCCCTGTGGATTCACTTCTCCATGTGCATTTGGAGAGCAGCCACTTGTGCAGAGAAGTTTAGAAAAATAAGGTAGAGACTGGAATTGCATCCTCCTTCCCTGTTCCCATCCCAGGGCTGCAACTGGTACTCATCCATCTCTTTCCTCCTCCACCCTTTCAAATCCTCATTCCCCTCAGCTATCACCTTTGCTGATTTCAGTGGGTGGCTTACTTCATGGTGTGTCCCAAATCCTCATTCTTGAGGGATCTGAGTTCCTGGCAAGCATATTTTTTTCAGGTTAATGTCCTGCACTTATTCACTCACAGTTTTATTTGGGCAAGAAAGTACCAAGAGTCACCCAACTGGATAACTCATACTTCATGCATATTCCTTACCTACTGCCCCAGTTGGATAACAGCTGTTCTACTTTCTCCTGTGGATCAGATTCAGTGGTCTGCTAAGATGGTGACTTAGCAGTCTGACTGCCTGTCCCTGGACACAGGAGTCCAAAGTATGAGGTGGTAGTCATAGCTTTTAGCTTGTTGTTTCTATGGCAAGAGTGTACCCTCTTTGTGAACCAAGATCTCCAATCCTGTAGAGCCAAGAGTTGAGAGAATGAGAAGCACAAAGTCTCTTACTGTGTCAAGGAATTGGGGATGATACAAATTGAGGTCGCTTCTGCTTCTGTCCCTTGATTCCTATGCCTGTGTATTCTTCCTATTGGAGACACAATGCCATAGAGAGGCCTATGATTCCTGGAAGACAGAACTTCACACTCCCAGAGTATTGCCTCCCAGCTGGTACTTCAGCTGTTTCTTCAATTATTATGTTGCTTCTGATTGGTGTATATGAAACAACTAATGAATCCCAAGTTCATGGACCCACTCCTGGTCCTCCTTTGCTGTGAGGTGGGACCAATCAGAAGCAGCTACCTGATGGCCCATCATAAAAATAAGGCATGTTGGGCCTCCCTGGTGGCGCAGTGGTTGAGAGTCCGCCTGCTGATGCAGGGGATACGGGTTCGTGCCCCGGTCTGGGAGGATCCCATATGCCGCGGAGCGGCTGGGCCCGTGAGCCATGGCCGCTGAGCCTGCGCATCCAGAGCCTGTGCTCCGCAACGGGAGAGGCCACAACAGTGAGAGGCCCGCGTACCGCAAAAAAAAAAAAAAAAAAAAAAAAAAAAAAAAAAAATAAGGCATGTTGTGTACTTAGTTGGTAGTGTCTCTTTGGTCGATGCTTTTTCCTAGGTACTGATAGGTAAAATAAAGTTCTCCACAATTTGTGCCTTCTCCCATAAGTCTATTCATATGTCTCCACTCAAGACCTTTTTGTCTCTGATCTTCCAATCTTTTTATTCTAGGTCCCTGTTCAAACAGACTGAACATTGTAACTTTCCATGAGTCTGTATATATTCTAATCCTGGGCCCCTTCTTCCACATAAAGTGGATGCTCAGATGTAGCACCCAAAACTCCCAATTGGAAAGATTTTTGCTTGCTGCCTCACATCATGGCCACTTCTGAGTGATGACAGCTCATAAGCTGAGGTAGACCTGGAGATGATAATTAATAGTTGGGTGCTGCTTGCCAACCACACCCCTCAGTTGGGCAATGAAGCCCGTAAGTGAAGGAGAAGCAGTATGCATATCTTCACGTCTGTCACAAGTGGCTATTTATTATTCTAATTTATGCATCATTCCTTTCTCATTCTTTTGGTAACAAGGTCAACCATACTCTCCCAAGAGAATTTGAAATCCAAGTTATGGAAACAGAAGGGAAACATTAGCTCTTGGTTAATTCTGTTGTCCAATTTTTCCTGCTGCTGACACTGCAGGGGTGCACGGGTGTCTGTCCTTCTGAAAGCCTTAGTATTCCATAATTCTATAAGCTACTGCAGCATCTTTACAAACAAATTTTATTTCTGTTTCATAAGTTAACCAGAGTAAATTTCTATTGCTTGCTATAAAAATCCCTAACTGATATGGAACTCTAATAAATTGCACAACTAGACCTGAAACTCTAGGAAAAGGGATATTTCTGCAAACTGAAAAAGGCTTTTCATTCCGGACAGATGCAAATCTACTGATGCACAGCTTGGTGAGCAGATGTCCCCTTTGTGCTAATGAGGAAATGAAGCCACTTCCAGTGGCCTTCTTGGTGGCTCCCTTGTGCAGGATTCAACCTAATACCTTTGCTTGAGTCAGTGCTTCAGATAATTCCTATCAGATAGCATAGGCAGAAGGAAAATAACAGAAGAAATAAATACTTTTGAAATGGAGAAATAGAATGCTTGTTATGGTACATACCTAAGAGGGATCCAGCTGATTGTGACTTTTAGCTGAGAGGATTAAGTAGCAAAAATGAAGTCACTAATTTTCTTGGCTATGGTAGAAAATAAATTACTTCAAAATGAGGGAGCAGGAAAAAAGCTACATAAGAACAAGCTTTGCTTTTGAAAAAAGAAAAAATATATTGTATCCAGTTGGCTTTAACATAGAAATGCAAAAGTTAACCAGAGCAATTATTCTAATTTCAGCACTGAGAGAACCATTAAAGAGAAGAAAGACTCCATTTCAGAATGACACAAATTTAGCATAAACTTTCAAGGGCTTTCATTCCTATTTTTATTTAAAAATCTTTTAAAAATTCACAACCTTATAAAATTGAAAGCTTTGTATAATTCCTTAGAAGAATCTATTTGATAAAAGAAAAGCAGCTTGAATTAAAATGTTATGACTCAATATAAAAAGTTGTCATGGGAAAGCACAGAAGACATTTTTCATACATTAACGTATAACATGGATGGTGATATCCATGCCCCTAAATGGACAGGAAAGACCGTAAGTTCATCCACTCAATTTCCTAATACAGTCCTGCTTATCTTCAAGCAGATGGGATGTTTTTACCAACAAGCATAAAGGAAAATCTCAGGGCCCCCTGGAAGCCACTTCAGGACCATGATGGTAGACGTGCTTAACAAAGGTTGATCCTGGGTAATTAAATTCTAGGAACAAAGTGAGAGATGAGTAATGTCCCATGTCACTTAACATGCTAATCAATTAAATGTTTAAATTCTGGAAACGTACCCTCTTCTTACTGAACAAATATTTTTACTGAGTACCTGCTACAGTAGAGAGCTATTGGTCACCTTCACATTTTCCTCTACCCCATGTGAGAAATTGATGATGATTTTTGTAGACTAGTGAAATAGCTGTTAACTTGTAGCCTGTCTAACGTTTAGACATGAATCCTTTGCCTAACAATGCTACAGCAGTAGAGGCATGGCTAATACATCAGGATGGTGTTACTTGATTGCTATTTCTTGTAGCTTCAGTAAGTTTATTCATCATAGGAATAAGCTACTTTGAAACTGTCCTGTCCTCTGAAAGAAGAGGAAGATCTACAGTTTTGCTATGAGAGGTCTTGTCTGCTCAAGGAGTTCAATCCATGTTGATAAGACTTCAATATTGAATAATTTCACAATTGGAAAGTTAGATTTTCTATCTCAAATTCTAACACTAGTTCTGACAAAGGTAGTAAAGTTAAAAACCTTGGCAGGTTTTAAGACTGGGACCCAGGAAAAGCCTGATCCCCAAACAATTCTGGTAGTGCAATTTTTGTTTGTAAAAGGGGACAGTCACTTCAATGTAGAGCTGGGGTGCAGCCTGGGATAAAAGGACAGTTTACCTTTACCTTTTCTCCCCAGTCTACTTTGGTCAATTTACTTTGGTCAATTTAACCAAGGAGAATTTTAAACTGATGGTTAAAAAATAGAAATACTTGTTAAGAGAGGACAGAAATGTTCAAGCTCATTACTGGCCACAAACGTTGGCTAGAGAAGATTCCATGATGTCTGGGACATGAAATTGTTAGAAAATATAGATTTGGAAACTAAAGACTCTGACTCCATTTTTTATATGGGACTGCAAGCATCTTTTAAGCTTTATTCCTCCTTCTTCCCCTTCTGCCAGCATCTGGGGAACCTAATAAATCTGGGTGTTCCCTCCACTGAGGTCATTGGAGATTCAAACCACACAAACCCTCACCCACATGTGGGAATACTCACCACAGGTGCAATCACTAACCACAATAAACACCCGAAGCCAGTACTCTTTTTTTTTTTTTTGAATTTTATTTTATTTTTTTATATAGCAGGTTCTTATTAATCATCCATTTTATACACATCAGTGTATACATGTCAATCCCAATCTCCCAATTCATCCCACCCCCACCCCCACTCCCTACTGCTTTCCCTCCTTGGTGTCCATACGTTTGTTCGCTACATCTGTGTCTCAATTTCTGCCCTGCAAACCGGTTCACCTGTACCATTTTTCTAGGTTCCACATATCTGCGTTAATATACGATATTTGTAAGTAAGAAATGACTTCCTTCACTCTGTATGACAGTCTCTAGATCCATCCACGTCTCAACAAATGACCCAATTTCGTTCCTTTTTATGGCTGAATAATATTCCATTGTATATATGTACCACATCTTCTTTATCCATTCGTCATCCAGTACTCTTTTTTTGTTTTGTTTTGTTTTGCTTCCTCAAGCCATTTTCAGATCAGCTTGGGAAGTCTGCCTACCTCTCCCCGGAAAAGCCTCATTATTATGTAAGTGATAAACCTTTCCATACCTTCTGGGTGTGCATGTGTCATCATCAGTCTCAACATCTAACCCAAATATTTGGTGGGAGACTTCCGAGCCTTTGTAAGTATGACCAAAACAGACCTAAAGCCTACTGAGAATTTAGAAGATGTATTGCCAGTAAACCTCAAGTCTGATTCCCAGTGGCTTATAATGTGGGGCAAGGTCCAGGCCCCTGAGTTTACACCACATGGAAATGGTCTGGTTTTTAATATTTCCTATTTTGAAGGGCAACTTCCCCAAAGGGAGGTTACATACAATCCTGGAGAAGAGATAAATGGGCATGAACCGTTTACTCTGAAAAGAAAAACCTGGGTTCAGTTGGTGGACTGAGACCTCACTTCTCCAACAAGGCAGGTAGATTTTTTTACTGTTGTCCAGAAGGTATTCTCTGTGTTGTGGACAAGTGACCACTGTTTCTCATTTCTAAATATTCCTTCTGCAAGTGATATTTTTTTTTCCTTTGAGATATGTTATTTATTTATTTGCTTATATTTATTGAGATAACATTCATTTATAACATTATATAATTTTCATGTGTACAACATTATATTTCTATAGCATGCTTCCACCAAAAATGTTTCCACCTGTCACCATACATTTGATCCCTCTTACCCATTTCACCCTCCCCCAGCCCACCTTCCTTATCTGGTAACCACTACTCTGTTCTCTATATCTATGTGTGTGTTTTTGTTTGGTTTTGTTTGATCATTTATTTTGTTTGTTTGTTTGTTTGTTTATTAGTTTTTAAAATATTCCACATATGAATGAAATAATATGGTATTTGTCTTTCTTCATTTGACTTATTTTACTCAGCGTAATACCCTCAAGGTCTATCCATGTTGTGGCAAATGGCAAGATTTCTTTTTTTTTATGGCTGAGTAGTATTCTATTGTGTATATACACCACATCTCATCTTTATCTATTCATCTGTTGATGGGCACTTAAGTTGTTTCCATATCGTGTTTATTGTAAGTAATGCCTCGATGAACATAGGGGTTCGTATATCTTTTTGAATTATTGTTTCTGTATTCTTTGGATGAATAGCCAGAAGTGGGATAGCTGGATCATGTGGAAGTTCTATTCTTAATTTTTTGAGGAACTGCCATACTGTTCTCCATAGTGGCTGCACCAATTTACATTCCCGCAAACACTGTATGAGTTTCCCTTTTTTTCAACATTCTCACCAACACTTACTTGTTGTCTTTTTTATAATAGCCATTCTGGCAGGTGTGAAGTGATATCTCATTGTGGTTTTGATTTACATTTTCCTAATAATTAGGGATATTTAACATCTTTTCATGTGCATATTGGCCATCTGTATGTCTTCTTTGGAAAAATGTCTATTCAGCTCCTCTGCCCATTTTTTAATTGGATTTTTTTTGGGTTTTGTTGTCGTTGTTGTTAAGTCATATGAGTTCTGTATATTAGGGGGATATTAACACCTTATTGGATATATCATTTGCAAATATCTCTTCTATTCAGTAGGTTGTCTTTTAGTTTTATTGATTGTCCCCTTTACTGTGCAGAAGCTTTGTAGTTTGATGTAGTCCCATTTGTTTATTTTTGCTTTTGTTTCCCTTGCCTGAAGAGACATATCTATAAATATATTGTTAAGACTAATGTCAAAGCATATTCTACATGGTAATTTTTATTAGAGTTTATATATCAGAGTGGATACTTTTTTTATTTAACAATAGGTACTGCACTGTGAGAAGCTATATCTGTGCCTGATTAAGAGTACTGAACATCATCCAGTGAACCTAAAAATCAGAGCTAGCTGGTATAGGTGAATGAGACTTTTGTTATCTATTTTTGTAAAGAAAATGAGTAAAGTCCAGGTTGATAAGAGTATATTGGAAAAGAGCATAGAGATGGCATGGAAATTCATCAGTCAAATAGATTATTGTGAGTAGCTGTCAGTTTCTTCTCTAATATCCATTCACCCTTCTTTGTAACTCCCAAGGTATAACAAAAATCCCTGTGGTTTAGGCAAGTTGATTCCATCCTTAGTTTCTGGAGCAGCTCATGTTTTCTAAGACAGTTAATCCTAGGACTCTTCTTATAAAATTTATAATAGAGAGGCCATCCTCTTATTTTGGATAACATAGCTTGCAGATGTTAGTTTGAATTGCTGCAGCCTTTTTCTTCCATGAACAATACCAGTCTGACTCTGAAGGATTAGAACAAAAGAGTTAAGAAAATCTCAGGAGAATGGGGCTGGAGCACTGAGCAAATTACACTTGGAGGCTGCCCTACCCATGAACCTTTTCATTTCCACTAACCCATAAAGGCAACAAATTCTCTCTCTCTCTTTTTTAAAGTAAGGGTGGGGTTTTTTGTTATTCACAGTAATAAACATCCAGGGCATTATGGATTGAAAAAAAAAAAGACATAACACATTGTTTCTCACAAACATGGTTCTCTCTTCTACTGTATCATAAGGAAAAATGCCATCAAGTGTTAGAAGGCCAGGATCATCCACTATTCATTCCAAAAAGACATAAGAATAAAATAAAATTGAGCTCTGATTTAAACTCAAATGTCTAACTTGCAGCTAGACACCTTAAATTGGATTTTTAAAATTAATACTTTTATTCAATATAGCTAAATTAATTTTCTGATCTTCACCTGAAATCTGCTCCTATTACCATGGCACCAGTGAATGTTACCACCAATCTTTCCTTAAGTAGGCAAGAAAGTGTGGTGTCATCCCTCCCTTATGTCATTCTCCATAAATAATCTGCCTCTGTTGCTTGTAGGTTTACCATCCAGACAGCTCTCATTTTTTCCCCTCCAATAGATTTTACTCAGGAACTATTACATTAGGGGAATAGAGACCTCAGTATAGAATTGGGCTCAATTCCAAATACTGCATGGATAAGTAGAGATTCATAGCCAAGGAGTAGGGTGGGGGTGAGTGGACAGAAAATTACTAAAAGGAAATATCAGAGGTAAAGGGGGATTTCTGGATAAATGCACTTAACAGGATTCTTGCTGAAGGCAGGCCAGGATAATCAGGTGACTAGGGGGATTGTAGGGGATGAGGAATTTGATCAAATATCAATGATGGGTGGTTCTTTCTAAACTGAATTCACATGATTCTTGCTAAAATTGGGTGATACAGGCCAAACAGGGACAGACACTGAAGGTCAAGGCCTAGAGGGCTTAGAGGCAACTGATTAAAGTTTAGTTAAGGAGAGGGTCTTGTCAGTAGCTTAGGAAAATATATAACCCTCCAAAGCCTCACTTTCTTCATTTATAAACTAGCCATAATAAACCCATCAAACTCACTCCATGGGGACTTCCCTGGTGGTCCAGTGGTTAGGACTTGGCGCTTTCACTGCCAGGGGCCAGGGTTCAATCCCTGGTCGGGGAACTAGGCCATGCAGCACAGCCAAAAAAAAAAAAAAAAAAAACTCACTCCATGGGATTATTTAGAAGATCATATAGTGTGTCCACCATCAACAGTTTCAGGCATTTGGACCTAGACATTGTCATACTGAGTGAAGTAAGTCAGACAGAAAAAGTCAAATACCATATGATATCACTTACATGTGGAATCTTAAAAAATGGTAGAAATGAACTTATATACAAAACAGAAATAGAGTCACAGATGTAGAAAACAAATTTATGGTTACTGGGGGGTGGACGGGGGTGTAGGGATAAACTGGGCAATTGGAATTGATATATACACACTGTTTTGTATAAAATAGGTAATAAGAACCTACTGTACAGCACAGGGAACTCTACTCAATACTCTGTAATGACATATCGGAAGAGAATCTAAAAAGAGTGAATATGTGTATATGTATAACTGATTCACTTTGCTGTACACCTGAAACTAACACAACATTGTAAATCAACTATACTCTAATAAAAAAAATTTTTTTTTAAATACAGATTTAGATTCCTTATCTTCTTCCTGGATGGGAAGAGGGAGAGATTTTCTTTAGAATCCGAGAAGCATGTTGTGTTTTTTTTTGTTTTTTTGTTTTTTTGCGGCACGTGGACCTCTCACTGCTGTGGTCTCTCCCGTTGCGGAGCACAGGTTCTGGACGCGCAGGCTCAGCAGCCATGGCTCATGGGCCCAGCCGCTCCGCGGCATGTGGGATCCTCCTGGACCGGGGCACGAACACGCGTCCCCTGCATCGGCAGGCGGACTCTCAACCACTGCGCCACCAGGGAAGCCCAAGCATGTTGTTTTTATTGCAATGACATTTTCTACATTTCTGCCTGTTACATCCACAAGCTTTCTACCTGGAAAACTCTTGTCAACTTAATTCATCTGATACTATAGAAAATGAGTCATATACAAGTCAGGCATGATGTTGCCAGGTAGAGAATTGACACTACTTCTATATGGACATTAAAGAATTTGTGGCAAGCTAGAGAGAGACGTTGGCTTTAAAGGAATGCAGTTCTGTCCAAATCCTGCCTCCACCACTTAATTACCTGTGATTAATTAATACCTGTAATTAATAAAGCAGATTTTCAACCTGCTCTTCATAGAGATACTGGGAGGATTAAAAATAATGGGTACAGAACCTGGTATAGTTCCTGATACTTAGTTAGTGGATAACAAATAGTAACCACTGGTGTTGCTGTTGTTATCATTTTTATCATTATTGAGAAATGTCACCTTCATGAGATTCATGATATAGAAAAAGGCAGAAATAGTAAGTCTATGATGCAACCATGTTGCATAATTCTTTGTGAATACTTTTATATATCATTTACTGACTCATTCAAAATTTAATTAAAAAATCTGTTTTAGTTAGTTAATATATGTACTCCTCATAATAATTTTCAGAGAAAGATCCTTAATAAATTTTCTTTATTAATGAGGATATAGTTGTTCAATTCAATATCAAGTATATGATGGAACTGGGCCTCCAGAATATCTTGACAACTATGCTTACCATCATACAACTCTTGATACGTATCCCTTTGCAAAAATTAATCCTACTTTTAGCTCTTGACTCATATACCACAGAATCTTCAAAGATGAATGAGATAGGTGCAGCTATATGCTATGTGCCATAGAGATGAATATGGCAGAATCCTTGTCACTAACACTCTTTTAAGCTATACATAATACATTATATTGTATTGTTTATTAGTATGATAATACATGTATACACAATGCATTAGAAATATAGAGTAGAAAGCCCCTATGTTTTAATCATTTAATATTTGAATATTTGCTCAGAGCCACACCATATGTCTGGGATTATACCTGTAAACTGCTGGTATAACAAGTTCTTTCAGTGACTTTTAAAATCAGCTGATCTCTGGGTAACAGTTTGACAAGCAGTGCAACTTGGCCCTGCACACATTAGGAGTTCTATAAACAGATTGAATTTGATTGCCATTGAAATTTAATGATATTACATAATAGAAGCTAGTTTTATCTATATGACACACAGGTTAAAGCATTATGAACAAGGTTAATTTAAGGTACAGTGGAAATAAGGTATAATAAAAAGATGATCAGTTTAAATTGGATATTAATAAATGCAGCAGTCAGAGAAGCAAATGTTTTAATGTCTTAAGTAGGTGACCTAAGGGACAAAATTTAAATGATCAATGTCTGAACTATAGGGGAGAGAGTAAATGAACCTTGAAAGTATTAGCCTGGCTTTACTAGTTATAAGTAAAATTTGGCATTAATAACCACTGGTTTCAAAAAGATATATTTATAAAAGAGAAAGCAAGAGTGAGAGTGAGAGAGAATGAGACAGAGAGTGGAGAAAGATGGGAGGATATAGTGAATTGAATTGTAACCCTCCAAAAGATATATCAACCTGGAGCCTGTGAATGTGATCTTATTTGGAAAAAGGTCTTTGGGCATATAATTACATTAAACATCTTGAGATTTTTCTGGATTTGGGGTGGGCCCTAAATACAATGACAGACATTCTTATAGAGCAGGAGAAACACAGAGACATAGAGGAGAAGACCATGTGGAAATGGAGGCAGAGATGGAAGATATGCAGCTACAAGCCCAGGAACTTGAAGGGGGATTGTGGAAATCCCCATGTTTGTGACCAAACTCCAACAGAAGTGCAGGTAGTTCAGGGATCTCTCCTGTGCCTGGCATCTAGCAAAAGCAGTCTTGTTAAGGACCTTGTCCTTTAACATGTGAGATCTGACACTAACCCTAAGGAGCTAGTTAGAATTGAAGGACTTTGCCCTTAACTTGTGGCATCTACACAAATTCTGGATAGTTAGTGTAAGAATTGAATTGTAGGAAACCTAGTTGGTGTCAGAGAAATTAGTGTCAGAACACACTGGGAGAGCTTCTGTTCATAAAGCATGCTCTGAAGAGAAAGCCAAAGGTGTGGCTGAACAACATTTTGCTGAAGGGACCAGGGAAGTGGCTCATGGATCTAATTGTGTATCTCAGCAGAAACCAGGAATAGAGATGAGATCATACAGAAAAGATTTGTGGAGGACTGTTGTCTAATGGCATGGACCTGAGTTATACAAAGGAGACCAACATGATTTTCGAGAATCAGCAGAAACACTACCATCTTAGATTGAAAGGGACAGAAACAGGACACAATGACAAAAGACTGTGGGACCTCTAAAATTCTACAGGCAAGAATGGAATCATAGAGCTACTTGGCTGCAAACACATACTGCTATACAAGAAAAAGGAAGAATGACTCTGAGAGCAGCACAAATGCAGGGGGAGGGGAGGGTACCGGAGGAGGGGGCATACAGACAGCTCAGGGGACAAAGCTTCAAGCCACAGAGGAGTATTCTCAGGTCTTGGACCCTAATGAAATTTTCTCTGATGGGTTTTGAACTTGCTGTGATCTGAATCACCCCTTTCTCCTTCCTATTTCTCCCTTTGGAATAGGAAATGTCTATTCTATGCCAGTCCTACAATTGTATTTTGGAAGAAGTAGATAACTTGTATTCTAGGTTCACAGGTCCACAGATGGAGAAAAACTTTGCCCCAAGATAGACCATTACTGTTGAAGTGAAGCCCAACCAACAGTTACACCTCCAATGGCTTGCTGTTGCTCACAGAAATACTTGCTGTTCAAGTTTTGCCTTGGAAAAGTAGAAATTTTATATTCATCTCTTTGTTTTACCCTAAACAATAAACTTAGAGGCCTTAACAGAGCACCGAATTATTTATTGGAAAGGAAAAAAACTGTGTTATTACCAACACTGTAAGGAATAAATATTGACAAAAAGAAGAGACAGATAAAAATAACAAAGGAAGGTTTGAAAAATACATAAGTAAGGTTTGAAAATCAAAGGGATGGTATGGGAAATTTAAGACATGATTAATAATAAATTTATAGTAAAAAATTCTTTTTCTACCTAAATTTATAGGATAGATAAATCCAGAACAGCAATGTACAAGATTCCTATTCAGACAAAGTTATATTCTGTAATCAAATGTAATACCTTAATTCCCGATTACATATACATTTTTCTCTATAATACAACATTAAACACAGAGAAGAAAGAAAAAAAATACAATGCATAAAATGTAAGTAATTTTTTAAGAGTATAATGTATACCTCAAAATCCAGAGGACATTTGTTGTGAATAAAACTAAACACATGCATATCCAGCAAGGGTTATAAATGTTGCAAATTAAACTGAATAATGACCTCACTGTCTAGTTGGTTTCTACGTAAGAGATAGACATGGGTTTGAAGCAAGTCAGTATTTATAATGCAATATAGAGTATAAGTCATACTCCAAGTTGGGATTTCTGAAATGTCACCAACACACTAATTTACTACTATTTCTAGAAGAAAAATAAAAGCATTGAACACAACCACTACAGACTGAAGGTTAACAGAAAATCTCAATTACAAACCGTATTTTTTCCTTTAAACCTTACTTTGCTCTGAGGGCAGCTTCAGAGGTTTCAAAGGAAGAGAGGGAAAAGGAGAGAGGAATAATATTCACTATTTACTTAGAAGAATGCCATTTGACATATTTATAACTGGACCAGAAATTGATGACTTCAGATATACTTCAATCTATAAAGTTATAGTTTCATCAGAAATCCTGTAAAAGAAAGCTGTTTTGTCAAACCCGCAACTATATATTGTTTGTTGGAAAGAGGATTGCAGAAGGTAGATGCCAGTCACTTTTATATAAATGAAGCTACAAATCTAAGACTCAAAAGAATTTCCAATCCGTTGAGAATTAAATCAACTCAAGAGTTATGTCAAGAGAAATTCAGTTTCAGAAATTTGTGTCAATCTAAAAGGATCCCATAAAAATGTGATACTTCCATCCTGGTTCCTAATGCTAATATGCAATGTTTGCTTCTTTAGTGCAACTGGATAGTGACAGCTGGAACACAGGACAGAGACAAAGAGATGTAACAGAAAGCAATGTTTGACAGTGCCAGATAGTAATTCCTAATCAGCTTTAATCTTTACTTAAGCAATGGAATGTTGACACTTGTTATTTGAGTAAATGGTATAAATAAAATTTTTTAAAAATTAAAAAAGAATTAAAAGAAAATAGATTTTGATAATGATATGTTACTAAATTTGAATAAGGAAAAAATCATTAAGAATATACACACTACCTTCTATGGTGAGGTCTTGTAGCATACTGAATTAATAAAATGCTAAAATACAAAAATTGAAATGCCATATGTCATCTCTCACACATTGTTTTACCCAAAGCCAGAGGCAACAAGGCAATGTGCACTCTGTACTATAGAAAGAGATGGTGTAGTATATCATTACATGGAATTGTTATTTTGCAAGTAGATTATTTGTGTGTGTGTGAATAGAGAAGAGAAAATGTAGTGAAACCATAAAAACTAATTACTATAATTGACTACCATGGAGCCTTTTTTAAAAGAGTGGTATTAAATGACTTTTATGATAAGTATGTTTTCTTATGGCATCATTAGGTAGACGGGGGAAGAGGTATATATGTGTGGTGACAGAGCAAGGGAGGTGGTTCTTTGTAAAAGGCAGTTAGACTCTCATGGCTCCTGTTATGCAAACTGACTTCAAAAAAATCAGCCTACTCGATGTTAATTTTACATGTCAAACTGATTGGACCATGGGGTGTCCAGATATTAAATATTATTCTGAGTGTTTTTGTTAGGATATTTTCAGATGAGTTTAGTATTTAAATGGATAGACTGAGTAGAACAAATTGCCCTCCAAATATGGGTGGGCCTCGTCCAATCAGCTGAAGACCTAAATAGAACAAAAAGCTGACTCTCCCTAAAATAAAAAAGAATTCCTCCTGACTGATTTCCTTCGAACTGGAAAACTGTTTTTATTCCTGTCTTCAAACTCAAATTGATACATCAGTTTTTTCTGGGTCTTAAGCTTGCTAACCTTTGCGTTGAACGACATCATTGTTTCTCTTTGTTTTCAGGCCTTTGAACTCAGACTAGAACTAAACCATTGACCACCTGGGTCTCCAGCTTGCAGTTTTGGCAGGGCTACATCCAGCCTGCCACCTACTTTTCTAAATAAAATTTCATGAAGCACAGCCATGCCCATTCATGTATCTGTGGCTGCTTTTGTGCTACAAGGATAGAGTTGAGCAATGGAATCAAAGCCCATATGGCCCACAAAGCCCCAAATATTTACTCTCTAACCTTTTGTGGAAAAAGTTTATTGATCCCTAATTAAATCAATCTCTAGTTAGTTCACTTAAGCCTCTTCATAATACCATGCATACTTTTTGAGAGGAACCACCCCATCTTCTGTATATTCTATTTCTACATTAGCCCCTAGTGAGGTTCATGCCATGGTGGATGCTTAAAAATGGATGGTGACCTGATTTCTTGAGTTGGAGATGAATAAAAAGCAAGTGGAGGACAAGGAAGACTCGATATTGAAGCAGTATAATAGTTTTCTTGGATGTTAAGAACCTGCTGGGTTGTATTACAGTGAATTTTTCTTTTCTTTTTTTTTTTTGGTTGTTGCTCTTTGAAAGGATTTTCCTTTACTAAATGATGAGCTCTTTTTAGAGCAGAAAAAAATTTTTCCTTTTTTAAATTTCCAAACACCACGCCAGTGTCTTTCTCAGAGGAGGTGTTCAATGAATGTCTTTAATGAATGAATGAAAATGAATAACCGAAGCAAATGGCCAAAGGCCAGAAACACAGTGGCTAAGAACTTAGTGCTGTTGGAGCATAAAAGGCAAGGGAGGGATGGTGAGAAATCAGGTCAGAAAACTAATAACCATCATATTATGAAAGGCCTAGTGAGACAAATTAAGAACTTTGATTTTTTCATTTAGGTGATGGAGTGACCACTGAAGAATAATAACTACAGAAACTATAAATGCTATAGGTCTAGTTGTGTTCAGATAGATCACTTTCAAAGGTTAATATTAGAATATTAGAACAAATATTATTGAATAAGAAGTGGAGAATCAGAGGAATATTATGTGTCTCCTGAAGTAAATAAAAATATACTACACATTCCACAAAACAAATATATTTAGCATTTTTAAAGTATATTTTTAAGCCATTTATAAATTTATTTAGACAACTAAATAAATAACTCACCCACATAGATAAAACATATATGGGAAGTTGAATCACTTTCCTAGAAGTTTTGGAAATGGTTATGTAATTCAGAACAGCTGCCTATCTCTATAACCTCTACCCAGAGATCATATTTTATTCAGATAAGTTACAACTTTCTGAAAGGATGTCCCCATAGGAATCTTCATTAACTACCACTTTGTATAGCAGACAGAACTACCAATCACCAAATTAATAGGGCATACTGATCCAATTTTGTTTTACATTTGAAATCTCCTAAAGATCAGTTTGATCCTATAACAATGGCAATGCAACAGATAAGCAAGATGCCAAATGACTGAGAGCTGACATAAAGACTTTCCTCAACTTACCAAATTTTTACATAATGCAGTTTTTCCAATTTATGCACATTTTACTTCCATGAAAATCTACTTCTTACACAAAAGTTACATTCATGTGTGAGATAAGCATAATACAGCATAAAGATAAGGGGCTTTGGAATCAAGGGAGTTGTATGTAATTTTCAGCCCCATCAGAGTCAATCTGTGTGATTTTTGGAAAATAATTAACTTTTCTGTGCCTCAGTTTTCTCATCGGTAAGTTGATAGTATTATATCTACTCAACTATATTCTTGTATAAATTACAGATAATGTATGTAAAACCAGTGTAACTAAATAAAGTTTCATATAGATTATCTGAAGATATATTTTAACAGCTGTTCAGCTAAATTTAATGGCACAACATGATATAGTTGCATTAGCAATAAAAATATACATCTATGTAATACATAGATAAATCAATTTTCATAAAAGTTACCTCATGTATGTTTAAATAGGAATAAATTCTTAATGCAGTCAGATAGCCTTTGCCTCTTTATTTTGAAAGACTCCAGTTCTTCATTAATTTTATCTGCAATTATATTTTGTAAAAAGAAGAAAATGTTAAAAATGATGTTGCAAATACTACTTATGTCTTGTTTTCTTTGTGTTCTCAAAGGAAGAAAATGTGTGGATTCTCTGGAAGTCATTGTCATATCTTTTTTTTTCATTTTACTACACACAGAAGTACTGTTTCCTATAACACATGCTCTGTAGGATTTTAGCCTTTGTAATACATTTACTAAAATTCATTAGAATTAGTTGGTTTCATTTCTAGCCTTTTGGGTCTTC
Source organism: Hyperoodon ampullatus (assembly GCF_949752795.1). Lineage (NCBI taxonomy): Eukaryota > Metazoa > Chordata > Mammalia > Artiodactyla > Ziphiidae > Hyperoodon > Hyperoodon ampullatus. Next base: position 110,164,173 of record NC_136921.1, read on the forward strand.
CTTTATGTTGCATACCTTATGTCACAGTTTTCATGTGAACTATTGAGAGAAACTGTGACATATTTAAAAAATAAAAATAAATGACTGAATTTTTTACCATAATCACATTAGTGAAGTTCAAACATCCACATAAGAATGAAACTCCCCAGGATGTTTTCTCACTTCCACTACTTTAAAAGTCATTCTCTAATTATTTCCATTGTTGTTGTTGTTGTCATTGTTTTGTTTTGTTTTGTTTGAGGCCATTTAGCTGAGGAACTTGAATCACTGGGCTGATAATGAAATCTGATTACCATTCAATCCTTGCATTGACCTGATAAACTTAGTTCAATACTGTATCCACATTCCACAACAGTACCCCTCACCAACTGCTGTCCAAACAAATGTCAGATTGCATTTTTCATCTCTGAGGAAAAAAATTCCCTTAGAAATGGCATTATGGTGATTTGCTTTACATAAGGGAAAAGTTGTTAAACCTGAATCTCCTTGCACGTACATATTACACTAAAAACATAAACATGAGTCAAAAAAAACAAACAAACCGTGAGTCAAATGATATATTTCATTTCTCCTGAAATTTCATTAGGGGAAAAAAAAAGGCAGCTGCAAGGTAATATTGTCCCTGTACTATTAAAAATGTTGATGTTATATATTATTACATTTAAATTTGTGATTTGGGAAGTAGATGATTTTATTTTGTGGAGAAGACAAATTATAAAGAAGTAGGGAATCATACTAATATGCCCAGAAATAGCTAGTTTGTTTTTTAATATTGGTCTTAATTGATTTCACTTGTAATTGTAACTAAAATTCTTACTTGTTAACATTGGAGAGCTTTTAGGGCATATATGTGAGTATATGTTGATAAAGAGAGAAGCTGATGCTTTGTAAAAGGGTGTTTTACTTTCTCAGCTCATGTTATGCAATGGTGATTTCAAAGCATCAGCTTCCTGTATAATGGACCCATTGGTAATTATCTATATTTAACTCTTTTTAAGGGCTACCGTGTCATTAACATAACTGTCTCTAAGCAAGTCTTATTATTCTACCCCAGTTACAACTTCTGCATCAAGCTGTTCTGTACACCATCTGGAAGTGTCTGTTTAGTGGTTAGAACTGTGTTTTAGACAGGCCCCTTTGGTAGCTCAGTATTGGAATGAATTTGAGTCAGAAGCCACAGAGACCAACTAGAGCAGTACAATAAAATAGAAACATAATAAGATCCACCTAGGTCATAGCAAGTTTTTCTAGTAGCCACATTAGAAGTAAAATGTAAACAAGTAAATGAACAAGTAAATGTAAACAAGTAAAATGAAAGAGGTAAAATTAATTTTAGGAATACATTTCATCTAACACAATAGATTCAAAATATTGTCATTTAATATAAAATCATTATAAAATTATACATGAAATAGTCTACATTCCTTTTTTATTTTTTATTTTTTTGGCCACACATCTTGTAGCTTGCGGGATCTTAGTTCCCCAACCAGGGGTGGAACCCAAGCTGTCAGCAGTGAAGGCGTGCAATCCTAACCACAGGACCGCCAGGGAATTCTCTACATTCTCTTTTTAAATACTGTCTTCAACTCCAGTGTGTACTTTATGCTTTCAGCTTGTCGCTGTATGAACCTGCCAGATTCCAAGTACTCACTAACCACATGCGGCTAGAGGATACTTATACTGGACAATCAGAACTAAAAGCTCGCTCTAATATCTCAAGGGCAAGACTACAGCCTCAGCAGATAAGCAGTAGCTAGGTGACATTGGTGGGTCTTAATGACTTGTTGAAGGTCATGGTGAGTGGGAAGGAAGAATCAACACACTTTCTTATTTGTTGACATGTAATACATGTTATGGGGCAAGAAAAGGAAAATCAGTTGAGAAATACCACTTGGTTCTTGATACAAGGCAAAATATATTAGATATTCCACAAGCAGTTACCTCACCTTATGGGTAGGAAAATAACATAAATAGAGGATACATGGAAGATAGAATCATTTCACGAGTAGTTTGAAAAATGATTTTTTAATTATTTAGTCACAGAACAATCACATAGCTAAATAACCTTTACACAAAGATCATTTTTCATTCATATAAATTACTATTTTAGAAAACATGTCCCCTTGTAGAGTTTGGTAACTGCCATTTTGTTTCATGATTGCAGACTGAAATACAAATTGTCCAAATAGTAGTGTATATTGATCTGGTTTTATGTTGCAAATTTCATTAAGAACAAAGTCTCATAACAGCTTCAATGAAACACACACACACACACACACACACAATTCCAAATAATCAATTTGAAATGGAGATTTTTCTTCATTTAGTGATTTTTACCTAATAGTTTTTTGCAATTTATGTATTTTTTTTGCTTTAATATAAAGTTACTTGTGAAATAATGCCAGGGAATAAATATTGTGATGAAATAATAGAGTAGGAAGGGAATCAGAATGAGCTGGGTTTAAATATCATCACTAACATCATTTACTTCAATGGATTTGGGCATATTATTTAACTTCCCTGTGCCTCAATTTTTCTATCTGATAAATGATGGCACACTACTTATTCTGCAGAATTCTTATGTAAACTAGAGAAAATACATACAAAACATCTAACACGTGCAATAGTTTAACAAATGTAAAATACATAACATACAAAAAGCTCTCAAAATATTATAATAGTTATTTACATTGATAATGATTTCTGATTCATTGTAATTTTTCATCTATGAAAATATAAAAAATTAGCATCAAAAGAAAAACTTGATGAGCATTCTCATAAATAATTTGAGAATTTTAAAAATCTTTTCAGCCAAATTCAAAAGTATATCAGTGTTATTTTTTTCATTAGTACTACAGAAATACCATTCTCTAAATAACATGGAAGAATCAAATTTTATACATCATCGCTGAATAATTTCAGTGGAAAGGAAAAACATTTCAAGGCAATCAGATAAAATCTATATCACTTCTCCTAAGGAACCAAAGTTTTTTACCAATGTTATCAGCAAAGCCCTTATGCAAAAGTGAAAGAAAATTGAAGTGCTGTTTTAAATTCTACTCCTTTTCTCTTTTTTCTTTAGGTTGTCAAAGAAAAAAAATTAAGGTTCCCCATACTTCAGTTCCATAGCCTAAATGCTGTGGGGATTTTTTGCTTGTTTTTGTTTTTGTTTTTTTCATTTTTGTTTGTTTTACCTATCCTCCCTGAGAAACAACCATACAACTCTTTCTTTTTTTAATTTTTCTTTTTAAATTTTCATTGGAGTAGAGTTGATTTGCAATGCTGTGTTAGTTTCGGGTGTACAGCAAAGTGAATCAGTTATACATACACATATATCCACTCTTTCTTAGGTTCTTTTCCCATATAGACTATTACAGAGTATTGAGTAGAGTTCCCTGTACTATACAGTGGGCCCTTATTAGTTATCTATTTTATATATAGTAGTGTGTATATGTTAATCCCAATCTCCTAATGTATCCCTCCCTTCCCCCCAAGACAACTCTTTCTATTCAGGTAACCTCCGCTTTTCAAAAGTTCACTTTACACCACTTCGCTTTTATGAAAGACCTACATTAATACCTGTTTTGCCAACCGAAAGAAATCCAGAGGATTTTCATTCTATGAAAAAAGGCGAAAGCAGAAGTTGGGTTCAGTGTTTGTTTTGTAGCAGCAAGCTGCTATGGAGGCAACGAGCACCTGAGCAGGGGGTGGCCAGGCCCCCAACCTGGCCAAGCTCCTTCCCTAAGGAATTAATTCAGCGTCTCGGCATCAACAAGCGCCATAGCTCTAAGCTGTGTCTGAGAGCACCTGCACTTTATCTCGATTTATTTTGTGCGTTTGTTAGCAACATGTGTCCTGAGGTGGTTGCTTCTTCACTTTATGTCATTTCGACTTACTAAAGGTTTTATAGGAACATTCTGTTTTCAGATAGTGGGGGAAACCTGTTTTGAACTATGAATCCATTACTGCTTTTCTGTGGAGGCCAAACCAAAGTATTTATAATAAATGTGTAATTAACTTACTAAAATCCACTAGGTCAGCATTTCTCAAACTATCTTTGACAAAAGAAATTTTAAAGATCCAATACATCACAGTCCAACACTTAAAAGAATTCAAATGAAATGCTAAATAAATAAAGAGGTATAATATACAAGCCCAAAGTTTTTCAGCCATTAGAGCCAACAGGCATATTAAATTTTAATATCCAATCTGGACAAACATAAGGAAATAATTAAATATATGAATTATTCATTGCAAATGTGAGTAATCAATTAATATAAAATATTACACACTTTTTTGTCATTCTAGATTTGTAACTGAATGGAAATGTATGAGGGATATAATGATTCTCCGTATTAAATACCTGCAAGCACACTTAAATAAACAGCACCTATATTAACAATCAAATATTAATGTGATAAATGAGCTTGCTTCTCACTTATTAACTTAACTAATGTAGGTTGCTTTAACAATAGTGCTACTAAGAGGAAATGATATGTGACTAAACTGCTTCAATGTCTTGTTTTGATAACATTCATTGTAGCAAACCAGTGTCACAGTGATGTGTTAATGGGAATAGAAGAGATTTTAAAGTAACTTCAATGAGCTCTGATTATTCATTTAAGCTTTGGTCCAAAAGGTAGCAAGTAATCTCTATTTTTAAAATTCATTTTCAATGTGTCATCAGTAGCTAGTTCCAATAATTTATCTTATAAATTTAGATTTAATTGTCTTTTGACTAAAGAAATCAATTTTGATCATAAACCTCCTATGCATGGATCTTTCTTGACAGAAATGTAATTCATAATGTTCTACCAAATTTTTAAGGCATTCAGTGATAACTTTTCACAGATTTACAATATCAAGATCCTAATTAATTGGTAATTATCCTTAAATTGTGGAATATCATGACAATTTTTAAACCTTTGTTCTTGTAGGTTTCTAAACTTTGTTTTGGCTCTTTTATCTCACATGCTATTAAAAAAACATCCATTCTGGGTTTCCCTGGTGGCGCAGTGGTTGAGAGTCTGCCTGCCGATGCAGGGGACACGGGTTCGTGCCCCGGTCTGGGAGGATCCCACATGCCGCAGAGCGGCTGGGCCCGTGAGCCATGGCCGCTGAGCCTGTGCATCCGGAGCCCGTGCTCCGCAACAGGAGAGGCCACAACAGTGAGAGGCCCGCGTACCTCAAAAAAGGAAAAGAAAAAGAAAAACAAAAAAACATCCATTCCTTCTTTGCATGGAAATGCTAAAATCATTTTAAAAAGTAATGATGATAAACAATAAGTGGCTGTCCAAAGTATATGTTTATATCAAGACTAAACTGATCTCCTACCTTGCAGTAACACAAAAATGTGTTTATCCGTAATTCAGGCATCATTGAAATGATTCTTCTCCTTATTAGCTGCTGTACCTTGGCATGCAATAAATTTATGATGTTTTGTTATCATCATGTGAAAAAGAGAGTAATCCTAAATATAATACTCAGTCTTTAGGTAACTCACAGTACTTCATAAAACACTGACAATACTATTTAGTGAAGCTGAGGTTCTATTTTTTGTTTGTTGTTTTGTTTTGGGTTTTGAAACAATACTTCCTCAACAAAAGAAGCAGCATATGATTTACATTTACATAAAATTTTTAATCTGGATGTGGTAGCCAGCCTCCAAGATGGCCCCCAACGAACCACACCCCTTGTGTAGTTCCCTTTGTGTCAGGGTTGATCTGTGTGTCCAACAGCATGTGATGATATGATGGTATGTAATTATATTCAAGTAAAATTATTTAAGACTGCAGCTTCTGTCTTGAGAGTGCTCACTTTTTCTCATTCTCTTTTGGGTCACTTACCCTGGGAGAAGCAATTCTGTGAGCCTCTATGAAGAGGCCACCAGGGCAATCAAATGGTCAAAGCTAGTGACAACTCAGGCCTGACAACAACCATATGAGTTTATGGAAGCTGATCTTTCAGCTTCATCTGAGTCTTCAGATAGTTGCAGCTCTGGTCAACAGCTTGATTAAAACCTCATGAAGTAAACTAAGCTAGATGACCTATGCACATATCCCACATTCCTGACCCATGGAAATGGTGAGTAAATAAATGTTTGATTTTTTTAAGCCATTAAGTTCTGGGTGATTTGTTATGAGCAACAGATAACTGATACACTGGGCAACTAAACTATAAGGTTTTCCTGTCTTTGTATCTGGGTCATCGGAACTGAAGTCTCTCACAATGTACAAGTAAAATGTTATGCCCTTCAGAGCTGGCTGTTTTATAGTGGTGAAGCTAAACAAAGGAATCATTCCTTTTTATCTTCATCACATTCAAAGAATTGCTATTTTAACAGTACCTGGGCATTCTGTAAGATGAAATAAAAAATACTTTGATAGCTTTATGTTGTTCTAAGTTTTGGTGTTCTGTATCATTAACCATCTCCTAAAAATGTCAATGTTATAACAGTTAACTGATACTTGACTTACCTTCATTGCCACCAATTTATCCAACGTTTATATGTGCCCCTCTTTGATACAGTCTTTCACTAATTGTCCCTCTTTGATATGGTCTTTCACTAATGTCTCAGCAATTGTATGTGGTCCTTTACTCTTCAACCTGATGTGTTACTTTATAAGAAGCCCTCTTATATGAACCAACATTTATATTTGAATTATTGAACATCAGCTTCTTTTGAGTTTTTAATTCAGTATATTTTCTTTTAAAATGTAATCATGGTTGAATGTGTTCCTTTTTATTTTGCATATAAATGATACTTAAGTTGTAATAGAATCATTGTTTCATTAGTCAGTACATCCCTCATAAATAGCCTACTGTTATTCTAGCACCTCATTATGAATCATGCCTACAAAAGTAAAATCAATATTTGTACAATCGTACATTTGAGTAAAATTAGTATCAGCTATTTGGGTTTTGTTTAGAATCACTTGCATAGCTGTCATTAGGCTTACAACTACTGCTTCAAACAAAAGAATTCATAATAATTCTTGTCAAAATGTAACAAACTTGTTTCAACATATTAAAATTAGGGTGAAAAAATAAATAACACAAATTATGCTTTCCCAACTTAAATAATATTATAAAACTATACATTTTTAAAAGCCTTGATAAAAAAAGATGTTTATAAAAAACAAGTAATGCAGTAACTAAATGCTTAAGCTTTTTCATACTTTTCATAGTTTTGGGTTTCATTTAGCAGATTAAACTTAAAATATCATGAGTAATACTTCATTCATACATGATATGGTTTATTACAAAAGATCATCAGCACCAAAATGGATCCGTTCCCTGTTCAGGGAGAAAAGTCTTGGATCATGTGCTTTGAATAGTGCAGCAACATTAAATTACTATAAACATTTTCAAAACATCTTCAATTTTGAATCATATGGTCATGACTCTAACAAACAGTTCATTGACTAGCAGCAATCTGCAGACCACACTTGAAGTGCTACATGAGCTTTCAGAGCTCTTCTAAATTTGACTTCATTTTTATGAATGATAGAGAATCTCACATGAGATTTGGTGTAGAGCAATAAAGGCAACTCACGTTTATAAAATATGGTATTTTTAGATTAATATAAACTCAGATGTTTGTATTGGAATGAAAAGGTGGGGAAAACTGTCATTTGTCTGTCTACTCTTTTCAAAATTCCTTTTGGCATGTGACTGCTTATCCCAGTTGCTTGGGTCTATCTACATTTCAAATACTTTTATTACATTTATATATATATATATATATATATGTATATTTATATATCCTTGTGAAATATGTGGTATTATATTGAAAAAGGATTTACTTAGCTCTAGCTCTTAGCTAATTATACAATTCTATATTTTAAATTGTTTCTTGCAGTCCTACAAAGATATTCCACTGTGTCTAGCTTCTACTATTGTGATTGATTAGTTAGCTATCATCCTTTGTACATAATCTGTCTTTTTCCTCCTGGCTGACTTGGTGTTGTTTAATTTCATTCTGATATACCTAAATATATATTTTTTGCTATTTATCCTTCTTGGAATGAATTATGCTTCCTCTATATTATTGTGTGTCACAACATTTTTTTCAAATATGTTTCTTACCCCTTTTCACTATTGTATTCCTCTGGGATTCCAATGAGATGTATATTGGATCTTTTTATTATATCTTCAATGTGTATAAACCTTCTTTCACAGCTTCTGTGTTTTCTCTGTGTTGCATTCTGCATCATTTATCCATATATATTTGTTAGTGCACTTATTCTCTTTTTTACTTTGTCTTTAATTTGCTTTGTAATATATTGCTTGTTTTTCAAATATGCCAACTTGTTTTTGAAAGTTGTGTTCATGTTTTTTATACAGAACATTACTTCTTTAAATAAATATTTGTAAGCATCTGCAGTCCTACTACATGTTGTTCTCTCTGTTGTTTGTTCTTTCTGTGGACTCTCTCACATGCCGTACTGTTTCAATTGATTTGTAATTTGCTTGTAAGCTTCCATTCAGCCAATTGTATTTGATAGAAATCCCACAGTATCTAGGTTGAGCTTGAGTTTCTTTAGAGAGTATTTCCACTTACTTCTTTCAGACTCTCTAAGGCAGTGCCTCTTGGTCTTTACTGTGTGTGGTAGACAGAATAAAAGCCCTTCAAAAATGCTCATTTCTTAATTCCCAGACCTTGAGTATGTGTTACCTTCTATGCCATAGGGGCTTTGCAGATGAAGTTATTGGATTATGCAAGTGTGCCCAATGTAATCACAAGGAGTCTTATTAAGGCAGGAGGGTCATAGTGAGGAAATGAGATGTGATGCTAGAAATAGAGTAGAAAGGCAGAAAGGGAGAAGGAAAGAGATTTAAAATCTTATACTGGTGGCTCTGAAGATGGAGAAAAGGCTACAAGCAGAGAAATGCAAGCAGCATCTAGGAACCTAGAAAGGCAGGGGGATGGATTCTTCCCTAGAACTTCCAGAAGGAATGTGGGTTTCCAATACCTTGATATTAGAACTTCTGAACTCCAGGAAGATAATAAATTTGGGTTGATTTCCACTAAATTTGTGGTTACATCTGTTTGCTTGTTCCACTAATTTTGTTACAGCAGCAATAGGAAACCAAGTCAATGTGCATGCAAATCACCTTGGGATCTTGTTAAAAACACAAAAGCATCTGATGGTAGGCCTGGGAAAGAGTGAGAGTTTCTGTATTTCTAGGAAATTTCCAGGTGATCCAGATGCTGCTGGGTGTTTGTGGATCACACGTTGAGTATCAGGGATCTAGGGTAATATTAGCCTAAAAACGCAGTAAAAAATTCTCTACTTGAGTTTTCCCAGACCATGAAAGTCATTGAAAATCAAACCTCAAACACTGTGTGAAGGCAATTTTTTTTTTATCACAACCTTTCATGGAGATGAGGTCCCTAACTTTTTGAAAAGGTCTTGTTTAAGGTTTCTCCTGGTGCAAACTCCATGGCTTTCTTCTGTCTCCTGAAGCGAACTTAAAACCCAAGGCACTAAATTTATGGTATAAGCAAACACATGTAAGAAAGCTTTTATCTCATGCTTTGTTTACTTTGCTGGTTTCATCTCCTCTGTCATTTTTGGTCTCTATATGGTCTTGCTCTCTCAGCTATGTATTTATGAGGATATTTATTGCATTTTGTCTGGGATTTCAAGTTATTTTTGTACCAAGAGGAATATTTAATTTGCTATAACCCTAAAAATATAGTCTTCATCTATATTTGCAAACTTGGAAATTCTCTACTCATTTCTCAGTGAATGTCTCCTCAATTATTTCTGTTTGTTTTTAGGTGATTCTTGCCACTACGACCAATTAATTGTTAAGTAAAATTGTATGTCCTAAATAATAGTTAATACTGGTTTTGAAAAATAAAAGTCAATATCAGAGAGATTAAGTGTTTAATAAAATTAATGTGTATGTGAATTGCTTTAGACACTTGGATTAAAGAAAGAAAGACAGTGTGGGTAAATAGGAAAATCTACATTTTCTGTTGTTTCAATCACTAACTTAAATCTCTGTAGATGCCATGAGCCATGGACTTCATATATATTAATTAGTTCATCTGATCTTCACAACAACTTTACAGAGTAAGGATTATCCTGACTTTAGATGTGAGAAAACTCAGACTAAGAAAGAAAATAAACTTCTAGAGAACCTCCTAGAAATGTAAGAACATACACACTTAAGAATTACAGTAATATTTATTATGTAACCGGATGTACCAAGATCAGAAAGAAACAATATCCTACAGCTTGAAAAGTGGAGAGTCTGTAGTGGAATCCAGGACTTTCTCAGACCAAGTCTATGCCCTTTCCACTATTCCATGTTAGGTCTAAAATTGTCCAAAATACAGATTTACAATTGATTTTGAGTACTGTATGGAATTCTATCTAAAGTTTACTTACACAGTGAGATAGTCTCTTTCATCTCCTGCTAGTTGAAAAGCCAATTGGTGTAAATATTTATGGAAATTTTTGGCAAGAGCAAAAATATATTACTTATGTACATGAGCAAATAATCACTTTTGGATACATATATACACAAAAACAAACGCAAATACTCTACCACTGATTGTTACTATTGTATATCAATGGATCACAAATTCCTGACCTAATGTCCTCAATATATTCTACATCTAATTTCTGCAACGAGCTTTACATTTTCTCCCACTTCATCAATCTCATAAGTTCACTTCACTGAGAAGACTTGCCATTAAGCATGAATTTCTTTGATTTCTCCTGCCCCATATTACATACTTTCCACAACCAAAAACATCCTGAAGTCACAAATACCACCTTCATTTTGAAGCCAACCCCTCCACGTGTTCTTAAGTCCAACACTTTGTGTCCCAGATATTGAGTTCTATTGATTATTACTGCAGATTTTTTTACCTTTAATTTCTCCCGCTGACAATTTTTTTCCTTTGTTAATCATTCTTAAAACTCTCACCCTAAAAACTAAATTATCCTTTGCCTTCTATGCTCTGTGTCCTTCAAGACACTGTTTAATCTTTTCCTCTTTTCACTTAAACTTCACAAAGAAAAAACTACCCTCTGTCATCTCACTGAAAATTTATTTCTCAAGTCATGATAATTTCGTTCCTAATCTCACAAAAGAACTGAAACTTTTCTTAATAGAATTGAGTTGCCAAACTTAATGAAAAATTTCCCGACCTTATATTAATATTTCCTGTTATATTTAGCATCACTAATCACTCCTTACTTGAGAAAATGTCTACTTTCCCCTCATGGCTACTTCTAAGCTGTTCTTGGGAATTATTACATATTAATTTTCCATAGATATCTGTCCTTGAGTCTCTGCTTTTTATCATTCATCATACTTTGGTAGTTTAGGTGATCACTTCCATGCTCATAATTTCAACTTCCTCTTGGATGCTGATATCTTATGGATCCATTTCTTCTATCTGTCCTCTCTCCACCAAACTTCAGTTATTCTATCTTATTGCCTGAGGGCCAATTACCTCTGAATGCCCTACAAGTACTTCACATTGTCCAGATTCAAAATAGCATTGATTTTCTTCCCCTATTTGTGATGACTTCATATATCAGTCAAAAGTGCCACCATTAATCAGTTCATATCTGAGAATCACCCTTGCCCACTCTCTTCTTCATGCTCACAATTAGTTCAACCATGTTCTTTGTCAGTTAAAATCCAATCAGGAGACAGAACCCACACAGTAATTTGAAATGAGAAAACTTAATATAAAGACTATATCAGGGGAATAAAAGGTAAGGACAACTCTAAAAAATACCTTTCTGCTGAAGGAGAGTGCCAGAAGTAAAAAACAGACTTGGAATCAGAGGAGTTTCTTTTTATTTTTTGGATTAATTTTTTTCATTGAAGTATAGTTAATTTACAGTGTTATGTTGGTTTCAGGAGTACAGCAAAGTGATTCACTTATACATACATATATATCTATTTTTTTCAGATTATTTTCCCTTATAGGTTATTACAAAACATTGAGTATAGTTCCTTGTGCTATATACAGTAGATCCTTGTTGGTTATCTATTTTATGTATAGTTGTGTGTATATGTTAATCCCAAACTCCTAATTTATCCCTCCTTCCATTTCCTCTTTGGTAACCATAAGTTTGTGTAAGGGTCTATTTCTGTTTTGTATAATTTTATTTGTATCATTTTTTTAAAATTCCACATGTAAGTGATATCATATTATATTTGTCTTTCTGTCTGGTTTAATTCACTTCTTCAAGACAGGGTTTCAGACCCTGTTGAAATAGATGTGGTGGCAGATCACCAGTTTGTGGAAAAATTCTCAGGGTTGAACTGAGCCAGAGCTATTTCACAGTTTTCAGGCAAACAGGAAACACTTGTGCAGAATACAGGTGGATAAAAATTGTGGATGGGATTTTCAAGCAGGAAAAAACCCTCTGGGCTGCAGGTGACCATGCCTAGTGGGAAGGTCCACAAAAATGGGTCAGGGCTTTAGGAGCTGCTAATTGGCTAGTGGTGTGAGGCCTGAGATACGTGGTATCTGTGTTAGGTGTTTCTTGACATATATATGAGATTCAGTTTGACCAAGGTCCAGAGGTGTGTGCATAGTCAGTGTCAAGGCCTTAGTACCCTGCTCACTGAATGGATAGAATAAGGCCTGGGGAGCACAATGTCCCTATTGGGAAGACTGTGGTGAGCTGTTATCCAGGTCAGAAGTGGGGCTTCAAACTTACCAAGGGACTGCATTCCCTGGGTGTGCAGCTGTATGACAGGAGAAAGAAAAGGCCAAAAGAAGCACACCCAACCCAGGAAGAGAAATATCTTCCTTTTCAGTTTCCTTCCTGTGTGCTCTACTGATAATGCTTAATGCTGTGCCAGCTGTAAAGGAGCATTGTTTACAAGGTCCCATCCATTATCATAGAGCAGGTAATAAAGGGTGAATTGGGAGCTGTGAAGCAGTACATTTTTAAGTGCAAATAACTGTCAAATACATACTGTTATAAGTATATCTTACATTTGTATATTAACACCCTTTCCTTTTCATTGTCATTTTTTAACTTTTACTGCCCAAATTTAAAATCTATTTTCTACTGATCCAACTAAATAACCTACCCAAATGGGAATTCTAAGTCACTCTTTTTAAGAGTCTTCAAGAATACTCGTTTTCATAAATAAACTCTGTAATTATTTATCCAGCAAATAAGCTCCTTTTCCCTTTTTTATGGCCAGATCTCTGAGCATTCATTGGCTGTTTTCATTGGCTTAGCCGACTACAATCTGTCCTCGGGAGCTTTCACTCCGTGTTCTCATCCATCCGTTCTCTCAAAGAATCATTTCTTCTATTTTGGTCTGGTTCCAAGAAAACTACAATAGTGTTAAATGGATGCTCTTGAAAAATGGTAGGGAGACTAATTCAAATTGTAGTTCTTAGGGCCAGAACAGACATGAGATAAATAGAAACAATGAGGAGGACTTATAATCATTGTCAGTCAATTGTATTTGTTAGCACCAAAGAGCAATAAGAGAATATAAGGTTAACATCCTCCCTTAATATGTTTAGATTATTTTAAAAATATATAACAGAGGAGTTTTCACTGGGTCTTAATAATTTCATGAAACTTGCCCTTTTCCTGCTATACTCAGGGACAGAAATGCTCCAAAGGTTTTGAACTAGTTGGCTCCCTTTCAGCTGATTCTGAGACATTGCTCACTTACCAGCTAAGGGTCTTGGAAGGCAAAGGCCTTCTGTCATGCCAATTCACCATATTCTCAGGTAGATTCCACCTAAAAAAAATGTTTGCCCAAGTCTGCTATGACCACATAAACGAACAAAAAATTTGTCAAAATACGTAAAGTTACTTCATGTGGCAACCAACCTCTTTGTATCATTCATCATCAGATTGTGTATTATACGGGAATTGAAAATATAAATCTCATGTTCATCTGATCTATGATGCAATTTCAGGAGATATATACCTCTTTTTAAGTGTAAATGTCATGGAAAAGGATACTGTCATAATTCATTTATAAATGTTTTTTTGTGGTAGCTATTTTCAATTACTAAATTAAACATTACATTAAGCAGATATTGGGAAGTTTTATGATATATCCAAATAATAAGTTTTATTTAATAAAAACCGTTTAGCACTTATAATAAAAAATTGTCATAATGAGCACTGAGTACTGTAAAAAAAAATAATATCATTGAAATATTGAGTCCATGGAGTAAAAGAAACACATCCTTCCTCAGATAGCAGGAAGGCATATATTATAAGCCAAAAGATACCAGTGTTCTCTATTCTTTGTTCTGTGTAGCCAAGGATATGATATCCTTTAATTAAATATTATCAATATAGTTTATATACCTTTATGGAATACTTATTAAGAATTGAATAAAATATATAAAATAGTGTATAATAACCCCAGTTAGGCAAGACAGAAATTTGGTAGTTTGATTGGAAATTTTTGCCTCTAGGTTTTACCAATTTGTCTCTTTAATGTAAACTCTCCTTAAACTGTATGTTTCTGTGTATGAAAATGACGATCTGACATAGAAAGTGCTGTAGACAAATTTCCTAGGACTTTTTAATACCCTTAAGAAATAAGCAGGGATATTTATCTTTCTATGATAAATATATGTTGCTGCTAATTAACGCAGATGAAACACAGAATATTCCTAAAAAAACATTGTCTCTAACCTTACATACCAGACATCATCATTCTTCTGACTTTTATCTTCTTTATTTAAGACATGTGAAGTTGCCAACTGTATTTGATGAAAGTATAGAAAGCTTTGGAATAAGAAGAAAAATTATTCAATAAGCACAAAACTTTTCATAGTAACTTGAAAAGGTTAAATTAAAATGTATACATTGCATAACTGAAATTGTATGCCCATTAAAGAATAATTCCTCATTTCCCTCTCCCTTTAGCTCTGGCTACACACACACACACACACATACACACACACACTCACACTCACACAAGCATACAAAAATGGTAGCCAAACAGCCAATGTTAATTGTACTTCTTTCTCTCCAATGGTAAGTTGTGGAAGGATACCAAATAAATTGAGGCTTAAAATCTGGCAGGTGGAGCCTCCCATAACAAGCACAATGACATCTGTAACAAGAACAACTACCCCTACTTCAAAGTATCAGGTTCTGCTTTTGATTAGAGGAGAAAATTACATTGTAAATCCCACAATAGGAAAAAATTAATATACCATGAGTAAGTGGGCTTTATATCAGATTTCAAAAGTTGGTTGAACATTCAAAAATCAATCGTAATTCACCACTTGAACAGAGAAAGATAAAGCATGTGATCACTTCAATAAATGCAGACAAAGGAATAGAAGAGACCTTTCTTAATCTGATAGAGGAGATCTAGCAAACCCTACAATTAATGTTTTACTAAACAGTGATGTATTAAAGTCTTCCCCTATAGGCTGCTCCCTTAATAAATCACTTTCACAAGAATTAACATCTCAGTTTCAGCATTTAAGTAATTGAAACTTTCCCAGAAATAAATCATTTTATATTTTTAAAAGATATTAGAAAACAAATAATATAATCACAATGATACAGGATATTAGAACTAAAAATAAATACTGAAATTAATGAAATAAAAAGGAATAAATATTTAAAGATAAATCTAAACCTATCTTTAGAAAAGATTAATAGAATAACCTTTATGAACTTGATTAACTAAAAAAGAATAAAAAAACAAGATTATGAATAAAAAAAGAAACATTTCATATTTCTCTTATACCTGTGTGGTTATACATAAATATAAGAGAAATAAAAATAAGAAGATACCATGTGCAAATCTATAACAAAAATATCAAAACCTAGAGTAAATTATTTATAAGTAAAATTAAAACATTTTTAATAACCTAAGAATAATTAGAATATTTTGACATAAATGGGATTGCAAATGTGATTCAAAATTATCAGAATCAGCTGGCATTATAACTGATTTCTGTTAAAGAATTGCTGAGTCCATTATATTTTAAGTATGCTAGAAATTTATATTCTATAAATAATGTTCTAATATTAGAAATAATGCTCTAGAGGGACTTCCCTGGTGGTCCAGTTGTAAAGAATCTGCCTTCCAAGTCAGGGGATGAGGGTTCAATCCCTGGTCTGGGAGCTAAGATCCCACATGCCACGGGGCAACTAAACCCGCACACACCACAACAACTGAGCTCATGTGCCTCAATAAGAGAGCCAACGTGTCACAAACTACAGAGCCCATGCGCCCTGGAGCCCACGCATCACGACTAGAGAGAAGCCCGAGCGCTGCAACTGCACACCAGATCAATCTCACTTATTGTATTGTAAAACCTAAAATTTCAAGTGCTGCCTTGACATTTTTGAGCCTCCACAGGGCCCCATAAGACCCTAATTGTGAGTTGCTTTTGCCAGATATGCACCTCACCCAGTGGGAAATGCTCCCCCCACCCCATGCCAGCCAGTCCCCGATCAGCCATTACCTGTCCTCAACCGATTGGATTTCACCTCCTTGCCAACCCATGAAACTTTTCAAAGAAGCCAATCACACAGTCCTGATGGGACCCGGTGTTATTCTACCCTCTGGATACTATGAAACATGCCTCCCTTGGTCCCTATTGGGTCACTTTGCTCCCGAGTGCAACCCCAGTGTGGCCCTGAACGTCCTGCGTGTCCTCTTCCTCCAGGGTGTGAGTATATTTGACTAATAAACTGTTACCATCACATCTGTCTAGTGCCTTGTGTCTTGTACTCAGCCATTGCATACTCTTTATTGCATACTATTTACCAGCAGGTAAATTGCAGGTGTTCAGAACACTTGAGAATACGGATACAAAAAAATCTAAGTAAATAGCAAACGCATTCCAATAAAGTATAAAAATAACAATATACTACAAAATGAATGTAGATGTATTCCAGAAATGCAAGGGAGGTTTCATGTGAAGAAATCCATCTACCTATTATCTAAATATAGAGTGAGAAACCTCTCATTGAATACTGATATTTTATATATATAATAATAAAATTTAAAATGTTATAAGAATTAAAGGTAGCTAAATAAATATAATACAAATAATTTTCCAAAGTCAAACATGTTTTAAATAGAAGAACATTAATAACATTAAAATTGAAATCTGTAGCTTTGCAGAAGTGGTCTCTGTTACCATTTTTATAATTCACTGTACTTCAGAAGTTCCAACATATGCATTTTTCTGATGATACATTGCATATTTGTAAAACTGAGAAGGCTCTAGTAGAATACGAAAAGCAGTAGTAAACTTGCTATTATGATAATGGTATACTTATTCCATATATTAAAATACATTTATTTTTCTAAGTACTAAAATCAATTCCAAAATTCAAGGAGGAATGTTTTTTAAACTTCTCATGTAATCTCAGAATGTATTAACACATTATACTGCAAACAGAATTTGTTTATGTGTCATGTTTTTTGTGATTATTGAAGTGAAGATTGATTTACGTTGCTAAATTAAAAACAGCTTATTATTCACTTTCTCAATTAATAAAACGTTCTATCATGTGCGATCCAAAGAAAGCTTGCAGTGAAAAATGGTTTCCTAATCCAGATCACTGGAGAATCCTATGTTTCATCTGGTTCCTTTATTCCTGACAAAGAAACATGGTTGGGTCCAATCTATATATGGAACTCCCTAGACATGACCATTTATATAACACATATTTATTGAAAGATCATGTGCCAGTCATTTGGTCAAGACCTGGGAACTCATTAGAAAGAAAAAACATTAACACAGAGTATATATATATATTACATATATAATCTTCAGAGGAGCCATATTTGAGTAAGAGGAGACAGAAAAAACAAAATGAATTAAGTGACACACTAAAAACATATAGTAGTTACTGGGGTAAAGGAAAGTGAAGTGTCTGTGTGTGTGTTGCAGTTTAAATAGGGTTTTAAAGCGATTTCTCACTGTGCAAATGTCATATAAGAAAAGACTTAGGGCTTCCCTGGTGGCGCAGTGGTTGAGAGTCCGCCTGTCGATTCAGGGGACACGGGTTCGTGCCCCGGTGTGGGAGGATCCCTCATGCCGTGGAGCGGCTGGGCCCGTGAGCCATGGCTGCTGGGCCTGCGCGTCCGGAGCCTGTGCTCCGCAGCGGGAGAGACCACAGCGGTGAGAGGCCCACGTACCGCAAAAAAAAAAAAAAAAAAGAAGGAAAGGGAATCAGCCCATGCAGACATACAGGGAAAAACATTCCAGACATAGAGAAGAGTGAGTGCAAAGAGCCCAAAAAAGGGAATATTGTTACGAAAAAAGCTTTATCAAAAGTCCAGGCTCTTGTTCAACTCCTCCAAAAAAATTTGGATGAGGAACACAAAACACAAAGGAAAAAAATAAAAAATAAAAAAATAACACTGAGGCTGAGAGCAAAGAGAACAAAGAAGCAGTTTATTTAGGGCAGAAGCAAAAGTCACACATTCAGAGGAGAAGAGTGCAGGGCGGTGTCCATCCTCACAAATGAAGGGCATGGAGCAGGGTTTTTTCTCCCCCTTTTTATCTTAATTTTAGCCCTTTGAGTGGGTGGGGCCTTTTTGATTAGGGATGGAATATTCATTGAGGGGAGGGTTGAGATGTGGCCTGCATTGCACCAGGTTGCGTCAGCTCTCAGTCCTGCACATTTGTCTCCTGAAGCCACTGTACTCCTGCTCTAAGAGCTGTTTGGAAGGTCATACACGGTCATCAGCAAACTGTGCATTTTTATTGCACATGCTCCACCGTTTTCATGGTCAGAGTTTCTATTTTATATCCCATTCCTTCATGTGTCCTGGCCTCATTAAGTGCTAAACAAGGAGGTGGCTTTGCCTTCTGCCTAATGCCTATGCAGGGAGAGGCTGTCCTTTGGCCTGGCCCTGTCTTTCCTACCTCAATATGCTAAAAGAAAAGTGAGCAGGGGGAGTAGAAAAGGAGTTCAAGGTCAGAAAGCTAGCAGGATTCAGATGGGGCTTATAGGCTAATGATACGATGATGATATTTACTGGGGGATGGGGACCTTCCAGGAGCCTTTGAAAGGAAGGTTGGTATGACATGACCTATTTTATCATTTGAAGAACTCTAAAAGGCAACCGAGTGCCTCCTAAATATTACCTCTATCAGCATGTCACAGTGTTGTGTTAATGTCATCCTTTTAGGCTCTTCAGGACCACACTAGAATAGAATGAAGACTCATGTTGAATAGAACAGTAAGGGAGATTAAGCCCAGCAATGGAGATGGAGCCCAGCAATGAGCAAGCAAGGAGATCACATAAGCGGCAACTGTGGTGGTACTAGAAAGAATTCTATATTAGCCTGGTACAAATAGAAATGCCATAGTGGATGTGTTGCTTTTAATATTTATGCTCATAGAAATCAGCAGGCTCACCCACATATTAACATAGCTTGCTTAGTTTGAGAGCATGAACGTAGAAGTGAAGCAAGACATAAAAGAAAGGACTTCCAGTGTGCAAAGGAAGTTCTACCCCAGTCTGAGGAGTCTGCACATACTCCACATGCAAGAGGGCATCAGAAAAACCAGAAGGCCTGTTCTGAGCTGCTTCCAGTTTTCATAATTTCTCTGTTTGTAGGTGGTACAGGTGATACTTATTAACAGGAAATATCACATCTGAAAACACGTAACTAGTAAGATGATAATCAGCTTTGACAATACATTGGAACATATTTTACATTTACAACCTCAGAAAATTAATTGCCTTTATGGGGTTCTGTGTGTGGGCTTGCTCTTCCTATAACTCTTAATCTACCAGACTCTCATGCGGGGCTGAGAAAAGCCACCAGTAGCCTTTTCCCATTTGTCAACAGTGCCCAAGCTAGTTCTTCTTTAATGGCAGGTGTGTCTCACAGCCCTGGTGGACATTGGATTCAGTGTATGATCAGGAGCATTCATGTTCTTTTTGTAGCATGCAAGCTGCTGTTGTAGTTTATTTACCATCCAGCCCTGCAAGATGCACCTCTGGTCTGCCTACGTAAAACTGTTCCCAGCTCTGTTGCTGGGCAGGGGCTTTCCAGGAAATGGGCAGAAGAGAATATAGGCTGAAGTGGTTGCATAGGAGAATGAAATTTGAAGCCTACTTATAACCTTCATGACCTTAAACGAAAAACTTAAATTATCTTTGCTTCATTCTCTTTATCTCTAAAATAAGTGCAATAATTTATATTTCCCTTGTTTGTTAGGGGGTTAAGTTAAATAGCATAAACAGGTTATAGTGGTCTGGAAAGTCATATACACTTGTATGGCATCATTTGCAATGTGATCATACTATTAACAGTAATAAATATTAATTGTTTTTAAACCATATAGGAATTCACCTATGTTTCTCTAATTAAAAAAAATTTTTTTTTAATTTATTTTGTTTATTTAGTTTTGGCTGTGTTGGGTCTTCGTTGCTGTGCGGGGGCTTTCTCTAGTTGTGATGAGTAGGGGCTACTCTTCATTGCTGTGTGCAGGCCTCTCATAGCGGTGGCTTCTCTTGTGGAACACAGGCTCTAGGAGCTCAGGCTTCAGTAGTTGTGATGCATGGGCTCAGTAGTTGTGGCCCACGGGCTCAGTTGCTCCGCGGCATGTGGGACCTTCCTGGACCAGGGATTGAACCCATGTCCCCTGCATTGGCATGTGGATTCTTAACCACTGCACCACCAGGGAATTCCCCTATATTTCTCTAATATATTGAAATAAAATTTCACTGGAAATTCTAACAATACCATAAATATGCTTTTTAGCTCATTATTTTCCTATTTTTTTGTAACAAATGCCAGTCCCCACCCATACTTGAAATCATTGTCCTTAGTGTTTTACAAGCTAGACATCTGTGCCTCTTTTTTAAAGACAAGGGTAAAACTAAAATATAACTCTTTGCATTAAAACATGCAAAGAGTTAACAAAATGGCGTAACATTCACTTATTTTTTATAAGAGAAAAATCGTGCCTAACAGAATTACATTACTCTCCTTGCATATTGCCTGCAGAATGGTCTGTCAGTGACATTAATCACTCTGAGAAATGCATATCTCAGAGAGCTCTGCTAGAGTAAACTAAATTTCATTTTTCTAGACTAAAATAGGGAGCAGTTTTTTGCCTTCTTAAGCCAAAACATTTGCATTTCAAATGACATTATCCTTTTGAGTTTTTAAGGTTCTCAGCACCCCTCTCACAAGACAGCGACTCCTTAACCCGTTTCTCTTGTTTTTAAATGTACTTACCAGTCAGGATGATACGTTGAAAGCATAGATTTGAAAGTGGTTATTCGATTATTTTAGACTGCTACAAAGAAAATTCTGCATCATGAAAGGATATGGTATTGCACCACAAAGAAGAGACATACACAGTATTCTCTTCCAATAATAAAAGCACTGATGGGTGGATTCTATGGAACAGAACTGGAAGCCACTGGATTGCCTCCCTTCTTCCTCCTCTGAATTCACTTACAGGAGAAATAAGAAAACTGTCGAAAACAAGTCCACTTCAGAAACATTTCAAAAGCTGGCCATTAGAAACCATCTAACTTGTCTACAAGGCTTAGTCCTAGCTCCTAAAGCTCCAGGCAGTGAAGAAAGGCCTCTCAGATTGTGTCAGTCCCAATGCCCTCATTTCACAGATGGGAGAACTGAGGCTCAAGAGGTGAAACAATTTGCCCAGGATCTAGGAAGAATAATGGCAGAGTAGTGGCCCCAAACCAAGTCCTTGATTTCTAGTTTACACTGCTTTCAGTGTGTTGGCGGTATCACTAACATCAGACTGATCACAAAAGTTTCTTCAAGATTCCGCACTTAGCAAAGGGTGATTAACCTGCTAAGAGGTAAGAAGGAAAGAAGGAGAAGGAAGGAAGAAAGGAAGGAAGAGAAGAAGGGGAAAGAAAGAAAATAAAAAGGGAACTTACTGAGCTGTTTCACTTGACTTCCTCACCTTATGAAAGCTTTTTTTTTTTTTTTTTTTTGGTGCCTATCACTGACACTATGCTCATCTCTTTCCTGTACATATCTCCTCCACTAAACCACTCATTCCTAACACTGGCTGCTTAGAGTAATCATTTGTGAGGCTCATTAAAATTTCAGATACAAAGGCTCTGCCTAGACTTAATGAAAAAGAATCTCCCAGGGAAAGGCTGAGTTGTTTTTAATTCTAACAAAGTGATTCTGTTGTATGGTAAAGTTGGAGATCTGTAACATTCGATATAGTTCCTGAAAAGCAGGAATAATTTCTTCATTTTACAACCTGATGCCTGGCATGAAGTAGGTGTGATAAGTATTTTATAAATTAATGAATACATGAATTGTTCTCAAATCAGGTAGTACTATGGAGCTACAAGAAAGATTCAGACTTCTGAGATAAAATGAGAAAAGTCATTATAAAAAATGAAAAATGAAATAAAATGAAAAACTATAAAAAATGCAAAGAATTATATAAAATAAAAAACAATTATAAAGCTGGAAGAAACTGTAAAAGTCACTTAATCCATATCCATATTTTAGATATGAAGAAACTGAGATCTAGGGAGGTCAGCATCTCTCCCATGGTCATACAGGTAGTTAGAGAACTGTAACCAGGAATGAGGTGTCCTGACTCTTAGCCCTGGAGAGAAAATTGTAACTGAGATGATCTAGGGTACGTTAGTCGTTGTCAGGGGTGATATCAAGACCAGCAGCATAATATCATCTGGAACCTTGTTAGAAATGAAGAATTTTAGACCACACTGCAGACCTACTGAATTGAAAACTGTGGGAATGGGGCCCAGAGAGTCATTTTAATAAACCTCTAGGGGATTCTGAAAAGCACTCGAACTTGAGGACCACTGATCCTAGTAGGAATGTTAAGTAGTTTAGCATATGTAGATAACAGTTTGACAGACCCTCAACAAGTTACACAGAATTACCATGTGACCCAGAAATTCCAATCCTAAGTATATACCCCAAAGAATTGAAAATAGGTACTTAAACAATTAACATACTGTTGGTTTTGTGGGGGTGGGGGGAATATGGAGCAACTGCTTATTGTGTGTATAGGGTTTCTTTTTGTGACAATGAAAATATTTTGGAACTAGACAGACGTAGTGATTGTGCAACATTGTCAATGTACTAAATGGCACTGAATTTTCATGCTAAAATTGTTAATTTCATGATATGTAAATTTCAACTCAAGAGTAATAACGATAATGATAATAATAATAAAGAATTATTCCCTCTAAAGTTTTTGAAGTGGCTCTCCCACAACTTTGTTAATTTCTTTACATGCATGCTCTGATCATTACTCAGTTTAAGGGTAATCCTCTGCAGATCTCTCTTCTCTTGTACTATAGTGAACTCCCCCTGCCTTGCCTCCGCCCTCCACCCCACTCTCAACTCTGTCTCTTTAAATCGGGGATACATCTGGGGTCTACCTAGTTTCCTAGTACCTATGTTTTAGCTTGAAAACTCCCTAGATAGTAAACTGGAACAATCTTGGGCTCACCTCATTTATCTCTTATGTCTCACATATCATTGTCCTGCACAGCCCAAGGTTCAGTGCCAGAAAACAATCGTTTTATGTGTGTTATCTAGTTTTTAGTTTTTGGAGGATAGTAAATCCAGTGTCTGTTATCTATGGTGGCCAGAAACAGTAGTTAACATTTACCTTTTACTGGAGTGTTTCTAAAGCTAGGTTTGACACCTTTATTCCCAGGTGCTCATTTTGTAAACATATGTACATGCACTTATGCACATACACACAGAGATATTTATCTTTTTAGAGATGTAGGTAAAGTGTACTACTTAAATGTAAGAGACACAGATCTAAATATTCCTAAAGTTGGAGAAGTATACATGCATATACCCACTATGATACTTCAAATTACATTCTATTCACTCTAGCAACAAGAATTCGTAGCACCATAAGGCTTTTATCTCAATGAATACCATCATTGGAGCTCTTCTTAGAGCTCAAAGGATGCTCTCTAATTAGATTCCACTGCTAAAAGTAGAAGAAAATAAGAAAGTACATCTGTACATGCAACCCATTCATGATACTTTAGATGTTAATCCTAATGGGTCAATGAAGTCCATGGGTTCTTCAGTATTCTAAGGGAATCAGACTGCCAAGGACAAACATTTTATATTGACTAGACACAGTGACTTACAGTAACAGAACACATATTAAGAGAAAGGATACCAATTAAAAAAGAAAAAGAATGTTCACCAGGGCAACATATATTTGATCAACTAATCCTGTCCAATGGGTATATGGAGCACAAAGCCATCTTTCCTCAAAGGGTCACATGAATCTATATTCTAACTTATTTTAAAGGATTGCTTTTAACATGAAGAATGGCATGTCACTCCTGGAAGTATGTTTTCTGGTTGTGTTATTCTTGTTCTCAAAATTATTTGCTTGATAATCTGATTTTTTTTAATGTACCCAGTATAATTTGTAGGAAAAAAAAATTCAACCAATCAATTTCACAGCACAGTTGCAGGAGTAACCTTTTATTAATTTGTCACAGGCAGGCACCTCTTTGGGGTCATCCCCCCACCACTCCCTAACTGTGATAAGGGAGCAAGGGGATCACAACTGCAGATGAATCCTTGGAGGCTTACTCTTCCTAAACGCCCTGTGTTCTTTCCTGTCTCTGTGGATTTATAATTGCTGTGTCCCTACCTAGAAGACATTCCATACTTTCCCCATTCTAGGTAAACTTATTCATCTTTCAAGACCTGTTGTAAGTGTCATCTTTTAAATAGAATCCTCTCCAATTTCCTAGTGAATTAAGTAACACAGCCTTCACTAAACCACTATGCCAGAAAGATAATTTCATTGCATTACAGATTTGATGTAGGGGCTGGTTCCCCCTATCCCCCTCAACTTCTGAGCCTCTGGAAAGTCTGAGCCTTGTTTATGTTAGAACATCTTTGGATGTTCTGCCTCCCAGTGTATAATACACCTTTGAGAAATAATTGCTGGAATGAAGATAAGGAGGCAAAGGGAAAAATGGATACAAAAAGGGGAAATGAATGAATACCTTATTGTAGGTATTAGGCAGTTCAAAGATAAGAGAATATCCTACTTCTGACATTTACACAATTGAACAACTCAGATCACCAACATCTGGCCACAACATCTGAATTAAGATGATTTTGATAAGCCCATGCATTACAGAAAGTTCAGAACTTCAAATAGCAGAGGAAATTCTAACATGAGATAATCTGACAATGATTTTAAATCAATGCTATAAAACCTGAATATATGAAATAAATATCCAGAGAAAAATTTTACTATGAAAGAAGTATTAGCTAAAGAATCAGAAAGACTAATAACATTTTATGATCTCTCCATTGATTATTCTTATGTTGGCTGATTGTAATGTTAAATAAAAATACATAATTCTTTCACTGGGTACCAAGGAGAAACATGGAAATGATAGAAGACACTGAAACTAGTTTACAATCTAGTTGAGGTGATAATACATATTGACTTTAAAAAAAATTTTAAATAAACGTTCAACTTGATATAAAGAACAAAATATAAGACTTTACTTCCAGCCTTGACCTACTCATGTCTACCTTGGTAAACTATGAGGAAGTAATTCCCCTCCATAGGACTCACAGACAGTATGAAGGCCTAAGTACCCTCCAGCTAGAATATTCAGACACAAAAATATATCATCATGATTTAAATCAAATGTAAAAATATTGAGAGGATGTTAACAAAGAAGAAATTGAGCTATGGGAGCTAAACTGATAAAGAAACCCTGAAGGGTTAGATTGTACTTAGAAACACAAGCACAGAGGTCATGGTTGTGACTGTACTCTAATAGCCATTGATAGGCACTGCAGTTTTTCACATAAAGCAAAAAAGTTTGCTCACTCACAACAGCAGCCATCAGACTGTATACAAAATATGGAGAAAATTTGCCATGTACTCAAAAATGACCATTCATCAGATGATGGCTATCTGTGTGTTATTAAGTTGAGCTATATCTGAAGTTAGTATCAAATTAACTTTTGCTGCAGCTTTGCTCTCAAATATTTAAAGAAACACTTTCTACACTTTAAGAAATACTTGCCTACTTGAAAACGTGCCAGTATTTATCAAAGCAACCTCAACAATAAACTAATTATTGCTTTGATTGATTCTATCATTTTCTTCTCAAATATGTTGCACATTCAAGAACAATGATGACCTGTCAGGATACAGGGTTAGATGGACTGGTTTTGTTTAAAAGGCAGTGATAGCTAATGTTTATCTCATGAAACATTGAATTATTTCCTGTTATATGTATGGAATAATCTCTTTCTGATCAGCTTTCATCATTGAATATGGTAACCAAGATGATTCAATTTGCTATTTTGAGTTCAGTATGCCACAAATTCACAGGTTTTTCAATTACCAGTATTTATCTTGGCCTAAAAACAAAAGAAAATCCAGAGATTTAGACCTCAAAAGTTATATAGCAATTTAAAGCAGTTGGCATTGAAACACAAACTCACTTGAGCATCTGTTGCTCATAGGTAACTACATTTACTTAACCCAAAGTGAGCATTTGCTGGTAAAAAACTTAACTCCAATTGACTCTCTCCCTTTCCGCCATTCTCAAGTATTTTCATTTCTGAACAAAATAGATTTAATTAAATTCTGATCTTTTCTGAATTCTTCTTTATTTATTTATTTATTTTTGGCTGCGTTGGGTTTTCGTTGCTACACACAGGCTTTCTCTAGTTGTGGCTTGCGAGTTCTAGAGCTCAGGCTCATAGTTGTGGCGCATGGGCTTACTTGCTCCGCGGCATGTGGGATCTTCCCGGACCAGGGCTCAAACCCGTGTCCTCTGCATTGGCAGGCAGACTCTTAACCACTGCGCCACCAGGGGAGTCCTTTTTCTGAATTCTTAAGCAAAATAAGAAGGCTCATTTCAGGAAATTACCAAAGCCTTTTTTTTTCTACCTTTTATTCTGTGATGGAATAATAGCAAACTACAAGTGATAACACCTAAGGAAAGAAATCATAGCAATTAACTGAATCATTCTTTTTTGGAAAATTAGCAAATCTATGAAATGGTAATCTCTGAACACTCATATGTTTCAAGTAAAGTGATTAATAGTTTTTTCTTAGCCTACTCTTGTAAAACTTCCTCCTAATACAACTTAATCCATTTTTCCACACTAAGATTCAGAAAGAAAGCTTTTATTAAAAGAGAGAGCTCAATTTTTACCAAATTCTATGTAGTGTGTAATTAAGTTCAGTAAATATTAGAAATTACTATTCAATTCAAAAATCAATGATTCAAATCTCTAAAATGCAATGCTATCTCTAAATAAATCAGTTATTGAAAAATGAAGATCATTATAGTCTAATAATATGGTGAAGGGCTATGCCATCCATAAATGCCTGTTTCTATCATTACTGATGATCAATAATATGGATTTGACATAAGCATTTTATTTTATTAATTTTTTACAGTTGTTTTCTAGCCAGTCTCTTCAATTTATAGATGAAATCAATTATGATTTCTGTAGTGGAATGTTCCAACTGTATAATGAGAAATTCAGAGATTTTGGAACTGTCTGAGAGATTGTTGAGCTACTCTGATGATAATTTCTTGAAATGACAATGCAAAGTCAATTGAAAGAGGACCTCTTCTGAGCAAAGAGCTTTATACCTAATGATGGCTTATCCATCAGAGAGAGAGTAAACCATATCGTTTTTGTCAATAGTATTTATTTCCTAAGGTAAGTGTCCCAAAATTCATATCCGCTGGGTGGGCAGGATCTTTTCATTAAACTTTGTCTCACATACAAGATTAAATATCACTGCTTTGGGATTTCTCTGGTGGAGTGTAACACACAAGGAAGAGATTCATACTCTCCCATTCAGATTTTTATAAAATTGTAAAATTCTAATTGTTTGAGGCTTCAAACAGCTCATAAATACTTTACATGAAAGAAAATCTCATGAATAGTTGCAGAACATTTTCAGGATTTGTCATGTCTGGAAAAACAGTGACAGCTATAAGGGGGGAAATTGCTGGAAATTTTATTGGTAGAACCTGGAAGGGAATCATGGAAAAATCTCTGACCCCAAGGCTAATACCGCTAACTCAGGGGGTATCATTCATGTTGAGATATATGTAAATGGTGTCCCTGGTGCTCAGGTGAAATTCCCATTGAGAACTCTCGAAATTCCTGAGGCAAGAGAGGATCTACGCAGAGGGTTGGAGTTCCTATGAGAGCACATGGAAATCAAAAGGGAGAAAGATTCCAATGACACTTTAAACAGCAGGTGTTTCCAACAATGTTTTCATCCTAAGCTTCTAAAACCTTTCTTCCTGGAGTTCATTTCATTTTCAAAGGCCTAAGAGTAGGTCCAGAAGTGTAGGGTAAAATAAAGTTCTTGGGATGTTTCCATAAAATACTCAGGTTTTCCAATACAGCAAAAGGGGACTGAGGCTGAGGTTGAGACAAAATCCCTGTCTCATATCTGATTTTGTCACAAACTCCTCATTACCCTGGTGAATGCCTGTGACCATATCTGTGCATCCATTTTTTTTCTTCTCTGTAACATGGAACTACCAAATAGCATCACTGTAAAATACTTATGAGACAGTAAATGCAAATCACTATAAGCATGATGAGGTGTCATAAAATAAATGTAATTTTCCATTTAAAAGTCCACTTGTCAGCCACTGGTTTGGATATTATGAATACATTTTAATATGTCAACATATTTGATGTATGACTTATGGTCAAGGTAATGGTGATAGAATTCATGTAGAGGGAAGTTAGGAGTCACTTTTATTTCTACAGTAGTCTATACGCTATCTTCTAATTGTGGATTTCATCAGTAGCTGTTAATTCAAGAAAAATTCTTCCCATTCCTTTAATGTAATATTTAATTAAGTCAGCATTCATAAGAATATTGACTACCAGAATACCAAGATTGTATTCTGTTACAAGCTGAGATCATTGGCTTGTTAATGTTCCTCTTCAATATAATCTGAGAAAAATTGAAGTATGGAAGTTCAGTTTATCTGAAATCTGAAGGGTGTGAAATATTAAGCTTGGATCAGAAGCTTCTGATACTAAAATTAGAATTCCTGGTCCACAAAAGCCTTTTTATGTGATCATAGGAAATGCTTACTTCCTCTTTGCTTTTTATTTCTTCCATCTTTCAAATCAGAACTATAATGCTTATCACTATGTATGAATATATAGTCTCTCACTTTCAACCATGATAATGGAACATATAAGAGATTCATTTTACCTCTGAAAGAAACTATAAAGGATTGATAAAATATGTAAACAACCATCTGATGGTACAGGAAAGCAATCAGGGCAGGCAGGAGCAAGGAAGACCAGCAAGTTAAGTCCCCATTCACTTCTGTTTTTGTGCTAGAAAATTTGCCAATCACATTTTAGGGAAATGAAAGCCATGGTAGCCTAAGGATATGGGCACTCAAACTGGGGAAGGGAGACAGTCTGGAGTTTGGGGTTCCTAGAATGGCAAAAACTTAAGGGGCAAAAGCACCAGAGGCAGGAAACCAAAAAGAAGTGAGCCGAGAACTGTAGGTAATGTCCTACTTTGGGCATTGTGCAATTCTTACACTGTGTGTGTTCAAGCTGAGACTCTTAAAAGGCAAGAGAAGAGCAGTATCTGAAGAGCTAAAAAGCTTAGAAAATAATTTGGCTGTCTAGCTACAAAGAAGTTAAAATTCAGGACTGGCCATGGAAGTGAAAAAGAGAGAAAGAAAGGGAGGGAGGGAGGGAGGGAGGAAGATTTTCAGGTGCCACATGAAAGGGCTATACTTTATGAGTGGGGCTACACCCTAGGAGTAAGAGCAAACTAAAATCAGACATACCTATTAAAACTGGAAACAAAGACTCCACTGGAATAAGGTGATTTATCTATACTCTATCCACCTGCCAGAGTAAAATTAAACACTCTCTGGAAAAAGATAGCTTCATCCAAAGCATAAAAGATCCAATATTTAGTGAAAAATTAATAGGCATGCCAAGAAACAGAATCAAATAACCAAAAAAATCAAGAGTAAAAATAAATAATAGAAAAATACCTGAGTGATCCAGATATTAGAGATATCAGAAAAAAACCTTACAGTAATCATGTTTGATGTGTTTAGAAAATACAGAAAAAGACAAAGGATTCCAGCAGGAAACTGAAAACAATTCTGGAAATTCTAGAACTGAAAATAAATTAACAAAATTTAAGAATTCAAGAGATAAGTTTGACAGAACAAGAATATAAAAAGATAGTCACATAATTAACATTAGAGAAATTAAAATTAAGAACAAAATGTGCTATCACTTCACACCTATTCAAATTGAAACTATTAATTTAAAAAACACTGATAATATGATAAAAGAAATTAATGTTGGTACTGGTGGTGAGCAGGTAAGTTACTGCTGCAACCACTGCTCAGGAATACTTTTGGTCGTAACTACTAAAGCTAAACACACACAATTTTATTCTAAAATTTTCCAAAATATATTTACATGAGTGTTGATAGCAGTGTTATTCATAATAGCCCCAAACTAGCAATGATCCAATTGCTTATCAATGTTGGAATAAATAAATTGTGGCATGTTTATTAATGGACTAAAATACAGCAATAAAAATAAAGAAATTCTGATACACACAACAACATGGATAAATCTGATGGAAATGATGTTGAGTTAAGGAACCCAGTTGGAAAAGTATTGGATACTATATACTTCCTTATGTGAAATTCAAAAACAGACAATACCAATTTATGGTTAAAAGTCACAGAATAAGTTACATCTACAGGATGGGAATTAACTGGGAGAAGAAACAAGGGAAGTTTCTGATGTGCTAATCTTGTTCTTTACTTTTACCTAGGTGATCATTATAAATGTGTATACATTTAAAAAAATACATTTGTGCAGTTAACTTTATATTATATTTCACTTTAACAGTTTACCAAGATTATGACAAATTCAGTCATATGGAAGTACTTGAAAAAGTAAGCATAATACTATTTTTGTCTGCTTGCTATTTCTGATGCCCAGTTTCACATTCAAAGTCTCCAAAAGAAATAAATGAATAGTCCTCTTGAGGCAGAAAAGCAGGATTTCTCTGAAGACATCTCTCATCTTTCAAGTGTCAGGTGTCCCCACAGAGTAAACTGTCAATATTGGATTTACTAAAACTAATTTTAAATTTTAAAATGTCATTTCAATTTACCTTCTCTCAACTCAGAATTTTGTGCAGAAAAAGACATTTTGTTTGCCTAAGGAGCAGGTCACTGGAACCTTACAAAGTCCCTCTGAAAGGTGAAAAATCTTTTTATATCTGGGGAACCCAATATTTATTTGAGCCAGCAGAGTAGTCTGGGGCATAACAATGAAATATTTGGTTCAAATGGTGTTAACTAAAGGAGAGAAATAACATACACACATGGGAATCTGGATGAAGACTTTACTGAAGAATGTGGCTTTCACAGCTATTTCTTCATTTATTATAGATCTTTCTCCTCTTCCATCGTTAATGAGTAATCAATGCTCTAAATGAAGAACAGCCTCTTTGTACAATATTAAGGCACATGAACCCATGCTCCTCAAAAAATAGTTTTGTTGACATTTTCCCCTGAATCTTCGATGCCTAAAACCATTTTTGGATGTATCAGGATTGAGATCACCAGTATAATAGATTAATTTCACTCTAGATAATTTTATGACTGGAAAGGACCTGAGAAATATTCTTCTTCCATCCCCTTGTTTTTTTTTTTTTTTTTTTTTTTTTTTTTTTTTTTTTTTTTTTTTGCGGTACGCGGGCCTCTCACTGTTGTGGCCTCTCCCGTTGCGGAGCACAGGCTCCGGACGCGCAGGCTCAGCGGCCATGGCTCACGGGCCCAGCCGCTCCGCGGCATATGGGATCCTCCCGGATCGGGGCACGAACCCGTATCCCCTGCATCGGCAGGCGGACTCTCAACCACTGCGCCACCAGGGAGGCCCCCCCTTGTTTTTTTTATATTAAATGATGTGAGGTAGGTGAGCTGAGTTTATGAAGTTCACACAGCTTTTTGATGCTAACAATAGAAACTTATTTTCTGATCACTTTCCTTTTTTTTTTTCTTTCCCCAATAGGCGGCTATCACAGAACTAGCATAAAAACAGCATCAAAATAGGACCCAAATCTGCTCCCTCTCAACTCATTCTCCCGGAGCTCTTCTGTCACATTGAAGTTCCATACTAAATTTTGCATTAAGAACTGCAACATCAACCAATAGCTCCTTTGTAAACAGATAGCCTAAATGTCACTGTTTTAAGTAACAGCTAAAGGATTTCAGAAGGGAGAGTGTATATGGCTTATGACAATTAGGCATAGCTTAATGGAATAGAAGTTAGAGGAATGGTGAAATTTGAGACGGACAATGGTCTTTAATCGGAGTCAAATCACGTGGATATTTGTGTCTAGTTGCAGTATCTTAGCTCTGATAAGTGGTGGTGAAAGGGAATATCTCTTGGAGTATCTCCAGCACTTTGACTAAACTTTGAGTTAGCAGCTGGGGGAAATTTGTTACCCATGCAGCACACCAAAGAGTCTTAACAGTAACTGCCTGGCTGAATGTTATGTCAGCAAATAGAAAAAACATTGCCTTACCTGAGGCCTGGGTTGTACTGGTGTTTAGCCTGCTCATCTTTTTTCCATCTTTATCACCACAGATGTTACGTGAAAAGTCACTGTAGAATGATTGGTAGTGAATATTGCCGGTTTTGGAGAGCACGGCTTGGGTTCCCAACCTCAAAATCTCAATCACATTCTCCTATCCTATATTCATGCTTCTTCTCTCTCCTGTGATCTCCTTCTCCTCCCTCTCCTTCCATCTCAGGCTAAAAGCTCATTAGCTCACTAATTTGAAAGTCTGTGTTAATGAGAAGCATGTCCTCACTTTATTTCATTATTGCCTTCCCACACCCCTTACACCTCACTCTGCTCCTTACCCACAGACTGCATTTTTCTTGTGGAATTTGTCTTTTACATGTGTGACCCTAATTATAGAGTTGAACTGGCCACTGGGTATGAATGACTCAATACTAAACCATATTTTTTTTCATTCATTCCTTCTTGCTTTCTTGCTTTCCTCTTTTACGAACTAAAGACACTCTTGAGAGCCAATGATATTCTATGTGTGGCTAGCAGAAATTCTGGAGATATAAAGAAGGAGGATCCAGTCCTTGCTCTCCTGGAACTCTGAGCCCCCTTGAGAACACATTGGGAAAACGAAACTGTGAGCACAGAAACTGTGAGCCTTCTGTGTCCAAGGAAACAGCAAACAGTGAAGTATGAATGCAGCACAGAATCTGAAGGAGAAGATGAAAGAGAAGGACCTGGTAGTGGTTGTTCCCAAATGGGAACTCTGAACACAAAGGGATGAAATAATTTGCCAGAAGTCACTCAGTACATAAGTAGCTGAGCCTTCTCCTAAACTCCAAATTCTACCCTCTTCAGATATATCACACTACCTCTCTACATCTACTTTTTTCATCTCCTTGACTTTGCTTTCAGTCTTATTTCTTTCCATTTTTTGAGAGCCTTGTAGTTTTCTTGAGATTTCCATTATCAAAACTCCTAAGTTTGCCTTTCACTCTTATGCCCTCATGATACTTAATTTTCTTGAATTGAAACCCAAAACAAAAAAACATTATTTTGTACTTTATGTTTTACATTCATACATCCCTGGTTTTCATTTTCTTAGTCATCTTCTCTTCAAATTAAAGCTCACCGATACATCTTATCCACAAAATCAAAAAATCTACAGGCCCTTTAATTGAAGGTGGGAGGGGCAGCTTCCACTCTCATGTTCCTTACTTGCTTCCCTTACAGTATCCTGATTTGATAATGACTAGTGGAAAGATACAGTGTGAGGTCTATATACTTGTAAATATTTTACAGATGAGGGCGCTGAGCCTAACTTGCCCAAGGTTCCAAAAGAGAAAGTGGTGTGGAAGAAACTTGAACTTCAGACTTCAGTTTTGGGGGTTTTATTACTACATCACAAAATTTAAGGTTTAATTTTACATGTTTTCGGTCTTTGCTCCTAGCCAGCTCTCATGTTGCAAAGCATCATAAAAACAGGTCTAGAGGGGCAGGGGGAGTCTTAGACTTTGGGTTTCCTTTGGAGATACAGAGGGCTGGAAAGAGTACCACTTTCAAACTTACAGAAATGGTCCAGCAAACAGCAAGTTCATGACTTTTCCTGAATCCCTGAGTGCACTGGGGTTGCAGGGCAATCAACAAATCCAACACAGGAAGACAGGTAACTTTGGGAGCAGAGGAGATAGCAGCACTGACATACCTGCGCAAGATGCATCTGTACACAGAGTCCATCTAGGTCACTGGTGACTTGGGGGAGGCTGGGTGATGAGCAATGGCAAGATGGTGAAGTCCCTGGGAACTGGGAACAGACGTGGAGTCCAGGCCCTCTGGAAGGCTCTTTTTTGTTATTTTTGGTTTCCTTTTTTCACAAACCCCATAAGACCTTCCCTGAAAAGATTCAGAGAATCATCAGAGCATCTCTCATATTTCAGAACTACAACTGGGAACAGCAGCTGCTTCAGGAAAGCCAGGAAACTAAGATGAGACTCTGAACTTCTATTTCCTCTATGGAATTAAAGCCTTAATCTGTGGAAGGAAAGCAATAACACTACAGAGCTGAAGGTACCAGTGAGAACTCATTGCATCTAAAACATCCTTCTGAATCTGAGAGAAGATCAAGAATAGCTTCTAGGGCTTCCCTGGTGGCACAGTGCTTGAGAGTCCGCCTGCCGATGCAGGGGACATGGGTTCGTGCCCCGGTCCGGGAAGATCCCACATTCCGCGGAGCGGCTGGGTCCGTGAGCCATGGCCGCTGAGCCTGCGCGTCCGGAGCCTGTGCTCTGCAGTGGGAGAGGCCACAACAGTGAGAGGCCCGCATACCGCAAAAAAAAAAAGAATAGCTTTTAGAATTAGAATTGTGGGGAGTGATGGGAGCAATGAAAAGACTACATCCCTGAGGCCTAGGGACAAAACAGGGGGTGTGTCTGAGGCTGAGATTTTGGTCGGAACGACAGAAAATGCCTCCACATTGAACACCCCACCCCCATGCTAACAAATATCTCATAATATGTAACTTGCAAAAGACAGAGCTTGCTGAGATGGAGCAGAAAGGAAAGCCCTAATCTGAGAACAAAAACGCATTGGAAAAAAAAAATCTGGCAAACCAGCTCCCACACAAAACACAAAGTATCCCCTAGATAATTTAACATCTGTGGCACACAGAGTAACCACAAAGACAACAAAGGTCAAACCCAGTCCCATTTCTAATTAGATTAGCTCAAACCCCTGCCCTAAAGACCCAGTAAAAGGAAAAGTGCACCCATTTCCAGGTTGAAAAATCTATTTACCCCAATCTCAACTCTGCTACACAATGTAACTGGCTTTCGGGAAAAGAAAATAAGCATTAAAAAAAGGCAAGAGAAAAGAATACACTCCTGAGAGACAAAGAATCATCAGCACTAGATTCATATATGACACAGATATAGAAACTAGCTAATAAGTGATTTAAAGTAACTATGATCATTATGCTAAGGAGTAATAAATAGTAATAAGACTTTGATACTCTGTATCATCTGATATGATATATTAGAAATGTCACATAACCAAAAAATGTATAACCTCAATCCAATAAAAAGAAAGCATCAGGCACACACAAATCAAGGAATAGTCTACAAAATACTTGAAAAGTATTCTTCAAAGTATCAAGATTATTTAAGACAAGTGAATACTCAGAAACTGTCACTGGTCCTTAATAAACTAAGAAGACACAACAATTAATGCAATTTGGCTTCCTGGGTTGGATCCTGAAATGAATAAAGAACATTAGTGGAAATCTGGTGAAATATGAATAAAGTCTGTAGTTTAGTTAATAGTATATCTTAACATTAAGGGAAGCTGGGTGAAGGGTATTTGGCACTCCTTACTATTTCCTCAACTCTTCTTTAAGTCTAAAATATTCCAAATTTTTTTTAAAAGTCCCTACTTGCCTTCTAATATTTATTTATGTAGTCAACAAATATTTATTGAATGCCTGGTATATCCTGGGCATTCTAGGAGGCACTGAAGAAATATTTCATGGTATTTAAAATATATCAATAAATAAGCAAACAGATATTTTGTTACAAACCTTGAATGAAAGCTAGACTATAGCATAAGAAGCCATCACATGGGCTATTACCTTGAGGCAACCGTCTACAAGTACATTACTATGTAAGCAATCCAAGAGGTCAAAGAACAGATTTGCTCCCAAACTAAATTAAAATGCTTGAATCACATGGTATATTAAAATGTATTTAGAGTACATGGGAATGAGCAGTGGGAAAGAGATAGGGTAAATTAATATATACAGAATACACGTGGGCTGGAAGGGCTGCACTACCCCCACTACCTGAATCCTGTGTATCCACTAATTTCTATGCTCTGTCTGTCACTCACCCATGTCACCTTTCTTACTAATGACATTTTTATGAGAACCAGAGTTGAGGATCAAGCAAAGGAGTCCACAGACAGAAGATAGCCAGAGCCAATGGCTCTCTTGTTCTATCAGAGACATGGCGACAATTATGCTTGGGCACATGAACTGTAGCTTGTCAGTCAACTTGATAAACAGCCATGGGCTTTATTTTTGTGCTTGGGCAGAGGATATATGGGACCAAAATTGATGGGACTAATAGGTGGCCATATTAAGACCTCATTTCGAGTATTCTGAATGAGGCTCTCTTGTATATGTAGTGTCTACTAAGTATCATGCATATTTACAGTATAATGAATATTTAATATCTAGGTGCCTCATGAATATTAGGTTTCTTTCAGTCCTTCCATCACTTCCTATCTATGTGCAGTCTTCATAACTCTCTCCTTACTATACTACATTTGGCTTCTCCAGAATTGCAGTAAGGGATGAGAAGTTCAGAAATAATTTCATTGCTAGAGTTGTAATGTGGCATCAGTGCATTTAGGATACCAAGTTCCTCAAATGTTTTCTCCCATGGAAATTTCTGTGAATTTTTCAAATACCCCCCCTTCCCATATTACTAGGTCATTAGTACCTGTAGTTGCCTGTCATGAGTGATGGGTAAATTGGGTGACTGCTTCTAACAGTCCATAAGCCACAGACTGGGGGAATTCTATTGGAGGACACTTCACACCTGCACTTAATCCTCTCCAATGTGGATGCTTCCAAGATGAGATCCTTTCATAAGATCAATGCCTAAACCTTGAGGAACAAGATGTTAACTCCTTTCTTGGTAGAACAGCTTTGCTCCACTTTGATCCATTTCTTCTGTTTTGCAATCAGGGGCTATTTCAGGAATGAACCAAGTATGCATTCATATATTCATCTGCATTCATATATTTAAGCCTGAATTCAACTGGCCTGAATTGAACCAGTTCACTCCCATCCTCCCTGAAAACACACTGCATATGGATTGTACTCTCCAAATAATTTCTCATTGTTGGAATCTACCCAGGAGCAGAATAAAATAAGGGTTGGAAAACTTGCTCAACAATCTGTTGCCCTCTCCTTCATTAATGGTTAGACCTCTGCTAATACTCTTAACTTAAGAAAAAAAGTTGAATTTAATATTCTCTTCTTTTTTTTAACATCAACACAGTATTACTAATTTTAATCACCATTAATCTATGCACTGATTAATTCACCAGTTACATAGTTGATAGTTGTTTTCCCACATTGCCAGTTAAAAAGAAAAGTACACCCTAATGAAAAAGCATGTTATAATTATTTATATTTATTTTCTGTAAATATTCTATCTATATTTAGATAAACTATATTGCCATGATTTCTAAATGCTTCCAGATCATTTTTAATAAGGAAAAATCTCTAAACCTACTCACATTCCCCATTCTCATGAAGATAAATCCAGAAGTTCAGTAGTAATGCTGAGAATGAACTGCTTACATTTTTTAATGCAATTTTTTCATGTTAGAGTCATCTTGGGATACTATTCAGGATAAGTTCCCCAATGATGAGGGGGTCTGTGTCTCCACTGAAACAAAGCCAGAAGGTAATATGACAACATAATTTTACCCAATTGTGATACAAGAGTTTACATAACCCATTCAATTGAAAAGGTGACAAAAATTCTACTTAGGGTTCTTACTTGCTCATTTTTCAAGTATTTTATAACTTAGTGCTGGACAGGTGAGTTTTACAAGTAGGGAATGGGGCAAGTAAACATGCCCTTAGGAAAAGCCTACAAATTGACGACTTTCCTGTCACTCCTTTTTTTTTTTTTTAGCCTTCCTTATGATGGAGGATAGAACAATCCATCAAGCTGCAAAAGGTTGACCTGATTTAGTCACAACAAGCTGGGGAGAAATTCAACTGAAAAATGGCCAATTTAAAGGTGCTCTAAAGACCAAGCAAGCTTACTTCCCTGGGGAACAACAGAGGAGAAAAAGCAATGAACTGGCAAACAGTAGAAGAAAAAAGATTGACTCAGCCTCCACATTGCTGAAGCTGGGTGGGCACCACTTCAGTCCCTGCAGAGCAAACATGCAGAAATTAATGAAACAATCTCATTTTGTCTCATGGATTCTATCAGACCCTTTTTTTGTGATGCTTTCTTCACTTTTCTGGTCCTGATAGCTCTAACACTCAGCATAAAATTGACATCATATTTCTGGTTAAGCTGACATTCAAAGTTAGACTCAGAAGACTTTCCTTGTCTTGGAAGATACAATAATAATAATAGATAGATAGATAAAAGACAATTTTTTAAAGATATAGACCGGCTTTAAAATTTAATAAATAAGTGTCACTGGGAATTCCCTGTCGGTCTAGTGATTAGGACTCCACACTCTCACCGCTGAGGGCTCTGGTTCAATCCCTAGTAGGTAGGGAAACTAAGATCCCATAAGCCACATGGTGTGGCAAAAAAAAAAAAAAGCCTCTGAAAACCAGGAAACAAAGCACAGAGCAGAGCTGAAGCCAGGCGCACTCCAGGCTCCAGATCCAGAAGCAGCTGACACACGTGGGATTACAAGGACTAAACATTTTCCACTGTGTTAAAAGCAGGGCATGATAAAGAACCTTTGCTTATAAAAGCAAAAATGCTAAAAAATGTTTCTGCCAAACAGTGCTGGCAACACGGCTCACATATCTCTGCTCTCTTCAGAAGCAAAAGGATAGAGACACAGCTGCTGGCTCAGTTATTGGATCAGCAATATCTGTAGTCACCATGGAGTAGGAACTGAGCCATATCTAGGAGGCCTAGTTCTCAGCTGGAAGCAATTACAAAGCCACAAGAAAGTGAGCATCTTATGGAGAGAGAGAGAGGGACCTTCCCCCAAAGAGCAGCAAAACAAAACTCTGAATATTCAAGTACAAGTACAGTTGAACTATAGAAGTTATTGGTAAAATCGGCATTAGTAGATGAATTTCCTCCAGACAAAAAGAAATGACACAGCAATGAGACAAAAAAAACTTCAACATGATTATATTCAGAGACCTTGAAGTGATTATGAATAAATAATATACATTAAAAAAATGTATGAAATTAAAAAGTGTGGAAATGAAAGTTGATTTGTATACTCTACAACTCAGTATTGCCTCTGCTTCATGTATGTGTCAGAGAAACTGAAATAAATTTAGCAAAATATTAATATTATTGAAGTCTTTATCATAAGGCTTCTTACATGCTATTTTTGCATAACAATCTCTTATTTAACTAATTTAATTCTGTTGTTAAATATCCTTAAAATATTTATAGCAATCACATGTCTTTTTCAAATTTATGGATACTAAGTACTTGGTAAGGCAGATATTATCTCTATTTTATAGAGACGTAGTGAAGAAGAGAATTTTAATCGATTGTCACATACTGACAACTTTGTTACTCAAATTTAGGTCTCAAATTTAATTACTCAAATTTAGGTCTTCTGCTACAAAAGTCTGTTAATTAGCCCCAAAGGCAATTCATTTAATTTATTTGCAATCCCAATTTCCTCACTTGTAATTTATTAGTAAGTTGAAAAAATGAAATGTCATAATTAAAGCACCCAATAGGTCTTCGGTAAATGTTACTATCCTTTCCTTTGTTCCTTCCAGCAACTTCTTGCCTCTCTTTGCTTTTCTTGTTTATTATTTGACTTTTGTTTCTAAATTGATTGAAAGTCTATGCAGTTTCAACCAAGTTAAATTTTATATTTCTTTACCCACTCTACCTGTCATTATGAAGTATATATTTCCATTACCTATAAGAATAACTTGGTTCCTCACAGCTAACATGTAAAGCAGATAAGGAAGGTATTTGCATTCATTTTAGCATTTTTTTCAGTTAAGAAATCTGAGGCCCAGTGTTACATTATTCACCCAAGCTCACACAACAAAGAGAAAATTGAGCTGCAATGTTTTATTTGGTTTTCTGATTTCAAATCTAGAATTTTTCTGGAAATGTGAAGTTTTCTTATCTACCTACATACCAAGCTTTATCTATTCATTGCTGCTTTCAGAACTCCTGAGCAAAATCATGACTGGAGGCTCAGTTTGTAGAATAAATGACAGTGCATCTGCTATTGTTGTGAGGACATGGTGGGGCATTGTAAAGGCAAAGCTCTAGCCCAACATTCCTGATTGAGTAGGTCTAGGCTGGGGCCAAGCATTTTCATGTCTACCATTTTTCCCAGGTAAAGCTGATACCACTGGTCTGGGAATCAGAGCACTGCTGTTCTAATTTCTTGCCACTCATTTTGTGGCCTGTGAGCAGCAGCTACAACCTACTTTGGGAACTTCTTAGAAATGAAGCACTTCATACCCCACCTCAAGATCTGTTGAATCATAATTTTCATTTTTCTAAGACCTGTCTGCATATAAATGAGAAGTTCTGGTTTGTTACACTAGGTCTCAATGCTAGGTGCATATTAGCTTAACTTAAGGATGTGGTAGGAGGTAGAAGCACCCCTTGACTGGACAGCTGGAGTTGGCCAAGTAGAGTAAATTGGAGCTCTGTTTTCCCAGACATTCCAAAGACCAAGTTAGTGGCAGGAGTTGAGCTCTGCTGGAGTAAAGAGACAAGATGACCTGAGGTCAAGGAGACCTCCCCAACACCACAGGCACAGAAAAGCTCCTTGAGGGGGTTGAAAGGGAGGGAGTGCCACCCCGTAATAGGTGATGTCAAACCTCCCACAGGTCTCTGTGCTGGAATCTATCTTGGCAAAAAGATGCACACACATATTGAGGAGGGCCCTAGGACGGGTCAGGTGTGGAAAAGAAACAAAATAATTGGCCAAAGGTAAACGAAAACCCTAAAGAACTGCCACTACATAAATGATTTAACTGCCTCTTTATGGCCGTCCTCTTCATTAGCGAGGATGCCCACACTCTTTCTCTCTGGGTGTGTATTACTGCCTTGCTTTTGTCTTAAATAAACAGTTTCTCTGTGTGTTCTCCCACATGTTACCTGTTTTTGCAGCTTTTGCCTCCTTGAGAAATTCATTTTTCAAACAGGGCAAGAGCCAGGGCAACTTTGCCTCTAGCCCCTGGTAGACTAGTGTTTAGGATTCCTGGTTTTCACTCAGGTTACTCAGGTTCAATTCCTGGGCAGGGAACTAAGATTTCATTTCAAGCCACCACTCACTGCTGTCTCTCTGAGATCAGGGAGATATAAAAACACACATAACTGGGTCTCTTGCTAAACAATTTTAATTTAATTGATCTAGGGTATAGGCAAGCATGAGTGGTTAAAAAAATGTTTCCCAGGTGACTCAAAAGTACAGACAGAATTGTGAACCAGTGGTCTAGAATACACCATTTTCCACACTTACCTTAGACCAAGAAAGATGTGAAAACTTGATAAGGAAGCAAATTCTCAGGTACCTCCTATAAAAACATTCAGTAGACAAAAGAGGAGCCAAGCCTATATAATATTAGCAAGAATCTAAGTAATTCTTATGGGCAGATAAGTTTAAGAAACTCTACTGCAGAATTCTACACATATCCCTAAAATAAATGAACTGCATGTTGGAAATATTCTTACCTATAGTACCATTTTAAAAGTGCTTCAGTCAACATTTTGAATTTTAAGGAAAAAGGTCAAGGCTTATACTTTATAAAAATATATATATTGATTTCCTCAGAGATAGGTATTATTTAATGGAATGGAATAATTAATTTTGAAAGCGGGTAAATTGTGTCTCTAACTCTGACTGTATCTTTAATTCCATGTATCAATGTCAACTATTTAGTTAACATCCTTAGGTGTCAGTTTCCTCATTCCTATATAG
The DNA here is from genome assembly GCF_949752795.1 of Hyperoodon ampullatus. NCBI lineage: Eukaryota > Metazoa > Chordata > Mammalia > Artiodactyla > Ziphiidae > Hyperoodon > Hyperoodon ampullatus. The sequence goes on from NC_136921.1 coordinate 110,206,466, forward strand.
GAAAGAGCACACTGAAAGACTGTGACTCTAAAAAGTATTATCATTTAGTTAATGGGGATGAGATATGTAGCAGCCATCAGAAGGTTAACTGCCAACCTAAGAACACTTGATTTTAACATCTGGTGCATTCTAACCTATCTCCCCAAATGTCTCTATTAATGTAATCAAATCTCAACTCACCACAAGACCTCCAGTCAAATCTGTTATTCAAGCAAAGCTGAGCAACAAGGGAGAATACCATCTTGACCAATTCTTAACAGTGTTTCAAAAAGGCAAAAATTGGGATCTAGTCTTCACCAGGTTTGTAGCCAGGTCTGGGTCATTTTAAGGTGTCTTGAAAGTGGGGACCTGTCTGAGATGAGGCAGGGAGCATATATGACCTAATAATTTTGGATTAATGGGCACAGTAAAGTGAAGTAAGGGTCTTGAAAGTGAGTTTTGATGAGAAAATTGTTAATTTTGTTAAATTGTTTAGGTGGTTCACAAGATCATATATTTCCTGGAGCAAGCAGCTAAGTTATTTTTGCCTGATCCAGTGTTATTTAGCACAAAAGCAGGACAATACTTTCCCTCCCAGAATGGTTTAGCACAAGAATAAAAACTACATTGGTTTCAGGTCTCAGCATTTAATTAAAATCAAGTGGACTTGTTCTGTTGCAATCATGTTGTGAAGTGTGTGGTGAACCCCATCTCCTTTCCCCATTAGTGCCCCCTTATTTGACCAGCACCTCTCTACTCTGATCCTGGGAGTTCTCCAGCTACATAATGAAGCCAAATTCAGCCTCTGTGCCCCAACACTAGATTAAATCTCACAGACTTTTGGGTAAAGTAGAAAAGAACCGCTGTATTGCTTTGCCAGGCAAAGGGGACCACAGGGGCTAATGCCCTCAAAACTGTGTGTCCCACCTGGAGGGGGTACTGAGGAGTTTTATAGTCATGGTTCAAAGAGGGCGTGATCAGCTCATGGACATTCTTCTGATTGGCTGGTGGTGAGGTAAGTGGGAGTGAGCATCATGAACCATCTTGTTCCAACCAGTCTGGGTCTGCCTGCTTGCGGGCAGCATATAGTTAACTTCTTCCACCTGGTATCTGCAAAACAGCTGAAAGATATTGATATGTGTATCCCTTAAAGGAGCACCAAGACCCTGCTCCAAGGCTGCACTATTGTTCTTTGACTGCTCCTCCTATGTCTCCACATCCCCTCCCTTCCCTAATTAACAACCGTTTGAACCTCCTCCTTGGAACTCAGGGAAAGTCATGGAGGCTGAATGAAGCCTATTTCCTGTAATCAGGAAATGGAGGACATAGAAAGGTTTTCGTGTCCAGGAGCCCCACAGGGTCCTGCTGGGTTTCAATAACCCCTGATGTAAGGATCCTTTGCCTCCACCTACTAGTAGGATATTCACTAGGTTTGTCCCATGGCTTTCAGGATCATGGTTATTCTAGGTTATTTACAAAGTACAGTATTAAATCCCAAAGACAGTTGGCACATTCATCATGGTTGACACTCCATTCAGCATGGTTGACACTCCATTCTGATCCAACATTCCTGCTATTCGCAGCAGGAACTCCCTCCCTCAGGCCTGACCTCCAGGGTTCTTTGTTAATGATCCTTTGTACAGAGTGCAGAGGACACCCACAGTGAAGCTGCCTGGTGTGGCATGAACTTTCATTCTGGAAAATAAGAATTTAGAAATTCTTCAAATAAAGACAACTGCTGGGTTATAAAATGGAAACTGAGTATGTCAGCAAGGACTCAAGCTGAGAAAAAGGTCAGACTAGCAGTCGTAGTAAAGAGCACAGGACGAGGCATCTACAAGGGGAGGGGGAAAGGAATTATCATAGATATTAAGCAAAAGCTGTGATTCCAGAAAGATGATGAGTCCTTTGTATTTAAACTTCATTCGACTCTCACAGTGCCCTTGAGATATACATCCTTACCTCTATTTTATACAAACAGAAGGAACTCAACTCAAAAGAAAGATCAGACTTGTCTTCAGTCGCAGAGTAATACTACAGGACAGAACCAGGCTGCAAACAGAGTGCGAGTCTTTCCTCCCTGCAATGTTGCTTCTCTTTGCATTAAGATGGGAAGGCTTGTCCCAGAACTTATGCTGTGGCGAATTCAAGGTATTAGTCTCCTTTGCTGTAAAACAAAAGGATTCAATTAATTTTAACAATTGTCTCAGAGAAGCCTAAAATATCATTGGGATAATAAACTTGGATTTGTTGGATTCTACCTCGTGAAGAAAGTCCATCTGAGAATAAGACAAAAAAAGAAAAGCAGAGCTAAGAAATGAAGGGCACTTTTATCCTAATTGTATCGTTTGGGGGCCCTGGGTTTAGTTAGTCTAGTTCTAGGACATTTTCAGAACATGAGCTAAATAGATCCCTCTTTTCGCTTAATTCTGTTTAAGTTAGATGTCTAAAAAAAGTCCTGGCTGATTACAATCATGTAGAAATTATGTCCTTTGGAATTATATAAAGAAGAATGTTTCTCTGTAATTTTTTTCTGCAAATTCTCTAAATTTGTCTGAATATACAATAAAAACATGTTATGCCAATTCCAGATTGAATAATTCACTTTAGTACCATGAGTTTTATGCCACTTCCCTCTACTTATCCAAGCTAAAACTTCTATATATCCCTTAAGCCAGAGCTCAAATGCTGCATTTTATTAAAAACATCTCTTGTTTCTCTATAAGGACATTATTCTATCTGACCCCTCCCATAGTAAACTATGAAGTATTTGTGAACAGAGTCAGTAAAACCTATTGTTATTTCTTTTTTCAAAGAATATATGTTCAAGGTAAAATATTTCAAACACAGAAGATCTTACCATCACTTATAAACTACCACACAGCAAAAATCATACATTTAACTATTAAGAAATTGTACTCTTAGGAGTTGCCTATCTTGCCAAAAATTTTCTTTGTATAAATATATCTATTTACTTTTTAAAAATAATAACAAGTGGAAAACAATTTTAGACATGGTACTAAATTTTTTTTTTTCAAACAACCACCCTGGTGAAACTTTCCATTTTGGCACAGTGTATCAACTTAATTTCTTTTCTTTGCTTTTTAAAATTATTCTATTATACGCATTTACCATATCTTGTTTAGCCTAGCTCTTATTCATGGGGATACACACACACACGCACACACACACACAGGACTAGATTTTGCTGTTACAATGCAGTGCTGCAATGAACATTCTCTCGTGGCCAAAGTCTTTCTGAGAGATCAAAAAAGAAAAGCAGAGCTAATTGGGGCCCAAATCAAACTAGTCTATCTCCAAGACATTTTTTCAGAACCAGAGCTAATAGTTCCCTCTTTTTGCTAAATTCTGTTTAAGTTGGAAGTCAAAAACTGAACTAAACTGGATCAAAACACATGGTTGTTTACATTTTATGTTAGATATTGCAAAATTGTTCTCCAAATTGCTTTCACTAATCTGTCCTCCTACTAACAGTTAATAAAACTTAGTTTTTTCCTTTGTAAACTCAGCAATATCACATATCATTATTTTTAGTTTACTTTTGCTAATATAATGTGATATGAGTTCATAATTTGTTTTATTTTATTTATGAGTCAGTTTTTTCTAATTATGAGTGAATAGTTTCATGTATTTATGCCACATTTGATCTTTAGTTTTTATAACTCCCTATATTAGTCAGTATTCTCCAGAGAAACAGAACGAATCAGGTATATATATATATATATATATATATATAGAGAGAGAGAGAGAGAGAGAGAGAGAGAGAGAGAAGATATTTATTATTGGTATTGGCTCAAGTGATCATGGAGGCTGAGAAGTCTGAGAAGTCCCTCAGTCTGCTGTCTGCAAGTTAGAGAACCAGGAAAGCCAGTGTTATGATTCAGTCTTATTCCAGAGGCCTGAGAACCAGACAGCCACTAGGTAAGTCCCTGAGTTGAAAGACTGGAGAACTAGAAGCTCTGATGTCCATGGGCAGAAGAAGACGAATCTCCCAGCTTAAGGAGAGAATTCACCCTTCCTTTGCCTTTTTGCTCCATTTCACCCCCAGTGGATTGCATGATGCCCACACTGGTGAAGACAGATCTCTTTCTTTGGTCTATTTAATCAAAGTCTAATCTCTTCCAGAAGCACCCACACAGACAAATCCAGAACTAATATTTTACCAGTTATCTGGGCATTCCTTAGGCCAATCAAGTTGACAGATAAAATTAGCCATCACATTCCCTATTCATATCCTTTGCCTATTTTATTTCCTATTGGGTTTATCATATCTTTTTTATCGATTCTTCATTGCTTATTATGTATTTCTCAGTTTGTCTTTAGTATTTTGATTTCTGATATTCCTTTCTCATGCATACATTTTAAATTTTATACAATCAAATTTATAAAATATATTTTGTGAATTCTGGATTCTTTTTTATTTAGCTAAAATGTTTCTTCTCCAAGGTTGTTTTAAAAAAAAAAAAACTCTAAATTGTCTTCTAACTTTGTTTGGGGGGAAGTGTGGTATAAAAAATGTAGCATCTTGGGACTTCCCTGGTGGTGCGGTGGTTAAGAATCTGCCTGCCAATGCAGGGGACATGGGTTCAAGCCCTTGTCAGGAAGATCCCACATGCTGTGGAGCAATGAAGCCTGTGCACCACAACTACTGAGCCTCTGCTCTAGAGCCCTGTGAGCCACAACTACTGAGCCCACATGCCACAGCTACTGAAGTCCACGTGCCTAGAGACTGTGCTTCACAGCAAGAGAAACCACCACAATGAGAAGCCCGTGCACCACAACAAAGAGTAGCTCCTGCTCTCCTTAACTAGAGAAAGCCCACGTGTAACAACGAAGACCCAACGCAGCCAAAAATAAGTAAGTAAATACTTTTTTTTAAACATAGTGATCTAGATTTATTTTTACTTGGATTATCAGTTTTTCAATTATTCTTTTTTGGCTAATTCATGGATTTCTCATTGTTTTTAAATGATAGCTTTATTCTATGTTTAATATATTTTATGAAATCTTCAACCCATTTCATTTATCTATCTGCTTACTTCTGTGCACACATCAAAAGTTTCTGTCTCTGTGTTTTTGCAATACGTTTTAATATCTGTAGAAATTTTATTATTAATTATGTTTATTATTGATTTCATCATGATTTGTCATTATCAACATTATTTTTATCATTACTATTTATGCCTACTTTACATATTTTTATATATGAGGTTTGACATTAAGTGTCAAAGAAACGAAATAATCTGACAGTATTTTATTACTCCCATAAATTACAGATTAATTTTGAAGGAATTGTAATGTTCATAATATTTATTCTTATTGACTAAAAACAAGGTTATTTAGGTAGCTTTTTTTTTTTTTTTTTTTTTTTTTTTTTTGTGGTACACGGGCCTCTCACTGTTGTGGCCTCTCCTGTTGCGGAACACAGGCTCCGGACGCGCAGGTTCAACGGCCATGGCTCACGGGCCCAGCCGCTCCGCGGCATGTGGGATCTTCCCAGACTGGGGCACAAACCCATGTCCCCTGCATTGGCAGGCGGGCTTTCAACCACTGCGCCACCAGGGAAGCCCTAGGTATCTTATTTTATCTCCCTTTGTAAATATGGTAAATTAAAAGTGGTCACAAATTCTTTGTAGCTTCTCCCATCAAGAGATGGAATCTATTTTTCCAAACTCTTGAACTCAGGCTGGCCTTGTGTCTTGAGTGTATCAGGGAGGAAAAAACCTTTTCCTCTACTCTCCTATATTCTGTACCTGGAACCTATAAATTAAACTTACAAAGGACAAATTAAGAAGAAAAATACTGGCCTTCCCTGGTGGTGCAGTGGTTGAGAGTCCGCCTGCTGATACAGGGAACACGGGTTTGTGCCCTGATCTGGGAAGAGCCCACATGCCGTGGAGTGGCTAGGCCCATGAGCCATGGCTGCTGAGCCTGCATGTCCAGAGCCTGTGCTCCGCAACAGGAGAGGCCAGAACAGTGAGAGGCCCGCATACCACAAAAAAAAAAAAAAAGAAGAAGAAGAAGAAAAATATTTATTTGTATGTACACAGGAGTCAACAAAGAGGTAGCTGGCTTGTTAAATGGTTAATGTCAAAGGCTTATATACCAAATTTTGTAGGGGGAAGGAAGGGAGAAGAAATGACTTGTATGGGAAGAGCAAATAATTTTCTTTAGGAAAAAATAATTTTTTCTTTTTTGGTAGAACAAATGGGAGGCAAAAAGTTTTGTGGTAATATTTGTCTATACAGGTATGAGTGGTCTTCAGGGCCATAAAACTCCCCAGAGAGGACATTTTTAGTAGGTTTACTTCTGGACTCTCTCTTGGGAGCAGAAGTGACCCCAAAGAGGGAATTTATGGCCATCGTCATTTCTCAGAAGTTTCTGCTTTGAGTCAAACAGGAGAAGCCCAAAGGAGACTTCTTTCTGCATCTGTTGAATCTCAAATGTCTTAAAATAATTTTTATTCCAATTTTCTCAAGTTCGGAGTGAATACCTACAAGTTCTAAGCTGAGGCCTAAAGTAATGTTGTGGTTTATACATTTACTGTCCTGGAACACATTTGCCATCCTGTGAATAAGCCTGGGCTCGCTTCAGAAAGGATGAGAAAACATGTAGAGCTATAGTCAAGGCCAGCACCACCACATGGGGCAAAGAGTTGTTCCAGAAGAACCCAGCCCAAACTGCCAACCAATAGAAGCAGGGGCAAATATATTATCATTGTTTTAAGCCACCAAGTTTTCAGGTGGTTAATTACACATAATGAGGAACTGACGGATACTTGAAGATTCTTCCTCTAGGTCCTGGACATTTCTTGTTACATTTATTTGTATGTGTTTACTATTGCAAATAAAATCTCTATTTCCAAGAGGTTGTTGTTTATAAATATGAAAGCTGAGTATGTTAATTTTGTACCTATACTGAGGAATTTATTATTATTATTATTGTGGAGAGAACACTTAACATGAGATGCACTGTCTGAACAAAATTCTAAATATAAAATACATTATTGTTGATTGTGGGTACAGTGTTGTACACAGATCTCTAGAGTTTAGTCATTTTGCTGGACTGAAATTTTGTGCCTATTGATTAGTAAATCCCCATTTGCTCCTCTTACAAGTCACTGGCGACCCCTACTTCACTTTTTTTTTAATCTTTATTGGAGTATAATTGCTTTATATCATTGTGTTAGAGAATCAGTTATACATATACATATATCCCCATACACCCTCTCTCTTGCATCTCCCTCCCACTTTCCCTATCCCACCCCTCTAGGTGGTCACAAAACACCGAGCTGATCTCCCTGTGCTACGTGGCTGCTTCCCACTAGCTATTTTACATTTGGTAGTGTATATATGTCAATGCCACTCTCTCACTTTGTTGCAGCTTGTCCTTTTCCCTCCCCATGTCCTCAAGCCCATTATCTACGTCTGTGTCTTTATTCCTGTCCTTCCCGAAGGTTCTTCAGAAATTTGTTTTTTCTTTTTAGCTTCCTTATATATGTGTTAGCATACGGTATTTGTGTTTTTCCATCTGACTTACTTCACTCCATATGACAGACTCTAGGTCCATCCACCTCACTGTACTGTTATAAACTTCCTTCATAGAACTGCTTTTGCTGCATCCCATAGGTTCTGGGTCATCGTGTTTTCATTGTCATTTGTTTCGAGGTATTTTTGATTTCCTCTTTGATTTCTTCAGTGATCTCTTGGTTATTTAGTAGCATATTGTTTAGGCTGCATGTGTTTGTATTTTTCACAGTTTTTTCTCCTGTAATTGTTATCTAGTTTCATAGCTTTGTGGTTGGAAAAAATACTTGATGCAATTTCAATTTTCTTAAATTTACCAAGGCTTGATTTGTGACCCAAGATATTATCTGTCCTGGAAAATATTCCATGAACACTTCAGAAGAAAGTGTATTCTGTTGTTTTTTAATGGAATGTCCTATAAATATCAATTAAGTCCATCTTGTTTAATGTGTCATTTAAAGCTTGTGTTTCCTTATTTATTTTCATTTTGGTTGATCTGTCCATTGGTGAAAGTGGGGGGTTAAAGTCCCCTACTATGATTGTGTTATTGTCAATTGCCCCTTTATTGTTGTTAGCATTTGCCTTATGTTTTGACGTCCTCCTATGTTGGGTGCATAAATATTTACAATTGTTATATCTTCTTCTTGGATTGATCCCTTGATCATTATGTAGTATCCTTCTTTGTCTCTTGTAATAGTCTTTGTTTTAAATTCTATTTTGTCTGATATAAGAATTGCTACTCCAGCTTTCTTTTGGTTTCCATTTGCATGGAATATCTTCTTCCATCCCCTCACTTTCAGTCTGTATGTGTTCCTAGGTCTGAAGTGGGTCTCTTGTAGACAGCATATATACGGGCCTTGTTTTTGTATCCATTCAGCTAGTCTATGTCTTTTGGTTGGAGGATTTAATCCATTTACATTTAAGGTAATTATCGATATGTATGTTCCTATTATCATTTTCTTAATTGTTTTGGGTTTGTTATTGTAGGCCTTTTCTTCCTCTTGTGTTTCTTGCCTAGAGAAGTTCCTTTAGCATTTGTTGTAAAGCTGTTTTGGTGTTGCTGAATTCTCTTAGTTTTTGCTTGTCTGTAAAGGTTTTAATTTCTCTGTCAAATCTGAATGAGATCCTTGCTGGGTAGAGTAATCTTGGTTGTAGGTTTTTCTCTTTCATCACTTTAAATATGTCCTGCCACTCCCTTCTGGCTTGCAGAGTTTCTGCTGAAAGATCAGCTGTTAACCTTATGGGGATTCCCTTGTATATTATTTGTTGTTTTTTCCTTGCTGCTTTTAATATTTTTTCTTTGTATTTAATTTTTGATAGTTTGATTAATATGCATCTTCACCTTTTTCTCTTTGGATTTATCCTGTATGGGACTCTCTGTGCTTCCTGGGCTCGATTGACTATTTCCTTTCCCATATTAGGGAAGTTTTCAACTATAATCTCTTCAAATATTTTCTCAGTCTCTTTCTTTTTCTTTTCTTCTTCTGGGACCCCTATAATTTGAATGTTGTTATGTTTAGTGTTGTCCCAGAGGTCTCTGAGACTGTCCTCAAATCTTTTCAGTCTTTTTTCTTTATTCTGCTCTGTGGTAATTATTTCTACTATTTTATCTTCTGCCTCAGTTACTCTGCTATTGATTCCTTCTAGAGAATTTTTAAGTTCATGAATTGTGTTGTTCATCATTGTTTGTTTGCTCTTTAGTTCTTCTAGGTCCTTGTTAAACGTTTCTTGTATTTTCTCAATTCCATTTCCAAGATTTTGGATCACTTTTACTGTCCTTACTCTGAATTCTTTTTCAGGTAGACTTCCTATTTCCTCTTCATTTGTTAGGTCTAGTGGGTTTTTACTTTGCTCCTTCATCTGCTGCATATTTCCCTGTCTTCTCATTTTGTTTAACTTACTTTGTTTGGGGTCTCCTTTTTGCAGGCTGCCCGTTGGTAGTTCCCATTGTTCTTGGTGTCTACCCCCAGTGGGTAAGGTTGGTTCAGTGGTTTGTGTAGTTTTCCTGGTGGAAGGGACTGTTGCCTGTGTTCTGATGGATAAGTCTGGATCTTGTCTTTCTGGTGAGCAGGACCACCTCCAGTGGTGTGTTTTGGGGTTTCTGTGAACTTATTATGATTTTAGGCAGCCTCTCTGCCAATGGGTGGGGTTGTCTTCCTCTCTTGCTAGTTGTTTGACATGGGGTGTCCAGCACTGGAGCTTGCTGGTCATTGAGTGGAGCTGGGTCTTAACGTTGAGATAGAGATCTCTGGGAGAGCTCTTGCCAATTGATATTACATGGGGCCAGGGAGGTCTCTGGTGGTCCAATGTCCTGAGCTCAGCTCTTCCACCTCTGAGACTCAGTCCTGACACCCGGCCAGAACATTAAGACCCTGTCAGCCACACGGCGAAGTACCTGGGGATTTTCTTGCCTTTTGGGAAGTCTGAGGTCTTCTGCCAGTGTTCAGTACATGTTCTGTGGGAGTTGTTCCACGTGTAGATGTATTTTTGATGTATTTGTCGGGAGGAAGGTGATCTCCATGTCTTGCTCCTTTGCCATCTTGAAGGTCCTCTCCCCCTGATGAGTTTATTTAAAATTTTTAATAGATTTTCAATTTAAATATGTGGAAAAACCAGCTATATGTTCTCATTATCTTTAAATAAGGATAAATTTGCTTCTTCCTTAACAAAGATGTTTTATGCACATATAGGTTTTTCTTGTATATTTACTTTGACTAATATTTCTGGAATAATGTTAATAGTCATGAGAGTAATACACATCCTTTATGTTTTCTGAATGTAATGATAATTTTTTCCATGTTCCACTATTAAACATTACATTAAAAGTATCCAGCAATCACAATTTTATTGAAAGTTAGGTGATTTTAATCAAAAATATATTTTACATTTTATCATATATCTTCTGGCCATCAATCTAGCTTTCACATATGTTTTGATAGTAGTTATATAAGTTTTGTATATTTATGTTTTATAGTAATTGTATACTATGTTGTATATGTTTTAACGCTAGTATATGTTTCATACTATGTTATAAGCAAATATTTTTTTAGTATTAAATGAGCTTTATTCTCAAAACAAACTCCAGTTTTCTATATTTCCCAATTTATTTTTTTGCTGGAGTCTATTTTATTTGAGACTTTTAAGTCAATATTTTTAAATGAGTTTTCTTTCTTTGTACTGACTTGTCTGGTTTTGATATCAAGGATATATTTGATTTTTAAAAATAGTTTTGAACTTTTCCTTTGCTCTCAGTGCTCTGGACAAGTTTAAATAGCATCAGCATGATCAATTGCTTGAAATATTGATAAAACTCACCTGTAATAACCTCTGGTTCTTGGCCTTTTACAGGAGATTAGAGATGCGATGGTGACGATGCTCTTTTCTTCTTGAACATGTTTAGTTTCACTCATGCAATTGGTTTGCTAATGTTTCCTGCCAGTTCATGAGTTCATTTTAGCAATTTGCATTTTCGAGAACCTCATTTATTATATTTAGCTTTCAAATTGATTTGAAGAAAGTGATGAATTATTTAATTCATTTAATTTCTTCTGTCTCTTTGGTTCTTTCCCATTTCCTCTCTAATCTTTTGTGTCTCAGGCTTCCTTCCTTATCTTTTCCTGATCAGGCTAGATTTTATTGTTTTTGAAATGAATCACATTTGGGTGTACATATTAGTACTACATTTGTTTCCAATGTGTTCTCTATTTTGTTCTTTATTAATTCCATCCTTCCTCTCTCCCTGCCCTTTTACTATTATTTACTTTTCAAAATCCTTGACTTCAATGTTGAATTTGTTTGCCTTTTTTCCTCTCTCTGTCTCTGTCTCTATCTCTTTTTTTCTTTCTCCCTGTCTCTGTCTCTCCCTTCCCCTTCTTGTCTCCTGGCAAGATTGTTTTGAGATGTTTGTTGCATTTATGTTATAATATTTTCATACACCCCCATTCCCCCCCAAAATCACAAGATTATGGAATAACACCCTTAAAAAAGACCTTTCACATACTAAGCTGCCATAATCACATACCCGTACTATTTCACACTTCAGTAAGTATATGTATTATATATCTAGGTATACAATAATTTTTATCTTCCAGTATCAAGGCAATCTCACAGCATTTCAGATAAACTGTTAGAAAATGGCTCGCATTTAATTTAGTAAAGTGAAACCTGAATATTCAAAACATTAAAAAAGCTATGATTCTGGCCATTTTTTTATATTTTATATGCAGGAAAATCTCTTGCCTTGATGGAGAAACCACAAATTTAACACCAAAGATAACATTCCTAAATAATTGAATACTAGAAAGAGAAAAAGAGAAATAATTATCTTTTCCATTATACATATTTTTCTGTTTTCAAACTAGTTTGCTTTAGTTTTACCTCACTTCTGGCTAAAGAATTCTTCACAGTGAACCCAGACAATTCATATGGGTATTTCATTATCAAAGATCTACAGAACTAAAATTACCACTCTTTTGTAATGACAACAATAGTGAAACTAAAATTAATAACAGAAGTTTCCTGGCACAGATTTGAAGAAGCAGCTCTTCCATTCTGAACCTAAGCTCGAAAGGGAAGCTGCAGCCAGTTGGCCTTCTGTTACCTCTCCTTGTATTTGTGTGGGAGCATCACAGAAAATACTTCCTTAGCTTGGTCTAACATTGGGGACCACTTCATCTATTGAAATAATTTTATGTGCATATATATAGATGAGAAAACAATTTCTTCAGATCAGGTTTTTGACCACTGCAAAGGCCATTTGTAAATCTCTTCTTATTTATTCAATATTCTGAGGCATTTTCAGGCTTCATGTGATTCCCTGCATTAAATTTTCTACTTCATTTGAAATGGATTTAAACCTTTCTCTGTTAACACATTTTATCACTCATACTCTAGGAGATGTACTGGGTCTAAATTTCTCCCCAGGGAGACTCGGGTAAAATTTCAACTTCAATTTCCAAGGGTTTCTCCCGTCTATTTCTCCCCAAAGGGAAAAACAGAAGAAAGAATGAGCAGATTCTTAAGTTATGCTCACAGTTGGTTTAACAGATCAGTTAGATATTATGAATGATCTCGCTGTTGTTACCTGCACTCCTTACCCATGTATAGATCTTTCATCTTGTAAAACTTGCCCAGTTAATGAATAGTTCAATAGCATGATGTCTCATTACAACATTGATAATATAATTTAACATTCAAACTAGGACAATTTTGAGAATGCAAAAAAGTTACAATATATTGGGATTAACATTGAGGTCACCAAAGTGGTGACTTCCTGGTTATGCCTTTCCTTAATTTTATAAACTTCTGGGATATTTTAGGTTCCTGTTATTCCCAAGTCTGTTTTCTCTGTCTCCTATGTATTCTGTAAAGTCCTTCATAAGATCAAATAAAGTGCATAAGAAAACGTATTGGACAAATTGTTCAATCAATCAGTGCCTTCACTGAAAGGCAGAAAGTCATAGTGATGAAAAGAGAATTTCTGGGGTTGTATGATCTGGTTCAAATACTGATTCTACCCCCAACCAGCTTTGAGACCCTGTGTAAGGTACTTAATCTCTCTGTGCTTAGTCCCCCTATCATTAAAGAGAGGATAGTATTATGTAAAAAAATGTATTATGTAAAAATTGATGGTAATTCTTAGTGAAACATAAAAGTCCTTTCTTTTTCTTTTTTTTTTTTTTTTTTTTTTGCAGTACGTGGGTCTCTCACTGTTGTGACCTCTCCCGTTGCGGAGCACAGGCTCCGGACATGCAGGCTCGGCACCCATGGCTCACAGTCCCAGCCTCTCCACGGCATGTGGGATCTTCCCGGACTGGGGCACGAACCTGTGTCCCCTGCATTGGCAGGTGGACTCTCAACCACTGTGCCACCAGGGAAGCCCAACATAAATGTCATTTTATAAGTCATAAAGTTAATGTCACTTATTTGAAAGTTAGGAACATTACACAAGATGGTCATATGTACATAAGTTTTTGGGTGATTTTAAATACTGTGTTGAACTTACTTTGGCTAGTAAGAAAAGAAATGAGTTTATATTGTTGACTGACAGATGTGAGATAAACAATGTGGCTCATTTATGTTCAGATGGGGTCAAAACTTGGCCAAATTAGAAAAGGATGCTCTAAGTGTGCATTTTTATAACTGCCTCTCCATGCCAAATATATTGTTAGAAGATATGCCACATGTAACTGAAATAACCAGCATGTTTGGGTTGGGTTGCCCATACACGTCCAAGCGAAGTCTAGAGAATTGTGAAAGATTTTATTTTTTTTGAGAAATGGATAAGCAAGAAATGACAGGAGAATGAGCATCTGATTATAAATCAACAAAAGTATGCTGAGTTTGGTAATTAAGAATGGTTATTGCAGGACTTCCCTGGAGGTGCAATTGTTAAGACTCTGCGCTTCCACTGCAGGGGCCATGGTTTCGATCCCTGGTGAAGGAATTAAGATCCTGCATGCCATGCGGCATGGCGACAAAAAAAAAAGTAGTTATTGCATTCTGATAACATAAATAGGGTAGTGTCAACTATTTCTATGACGTCATGTTATACCTGACGACTGCAGCACAGGAAAGAATGCTAGAACTAGGTGAAGATGGAGCCGTTCCTCTAGGGCAGTGATTTGTGTAATTGCCTGGGGTTTCTATAAATATGTCAACCTGCTACCTTGATTGTTCTTACTGATCCTTGCTGTCACCAAGAAAGTTGACACATTCCAAAGGGGTTAGGATGGGTCATCATGGATTCACTTTCACTAACATGTTTCCAGAATATTATTCCTTACTTAAACTAACAACAGTCAACTTTGCTTTTTCCAGCCAAGATCATTGAATGTTTCTTTTTTTAGCTGTTTGGTAAATGAACTTTGTATTTCCTGAGATGAGACTGTAATTGTTGATGCTCCCTTTGAAAGACTCCTCTATAATGACATCCCTTAATACTTTTGGGAAAGCATGTCCCAAACTGGAGATATGAATGAGTAAGAATTGTACTCTCATGAATTATTGATTACACTGGATATCAAAGGAGAGTTAGATATGTATATTTATGAATGGGTACTGGACTGGGAGGTCCAGAGAGAGAGAGATGGCTTACTTTCTCTCACGAGGCTGCTCTCAGTCCATAATACTTTTACATATGAACAACCAAGAAGAAGGTTAGACATTCAGGTCTTCCTTGGCATGCAAGCAAAATAGAGTTGTTTCCCAAATGTTTTTCTTCTGGATTTGATTCTGGATTTATTTATTCATTCAACAAGCATTTATATAGTACTTACTGTACAATGAACAGTGAACAAAACAATGTTCAGTGATAAAAGTAAACAATAAGTACCTAAAAAAATAAATAAGGCGGCAATGTTTGAGCAGAGATCTGATTGAAGGGTATGAGCTAAGCACAGAAAGTAGTGTGTGAGCAGGCAGAGGGGAAAATATATTTAGCATTTTGAGAAACATCAAGAAGTCAGGATGCTTAAACAGAGTGAACAGAAATATTAGAGACATAGCCCAAGCCCCAGGTCCCAGGCCCCATGCATACCAGTCCACGCTAAAGACTTTTACTCAAATAAACCATTAGAATGTAGAGCAGACTGAATTGTGTCCCCAGTCCCCAAATTTGTATATCAATGATCTAACACCCAATATGACTGTATTTGGAAATAGGGGTTTTAGGAAGTAATTAAGGTTAAATAAAATCATGAGGGTGGGACCTTAATCCAATAGGATTGGTGGCCTTCTAAGAAAAATCTCTTTCTCTCTCTCTCTCTGCCATGTGAGGACACAGTGAGAAGGAGGCCATCTGCAAGCCAGGAAAAGAGCTCTCACCAGGAACCTATTTGGACAGCACCTTGTTCTTGGACTTCCAGCCTCCAGAACTGTGGGAAATAAATAACTGTTGTGTAAGCCACCTAGTCAGTTGTATTTTCTTATGGCAGCCTGACCTGACTAAGAAAGAAATCCCAAGAAATCTAGATATGATTACTTTCTCCAAATGCTCTGAGTGCATTTTTAGGCAACAAATAGCCATGTTTTTTAAATATATCAAAATATTGAAGTAAGATGAATTTATCACACCTCAACTGACCTCCAGATTTCCAGTATAACTTTGTTTTTATTATACTGGGGATGATTTTTTACTCTGAGTATAATAAAAACAGTGTGTCCCATTTTTAAAGAGAATGGATACAGTACATTGAGTTTAATTTTAATGTTCTCTTTTTAAATGCTAATAATTATGGCTTTATTATTGCAGTAGTTTCTTTGTTGGAGTTTCTCACTTGAGTTGCTTTAAATTGTAAGTGGTCTAGAATCACAGAGCTTGCCTGATTATCTACCCTGTCCATTGCCAATGCTATGTTTCTTTTTAGGACCTGTCCTTTGGAATACTTCCCAGATGCAAGCACATGGTTGTCTGACCTAAAGCCACCTGTACATCATTTGCTTTTATTCTCTTTGACAACAACATTATCCTCATTGTGACTACAGAATATTGTTTCCCAGTTTTCCAGACTGCTATTGTAGGATAGTGCTTGGAAATGGTCCCCGCATTAGCATGATGCTTTTGTTGGGATGTTTGGAGTTATATTTGCCAAAGCTGTACGTGTAAAATTTTCAAAAGGTTGATAAAATAAATACCTTGATTTTGATTTCACTTATTTGATGTTAGCATTTAAAACCAGCTGAATTAAAGGGTGTACAAACAGATGTCTGAAACCACTTTTTAAGCAAAAATATATGTAGTTCTCTTAATTATCTGTCATTGGAAATTTGTCATTCCCTTTAATTTTCTAAATATATACACACATTTTACTATACTGAAAAAAAATTCACTCACTTTCTTATAAGTAGTCCCCCTACTCTATTATTCTCTTCTTGCTCTCATTTCTAACTTTTGGATCAACTTGTGGGAATCTGCTGCCTGTAATTCTTTGCAACCTATGTCCACCTGGACCTCTAGCAATCTGATTCCTATCTGAGTTACTCCAGTGAACTACACCCAAAATGATATTTGATGTGACAGACACATTAACTCTTCTTTCTCTTTCTCTTTCCTTTCTTTTTCTTTTGTTTTTAGAGTTACCCACCCTTCTATGTAGTCTGGACAAATACTGTCAAATTCTTAACTACAGTCTCATTAGCATCCTTGAATGCTTCCATCACTTAGCAGAGGCTAAGCCCCTGTTTCCATTCTTTGCTTCAAGATACTACACAATTTATCTGCTTGTGCTCTAAGGATACAAAACATTTATGGGAAAAATGAGGAAACAAGAATATTGTGCTAATCCCGTGAACATTTCCAATCACCGTCTTAAAATAGCAGTCTTGAAAACCGGGAAAGAAGACATATCTCCAACAAGACTAACAATATAAAAGGAGAAGAGACAAAAATTACCATTACCAGAAATGAAATAGGGGATATCACTAGAGATCCTACAACCTTTAAAGATAGCTTGAGACAACTTAGCACTCATAAATTTGACAACTTAGAAGAAATGGATCTATTCGTCAAAAACCACAAACTACCAAACCTCAAATAAAATTAAATGGACAACCTGAAGGGCTCTATAACCATAAAATAAATTAAATTCATAATTTAAAGTCTCCCAAAACATAAATTTCCAATCACATATGATTTCACTTGAAAATTATACCAAATATGTAAAGAAGAATTAACCAAATTTTACATAATCTTTTACAGAAAAGAAGATAAAGGAACATTGTCCAATTCATTTTATAAAACTAGTATTATCCTGATACCAAATGTAAATGAAGTCAGCCCCCCAACAAATAGACTACAGACAAATAACTACCATGAATCTAGATGCAAAATATCTCAACAATATATTAGCGAGCAAAATCCAAAATATTCAAAAAAAATAAATACCATGACCAAGTGAAATTATTTCAGGTTTTCAAGGCTGGTTGAACATATGAAAAACAAACAATAAATCCACCATATCAAATAGCTAAAGATGAAAAATCTTATAATTATGTTAATTAACAGAGGAAAACACTTTAAAACTCCAATATTGATTTATGATAAAAATTCTCAGAAAAGGAATTGAAGAGAAAAAGTCCTAAAAATGAAAAAGAATACCTACAAAAAGCTTACAATTGCATGCTAATTAGGAACATGTAAATATATGAAAGTGTAATATTCGCTGGTAAAGGTACATATATAGCCAAATTCAGAATTATCTAATGTATGTAATGGTGGTGTGTAAATCAATTTTAACTCTAGTATAAAGGCTAAAAGACAAAAGGATTAAAAATAACTATAAATATAATATTTTATTAATGGTTACACAATATAAAAATATAAGTTGTGATATCAAAAACATAAAATGTTGGGTGGGAAAGCAAAAAGTTTTTGTATGCAATTGAAGCTAAATTGTTATCAGCTTAAAATATACTGTTATGACTATAAGATATTTCCTATAAGCCTTATAACCACAAAGCAAAAATCTATAGTAGATACACAAAAGATAAAGAGAAAGGAATCAAAGCATACCATTCCAAAAGTCATCAATCCACAAAGGAAAACAGTAAAAGAGAAAGAAGGGAGCACAGGAATTACAAAACAGTCAAAAAACAATTAACAAAATGTCAATAGTAAGTTCTTACCTGTCAATAATTATTTCAAATGTACGTGGATTCTGCCAGTTGCTGAGTACATCTATGTCAAGTATCCATACTGTGACTGTGAAAATAACTAGAGAATGAGTTCAGGGACCCAGTGGACCCACCATAAGGCAAACATAAGCTAAAACTCCATTGATCACCTGACCTCCACGAACCTCTGCACTGATAGTCTCTTGGAATAAGTGTTAGTTCAAAGCTAGTGTCTAGCAATCCCAAGTCTGACAATTTATTTTTGCCCATGAATAGTAATCCTAGTAAAAGGCTGTAGGTCCCTTTTGGAAAATGCCCAGAGGAAGATTATTAGTACAATCTGTATAATAAATTATCAATTTTAAGGAAATAAGATCCTTCTCTAAGCAGGTCCAGACTTTCCTTTACTCGAGGGGTCTAGGTCTGTAAACTGGATCCAATCTAGGAAATCATTGAGAGTTCATGACTCTTTATTTTGGTGTCAAGTTGAACTTCTGTTCACTTGACCTAGAAGTCTTCTGCTTATAAAAATCAAGTAAGAATTTAGTAGACTGTACATTTAATTCTCTTCTAGGAACACCATGATCAACTGGCCAGTGTCTTAGGTCTCTGTGAGTCACACTGTTTTAATTACTGCTTTGACCTTCTATCTATTAAGGCAACCATGCCTGCCTTGTCTTCAGCAATTAAGTGTGGCCACTGGCTCCTGCCATCCTGGTATACATTTATTCTCCTACTGCATTTAACAATCCCAGCTCAGTGGCAACAGTTTCCACTTTAGTTTCTGGCCTACAGAAAAGAACAACCACAAAGATGTTCAAGAAACCTGGGACACCCTTTACAAATTTATTTTTCAGAGTCATAGTGAAAGGGGTGTCTTCTGGACCCTACCAGCATTAGTGACCAGGTCTTACATGATAAATCCATTCTACCATTTTAATCTCCCTAAGCCTTTGTACCCCTTTTCTATGGTATACCAAGACTGTTTTGGCATTTCAGCTTCTTTTAGTGTAGACCACATCTTGGTGCATGTTTCACCCATGTTAGAGTACTCTCTAACCTCTTGAGTTGCAACATTGAATCCAGATTCTCTGCTTAGTGGTTCAATATGAATTAACTAGGCCTAATCCAACTTTTTTTTCCCACCGCTATTATTCTGCACCCTTAACATTAATTTCTACACATATTTCCCAGATTTCTGTTCATATACTTTGGAAAAATTGATTGTATGGCTCTTTGGATGTATAGACCATCTCTCTGTAATTCACCACTGACCTTACCCTTCTGGGTTTGTTGAGACTTGAGTCCAGCTTTAGGTCTTGAAAAAAAGAGTGGTCATTATGGTTTCTTCAGGCAAAGTTGGTTTAAACTCCTCAGGAAGAGGCTGAACTCCTCAGAAAGGTGTGCCAGACTACAGCCAAAAAAGACAGTGAAATTCGGGGGTTTGATGTCCCCAGTTTCAATGGGATATGACCACATGTCCTTATTCTAATTTTCAAGATCCCATCTTTTTCCCAACTAATGCCTTCACTTTAACAGAATCTCCTTGAGAGGTTAGGAGTTCAATTTGTGTTGTGATTCAACCAATTATACAATGAGTCTGGGTTTGATGTTCAGAAATATCAGCTCTATAGCTGTGGGACTTAATGGATTCTTTCAGGGTAGAGAGAAAATTTCAGGTCATTTATGCAAAGCTTAAGCTGGGAATGTGAAGTCCTAAGCATCTTTATATCTCCTACTTTCTCCAGAAGTTAGGAGCAACCAGCCAATATAATTATACTCATAAGTTTTACAGAAATGTCCTAAAGTATAAAATACATGGTCACCCAGAAACTTATTTTTTATAAGTGCTTGGTTAGAAGTAAGAAATGTTGTCATTTTGCACATCTCCACTGCCACGTGGACTACTAGTGCTCTCTTTATCACTGGGAATAGTCATCAGTGCCTTGAAATTTAATCAGATTAGAGAATTAACTCCAAAAAAAAACAGAACCAATGCAGAAACTTGTCCTTAATATTCTGTTCCTCAAAACAGACTAACAGAGAACAGACCTGTGGTTGCCAAGGGCGAGGGCAAGTAGGGGAGGGAAGGATTGGGAGTTTGGAATTAGCGGTTGTAAACTATTATATATAGAATGGAAAAACAACAAAGTCCTCCTGTATAGCACAGGGAACTATATCCAATATCTTGGGATAAACCATAATGGAAAAGAATATGAAAAAGAATATATATATGTATAACTGAGTCACTTTGCTGTGCAGCAGAAATTAACACAACATTGTAAATCAACTGTACTTCAATTTAAAAAAAAAATTTTGTGCCTCAAAACAACTCTTAGTACCAAAGTCTGAATAAGTCAGTACTCTCCAGAGAAACACAAATATTTTGATATATGTTTGGTTTATTTACTTCAAGAAGTTGGCTTCATGATTGTGGATGCTGCCAAATCCAAAACTAATAGGCCAATCTGGCAGGCTGTAAACTCTCAGGGAGGGGCTGATGTTCCTGTTTTGAAGCAGAATTTCTTCTTTTTATAGAAACCTCAGTTTTTCTCCTATGGCTTGATTGAATGAGACCTATTCACATTATCATGGATAATCTCCTGTACCTTAAGTCATTTGATTATAGATACTAACCAAACCTACAAAATACCTCCACAGTAATACCTGTATTAATATTTGATTGAATAATTGGATATTATAGTCTTTTCAATTAGACACATGAAACTAACCATCATTCCACATGACCCAGCAATTTCTCTCCCATGTACACACTCAACATAAGTGGAAGGTATATTCACACACAATCTTGTACATAAACATTCATAGCAGCCTCATTCATAACAGCAAAAGAAAAAAAAGTGGAAGCATATTCAATGTCCAACAACTGGTGAATGGATAAATAAATGTGATATAACCATATAATGACCATATAAATCAGTAAAGTACTGACACATGTAACAACATGGATGACCTTTGAAAATATTATAACCTAATGAAGTCAGACACCAAAGGCTATATATTGTATGATTTCATTTATATGTCCAGAATAGACAAATCTATAGAGACAAAAAAACTAGATTAGTGGTTGCTAGGGATTAGGTGAGGTAGAAAAGGCAAGTGACTGTGAATGAGTACAGGATTTCATTTTGGGGTATTAAAAATATTTTGGACTTAGTGGTGAATACTGACAATTGACATCCAGTGAATTGTACACTTTAAAAAATACATTTAAACAATAAAAAATATAATTTACATGAGGCAAATTGTTAGTGCTCAGTAAATGGTTTTCCATGAAAAAATAAAATAACTAAAAAGATAGAATTGAAAAATAGATATATGCTTCCTTCAAATGTTTTCTTTGCATATGTATTTGACAATTCTGATATAGGCTCGAAACGTTTCACGATGGATTGAAATTAACAGCTTTTTTGCATAGTTATATCAATAATACACTATATACATTTCTCAGTTATAAAATATTTAAAATGTAGCAAGAATTTAAAGATTTTTGTTAATTACTCTTAACCATGTTACTCTGCGGAATTAACATTTTTCCTAATTTTTATATTATCTTTTCTAAGACTACTTTAAAATACTATTATTATGAGATTTCATCTTTCTTAAGTTCTTGCAAAATATGTCTTCTTTTTTATATAAATAACTATTTTAATTACCTTATTTAATCAGTCTATACCCTAGTTAATGAAATTACATAATTGTGAGTTCAAACAGACATAAAGAGGAATGCATCAAATAGTAGGAAGAAAAACACAGATACATTAGTCACTCTGTTTTGCTAAGACATGAAAAACACATTTGACTTAGTGAACTGGTTAAAGAGATCAATTAGAGAGAATTCTATCATAGACACTTTACATACTGAATTAGCTGGAAGTTGAAGATGACTAATAAAGACAGATGAAGATACCCAGTAGTGCTAGTTTGGGCTCTGATGCCAGCCTCAATTTTTAATTTTAGCCCCTCACCACCCCCCTTGTCCTTTACTAACTGTATGATTTGCATAAATTACTTAACCTTTTTGTGCTTTTGTTTTCTTATATATATAAAATGGTATGAAATAAAATTATACATAACCCAGATTTTTATGAAAATTAAATGCATAGATTACAAGTAAAACGCATATTGCTAGAGATAAATAAAAGTTACTTTAAGGGAAAAAAAAGACAGAGACTCTCTTGAGGTGAGTTCTAGAATGTTTGTTCAAATGGAAAATTCAAGGAGTACTGAGACTATGTCTTGTTTTGTAGATATTTGATTGTTGATTAGAAAACTGTCATTTATTAGGACATAGTGGGTTAGTCTAAAGCACTGGCCAAGAAAAGGAAGAGAATCTTTCTTATCTCTAATTTTCAGGGCTAAGTCATACAGACAGTCTGTGATTCTCGTTCCCTGTACTTGATTCACTGTGGTGAACATATACTGATACCGGGTAATTACAGAATACAAACTACCAATTTATGTTAGATAGAAATACTGTTCTTTGTGGTAGGCAGCTGCTCCACCTGGATCTACCCTGAGAAATGTGAGTAATGTGCCTCCAGACTTGACTAGGATTAACCCTGCCATGTGTAGGATCCCCCATGACCATGGCCATCCTTTCATTACAGCAGATTGAGGAAGACAACTGACCCATTTGGGCTAATACGTTTCTTTCTCCCAAGCATTTGAAACTAGGATTGAAAGATGATGCATAGTTAGTTTCTTTTGATATTCAAACTGAGAAGATACATAAACTGACAAGTTGTGAAGCAACCGCATTCTACTACTTACATGGAAAAGCAGGAAAAAAGCATTTGGCTGAGAAAAGAACTAATAAATTCTCAGATAAAGACAGAAATACATGATGATACATTCTTAAAAGACGAAGAGAGAAACAGCTTTGTTTCCTGTTTTCCAGGTCCCAAATCGAGTCTTTTGAGAGTCTGACTATACTTATTGCCCTTTGTTTCTTATAAACAATTCCTCCTTTTTTGCTAGAGTTAATTTGAGTGAATTCGTCTTCTCAACCAAAAGATCACTGACCATGAAGAAAATGGGTCAGTTAATAACTGCCAGTGGTCAGGTTTCCTCCATCAGATAAAATGGAGGAGAAGCAATTGTGTGGGAAATTCCAACTAAAAGCACTGAATTATTTGGCCAGAAGTAAAGGGAGGAAGAGAGAGAAACTATGTTTTTTTCCTAAGTTTAATTAATCAGGCTATTGACTACATATTAAATTTAATTTTCCCAGAGGATGCCAGTTAAAAAAAAACATCTGGAATCAGAAGTCCTTAGATGTATTATGAAGTAGATTTGTATTTTAAAAAGATCTCACTGGGGTTAAGCTAAAATCTCCCTGACAATAAAAGAGTCTGCAAAAAGTAAGAATTTATTAAGCCCAATGCTCAGAGTACCTAAGTAAAAATTAATTGGTGGTGATAGACACACACCTCCTACCTCAGAACCCTCTCTGTTCCCCAGAGCCAAAGATGCATTTACTTTAACTGGGATTTTTAGCCAGATATTTCTGAATGCAAAAACTTCCAAAACTATAAGAGACTTCTCAGGAGGAGAGGGCCTTCTTGTCAAATTCCTTGAGCACCTAAGGGGACTTTTAAGTTCATAATCTGGTTTCGCCTACTCTTATATTTTATATTTTCCAAAGATGCAGGTTCATTCATTCCACAAACATTTATTGAGCAACTTCTATGTGGCCAGTTTGGCGCTAGGTTTCTTAAGAGGCAGGTATGAAAGGCAGTCTTTTCTCTTAAGGAATTCGAGTCAAGGAAAGAGAAAAGTAGAGAAACAACTGCAATAAAACACCAAGACATATGTGCTCATGAATACTTTGAAGTGAAGAAGAAGGGAACTCACTTCATTTTGTGTGGAGATGGGAGAGTGAAAGTTTCTTGAGAGAGATAAACCATGAATAATGAGTCTTTTGGGGCAAGAGGACCTTCCTATCAGAGAAAACAGCATGTGAGCAAAGTCAAGCAGCTTTTGTCAGGAAAGAGCTCTCTGTAGGAGGCCCCTTTTTTCTTGTCACTAAGCTTAAACCACGCACCCCCATGCTCTACACTTCTCCGGCCCTAGCACACCTTTCAAATCTTTTGATCGCACAATACCTTGTCTAAGCTGTTGGTTTTTCCATAGATCAAAGAAGTAGAAATGAAGAATAATTAATAGATGACCATATCTCTTCCCTAGCTTCCCCTTCAGTAATCTCACGAACAAACTGTGTGAACAAGGTAACATGAAAGAAACATCACAAGGAGTTGACAAGCCTGCACACAGTGGGGGATGATGAGGACTCTGACCCCCATCTCAGTGATTAACTGAGGTGACTTCCCTTTTTCCCTTTAAAATCTTTCATGGCCGAGCAGAATCTTCAGAGGTGGTTTTTGGGCACACTAAGTTCACCATCTCTCCAGATTGCTGGCATTCTGATTAAAAGCAACTTTCTTTTCTACCAGCATTTGTCTCTTTCCAGTACAGATTTTCAAGTTTGGTGACAAAATGGCAGAATATGGGGCAGAGGCTCTGGGGTGGGGAGGGAGTGATAAAAGTAGTCTGCAGATGAGGACGGATGAGGTCTAGAAGGGGTTTTAAAGGCTATGCTTAGGGATTGAGATTTTGTCTTAAAGGCCTTAAAAACATATTGAAGGCTATAAATAAAGAAATGAAATGTTTAAATTTAATATTTGTCATGTATATTTTTATATTAAATAATGATGAGATATAGCAGCTACCATTTTCTGACCATCTCTAATAGGTTAATAAATCTTGTAGGGAATAACTAATATCCAGCAAAAGTTGAGCAAGAGGGTATAGAAAGTTTATCAAATTTTTCTGGGTTGACCAGGCAATAATTTTAGAACTGGGACTGAAATCTATATCTGAGTTCATGTCTGTTCCACTATACCATATACTTTCCTAAATCACAATCCAGGTTTAGAAGTTAAAACTTCACTGCCTCTCTAAAGTGTTATTCTTGATGCTTTCACTGGCACAGGTCTTTGGGCTGGGATAGAAGTCAAGGCCATTGCCTATCATCACAGTGACTGACTTGAGAGGGAGAATGATTCGTTAGAATTCATACTAATTTGAACCAGCTAGTATGTCCTATACTACCACTTATGTACATCACACCCCCCAAAACGTTTTTGTGCCTCTATTATATAACTTATTTTGTTTCACGTTAAACTGCATTTTCTTTGAGGGCAAGAAATATGGCTTATTTTCTTTCATAATAATAATGATCCCCAAATTATTTACACTGTACCAGGCTGTGTTCCAGTCAGCTCATTTTCTTTTTCTTTTAACAAATTCTCAATTCAACCCTGTGAAGTTAATATTGTTCCTATCTTAAACTAAGGTACCAAATGGTTCAGAATTGTCTGAGGTCATTTATCAAGTAAGTGCTGGATTCAGGATTTGATTGCAGCATCTCTACTATGCTATCACGTGTGTTTTACCAGGCTTGGCACACAGTGGTCAGAAATCTTTGTTGAAGAATGAATGGACACATTAATTAATCATCATATTTTGAAAATGAATAGCTCTTAAGCAGTCATTCTCCAAAACAAGGTTGTTCACAAGATTTTTTTTTTTTTTTTTTTTGCGGTACACGGGCCTCTCACTGTTGTGGCCTCTCCCATTGCGGAGCACAGACTCCAGACACACAGACTCAGTGGCCATGGCTCACGGGCCCAGCCGCTCCGCAGCATGTGGGATCTTCCCGGACCAGGGCACGAACCTGTGTCCCCTGCATCGGCAGGCGGACTCTCAACCACTGTGCCACCAGGGAAGCCCTCACAAGATTTTTGTAATATCTAGACACAGAAAGATTTAAATTAAACGCTGATAAAAATGAGCATAATGTATGCAAACAATAGTGTACTACACACAGAGACTGAGTGTATATTTTGTCAAATTATCAGACCAAGTGACTATCCTCTCTAATTGCCAACTTGGGACTTTCTTATGCACATCCTGGTTATGAGGTATCCTAATCATCAATCCTGAAAACACCAGCCTGGTCTATACTCTCGCTGAGGATTCTTCTTGTACCATCTGGTTGCAGGCATGTGTTGGGGGCATGTAAAACTCTACTGTAAACTTAGGATTATTATTTCATGAGCCTTCTCATCCATCATTCACTTACTCTGAAACTTCTTTCTCTTGGTTTTTGCTTTGCTTCATTTCTAACCTACCTTACCCACCTCTCTATCTCCACTTTTTTTCTGGACTGCTAAACTCTTTGGTTTGGATTCAGCATCTCCATTTAAGTTAGCATGGCCTCTGTATCACACCATTGAATGCTGTCTTCCAGTTGCATCCATGTTCTCCACAAGTATCAGGAATTCCACTACCAAACTGACCTTAGGTCTCAGGGGCCCCTGGGTGGGGCCTGATTTTCATCTTATTTCCATTGTTATAGCAGAGGGACCATATTTGTAAAACTTCATTTTTAATTATATCTTCCTATTTAGCTCACTCACTTCATCAATATACTATGAGGATTCATTTCAAAAAAGTTTAATGCACAGAATCAAGGCATCTGGGTCTACAAGTGATTTGCCCTTTCACGCAAATAAGCATGGATTTCTTTGTCTCTCATCCCTACCTGTCCACTGGTACTGTTTGGTACAAGTGATGTAACATATGGAAGGTCACACTGAAAGCATCTTTTAGGAGTAAGATAAAATAAAATCAGAATACCTAAGTATAATATTCAGAGATCAGAATTTAAGCAGGCTCCTTTTCTTTTATATGCAGAAAATGTTTCTTTTGTTAATAATGTAATAAATGTTGAAGTCTATGTTGGTCAAATACAGAATTAAGTAAGGTAATAAAATAAGTATAGGTTAAAAAAAGAGAGAAGGAGTTTCTCCCACATTAAATTTCAATTATTAAGGGTTTTGTTTTTCTTATACAGCCTTTGACACCAAATATATTTTTGGTATCTCTCACTACTTATTGGAATTAGGCTTAACCTCCTAGTAACATTGAGAATTGAAAGCAATTATCAATTTTTCTCTTTTAATTGATAGAAATAATGAATGTAATTTTATATTACTATGTGCATACTTACAACTTTCTGTTTAGTTTAATGTAATTTATGTTTTCTTTTCCTATGAAATGTAGAGCATTATTTAGAGGGGAGTTATTATCAAGAATGAGAATTGTAATAGCTGCAGTTCAATTTTTATGGCTTAGAGCTTAGTGGCTCAAACCTTGGTAACTAAGCACCTCTCTGAGCCTTTTAAATAGTATTTGAGCAGAGTTAAGTTTATGAGTTAGCTATAAAATTATAATTAGGTTATGAAAAGGAAACCTCATTTAGTGGCAGTCAACAAACTAATATAGTGACCCTAAATCCCAACATGACTGTTTAGTTATTACAACATACCACTATGAAGCTTATTAACAGGCCGAATTAAGGCATCAATCACCTATCAGAACTTCAATAACCCTACAATAACTCTTTTTATGGCATTTTTAGCAATTTGCTCTAATGCACGGGGGGCCATATACAAATGAATTAGATATTAGGGGTCCTGATAAGATGAGGCCTTTTGGCAAGCATTCTCAGTCCCTGTACTTTCACAAGCTTGCTGAGAAACAGACCAAGTATTTTCTAAGAAGGACAGACTGAAGCCTGAGCTGTTATCCATTTAACAACCCAATACATTGCCAGGTTTTTAGACCCATGTAGGCATTCAGACAGAATAATACAGGCCATTGGGCATTTCTAGGGTTATAGATTCTGTTTTGTTCAGACTGCACTATCCAAACAGCCATCTATGTGGAACAAATCACCTACATGATAGCCACTCTGTATGCAGCTGTGTGGGCAGACTTTCAGAAGAGCACATGAATGCTTTTGACCTACTGTGTTAATGGACCTGACTTTCTCTACTGAATATATCTTTAATAAATCAAGTACACTTTAGTAAGACAAGTTTAAGGGCAGGGTGTTATTTCGTAAATCTCCATGAAGTCACATACTTTAGTTTATTCTAATGTAGGCTTTAGTATTTTCTAACTGATTTGTAAGTTGGGAAATTGACAGAAGAACCATCCATATCCCTCAATGAAATCACCCCGGCTTCCTGCTTCATGGGTCATCAGGGTGTCTGAGGAAGGAGGAAACAAGTTGGTAGTTCATGGTTGTACTGGAAGAATAGCAATTTCAAAATCTCTAGAAAATATAGATTTCATGACTGGTCAGGGGGTGTGGTGAGTAAATGGGAGGATGGCAGTGGTGAGGATATGATTGACCTAGTGAGGATATAATCCCTAATCTGGCGCCACCAACTGATTGCCAGGCTGAGGGCTCACCTTGCACATTACTATATAGGAAACACATTATAAGATGTGGATTGGAAGGACCAAAAATCTTCCTAAACTAGGATGGCTTCCAAAAGTTGGTCACTTGATTTATGTTTCTAATATTAGTCATTAATTTAAATTAGTGGTTTGAAGCTTTAAAAATGTAAAGATGTTAGCACTTGAGGGACAATATTTTCAATCACATTTAGGTATTTACACAATTGAGTGGGTTAGTTATTTTTCCAAAAAAAAAAAAAGTCCATGAAGACATGAGGTAGGAATAGGTCAGTTTTTTGTTTTTGTTTTTGTTTTTTGCTGTACACGGGCCTCTCACTGCTGTGGCCTCTCCCATTGCGAGCACAGGCTCCGGACACACAGGCTCAGTGGCCATGGCTCACGGGCCCAGCCCGTGTGGGATCTTTCCGAACCGGGGCACGAACCCATGTCCCCTGCATCGGCAGGAGGATTCTCAACCACTGCGCCACCAGGGAAGCCCAATAGGTCAGTTTTGAGAGAGGAAATAGTTCGGGGTTATTGGAAGAGGTGTGTAAATCTTGATCATAGGCAGACAAGGGTGGGGGCAGATTTCATATAAATAACTAAGAAAGGAAGAGGCAGGTTCCCTAAAGAGACCTTCAAAATGAAGAGGATATCACTGAGATAACAGAATACTAATGATTCTTTTTCTGCTTACTTAGTTAAAGTAATTTTAGCTGGTGTAACAATCAAATGCCCCAAAATATCAAGGCTCAAACATGACAGTTCATTTTTTGGACACATTAATTGGCAGGCAGGTTTCCTCCAGTTGATAATTTAGAGACAGTTTTCTTCTCCCTCAGGTCTTCATCATCTTTTAAAACATGACCTCCAAGGTTACCAAAACCACCTACATCAAGTTGGTGGAAAGGAAAGGGTGTGTATGACATGTCTAACTGTAAAGGAGTCTGGGAAATGGGCTTAGTGAAAGCTACCTATCTCTGACACACTGGCATTTTCCTGATTCCTGGTGCTGGCTCTGCATTGCACAGTCTCCAGCTAAAGTCAGTCATAAGAAGACGAAAAGAGATGTATATAAAGCGAGTGGCAAAAGGAGAGAAGAGTTTTCGTTGTACTCAGCTTTGGTAAAAATAAAAACAAAAATGTGCCTGTTGATGGAGGAGAATGGATATTTGAGTAAATAGAGCTGGCAGAACAAGATTGGAGTTTTCTGCTTTGTTGATACTCGTAATAGTTACGATGTGTGAAACTAAGGCCACATAACCCTATGAAATGAGTAGAGTACGGAAAAACAGTCTTGGTGCTCCTAATCATCCTCCTGTACCCAGCCATGCTGAGTTCATGAGTAATAAAATTTATCCAGTGGTTTTCCCAGTTAAAACACCAGAAATATTAAGTCTACTTCTATCTTAATCCAAAATATCATGGAGGCAGTTGTGAAATTCTTTAATTTACTTCTCAGGAGACTTAGTAAGGATATGGGCTCAGTAGTACATTCTAATTGCTATCATCTCTTAAAACAACAATAATCTGGAAAATGTGATCCCTTTAGTATAGAGAGAGATGCAAACTGAGTTTTCACTAAATTAAAAAAAAAATCGGTTTTGGCTGCTGCCCCAAGTTTACACAACTGCTTCTAGCAAAAGCATTTTTGAAAATTGTCAAGTCTGATGTTGGGAATCTCACAGCTGGACTACAAACCCAATATATGCACACACTATTTTGATTTAAGAACTCTAAACCCTTGTGTCCACAAGTTCCAGGTATTCTTGGGACTGAGAGCTATACCAGAACCTCAGAGACATTATAAAATATAAGTCTTTATTAAAAGAAGCAATGGGGAAAACAACACTTCTTTTTTTATATTTGAATTTTGTTTTATTTTATTTTTTTATACAGCAGGTGCTTATTAGTTATCCATTTTATACATATTGGTGTATACATGTCAATCCCAATCTCCCAGTTCATCCCACCACCACCTCCCACCCCCCACAACACTTCTTTTTAATTTCTTTTCCTCGTTAATAAAAATTGCTTTTTGTTGATGTTTTCCTTGAGCATTTGGTCTCTATGGTGAGGTATTGTTACCATTGAGTAATGCCAGCTCAGTGCCTAATGTTGCATCCCTAAATCATTGTGCAAAACATTATTGTAAAGTTGATCATTACAGCTGGAGGATCGTCATTCACTTTAAACCAGAACCATACAAAGCCTGAGATGTCCGCAATGATGAACAGCTCCTTAAAAACTTGTGAGGGTAATTGTGCAGATTTCTTACAATTGCTCAGTCAATTTTAAAAGAGAAATAGTGTTGGTATTTTTCTCATTCTTCCTCATAAGGGATGCGTCTACGCTTATAGAATAAGGTGACTCATCACGACTTTGTCACAGTCAGTGGACAGAAGGCAAAAGCCAGAACTCCAACATTATCCAGCAGCTGTCACTTCCATTTAAGAGACTGACACATCTTCTCATGAACACTGCCTGAGGCAACCTTTTGCAAACGGTTCACATAATAATTGAGAAAACCTGGAAGAAGTTCTCTCCAAAATAATTTTAGGAGTTGACTTAACATGAAAAGGTAAGCTAGTCTTGTCAGCATTATTTAAGAATGACATTTTTCTCTTGTTTCGAGAATTAATTCAGATTTTTGAGGATCTTGTAATGTCATTTCTTCCTTTAGGTTATAAAGAGTAGTTTTTCCAGGGACTTCCCTGAAGGTCTGGTGGTTAAGACTCCACGCTTCCACTGCAGGGGGCACGGGTTCTATCCCTGGTTGGGGAACTAAGGTCATGCATGCTGCAGGGCAAGGCCAAAAAAATAAAGAGTGATTTTTCCAGCTATTGTTTGGTCTGGAGTTTGGTGTAGCACACAAATTTATAAGGCAATAAATTTTACATGCTATCCTTAAGTAGAAAGAAAAGCATTTGTACCTTCCTACCAAACTTTTCAATCTTGCCTTATAGATGGAGAAGGGGACTTACTTTTGTCATTTCTTCTCCTGTGGAAAAGAGTATCAGTTAGGAATTATAATTCTCCTACAAGTAAGAGACACCACCACTCCTTCTCCCAAAAAAGTGGCTTAAACAAATTAAGGAATTTATATTTCCCTCTAGTAAGGGTAAGTCTCAAGATAGACTATTCAATACTGGCATCATACTTCATGTTGCTACGCATGACTCAGGCTACTAACCTTCATATTTGATCTTATATGATGGTTCTGTGCCTGCGGCCATCACATCTGAGTTCCAGGTTCGTGGAAGCAACAAGGCCAACTATAAAAGTTAGTACATCCTTAGAGTATAGGGAATTTGTAAGGTGATTTCTCTGCTCAAATTTTGTGAATGGTCTACCTCAACCACGGACTAACTCCTGGGCTCTTCTCTTGTAGGGAAAATTTCCACAAACTCTACCCAGCAACCTTCAGTAACGCCACACAAGACAGAATTCTGTCCATAGATATCAATGCCTCAAGTAGGACTGGTAAGTGTTGCTTCTAAACTGGACACATTGTCAGTCTGAACAAAATAAGGGTTGGTTATGCTACTAAAAGAGAGAATGAATATTAATAAGCAGCTCATGGTCTTTGTCACAGGAGGCCTGAGAGAGAAATCTCTGCTCTGCCCCCTCTCCTGGGTCCCGTCACCCGCTTTCAATCCATTTCCCAAAGAAGGAGGATTAGCCATCATGTTTGACCAGAGATTAAAATTAATTAGGTCCTCTTCTACTAGGAAGCAGAGATGCTGGTCCTAAAAGGCGCTGACTTGCTTCTTGAATCCTTTTATGTGTCCTGTGCCCAACTAATAGAGCTTTATGCATATATTCCATTAGTCAGAACTCCAAAGAAGAGGAAACTGAGAGTCATCACGAAGCCCCCAGAGACAGCAGTTTATGTCTTGATTAAATATTGAAATGTGCATGAGTTAAAGTGTTTTCTACCTCCTAGCTTATTGGCCTCTTTTCCTACTTCTCTAACACACTACTTTTCTGTCTCTAACCACCCAGAGTTTCCTCCTGATGTGTCCCGTCAAGGAAGCTTTTCCACCTGGACTCCTCGGGCAGTGTTGGTGACCTTCTCCTTACTTGTACCCAACCTCCATGCTCCTCCCAGGGTTTTTTGTTTTGTTTTGTTTTGTTTTGTGGTATGCGGGCCTCTCACTGCTGTGGCCTCTCCTGTTGTGGAGCACAGGCTCCGAACGCGCAGGCTCAGTGGCCATGGCTCACGGGCCAGCCGCTATGCGGCATGTGGGATCTTCCCGGACCGGGGCACGAACCCGTGTCCCCTGCATTGGCAGGCAGACTCTCAACCACTGCGCCACCAAGGAAGCCCTCCTCCCAGGTTTTTTAGAGCACTTACACACTATGTCATAAATATTTACTTGTTTTTCCTCCACTAGGTGGTGGATCATTAAGGATGAGGACCAAGGCTTGACTCTTTTGGTATCTTCAGGGACTAGCAATATCTTGCCACATAACTCTTAATTAATGGTAAGTAGTGTTATTATCTAATATAGAGCTAGAAACAAATAGCACTGAATCATCAGAACTAAGCAGGTGAAAGTATTATCTTTCAGGAAAATCTTGGAAACTCAACAGAAGTCAAAATCTTTATTTGTGGCAGTGGTTTAAAAAGTATGTTTTAAAACAGAAATAGACTCACAGATATAGAAAACAAACTATGGTTACCAAAGGAGAAGGGGTGAGGGATAAATTAGGAGTTTGGGATTAACAGATACACAGTACTGTATATAAAATAAACAACAAGCATCTACTGTATAGCACAGGGAACTATATTCAATATCTGGCAATAACCTGTAATGGAAAAGAATTTGAAAAAAAAACATATATATCTATATATCTATAGATATATATCTGAATCACTTTGCTGTATACCTGAAACAAACACAACATTGAAATCAACTACACTTCAATTAAAAGAAAAACAAAAAACAAGTGCAGGGCTCAAAGTTTTCACAGGCAACAGTTTCCAGTATAATTCAATAATATTGTTTTATTTACATTATTTTTTATCATGTATGACAAGTGATTTTGATTTCCATTTAAGAATGAGATGTAAAGTGTCCTTTTAAATAAAAGTTTTAAATAGATGTTTTCTAAATTAAAAAAATAAGTATGGTTTAAGGGGAGGTATGGCAGAGGATTTTAAACAGGATTTGTGTATCAGAATCATTCATGCTCTGCCCTACCTTCAACACTCAGATTCATAATCAGTAGAATTGGAGTGGGACCAGGCTTCTGTATTTTTAAACATCCCCCAGGGACTCTGCTTCACAAGCTAGATTGGATTTGGGAGGAGATAAGCAGCGGCCACAGAGTTCTACTCTCCTCCCCTGTGAGCAGCACAGCTGTGGTCAGTTTTACATATGCAGGAGCTCTCCACTGATGCTAGTGGAATCTGCTGAGGAGTTTCCAAAACTCCAGATGCCCAGACTACACCCAGGAGAATTAAACTGGAATCTTAGGGAAGGGGCCCAGTCATCAGTACATTGTAAGGCTCTTCAGGTCATTCAAATAAATAGCCAAAGTTTAGCGTCAATGGAATACAGAGATTCTGTAAGAAGTTTTAACAGCTGCTACAAAACAATAAGAAAATAAAACCTGAGCAAATAAATTAAACTCTACAGTGACAGTTCAGTATTACTTTATGCATGTTAAATTCATACCAGCCAGACATTGCCTGGGCATTCAGTTACTGCCTCATTTCAGGTGCCTCTTGCTGGTTTGCTCTGCCCTTTGGTACATACCTCTTTCCCTGGTCTTTGAATACCTCACCTTTCCTCTGTACTCCAGAATCTGTGAACCTCAGAATTTTGTTCTCAAATGAATTCTGGACCACTTCTTTCTCTGATCCTTGCACATCTTCCTCTCTAACTATGGCTTACCTCCTTGAATCTTTTCCATGACTTGATTTACCTCTGATACTTATCTGATCCCTTGAGTATTTCATCTTTACCATGTTCAGCTCTTTCTCTGTGTTCTCAATCTTGATCTCAATGCTATGTGACAGAACATCACATTTTGATGAATATTCACCAAAAATCTTCAGGATCCCAGTACTAGATGCAACTAAAGTATAAGGAAATTAGTGTGAACTTTAAAAGAATTGAAACCCATTCTGAGTTTTAATACATTCCATTTCTTTGCCCCATTTTGCTTTTATGCACATAACCAGCCAGAGCACAAATGGGATTTGTGGCCCCTGGATGTCCCATATTTTTTTATTTATCATACTTCTTCTGGCCAGCCCTCTTAATCTCCAAGAATTGCTTCAACATCAGTGAATATTTACCTATAAAATTTCATGCTTAAATAAATAAAGAGTTGCATCTGGAATGACCCAGATAACTCTGGTGCTCTAATCCTCATTTTTCTGGTCCATGAAACAGCTGCACACCTGCCCTATCATTAGATTGTCTTTCCTCACATAGTAGCTCTTCCCTCAGCCTCTCATTCCCCTTTTAATGATTTCACCAGCCTCTCAGAATGAGCATTTGATTTTTCCCACTCTTTCATGGTAAACACATTGTTGATTGCTTTTCATAATATATTTTGCACCCTTCACAGGGTTTGCCTTACCCTAGAAGGCTCTGCCACCCATCTTTTCCCCATAATCAGACAGTATGTGCCCCTCCAAGAACACTGCTTTGTAAGGTGATTACGCTGCTCAAATTTTGTGAATGGTCTACCTCAACCACGGACTAACTCCTGGGCCCTTCACAAAATTGTTTACTTCCCTACGGCAGGGACCCTCTGCTCTCCTCACCACGGCCATTATTCTCCACATACAACATGGGCTTTTCCAAATCTGAACTCTTGTTCTTATTCATATTAGCTGTGGCACTCTCTGTTTAAATCTTATTCCTCTTTTATCTCTTTCTAATATGTCACTTACTGCAGGAAATCATCTCCAATCATGACAGTTGAGTATGTTCTCTCTCATCTGAGTACAAAATACTTCCGTCCATTCTCATGATACTTATTACTTTCTTTCTTGTGTTGTAGTTATTTATGTATAGCTTGTCTTTATGAATAGCTTAAACTTTCCTTGATATCACAAACACACTCATTTTTATATCCCCCCTACCCACACATCAAATCACTAGGTCATTATCCTGTTCATAGTAGCTTCAGGATAATTAAGTTATTTTCAGTAATTGAATATTAAATTAACTAATTAATTAATTCAATTAATGAACAGAAATATACCCTCTGAACAGAGTTGCTTGCTTGTAGTTTTTTTAAAAAGATTTCTGTTTTATAAGGCATTTACATCTCTTTCTCTAGTCCCACAAATATGGAACTGTTTGAAAACTGAATCAAATACTAGCCTCTTAGTGGGGAATTATTGGGCAATGGCGTAAAAGTGAGGCTGCTTAAACATCCAAGTCCTAGAGAGCCAAACAGAGCTTCTAGGAAACAGGAATTAGCTGTGAGACATTTAAATATAAATGTATTTAGAATATTTGTGCAAAAATAATGGAGACTGAATGTTGATTTTTAGGTATGATTAATATGAGAGTATGAAATGCACCATATTAGGGAAAGAAAATATGCCTTGGCAGGAACTTTGGAACTCTCTTGTGAATATAATGTCTTGGGGCCAGATTTTTTTCTAAAAAAATGTTTTGCCTATATTATAATGATGACAACTGGAAAATATGGTACAAAATATACATAAGTAATCACTGCAAAGCCAAGTTGTTGAAGCAAATAAAACTGTCCAGGGTAGGAAAAATCATTTTGAAAAACATAAGATCTTGTAGGAAAATACATCTCAAGACACAGATTTCATGTTAACCTATTGAAAACCATACACACACACACACACACACACACACACACACACTTGCACCAAAAAGTATTATATATGTGTATATATCCATATATATATATAACATCCATCACTCAAGATGGCTGACCAGAACCTGGAGAAGCTAAAGACAGAATCTGGGCAACTGGAGCAGCACGCACACAAGTCAGTCAACTGGCTGCTCTGGGCCGTGCTTTTATTATCATCTGCTTCATCTTCATTGGCATGATCCTCTTCATCTGTATCATGCCCAAATTCAGATAAAGACCTGGTCTGGTCAGAAAAAAAAATTATATATATATATATATATATGGATTATATATATATCATGAATATTACACTTTACTTAAAATGTATGACTCTGGTCAGTTCCTCTTTTCCACTCATATGTTCTCATCACTGCTGGTTTCAAGTGGATATTTTTTCTTTACATAATATGTACTTTCAGTGGTTATGTTTCCAGGAGTGGGTCTTCATCCACTATGAAATTCCTTTTTTATTTTTAGGAAAATATTTTCCTAATACCTATAGTAATTTAGAACATTCCCAAAAGTACACATTTTTCCAAACTCTTTCTACTAACTAAAGTTCAATATTAGGTTTGGTTAAGCTATTCTCTGGCTTTAAAAAATGATTTAAAGGAATTTTGAAATAATGTCTCCTGCTGATCAACTTTTAACATTCCTTCCCATTTCTTTTCTACCACATCATATTCCTAAAAATTCCTAGGTCATGTGACTTCATTTATTCTGAATTTGAAATTCTTCCAATAATGACACACATTCCAGAAGTTTGTAGAGGGAGATCCCATGGCTGGGGAAGGATTTCTGAATCTGCTTTATACCTAACTTAAAATCTCATGTCTATTGGTAAAATTAGGAAAATATCCAGAATTAACTTCCTGTTAAATGTATTATGATCCTGTTATAAATAGAACTTGCTATTTTCCTAGAGTTCTTAGAAAGATTTTTTTTTCCTTTTTATACTTTTTACTTTTCATGAATTATTACAAGTCCTTTTGGCATTTGACTTCATGCTTAGCAAGGAATATTATATACAATTTGTGAAAAATTGATATATCTTAATATAGAATATTTGTCACCATAACCTGGTTTTCTGTAGTTGAGATTTTATCGATTGGCTCTTACAGGTCCTGTTGAGCTAAGAAGTAAATATTCACAAATTGAAAGCCCCAATTATAGCTTCCATTGAAACAAAGGTGGTGGGAACATTCCTGGAGAGGAAAATATACTTTGTTTAGTTGAGCAAAACCCTTAAGGAATATGAAGAAGGAAGTCAAGGGGTTAGAAAGAAACACTAGATTACTCCAATAAGAAAATGGAAAAAAATCATAATAACTTATATTAGCTTCACATCTTTGCTGCAAATAGTCAGAAGTATATAAATGGTATTAATATCCTGACAAAATGTTTTATATCTCTATAAGCATTATGGGAACTAGCATTCTAGTTTCAAATGTTTTGTTGGTGCTTCATGGCTATACCAGATTAACTAGGAATGCTCTCTTTCCAGGATACAAAGCAGGACAGTTTCATGCCCAGGGCATCCAAATTGAAGCCAGTGCACTTCTTCTTCATTCTTTGTGGTGGGCAGTGAGTAGAAAAACACCACCAACAAAAATGGTGCCATTAAAATGACTTCTATTTTCTTTTTCCACTGATTATAAAAGCAATTTATTAAGGGAGAAGATGCCCTATTAAATAATTTTGTAGCATTCTTTGTAGTCATGATGTTATCGTAACAAACTGATTCTTGTATGGAGGGGGAAAAAAAGAACTTACTCTGTTCTTATTCAAAAAACTCCCAAATGTACAATGAAAAAAATCCCTTGATATTTTTACCTTCTATATTTTTTGTCATTGTTTACTTTTCAAATGCCAAACAAATCATGTCCTAGAAACAATAAAAGTCACTGTATCCTTCTGCAGATGCCAAGGAATAAGTTGAGATGATTCCAAGATATACAGTGCTGAGCAGTAGACCTAATTCTTAAATGTGAGCTATTTATTTTGGAAAAAGGCATTATCTGCTGTGAGTTTTCCTCACTGTATTATATAAGTTTCCTTCTTTCCCAAAAATGCCATCAGAGCAACTGAGTGTCTTACTGGGCTTCAAAGTAGCAGCACTTTTCATTCTTGGATTTTGTATCTAGATACCAGGTAGACCTGCTGTCCAACATGATAGCCACTAGTCCCATGTGACTATTGAGCCCTTGAAATGTGGCCAGTCCAAGATGGGATGTGCTGTAATTGTAAGTTACACACCACATTTCAAAGGTTGAATACAAAGAATAATGTAAAATATCTCAATAATTTTTATATTGATTAAATCTTGAAAAACAATTGTGGATGTATTGGGGTAAATATATCATTAAAATTAACTTTACATTTTTTAAAAATTTAAAGTGGCAACTAGAACATCTGAAATCACATATGTGCCTTGCATTATATTTCGACTGAATATTGCTGAGAGAAATTGAGCTATCCTTTCATGAGTTTCTTTATCTCAAAATGATGCACACAGACATTTATAAACAAGTCCTGATGGAAGTTATCATTAGAAGGAGCTATAGTAAAGTGCTGGCAAACACAAAGTTGGCATAATTGACTGAAAGCTCTATAATTACCTAATGGTTAGAGTTCCTTAACCTCATTATTAATTGTCACATAATTTTTCACTTCTCCCTTGGTCTGAATTTAGCAAATTGCTCTTAACTTTTCAATATGAGGGGGAGGAAACATTGTCATGTAATGACTTCTTGAAGACTAACATAGGATCCTGAAGAGAATTGTGAAAGCCTCACTCCTCCCTGTATTTGGTTTTCTAACATGTATGAACTGCAGCTATGTTCTATCCAAACGTGGCCTTATTGTAAACCAGGCTTGTGAGTCAAATGAAAATCAGGATACCTGGGAGTAAAGAATAACTAGCTATAGGAGATCGAAGAAACTCAAGTTTAGTGTTTCTGTAAATCCCAAATCGTGCAGTGCATGTATCAGAATGATCGTGCAAGAATTCTGTTGTCTCTACTAGTATAGGGGCAGTGAGCTAGCCTTTGGAAAGAGTCTCTAGCAGAGAAACTGAAGTAAGGGGACGATCTCTCCAGCGCAAAGCTATTTTAGGGATGTGGTCTCTGACCTCTCTCCTAAATTTCAGATTGTTCTGGTTTATAAGAGGCTGGGACTCTCAGTAACAGCTTCTGAGTCACCATGAAACAATGCATTTATTAGAAATGTTTATATTAGGCAAAACTTACATATTTATTCAAGAGTCATCTAGCTTTTTTGTGTAGTAATTTCTGATCCTTGAGTCTATGAACAGAAAATGCACAAGAAAAAAAAATCTGGGATAATTTGAACCACAGAGTACTGTTGGCTGGATTATTTTAATTTTTCATAGGTAAAAATACTGCTTAAGTATACACTGAATTTTAAGGACACTGGTGATCAACTTATAGAGCAATTAAATTTTCAAGTAGGTCTTCCTTACATTTTTGCTTGAAGGATCCGAATATCAAGCCATGTAACTGGCAGTGGACCACTGGAACCAAATGAAAATCTCTGGTCCTTTGAGAATTGAGCTTATTTTTCTCCTGTAAGTCTTTTAAGGATTGTGGATGTCTCAGTAAAGCTAGTGGGTATGAGACCAATATAAATTGGGAGATACAACTCTCTTTTTACCTAGAATAATGTTCTATCAATTTCCCTCTGCAGATCCTGCCATTTTTTTCAGTCCTGGCACCCACCACCTGCTGGATGCCCATAACAGAGCCCAGTGTTTATTGAAAAAGAGATCATCCCATTTAGCATAGAAGGTCCCAGAAGGAAACAGTGAGGAGCAGGTGTGTTTTATCTCAAGCCCAGCAGGCTGTCCTGCTACAGAAGGCTCCTCCAGCCTGGCCAGCTGTGCAATGCATATGGAGAGGAGGCCAGAGTGATGGCTCAGTACATGTGCCAATATCACAACTTCAACCATGAGTTGTTGCTCATAGCATCCCTTGCTTCTTGAAAATGGCTGCACCAGAATGAGTATTATTTCTCATACCCATTAAAATACCCAAGGGCTCAGGCTCGCTCTCTCTCGATCCAGAGATTTCAGAGATCCAATTAATCATCAAACAAGTTATTTTTGTCCTAACATTCTTGTAGTGTGAAGATTTAACTGGGATATAGTATTTATGTTATATAAAATGACTTGCTTTGTTGATTTTTGCCTTAGTTTGAGTTCCCCAGGTATATCTTGAGGCCAGGGTCTCTAACAACTAGTTTATGTGAAAGGTGAAGGAAACTGTTTGTAGGGGGTGGGTAATGAGAAAACGGGGGGAAGTTTCAAATCTCCTGAGGCTCTTCTAGTGAGTCATTATGGCTACATAGAGTTAAATTTCAGGAAGTTGATGGGAGTGATAATAAAGAATTCTATGAATGAACCTTTTCTGCATTTCTTTTTAGCTCTGAATCATAATGCAATCTTGGTAGATCCTGAAGTATAATGTCTGTTATATCTGTTTCAAGCACTGTTCGCTGAAGTTTCACAAGACTGTGTCACGGCGATCATCTAAACTCAGGGTTGAATAAAAAGATGTCAGTGCCCTTCACACTAAGAGGAAGAGGCTCAAAGCCTGAGGAAGCACATCTACGGCCAACGTGGGATAAGATACCTATTAATTTTGGTAATATGGAAGGAGTCTTTATATTCATGAAGGCCTGAGACACATTTTCAATCTTAGAATGCCACATATCTCATTAGGTAAGTAAAATTTTCTAAATTTCTTCAAATACCTCATTAATGTATCATTGGGAGGAAAAATGAACAGCCCTAGACGTACTCCTGACTATTAAATCTCTTTTTCAAGAAAACAGATACACAAAGGAGAGACTCAAAATGAAATATTTTGCCTTTGAGATGGAAAAAT
Organism: Hyperoodon ampullatus; assembly: GCF_949752795.1. Taxonomy (NCBI): domain Eukaryota; kingdom Metazoa; phylum Chordata; class Mammalia; order Artiodactyla; family Ziphiidae; genus Hyperoodon; species Hyperoodon ampullatus. Next base: position 110,247,702 of record NC_136921.1, read on the forward strand.
TAAACATATATATACAATAGAGATGTTCAGATTAACTTCCTTGAGGTGTCTGTGTCCATTATTATACCTATCTATCCACATATTCATGGATATGGCTGTATAAATAATGGTCAGAGGAGAGAATGTCTGATTTTACCTGAGCCTTGGGATGCTGGAAAACAATAAATATTAAGAACCACACACACACACCGTTTTATGTTCCTGGAAATGGCTTACTGCAAAGACCAACCACACTTCTCCCAAATGACTTAAATAAGATTCCCTTAAGATTCTCTGATATCTCCCTTGTTTACCTATGACAAGCCCAAATTCCCATTCTTAACCTAATAAATGATTAGCTGAATTGTTTTGTCCTTACTGATTCGTAAGAACAAAATGCCTTGAGAGGAGGAATATACAAAAGAACTGTGACCAGACCATATATAAATGTAGAACTTTGGCCCACAACCTGCGGCAACCTGCTCAGGAAACCTCTGTCTATGACAAACAACCCAGGAAGCCAGCCTACTCTAAGTCTGATTGCTGTATCTAGTGACAGTCTGTGAAACTAAACAATAACTTCTGCAAAATTCAGCCCCCAAATGACCAGGACTTGGTTAATAGATGATAACATACCTAATTTTTTTTTTTTTTTTTTTTTTTTTGTGGTCCATGGGCCTCTCACTGCTGTGGCCTCTCCCGTTGCGGAGTACAGGCTCTGGACGCACAGGCTCAGCGGCCATGGCTCACGGGCCCAGCCGCTCCGCGGCATGTGGGATCCTCCCAGACCAGGGCACGAACCCGTGTCCCCTGCATCGGCAGGCGGACTCTCAACCACTGCGCCACCAGGGAAGCCCAACATACCTAATTTTTATCCCTGTTTTCGACTTAGGACCAAGCAGAGAAAAGCGAGATATGCATCCTTAGCCAATCACATAGGAAACCCCACTTCTAGTTAGCCTGCCCTGTGGCTTCTGCATGCCAACAGCCTCCAATCAGGGCACACCTGAAGACTTTTTCCACTATAAAACTTTCCCACATCTCTACCTGCCTTTGATTCTCTGCCAAACCCAAGTGATGGTGGCTGACTCCCTTGCCATAGAAAGCTCTGAATAAATAACATTTGCTTATCTGATTTAATTGGTCTTTGTTTACTTCCACAGCTTGTTAACCAAACTTCTTTTCCCCAGGACTCTAGACTTTGGTCCACCCTCAGCCTGAGACAGCATCCAACCCCTCTTATTAAAGGGCCCTCCTGAGAATAGACCAGCCTCAGAGTAAAGCAGTATTGGATCTACTGTCCAATCACATCATACCTTTTCATTCTACTTTCCCACACCCAGTTCTCTGTAGCCTTGTTCACTCTTCTCTATAAGGGAAAAACTGTTTTTGCAGAATCTTTGAGACATTTGCATTTTCTGATAGTCAGAACCCTAACCCTAAACCTAACCCTACTGCATTGATCCTTCCCTCCCTTAGTATAAAGTCTCTCCTAACCAAGACTGGATTTTTTTTTTTAAACAGAGCATGTGTGAAAAAGTTGCTGAACTACATGTATTTATTACTTATGTTTAAGCTTTTATTTTTATGAGAATAAGAAAGTTTCTGTACAGCATGCGGCAGGGTGCTACAGGGTGACTGACCCCCAAAATATCAATGATTGTAGAAGCAAAAAGTGTGGCTTAGAATTCTGCTGAAGCATATACTTGGAAGAATAAGGAAAAGACAGGGATTACAAAGGCAGTGTAAACCTGAATGTGACTGAGCCTGTCTTTGCTTGGTTTTACGTGCTAGGAACCATGATAATGCACCATCAACATACATGAAAAATTGGATTATTTCTCCAAATTAGTATTAAAATTGATGTGAGAAGGGCTTTCACATGCTAATTCTTAACAGTAATTTCATCTACTTATCTAGCAAAAACAAACTGTCAAGATTCAGGGAGAAAAACTTTCCTTGGATGTAGTTAGCCAAATTCTTAACATTTTTCTTCAGTTGTATTAACAAAGGAATTATGTTTTTTTATTGAATCTCCATTAGAAAGACAGGAAAAAAAGTTTGACCTATCAGCCAGAGGTGATCAGTTTCTATCTTCTTCATATTCTAATAAGAAAGGCTCTTTATGGGTAAGAAAGAGCTGCAAATGAAGTATGTTTAAAGAACTGTCAAAAATGCAATAGAGTTCTACTGAGCCTAATGAAATCACCCTATCATGTCAATGATATGCTTAAAAAGACAACTTGCTTTAACCACATTAATGCTTCTTTCAATCTTGCTAATTACAATAATATCACCTAACCTTTATTTATGGCTTACTATTTGCCAGGGGTTATCCAAAAGGCTTTTGTGTAGTATATTTCAATTCTCATAAATCCTCTATGAGGTAGGTATTACTATCATCAACTGCATCTTATTGATGAGAAAATTGAGTCACAGAAACAATAAAAATCATGCCCAAGGTCACACAGCTAGTAAATATTAGAGCTGAGAATTGAGCTCATACTGACTGACTTCATAAGTATCCCACCCAACCACTATGCCAAACCGCTTAGTTTATAAAAAGCCCCTGGATAGAATGGTCACCAGCATCTCTTCATCTGATACATCATTCTCTTTAACATGTAGTATTCAGCCTAGAGCCTGCCTTCTCCATGATGTTCTATTTCACATCCACTACCTTATCCTAGAAAGTCTTAGTAACTATATATTCACTTGGCACATAGCAAGTGTTTCATTAATCACTAAGTAACTCTTCATAGGTAGAGTAACTTTCTTTCCTAGCTTCTTTTTTCATTTTTAAGTAACATTGCTCATTGTAAAAGTTTCAAGGAATCGGAAAGTCATAAAAAAACAATAGTAGTCATTCTCCCCAGAACCAAAGCTTGTTAACTTTTCCTTTTGTTTCCTTCTAGTGGAATGAAAGCATGGATGTGTGTGTTTGTGTGACATTGTTACGGAGTCCAAGCTCATGCTGCTCATGGCACAACAGGCCAATAAATCGAGAGATGAGTTGTTGGGGCAAGGGGCAGTGACTTTATTTGGAAAGACAATAGACGGAGCAGATGATGGACTAGTGTCCCTAAGAACCATCTTGCCTGGGTTTGGATGCTAGTTTCTTTTATAGAACAAAGAAGGGAAGGTGAGGAGGTAAAGTAAAAAAGGTGATAAGTTGCTGCAAATATTTCCTGGTTCCTGTCAGATGGGGGTGGGGTGGTGGGGATGTGTTAATTTCTCCTTTCCTGCAGCCATTCCCAGGTGGGTCTTGTCTGGATGTTTCCTGTGAGATAAACAAAGGTAAAGCTGAACTCTCAGGTATGGGAGGCAGTGTTCCCAGAGATGGTCCATTATGTATACTCTAAGCTATAGGCAACAGCCCTTTAGTGATTAACTTGTAGCAAAATCAGTAGACTACAAATGCTAAAGTAACAGGTACAGATCCAATATGGAGTCAGATTTGTTCTTCTCTATTACAGCATGTGTATCAGTCAACAAATCAGTGCTTGAACATTTTTTTTAATATATAAAAAATTACCGGGCTTCCTTGGTGGCGCAGTGGTTGAGAGTCTGCCTGCCGATGCAGGGGACACAGGTTCATGCCCCGGTCCGGGAAGGTCCCACATGCCACGGAGTGGCTGGGCCCGTGAGCCATGGCTGCTAAGCCTGCACGTCCAGAGCCTGTGCTCCACAATGGGAGAGGACACAACAGTGAGAGGTCCGCGTACCGAAAAAAAAAAAATTACCCACTACATATTGTCCTTCATTTTTTCTTTTCCACTTAAGAATGTAACTCAGACTTGTTCTCATGTCTGTAAACACTGATCTTTTTAATTCCTTTCAATAATTGCTGAAGTTTCTGTTGTATGTAATATACTATATTTAAGCAATGATATATTAATGGAAAGTTAGATTATTTAATTTTTTGTCATTGTAAATATGCTGCAATAAACACTTCAGATAAATAACTTGACTTTTTTGTCAGTGTATCCAGTAGATAAATTCCCATGAAGTATTCAAAGAATGCATGCTTTTTACTGTGGATACTGGCAAATTGCTCTCTTAAAGATTTAACAATTTACACTCTCATCATTTTACAACTGTGTGAGTGGCAGTTTCCGTGCGAATTCTCCAACACCAAATATAAACTATTTTTGACAAATGGATAGGTGAGAGTATTATCACATTTCTTATGTTTTTGTTTGTTTGCATTTTCCTGGTGATTTATGAGAAAGTAAATATTTTCACAGGCTTATTGCAATGCATACAAGCACACACAGACACACAATTTCTTTTGTAGCTAGTGTTCTACACTAGCTGCTATCAAGGAAAGCTCTTTTGCAAGGTTGGATGTAGAAGTGAGTAACTTGAGGTAATGAATGTACAGTAGAAGACCACATTATGTAAGAAACATGGTCTCATAGGGCAGAGCAAAGGGTTGTTGGGAACAATGGAGTGGGACATATTCACAAGAAGCAAAATAGAGGTTTAATCAAGAAACATTAGTGGAGGTAATATAAACAAAGCTTTTAAATATTTTATTTAAAATTTGGTTTACCATGGCCTCCTGGGTTTTAGGGTCTATCATAATAGGATTATGCCTGGGTAGCTGCAGGTCCCAGAATGAAAGACATGAAACTGACTTGAACCTGAACCTGAACAATCCCAGAAGACCTTCAGAGATTTGACCAATAAGTAAATGCTTGTTGAGACTTTGGAACTCTTTGTTACACAACATTATCTTGGCAGAACCCTGACTAATATAATTACATAATTAAACAGCACATAGACCATATTATTATCGTTATCTAAAGAAAGGCTCAGAGCATTTAAGTAACCTGATCAAGATGTATGTTAAAGAAGAGTCAGTTATGATGATATAAACCTATATCAGAACACAAAGATAGAAGAGTGATTTTTTTTCCATTATGTATTATGGTCCTCTGAAAAATTTTAAAGTCATTGAATACAGTGGGGTGAGGGCAATAACAAGGACGTTAATTCAAAAGGTAGGTAATGTGTGATTTAAAGTAGAGTAAAATGAAAGAATGGGTTAGAATTAAAGAAGGTCAAAAGAATGGAGTAATATGTAAGAGATAATAAGAGCAAATTCAGGATATTTGAATTTTGAAGTATTGTTATCACTGAGATGCCCCTTTTACAGTGCTAAGTCAAGTAGGATAAACCATTTAGCAGGCACATACTCAATACCCTTCACTGTGGTAAATAAAGCAGAATTATTGGGAAAATTCTCTTCTTTCAGAAAACTTATACCCATGCACTACAATCCTTCTAACAAATAATCAGTGGTTTTACCTTGGAAAATATATACATAGAACAAGCGGCAGCAAAAGTATTGAGAATTCTACAATCTATCCTGCCCACCCGATAAGATACGCATTTCTTTTCCAAAATTGCTCAACTTCTTTTTGTGAAGTACACTGCAATGCTCATTCCGGTAAAAAATGAAACTATTAAGTGGACAATTATATAACAATGTATGTATGTAGTAGTGGCCAGATAATCTCCTTTTATATATGTTACTAATAAGGGAAGTAGAATTATGCAAGTAAGTACAGTAGAATATATTATTTTTCCAAGAAATTAGAAGTTAGTGGGAATTAAACAAATAAATCTAACAACACACGTAACACTACAAAAAATAAAATAAAATCTTTAAAAAAAGGTAGTGAGGGCCTCCCTGGTGGCGCAGTGGTTGGGAGTCCGCCTGCCGATGCAGGGGATACGGGTTCGTGCCCCGGTCTGGGAGGATCCCATATGCCGCGGAGCGGCTGGGCCCGTGAGCCATGGCCGCTGAGCCTGCGCGTCCGGAGCCTGTGCTCCGCAACGGGAGAGGCCACAACAGTGAGAGGCCCGCGTACCACAAAAAAAAAAAAAAAAAAAAAAAAAAAAAGGTAGTGAATTTGTTTTAAGAGATCCTGTATTACAAATACACACACACACACACACACACACACACACACACACACCCTTCATTAACAGTTGGAATAAATCTCCTAATAGATACTAATTTTGTATTAGTTCTCTTTGATGGCTTGAATACTCCACTTAAGTAGTTTCATTGTCACAAAGCAACATTATGGGAGAATAAGCTTTTTGCCCTAGCCTCCACTCATACAAATAATTTGGCTCATACTACTATGTTTGGACTTCTTATTGCTAAGCATTTAGGTAGTGTCAACTGAAAAAAAATGCACAGCCTAAAAGTTGAGAAATATGTTTTATTTGGCAGATAAAACTGGGAACTTAAAGCCTGGGATGTAGCCTCTCTGAGATATTGTTCCAAAGAGGTAAAGGAGGAGCCAGGATATAGAGGAGTTTTTGCAACAAAGACCAGGTAGTCGGAACATCAAAAGATTACTGTTAATTAAAGAAAACCTCACGTCTCATGTTAATGAACTTCGCACTTTTCTATGTACGGGAAGATGTAAGAGTCTGGGCTCACTGAAATCATTCCTTTGATGGGCACCTCAGCTCTCTGGGGCCAGGATCCTGTGCTTCTCATCCTGAGTCTCCTCAGGGTGCACCTTTGGAGTGGGGGAATGGCTGCAGGGGCTGATGCCTTGATGGCAGGCATCCTATTTCTATCCTGGGTTCTGCTCAGCATTGGGGCAGCTGTAATGTGATGACTTGATGGCTGCAACATCCTTTGTTTACTGATATGGCAGGCAACTTTTTTTCGCTCACAATAGCTATATTTAATACGTGTGTATCAATCAGAGTCTAGTTAGAAGACATAAAACCTATCAGGAATTTGAAGAAGAAAATTTTACATACAGAATTGTTAACTAGGTTGTTAAAGGTTAAAAGAAAACTGTAAGGTGTACAGAAGTTGCAAATGTGTAACTCAGCTACTGCTACCCTGAGAGCCCCAGGAAATGTGAACAAGAAGTGGACAGACTTAATATATCTTTCTACCCACAACTTAAATTCAGATCTCTTTGGAGAGGGTGTGGCTGCCACTAGGACAGCAATCTTCCAGGGTTGAAGAAACTTGTCAGAGGGAGCAACCCAAGGCTCATATGCAAGAGTGGCCTGCCAGGGGCTCAAAACTTTCCGGATGCTGAGAACCATGGCTAACCTATGAAGGTCCCTAAAGCCAGTACTGTTAGACCTTCTGTACGCTGATTTGCTAGTTCTCATGCCCTCAAAAGCAGCACATCAGAAGCAGGGAAGCCCTTCCTGTAGGGCCCCTTCAGCTCTTTCTAGTGACAAAGCTAACACTGAATAAGCTGCAAAAGCAAAATGTCTACAGGCCACAGCTTCAGTACAGTCAGGCTCCATATCTGTGGGTTCTGCATCCCCGGACTCAACCAACCTCCTATCAAAAATATTTGAAAAAAGTTCCAGAAAGTTCCAAAAAGCAAAACTTGAACTTGCTACTCACTGGAAACATTTGTATTGTATTTACAACTATTTACATAGTATTTACCTTGTATTAGGTGTTATAAGTAATCTAGAGGTAAAGTATATGGGAAGATGGGCATAGATTATATGCAAACACTTTGCCATTTTCTATAAGGGACTTGAGCATCTGCAGATTATTCGCAGGAGTCCTGGGACGAATCCCCTGCTAATATTGAGGGATGACTGTATTGCTAAATAGGACAAAGAAGGGGAGGTCTGGCAATGAATTCTACCTGGCACAGCATGTATCAAATAGATCAAACATGCACCGTGGTCTATTTTCCCACTTCCACATGTTTTACTTTTATGGAACAGAATGAGCTACAGCCTTTTCTGTTTCATTTTCACATTTTGAGCAAGCCAGAATTCCATGGGGGGAAAAAAAAAAGAAGTCAGAAATCCTGTCAAAACTTGGCTCAGAAGCACCACCAGCAGCCTGATTTAGTCACTCTGCTTTATAGCAACTTACATAGAGACATCGCCCATTGTAGCGGGGTGTTAGCCTATTTAATTGAAAAAATTTCCAGGAAGTTATCAGGAAAACAAAGTGACATGAACGTCTTAGTTAGCTACATATTTCTGGAAATACTGACAACTTGAATTAAATTATGCACATCTCTCTCTAAAGAAGCAAGATGAATGAAGAGAGATGGAGTGTATGTCAGCGTTCCTCAGCCTGCTTTCATGGAACGGGGAACATTTCAAATAATTTAATGTTAGATTAACTTTCTGTTTGCCTCATTTCCCTGTGATTAATTGTATGATTCTTCACTGGAACAGTTTATCCTATATATCATGCCATGAGAATCAATAAAGAGATCCAACTAATCAAGGTAGCAAATGCTCTTTTGTAACCTAGACTTTTTAATATATTTTTTCAAATTCAATTCAGCTTAACAAATGTACTCCTTTTTTTTTCAAATTAATCAACTTTCTTTTTTAGAGCAGTTTTAGATTCACAGCAAAATTGAGCAGAAAGTATAGAGAGTCGCCATGTACACTTGCTTCGACAAATCCTCACTTGCTGTGAACTTCCTGCCCCATGACAGTACACACTGGGCACAGACATAAGCCTACACTGACACATCATTATCTCTCAAAGTCTTTGGTTTATATTATGGTTCATGCTTGGTGTTTTACATTCAATGGGTTTATACAAATGTATAAAGACGTTTATCTACCATTAGAGTATCACACAGCATGTTTTACCATCAGAATCCTCTGCGCCTTGCTCATCCATCCCTTCCTTCACCCTCACTCCCAGCTCCAACTTCTGGAGACCACTGATCCTTTTACCATCTCTGAAGTTTTGCCCTTTTCAGGATTCCATGTACTTGAAATATGTAGTATTTTTAGAGTGGCTACAGTATGTAGCCAAAATTTTTAGAGTGGCTTCTTTCACCTAATAGTATGCATTTAAGGTTCCTCCATGTCTTTTTATGGCTAAATAGCTCATCGATTTTTACTCCTGAATAATATTCCATTGTCTGGATGCACCACGGTTTGCTCATCATTTACCAACTGAAGGGCATCTTGGCTGCTTCCAAGGTTTGCTAGCTATGAATAAAGTTGCTATAAACATCTGTGAGAAGGTGTTCGTGTGGACAGACGTTTTCAACCCATTTGGGTAAATACCAGGAAGTGCGATTGCTGGGTGTATGGCAAGAATTGTTTAGTTTTGTAAGAAACTGCCAAACTGTCTTCCAAAGTGGCTCTACCATTTAGCATTTCCACCAGCAATGAATGCACGTTTCTGCTGCTGCACATCCTTGCCAGTGTTTGGTGTTGTCAGTGTACTACATTATGGCTATTCTAAATAAGTATATAGTGGTATCTTCATTGTTTTCATACCAGGTGCTTCTAATCATTACCTCATAAAGCCCTAGTAATTGAATATGAGCATCGCTAGTTTTTACAGAGAAAATACTTAGATATTGTTAAATTGTTTTCTAAGTTCACATATATAGTAAAGAGTAGAACTGATATTCCAGTACAGGTTTATCAAGCCCCAAATAAATTCATTTTTCTCTATGCGATACCGTCAAGTGTCCAATTCTGTTGTGTAGATTAAACATGCCACATGAGTAAAGGGAAGAGTGTGTAGCAGCCACACTTGTCCCCTGCCCCTAATGGTTTAGGAAACCATATGAAAGAGGCACAGAATGCCTTATCTCAAGTCAACGCCTAAGTTCCCTATTATCCTCAACCCCTGACACCTCAGCTTATCTCTCTCCATTCCCAAGCTTCTGTATTATTATTCCTTTTCTGTTTAAGTATCCGCTCAGGCCTCGACAGTCTATTCAGCATCTGTGTCAGAAGCAGCAATATTGTAGCGGCAGGATTCAGCTAATCATTCAGTCTCATAGGTGACAGAACACACCCTCCTGATATGTGCATGTCATCAGACCCCATGTGCATTCTGAAAGAGATAGGTCACTGGACTGACTGGATCTAACCTCCTTTCTCTATCCCTCCTTCATTATTAAGTGACTACCCATGTAACCATTTACCAGATGAAGACAAAGAACTCCCTGGGACTTTGGAAGCAGCCCCTAGCATATACTGTTCCTACATCATGCTTTTTCTTCCTCACCCACTGGAAACATTTCAACCTTTATCATAATTATTTTCTATCAGTTAGTTCTCATTTTCCACTTATAAGTGAATCATTAAAATTAATATTTTACTTTTGCTTGCTTTTAAACTACATATAAATGGAATATACTACATGTACAGGCATACCTCAGAGATATTGAGGGTTTGGTTCCAGACAACTACAATAAAATGATTTGGGCAGTAAAGTGAGTCACACAGAATTTTTGTTTTTCCAGTGCATATAAAAGTTATGATTACACTAAGCTGGTAGTCTATTAAGTAAGGAATCACATTATGTCTTAAAGAACAAGGTACCTACCTTAACTTTAAAAAGTATTTTATTTCTAAAAAATGCTAACCATCATTTAAGCCTTCAGTGAGCTGTAATGTTTTTGCTGGTGGAGGGTCTTACCTTGATGCTGATGGCTACTGACTGATCAAGGCTGTGGTTTCTGAAGGTTAAGGTGGCAATTTCTTAAAATAAGACAATAATAATTGTTGCTGCATTAATCGACTCTTACTTTCACAAACAATTTCTCTGTGGCATGCAAGGCTATTTAAGAGCCTTTTACCCACAGTAGAACTTCTTCTAAAATTGGAGTCAGTCCTCTGAAACCCTGTCACTTCTTTATCAACTAAGTTTATATAATATTCTAAATACTTCGATGTCATCTCAACAATCTTCACAGTACCTTCACCAGGAGTAGATTCCATCTTAAGAAAACACTTTCTTCGCTCATCTATAAGAAGTAACTCTTCATTTATTAAAGTTTTACCATGAGATTGCAGCAATTCAATCACAGCTTCAGGCTCCATTTCTGATTCTATTTCTCTTGCTATTTCCATCATATATGCAGTTACTTCCTCCACTGAAGTCCTGAGCCCCTGAAGGTCATCCATGAGGGTTGGAATCAACTTCTTCCAAACTCCTGTCAATGTTGATCTATTTACCTCTCCCATGAATCCTAAATGTTCTTAATGGCATCTAGAATGGTAAATCCTTTCCAGAAGGTTTTCAGTTGGCTTTGCACAGATCCATCAGAGGAATCACTCTCTATGGCAGCTATAGCCTTACAAAATGTATTTTTTAAATAATAAGTTGAGATTACTCCTTGAACCATGTCTTCAGAATAGATGTTGTGTTAGCAGGCATGAAAACAACATTAATCTCATTTTATATCTCCATCAGAACACCTGGGTGACCAGGTGCATTGTCAATGAGCAGTAATCTTTTGAAAATAATCTTTTTCTTCTTTTTTAAGCTGTAGATCTCCACAGTGGGCTTAAAATATTTAGTCAACCTTGTTGTAAACAGATGTGTTCTCATTCAGGTTTTGTGGTTCCATCTATAGAGTCCAGGCAGAGTAGATTTAGCATAATTCTAAAGGGTCCTAGGATTTTCAGAATGGTAAATGAGCATTGGTTTCAACTTAAACTCACCAATTGCATTAGCCCCTAACAAGATAGTAAGCCTGTCCTTTGAAGCTTTGAAGCCAGAGTTTCATTTCTCCTCTCTAGCTATGGAAATCCTAGATGACATCTCCTTCCAACACTAGGCTATTTCGTCTGCATTAAAAACTTGTTGTTTAGTGTAGCTCTTCATTAGTTATCTTAACTAGGTATTCTGGATAAGTTGCTGCAGCTTCTACATCAGTGCTTACTGTTTCATCTTGCACTTTTATGTTACAGAGAAGGCTTCTTTCCTTAAACCTCATGAACCAACCTCTGCTAGCTTCAAACTTTTTTTCTGCAGCTTCTCACCTCTCTCAGCCTTCATAGAATTGAAGAGAGTTAAGGCTTTGTGTTGGATTAGGTTGTGTCTTAAGGGGATGTTGTAGCTGGTTTGATCTATCCAGACCACTAAAACTTTATCCATATCAACAATAAGGCTGTTTCACTTTCTTATCATTCATGTTTTCACTGCAGTAGCACTTTTAATTTCCTTCAAGAACTTATCTTTTGCATTCACTAACTTTTTGGTGAAAGAGGCCTAGTTTCAGCCTATCTCAGCTCTGACATACCTTCCTCACTAAGCTTCATTTCTAGCTTTCGATTTAAAGGAGACATGTGTGACTCTTCCTTTCACTTGAACACTTAGAGGCCATTGTAGGGTTATCAATTGCCCTAATTTCAGTACTGTTGTGTCTCAGGGAATATGAAGGCCTGTGGAGTGGGAGAGAGATGGGGGGAGCAGCTAGTCAGTGGAGCAGTCAGAACACACACAATATTTATCAATTAAGATTTTCATCTTATATGGGCGTGGTTTGTGGTGTAGAATTATAATAGTAACATCAAATATCACTGATCACAGATGGCCATAACAAATATAATAATTATGAAAAAGATTGAAATATTGCAAAAATTACCCCAACATAACACAGACACACAAAGTGAGCAAATGCTCTTGGAAAATAGTGCTGATACCTTTGCTTGATGCAAAGTTGCCTCAAACCTTCAATTTGTGAAAAACAATATATTGAAACAGAATAAAATGAAGCACAATAAAGTGAGGTGTGCCTGTAGGTGAGTTTCTCTAGGGCAGGATTTCTCATCCTCAGCACTACTATTTGAGGTTGGATCATTTTTTGTTGGGGGTGGGAATTGCTCTGGGCACTGTAGGATGCTTGGCAATGTCCCTGGCCTCCACCCATTAGATGCCAGAGGCGTCTTTCACTGTGCAAACCAAAAATATCTTTACACATCACTAAATGTCCCCTGAGAGGCAAAATTGCTCTGAGTTTAGAGTCACTGCAGCAGGGTAGGGTAGTTGTTATGAATTTTGCTGACCAGATATTTCAGAATATTTACCATCTAAACACATGCACCAATTATATGTGCTGACCTTTTGTGGTTGAATGAGGTATATAACTAGTCAAGACTATGAGTTGTGAGAAAAATAATTGTGTCTCCCCCGGGTTAGAACATTGAATTGCTGCTGCAAGACCCTCTACCCCTACTACTTTTATCTTCCTCTGGCTCAGTGTCCAGAAACATTCAGAATGGAGGCTGATTTGTCTGCTTAGGTTGCTGAGAGACTATTAGAAGCAGTGAATCCCTACCTACACTCAAAAGACACGTGATGTGTAAGAAAGGAATCTTTCTTTAAATAACTGAGACTTTGAGGATTGCTTGTTATAGAAACTGTTACAGAACATGTTATAGAAACTTGTACCTAGAATTAGGGTACTATCATAATAATAATAAAAAAAACCCTAAAATATATGACTGGCTGCAGGCAGAAAGAAAACTATTATTTAAAGTTGGAAACATGGCAATCCATGAAATGAAGAGGCAAAATACTAGGTCATATTATCTTCTGTGATTTGAAAGGCAGAAAATATACCTCACACATATTATGGTTTTAGGAATAGAGGTTGAAAACAGAATGTTAATAGTGTTTGTCTATTGGCTTCCATTTGATTGCATTTGATATGGTTACTCTAAGAAAGAAACAAATCTCCTATTTGGAAGAAGGTGTTAAAGGGAATAGAAAGAGTTCAGGAATTTAGGGACTTCAAGATTTACAGTAAAAGACAAAATTGAAAAATTTCGATGAGCAACCAAGGCCAATGAGAGCTCAGCATAATGGCAACTAGTAAATCTAGGGTACATCCAGACACCAATGGTTAAAATGTCTGAATGGGTTGAGATAACCAGGTAATCTTAACGGTAATTTTTTTTTTTCAGGGTAAGGGTACTGCTCTCTCATCAAACTAATAGGCTCAGAATATCCACAGTAAAACCAGATAAAGAGAAATGTCTAGTCTATGCATAGACTAATGACACATGGAGATGTATACAATCAAATAGGTAACAAGTAACATTTTTGAAAATTAGATTTGAAGACTTTGTCTGCCAAAGACACGATAATCCTGAACTAAAAATGCTCCTGACTGTGTGAGATTTACAAAAATCCTTTGGAACCCAAATCATTTACAAACAGGAAACAAGCTAAAAAGTCTTCCTTACCCACTGTCCCACCTACCCTGGAGGATTTATTCTCCAAGGCCTACTTCAGAAGTGGCCAAGAGGAAGGATAAAAATGCAAGTTTTGAGAATATATAGTTCTGGACTCTATTTGCAATGATGTTTGCATGGTGAACAGCTTTGGAAAATAGAAATAATGTCTTTCAGGGCTTCCCTGGTGGCACAGTGGTTGAGAGTCCGCCTGTCGATGCAGGGGACATAGGTTCGTGCCCCAGTCCGGGAGGATCCCACATGCCGCGGAGCGGCTGGGCCCGTGAGCCATGGCCGCTGAGCCTGCGCGTCTGGAGCCTGTGCTCTGCAACGGGAGAGGCCACGACAGTGAGAGGCCCGCATACCACAAAAAAAAAAAAAGAAAGAAAGAAAAGGAAATAATGTCTCTTCAGGCAAAAATCTAGAATGTTTACTGCCCAGTATAATAAAGATAACGTCTCCCTCTGAATCAGGTATTCTTACTGCCCCTTATAAAAGACATTTGTTCCTTTAAATTCTTTTTCATTTCTTTTATAGTGCAACCCACTGTATATTCAAGGATCATCTGGCCCTCTGAGTGTCACACTGTGGGAATTTGGGGCTTTGGGGACAGGTACAAGAAAATGCTGATTTTCTTGCTAGTGCTGTTGCTGTGAATAAGAAAATTCTTTGCCTCTATTCCAGGAGTCACAATTTTCTATCAACATCTATGAAACTATATCAGTCTACCTTGTTTAGTCATAAGTATGGTAGCATCTCAGACCCTTCACAGTTTTTGAAAGAGAAGACCATAGAGGATATGTCAAGGCAACACACAAAAACACACATCACATAATGAGGAATAAATAGAGTGAGATTCAGACCTTAAAAGCTGATTCCTACCCACTAATCTCAGAATAAGTGTCCTTTGGAATGTCTGCTCTACGCGATTTTAAAATTGCTACAGACTAATGAATTGTGTATGGTCCTTATTTTTCTCTTTCCTAAATAGCATTGTTTGTTGTGACTAGACTTTTTCTAAACCACAATTATATATTAGGTGTATGGAGTGTACATAATTTGTGCCTTTAGTTCAATAGCATTCATATCTGTAATTCATGTTATAGCTCACTCAGGGAAAATGGTGCTTGAGCTTGTTAATATGACTGAACATTTGAGGTGAGTATATTTTATCACTGGGAGAGACAGTATGTCAAATATTTGATGACTAGAACGAAGACTGTGATAGAATTACCAGGTGCCATTTTTGTGTTGGTCAGCTTCTAGGTCCAGTTCAGTTACATTTTTCAATTTATATTTCTTCATAATTCCATTTTATCTTAATTGTTTCAGTTTTAGTATGTTTTTCAACTAGTTAATTCTCCCATTTCTTTCTTCTTCAAACATATCTCAATACTAGAGATCCTTTACACTTCTACAAGAAATGTTGGAATTCAGATGGTAAGTTTAAATACATAAACACACACACACACACACACACATGCTCGCACACACCAATTTTTGGAGTTTTTGCTTTATATCTAGATACCAACATGAGGAAAACTATCTTTATACTATTGAGTCTTCCAGCCCAGAAACATTGTATACTCCTTCATTTATTTCAATCTTCTTTAATGATCCTCAATATTTTAATATTTTGTTTTGGTAAAGTTCTTTATATCTTTGTTTAGATTTAGGCCTAGGTATTTTTATTTTGATGCTACTGGAAATCAGATAATTTAGTTTCTTTTTTTTCCTTTTATACAGAAGCACAGTAGATTTTTTAATATATTGATTTAATACTCTTCACAAACTTACTAAAAATAATATTTAACTATAGAATCCTTTAGATATTCTTTCATATATATCCTATTATATGTGAATAATGACTAGTTTTTTTCTCTTTCTAATCCCATTAACTTTATTTGTTTTTCTTACCTTATTCTATCTGTTAGTGAGTCAAAATTGTTAACTAGAAAATGTTCTCAGTCATAATTGTAGGCCACTTTATATTGTTCCTTTTCTCAAAGGGAATACTTTGAACATTTTATCTTCAAGGAAGATAGTTGTAGATTTTTATACTGCTAAATTATTACATCCTGATCACAGAAGGGATAGATGCTTTTGAATTTGTATAAATAAGGCATAATTTACCTGACTAGTTTGGTTAAAATTAGTTAAAATAATGTAGAAATATTTCTCAGCTATAGCCATATCTTAAAAACCACCTTTAGTAGAGTTCTCTGATAAAACTTTCTATGATGATGGTAATGTCCTATTCTGTACTGTCTGCTGTGTCTATGAAGCTCTTGGAATGTGGTGAGTGCACCCCAGGAAGCAAAGTTTTAATTTTATTTGTTTAATTAGTTTAATTTAAGGAGCCACGTGTGACTATTGGTCTTTGTCTTTGGGACATCACAGCTTTAGAGGAATTTTCTTTGCCAAATAGAGGCCATATGTAGCACCAACTTATAGCTGGTGACAAGATTTAAGAGAACAAAGAGTAAAAAAAAAATTCAGTAAATTGTTATAAAATTTTTTCACTCTTCTCACATAAATTTCTGATCATTGCAAAATCAGTAGGGAGAAGTTTGTTATTATCATTAATATACTGAGACAATGTTCATTTCCATACTGTGCTGAGGACCCACAATGCTTTAATTCTTAAGTGATATTTATGTGGCCATGCCTCCACTCAGTATAAAATCTTTCTCCCCCTCCCACATTCCATCATGAAAAAACAGATTTCCATTGACAACTAAGGAATCTGATAAGCTAAATTATTAATAGTTTTTGTGGTATAAGAGGCTGCGATGTCAGATTTATTTCCATTGCTTATAACACCCAGAAATATTATCTTTCATACAAAAAGAATGAATTTAAAATGACCTTTAGCTAAGGAAAATTTATTTATGAAAAGCTAATTATTTAGAATGCTCTAAGCCCATTCAAGTGCATGGGGCCCTTGGGAACCCTGACCCTGAGGATCAGAAAAGTCATATTAGGAATCGTCTTAGTTCATGCTGCTATAATGACATACCATAGACTGATATTTCTCATGGTCTGGAGACTAAAATCCAAGGTCAATGTGCCAGCATGATGGGGTTCTTGGTGAGAGCTCTCTTTCTGATTTTGTCCTCACAGGGCCAAAATGTTTCTTTTCTTGGATCGGACATGCAGGTAGATCTTATATGTCTTTCTTCTTTTATAAGAGCACTACCCCCATCATGAGGGCTCAGCCCTCATGACCTCATCTAAACTTATTTACCTCCCCAAAACCTCCAAACATCATCATATTGATGATGAGGGCTTCAACATAGACATGTGGGGAGGACAATCATTTAATGCACAGCAGGTATAAACCACAGATTGAGATAGGCTTCAAGGGTGGAAAAAGACAAAGAAAACTGGGGACAAAATCATATGCATTTGCCAATATCCAAAATTTCATGTGACTTGCTATACACTGAATTCTGTGAAAAGGGGAATGTGGTGGAATAACACCAAGATGAAGTCTAGTGTGGGTGTGATAACTGAACCTTCACTACCTCTACTCTCAAGTATGGTTTCTAATGTGTCTTTGGATTTTCCATGATATTTGCACCCCATTAATTTCTCATTTTGGCCTTCTTTTTTTCTTTTTTCTTTTTTCGGTACGTGCACCTCTCACTGTTGTGGCCTCTCCCGTTGCGGAGCACAGGCTCTGGACGTGCAGGCTCAGCGGCCATGGCTCACGGGTCCAGCCACTCTGCGGCATGTGGGATCTTCCCGGACCGGGACACGAACCCACGTCTCCTGCATCGGCAGGTGGACTCTCAACCACTGCGCCACCAGGGAAGCCCTGGCCTTCTATTTTTAACAAGAGCAAATTAATGGCTCATATCTTATTCTTGTTACAATCATTTTTATAAAAATTTGCTTTAATCTCTTGCTTTTTCAGCCATTTCTATGGTAGATATGGAGCTTTATACTGTCCATCAAATTAAATATGAAATTAATGCTCTAAAGAAATTTTGTGGGTTCTTGGCACTTGGCGATTTTGGCAAGAACATGTACAAACCACTCAAAACAATCAGGTTTTCTTTGAAAGGCTGTGTAGTATAAGGAATATAATAACTTGACTTGATTGCTCTATCTCCTTTTGTTTGCCTCATCACAGCCATTTGCTTATAACATATTGAACTTTTATATAAGATGAGAAGAGATATAGGGTAATGCCAAGAATAGCCTGACTTCAGAAAAAAAATCTATTAAGGCAATTATTCATTTTTATAAGCTAAATGAAAGATAACAATGAAAAAGCATATCACTTGCAGACTGTAACCCATTTTCACCACAGTGTTTCTATTTCTACACTTAAAGTGGTACAGTTTTACTGCCCGAAAGACTGAAGGAGGCATGTAGTACACTGTAATGTCCTTGAAATATTCTGACTACATCTTGAATTCCAGATCTCTTTCATGTCTTCAGTGGGTGATTCTTGAAAGAATGCTTTTATTCCTTTCATAATTTAGGTAGAAATCATACTGAGTACAGATTAGGGATGGGAGTGTGGTGGAGTGGGAGGTGGGGAAGGAGAAAGGAAGTGGTTTGCCTTTTTAAAAGAAGTTTGGAAAGTAAAATTGGTGTTTGCTGACAACAAAGTAACAGTCACGCCTCCATTCGCTCGTTCTGATTATATTGCCTCTGCATGAATCGACAAGTCCAGACGATCTAATGGAAGAGAGAGAGTACTGCTGATTTGTACACAGGCATGGGATATCACAGGGACACAGACAGCATCTTGAATCTCCTTATACTTTGGTGCTATTTTATTTCAAAAATATTTTTTTTCCTATTTTTTTAATTGAAATATAGTTGATTTACAACATTGTGTTAAGGTCTGCTGTACAGTAAAGTGATTCTGTTATACATATATATACATTCTTTTTTAAAATATTCTTTTACATTATGGTTTATAATAGGATACTGAATATAGTTACCTGTGCTATACAATAGGACCTTGTTGGATACTACTCAGCCATAAAAAAGAACGAAATAATGTCATTTGCAGCAACATGGATGCAACTAGAGATTATCATACTGAGCAATACTTCAGAAAGAGAAAGACAAATACCATATGATATCACTTATTTGTAGAATCTAAAATATGACACAAATGAGCTTATTTACAAAAAATACTTTTAATAATAAAAACAAATTAAATTGAATGACAAAAGAAAAAAAATCAGATGAACATATGTTCTTGAATGGGGATTAAAACCTTGGCAACAATATCAGGAATTTCAGTATAATATTAGAAATTAATGACCGGGAGAGGTCAAGGTCAAGTCTCTTCTTAGCTCTACTCTGCTTTTTTTTTTTCCAGAGGGGTGGTGGGGGATGCTTAATTTCTCAGTGCTTTTGAATAAGGAAAGAATAAGGAAAAGTATGTTATGTAAATGAATGAAACTAAATGGAAAATCACCTTGATTGTTATTGAAGGAAAAATTATCTAAACCTAAGCCCCCATTACAAGTATATGCCATGAAGCTGTTAACTACAGTCAGGCCCTCTGTATCCATGGGACCTGCATCTGTGGATTTAACCAAACTTGTATTGAAAATTTATATTAAAAAAAAGTTCCGGGGCTTCTCTAGTGGCGCAGTGGTTAAGAATCCGCCTGCCAATGCAGGGGACACGGGTTCGAGCTCTGGTCCAGGAAGATCCCACATGCCACGGAGCAACTGGGCCCATGCGTCACAGCTACTGAGCCTGCGCTCTGAAGCCTGGGAGCCACAACTTCAGTGCCACAACTACTGAAGCACGCACACCTGGAGCCCATGCTCCGCAACAAGAGAAGCCACCGCAATGAGAAGCCTGCACACTGCAACGAAGAGTAGCCCCCGCTCGCCCCAACTAGAGAAAGCCTGCGTGCAGCAATGAAGACCCAAGGCAGCCCCCCAAAAAATAAATAAATAAATAAATAAATTTATAAAGTTCCAGAAAGTCCTAAAAAGTAATATTTGAAATTGCTGCATGCCAGCAACTATTTACATAGCATTTGCACTGTATTAGGTATTATAAGTATTCCAGTACTTATACTTAAAGTATAAGGGAGGATGTGCATAGGTTACATGCAAATACTATGCCATTTTATAAAAGGGACTTGAGCATCTGAGGATCTTGCCATCAGTGGGGATCCTGAAACCAATCCCCTGCTGATACCAAGGGACTGTATTTATACCTGCCAGCAGGTAACCCTGCTACACGTGTGAAGGATACAGTGGTTGTGACAGGTAGTGTGCATCTGGCTGCAAATATCACAACAACTAATAAAAGAAATTTAACTATGACAAGAGTAATATAACAACAGTTGGCTTTTTTGAGCACTTTGTATATAATAAGCATTTTTCTAAGCATTTTCCCTGTTTTATTTTACTCACCCTCACAATACCTCTTGAAGGTATATACGTTTATTATCCATATTTCAGATGAGAAAACTGAGGTCAATAAGTCTATATTATAAGACCACGGACCAAAATCTCCAAACAATAAAAAGTCCATAGGTAGATAGTCAAGAGTCGGTTAATTCAGCAATAAAATGATTTCTTGGCAGTTGCTCAACTTCTCTGCAATTTTCTTGGATTTTCCTCATATGGCAACATTACAGCTCCTACAGCTCTAAGAATTAGGTTATTACTCAATAAGAAAAAGGCCATGACGTTAGTTGAGGGTGTTCCAGGAAGGGGCTTATCAAAGGTCTATTTAATTGAATCAAAGAGAAAAAACTTTCCTGGAATTTAACAAGCAGATTTCCCTTTTCATCTCATTTGGAAAACTGGGTCACATAACAGTCCTTAAAGCTCACTGGCAAAGGAGAATGAGATTACCATAACTGATTAGATCAATTATAATGGATCTCCTGGAATGGACACCAACTTCCTGATTCCTGACAATATCTAGATTATTTAGCAAAGAAGAAAGATGGGATATTTGTTGGTTTGCTATCTACCAGGTTTGTCTACAGAAACATTTTTAACTGAATAAATTAAATAAAGCTAACAATGAGATTAACTTGTCATTAATACAGACATATCTTGTTTTTCTTTTCTTTTCTTTTCTTTTTTTTTTTTTTTTTTTTGCGGTTCGCCGGCCTCACACTGTTGTGGCCTCTCCCGTTGTGGAGCACAGGCTCCGGACGCGCAGGCTCAGCGGCCATGGCTCACGGGCCCAGCCACTCCACGGCTTGTGGGATCCTCCCGGACCGGGGCACGAACCCATGTCCCCTGCATCAGCAGGCGGACACTCAACCACTGCCCCACCAGGGAAGCCCGACATATCTTGTTTTATTGTTCTTCACTTTATTACCCTTCACAAATATTGGGTTTTGGTTTTTTTTTTGTTTTTTGGGGGTTTTTTTTCTTTTTACAAATTAAAGATTGTGGCAACCCTGTGTCGAGCAAGTCTATTGGTACCAGTTTTCTACAGCATTTGCTCACTTTGTGTCTCTGTTTCACATTTTGGTAATTCTCACAATATTTCACACCCTCCACCAGCAAAAATATTATGACTCTTTGAAGGCTCACAGGATGGTTAGCATGTTTCAGCAATAAAGTATTTTTAATTAAAGTATGTACATTGTTTTTTAGACATAATGCTATTTCACACTTAATGGATTATGTTATAGTGTAAACAAACATTTTATATGCACTGGGAAACCAAAAAAATCATGTGACTTGCTTTGGTGGTCTGGAACTGAACTTGCAATATATGAGATATGCCTGTAATGCTGGAAATAGTAGCTATGCAAAGATATGGTAGTTAAATGCAGTAAAAGAAAGCAGAACTATCACAAAATCAAATTCAGTAAAAAATAAGCCTGGTCAAAATAGACTCCTGTCCTCTGATTTCATAACTTTATCAATCTTTATGAAAAATTCTGAAAATTTATAAAAGAAATTATTAAAATGCAGTGTTTTGCAGATTTTTACTGCACTTCGTTAAGATGGATTGGATACATAGATAATACATATATATGAATGGATGATGGGCAGATATAAATTGACCTTTTTGAAAGATAGTACATATTTTCTTTGAAGCAGCCATCAAACATTTACAGAATAGACTATATATTATACTATAATGCATATAAACACATTGCAAAAAATAGAGATACCATAGACCATGTAATCTAAACACAATTTATGAACAGATTATGCATGAAACTAAAACATTTGAAAATAACAACAAAAACCTTAGAAAATGCAGACTGAATTAATAATGTTGAAATCATATTTAAATGCATTGGGGTGGGGTGGGAAGGTAGGAGAACTGATGACTGAACCCAAGACTACTTGTGTGAATCTAAAATCCCCCTTTCAAATTAAAACACCCGTGATATAAGCAAAGTGTGTTTGATCAATTAATGTACCAATAGGGGGCTACCACATAGACAAATCTGAAAACGTTTCTTTTTTAAGGAAAGGAGCATATTTTTATTCGTTTGTTTTCGCTTGTGATTTGGGCTCTGAAGTTCCTAAGGCCAAATTATAGAACTAGTGTGTGACTTTGGATGGCTTAATTTCTTAAGATATGAATCGTTATAAGAGAAGAGACGTTCTGGGTGAAAAAGCAAGCATTACGTGAGTCACAAAATATTCTGCAGTTGTAATTCCAAAACTGATAGGGTTGTGGTAGCCGTTTTCAGTCTTTCTTGTCCAATGAGAAGAGCTGTTCAGGGGCACTTGCACCTGGGCTGCCCGCGCTCACGGGGCCTGGGCTGCCCGCACAGGTGCGCTGGCTGCGGTGTGGCGCTGATGTGGGAGGAACAGGTTCAGGTATTGTGTACATAGTCCACGGAGGAGCCAGGGTTGGGGACTCTGGATCTCACTGTGATACTTTGGGCCCAGAGAAGGAGCAGCACAGGCAGGGCTGACAGGTTGCAGTGGTGCCTGGGCCCCAGAGGTTGGGCACAGAGGCAGTGCAGCCCTGGGGATGGCAGGTCAAAGCCTGGACTCACGCCCTGGGTGGGGAGAGGGGAGAGCAGCTCTCCTCCGGGGATGGTGAGATGCCTGCTGTCTTGATCTCAGAGAGCAGACTACTGCAGTGACTTGGGCCCATGGGACAGGTCTCAGCACAGCAACCACACCAGCTCTGAGAAGAGGACACAGGGACAGAGGCTCTAGGCTCTGACAGCTGTGTTCAGTGGCAGTGAAGATTGCAGGGATCTTCAGTAGCAAAGGCCACAGATGTCCACACCAGTGATGAGGGCACCTGGATCCTACTGCTTTCCTTTTCCCTGTGTGCTGAAATTCCTCTGAGGAGATCCCTCTTGGCACTAAGATGCTCTGCACTGGGGAATGGGGTGATGCAGCTAAAACACTTCCTATGAGGTTAAGTCCATAATGCCACTGAATTTTTTTTTTTTTTTTTTTTTTTGTGGTATGCGGGCCTCTCACTGTTGTGGCCTCTCCCGTTGCAGAGCACAGGCTCCGGACACGCAGGCTCAGCAGCCATGACTCACGGGCCCAGCCACTCCGCGGCATGTTGGATCCTCCCGGACCGGGGCACGAACCCGTGTCCCCTGCATCGGCAGGCAGACTCTCAACCACTGCGCCACCAGGAAGCCCCACTGAGAATTTATAAGTAGACAATTCTGATAAAAATAACAAATACTCTGACAGGTGAATTCTAATTTTCCTGGGACAGAATAAAACTCATGATTTGACAAGTTTAATAAAACCAGGAGTCAGATTCAGCTTAGATCAGGATTGTCAAGTAGAAGAAACACAACACCCTCAAGAGATATTCCTAGAAGTTGTCTGGATAAAGGTCCTAGCCCATGCCATTAAGGTGTATTTCTGACTCTTATTTTTCCCTTTCTAAATTCCATTGAAACAATAGAAGTCTAAAGATAGAAGCAAATGCAGATCAATATTACAATAGCTAGGAAAAAATTAAAGTAGATGTTCAGAAACATTGAGGAATTGAATATAGAAAGTGATAAAAAAATTCAAAAGGGACATTAAAACTTCTAAATATGCCCAAGTCTTTTTCCAACCTTCATTGCTTTGAAGGATTCTGCATGTGTTCTCATTGCTACCTTTGCCTTTTTAATTTTGTTTTTTTAATAACTGACCAAGAATGTATAGGAAAGATAGTTAGAGGAAGGTGGGAAAGCT
Organism: Hyperoodon ampullatus; assembly: GCF_949752795.1. Lineage (NCBI taxonomy): Eukaryota > Metazoa > Chordata > Mammalia > Artiodactyla > Ziphiidae > Hyperoodon > Hyperoodon ampullatus. The sequence goes on from NC_136921.1 coordinate 110,271,800, forward strand.
AAATAAATGTTACTGAGAAATGAAATGGAACTCTTCACAGAAAAGAAGTGTCTTGTAGGAAAGGGAGAGGAAGGTTGAAATGTTTTGGTAAGAGTGGGAGTAAGTTAGTGGCTGGAGGTAAAATTTCAGTTCATTTTTTTCTTTATCATTGATCAATTGTCATTTTTGTTTTTGTTTTTCTAAAATATGTTTTATTTATATTCAGCTATTTTGAGTCAAAGGTGAACTAGAAGAAGGAGTTTGAAATCTCTAGGATTGCTGCGCTAGGAAAAAAAAGAGGATAAGAGATATGTACCAATAGGTACCAGGTACTTTGCTTAACACTTTATAAACACACTTATCTTGGTTATATTTTCCCAGAGCATAGCTAAATAGCTATGTATTTTTAAACTTTCTGTTGATCTTTAGCATATATGCAGTAATGTGCATAAATCATAAGCGTACACAAAGTGTAGCCATCACCTAAATCAAAGAACAAAATATAACCAGCACCCAGACCCACTTCACATTCTTATCCTTGACTTATAACAATGAATACATAAACTTAGTTAATTTCACAGGTAATAAAAATGGGACTCAAAGAGATAGTCCAAGGTACCACAATTATTGAACAAGATATCTAAATACTGGAGAACATGCAATCGTGGTTCATGTCCTTCTGTGGTCTAGTCAATGGCTACCTCATCTCCAACTTTATTTGCTCCAAAATACTTTTGTTTAAAAAAGAATCAGCAAAGATCTTTTTTTTTAATTAATTTTTATTCGAGTATAGTTGCTTTACAATGTTGTGTTAGTTTGTACTGTGCAGCAAAGTGAATCAGCTATATGTATACATATATCCCCTCTTTTTTGGATTTCCTTCCCATCTAGGTCACCAAAGAGCGGTGAGTAGAGTTCCCTGAGCTATACAGTAGGTTCTCATTAGTTATCTATCAATATTTTATACATAGTATCAATAGTGTATATTTGTCAATCCCAATCTCCCAATTCATCCCACCCCCATCATTTCCCCCTTGGTATCCATACGTTTGTTCTCTCTGTCTGTGTCTCTATTTCTGCTTTGCAAATAAGATCATCTATACCATTTTTCTAGATTCCACATATATGCGTTAAGATGCAATATTTGTTTTTCTCTTTCTAACTTCACTCTGTATGACAGTCTCTAGGTCCATCCACATCTCTACAGATGACCCAATTTTGTTCCTTTTTATGGCTGAGTAATATTCCATTGTATATATGCACCACCTCTTCTTTATCCATTCCTCTGTTGATGGACATTTAGGTTGCTTCCATGTCCTGGCTATTGTAAATAGTGTTGCAATGAACATTGGGGTGCATGTATCTTTTCGACTTATGGTTTTCTCTGGGTATATGCCCAGTAGTGGGATTGCTGGGTCATATGGTAGTTCTATTTTTAGTTTTTTAAGGAACCTCCAAGACTGTTCTCCATAGTGGCTGTACCAATTTACATTCCCACCAACAGTGCAAGAGGGTTCCCTTTTCTCCACACCCTCTCCAGCATTTGTTGTTTGTAGATTTTTTTAATGATGGCCATTCTGACTTGTGTGAGGAGATTCCTCATTGCAGCTTTGATTTGCATTTCTCTAATAATTAGTGAGGTTGAACATCTTTTCATGTGCCTCTTGGCCATCTGTATGTCTTCTTTGGAGAAATGTCTATTTAGGTCTTCTGCCCATTTTTGGTTGGGTTGTTTGTTTTTTTGATATTGAGCTGCATGAACTATTTGTATATTTTGGAGATTAATCCTTTGTCAGTTGCTTCATTTGCAAATATTTTCTCCCATTCTGAGGGTTGTCTTTTCGTCTTGTTTATGGTTTCCTTTGCTATGTCAAAGTTTTTAAGTTTAATTAGGTCCCATTTGTTTATTTTTGTTTTTATTTTCATTACTCTAGGAGGTGGGTCAAAAAAGACCTTGCTGCGATTTATGTCAACGAGTATTCTGCCTATGTTTTCCTCTAAGAGTTTTATAGTGCCTGGCCTTATATTTAGGTCTTTAATCCATTTTGAGTTTATTTTTGGGTATGCTGTTAGGGAGTGTTCTAATATTCTTTTACATGTAGCTGTCCAGTTTTCCCAGCACCACTTATTGAAGAGGCTGTCTTTTCTCCATTGTATACCCTTGCCTTCTTTGTCATAGATTAGGTGGCCATAGGTGTGAGAAAGATCTTAACTAGAGTCTTCCTGAGTTTCTTTCTGCCTGGGATGTATTGAGGTATTTGTGTAGCTCACTAAAGTTTCTCATGCAGGTCCTTGAACAATTGTTGTCTCCTTAGAGACTCTCTGTATAAAACTGCATAAACTGTTGCTCCGAGTTGATCTTCTAAAACTGATTTTTCTTTCTTAATAGTAGTTTCTGACATTGTATTATATATTTACATGTGTGACTGTTTATTGTCTGCTACCTCACTAGAGTGTAAAGTCCATTGAAAACAGGTAATTCGTCAGTCTTGTTACTGATCTAGCATTTTATAGAATAATATTGTCTGGTGCTGAGTGGGTTGCTCAATAAATACTGGTTAATTGAATTTCTTAGGGAAGAAGAGTGGTAGCTACAGATCAAAGTCAAGGCAAATGAGAATAAATCATGTAAAACTGCTTATAAAACTATGGCTCTAAGCAATTACCTAAATTCAAGAGTGAGACCTGAGAGTCACCATTAGGGTCTCAATCCAATATGATCCTGAAGCTAAAATGGCAAGCAAAATATTAGGTTTAAGCAACACTAGAAAGAAATCAAATACAATAGTGTTCTTTGTTTATAAAAAATCTTTCATTACCCACTATGTTGTTTCTGCTTACTATGCATTGATATAATGTGACAAAAATTCAGAGAAGTGTAAAATAAATCTTCAGGGAGTAATAGAAAACACACATCTAAGACTGGAAAGATGTCATCTGGATTAATATAATGCTTCAGAGTGCATTGCCTGTCCTGTTGGAAAGTAATCAACATATTTAAATAAAATTACAAGGGAACATGACAGTTTCATATAACTTATTTGAAGACCTAATTCAAATTTGCACTCCAGTGGGTAGCTTGAGTTCAAAGACCTGCAAAAGTCTCCGTCCTTGATGTTCTCTTGAGGCACTGGACTCTACCAACTATCCAGACCAAATATCCCCAGTATGGAAAGCTATGACCAACAGAGGAAATATCACAGCCAGGGGCAGATGGTGAAGAAGATGGCATGTTCAAACTCAATGCATTGAGAACACAGAAGGAAAGGAGAAAACGTAAAATGATGGACTGACTTAACCATTGCATTTGTCTCATTATTTCTCCTTCTTTTACTTCTGCCCTCAGGGCATGTTTTTAGCTCTTCTTTGGGAAAGAGCTGACTTAAGGAGTACCATCCAACTTTCCAAGAACTACCAATGACTAAGGAGCAGTATTTCCACTAGTAGTGTCAGATTAACTCTCATATTTACCTGAAGCAACTGCTCTTTTACCTTGAACTCTAAAAAAGGAGGACTCAGTTCTTGTGTGTGTGTGTTTTATTTATAGACTTTTTTTTAAGATTTACATTTACAGAAAAATTGAGCAGATACTGCAGAGTTCCAATATATCCCTCACATATAGTTTACACTATTATTTATTTTTTATTTTATTTTTTTGCAGTACGCGGGCCTCTCACTGTTGTGGTCTCTCCCATTGTGGAGCACAGGCTCCGGACGCGCAGGCTCAGTGGCCATGGCTCACGGGCACAGCCGCTCCGCGGCATGTGGGATCTGCCGGGACCGGGGCACGAACCCATGTCCCCTGCATCGGCAGGCGGACTCTCAACCACTGCGCCACCAGGGAAGCCCTACCCTATTATTAACATTTTATATTAGTAAGGTACATTTATAGCAATTAACTGATATTGATACATTGTAATTAATTAAAGTCTATAGTTTATTCAGATTTCCTTAGATTTTACCTAATGTCTTTCTTCTATTCCAGTGTGAAAAAAAATTAGTATTCTATGGCAAGACAAGAAAAATTTAAACATAAAAAATTTTCTCTGCCTTTGGCCCCTCTCTCCCCGCTATTGTGCAATGTGTATCTGCATTATACATTGACCAAACTTCCCCCATCAGCAGAAATACCTGCTCAACCATAAAGAGTAACATTCTCCTAGTATCAGCCAGATAACTCTTTGGAAGATGACATTCCTTCTTGATTTTGTAAGGTATCATGATGACCCATCACTCTGTACTTACAAATCTGAATTGTATAAACTGCCAATAATATGTCATTTAATTTACAGCCCTCTGTCTCAAAAAAACTTATATAACTGTGTTTTCACCTCTAACAGGCAGAACAGTTCTCAGAGATTTCTGAGAGGCTGTTCCAGGTTATAATCCTCAATTTGGCTTGAATAAAATTCTCCATTCCTTTCTTAGGTCAACTGATTAATTCTTCATTGGCACCATGATGACATTATATTTAGTCATCATCTTTCCTTAGGTCCCTCTGGCTGTGACAGTATCTCAGATTTTTTTTTTTTTTTTTTTTTTTTTGGTTTTCATGGCCTTGACAGTTTTGAATAGTACAGAGTACTAGTCACGGATATTATAAGATGTCCCTTTATTAGAATTTGTGTGATGTTTTTCCTCATGGTGAAACAAATGTATTGGGTTTGGGGAGGAAGAAAACAGAGGCAAAGTGCCATTTACATCCCATCATATCAAGGATGATATGATCATGATTTATGACTGTTGATGTTGGCCTTGATCACCTGGCTGAAGGAACATTTGTCAGATTTCTCTACTGTAAAGTTATTTTTTTTCTTCCTTTCCATACTGTACTCTTTGGGAGAAAGTCACTTTGCACAGCTCACATAGAAGGGGTGGAGAGTTATGCTTCTCCACTGTCAGGGGGAGAGTCTACATAATTTGTAACACTTCTGCATGGGAGATTTGTCCCTGGTTTATGAATTTATTCAATGTTTGGTACTATACTAAACAAAAATCACAATGTCTTTTGAAGTTTAACTCAAAAGTTTAATTCAAAAATAAACACGTAGCTGAACTCAAAAGAAAGAGAAACCTCAGTTTCCAGGAATAGGAAGACAGAACAAACATGTTGAGGGAGTTTCCTTCTATTTTATTAGAGAAGGGTGTTGGATTTTGGCAAACGCCTACTCTAAATCAAATGAGATGATCATAGTGTTTTTGTTGTTGTTGTTCTGTTAATGTACTGTATTACACTGTTTTTCTTATGTTAAATGACCCTTGCATTCTGGAATAAATCCCATTAGGTCTTGATGTATAATCCTTTAATATAGTCTTGGATTCAGTGTGCTGGTATTTTGTTGAGGATTTTTGCATGTATGTTAATAAAGAATATTCCTTTCTAATTTTCTTTTTTATGTGACACCTTTATTTGGCTTTGATATCAAGGTAATGCTAGGCTAATAGAATGAGTTAGGAAGTGTTCCCTACTCACGTATTTTTTTGAAGATTTTGAGAAGGATTGGTGTTAGTTTCTTTTTAAATATTTGGTAAATTTCATCAGTGAGGTTACCTATCTTGGACTTTTTTTGTCAAGATGATTTTGATACTTATTCAATATCTTTACTTCTTATCTGTTGAGATTTTTAAATTTCTTCTTCAGTTAAAGTAATTTGTTTGTCTAGAAATGTTTCCATTTCATCTAGGTTACATAATTTGTTGGTGTGGAATTGTTCATAGTGTTGTCTTATAATTATTTTAATTAGTGTTAAGGTCAGAAATAAAATTCTCACTTCAACTTCTGATATTAGTTATTAGTGTCTTCTCTCTTTTTTCTTTGTCACTCTAACTAAATATTTGTCAGTTTTATTAATCTTTTCAAAGAATCAACTTTTGGTTTCGTTGATTTTTGCTATTATTTTTCTGTTCTTTATTTTATTTATCTTTTTCTGTAATACTTATTATTTCTTCCCTTTTGCTAGCTTTGAGTTAGTTTGCTCTTATTTTTTCTAGTTTCTGAAGATGTAAAGTTAGATTATTGATTTGGGATATTTCTTCTTTTTTAATGTAAACTACATTTAAAGTAATTGCTAATTAGGAAGAAATTTGTTCTGCCATTTTGTTATTTGTTTTCAGTATGCCTTATATCCTTTGTTTTTCAATTTTAATTTTCTTCATTGCTTTCTTTTGTGTTTAGAGGATTTTTTTGTAGAGAACTATATATTTTGATCGCTTTCTCATTGATTTTGTATATATTTTTAGATTTTTTTTATTACCATGGAGATTGCATTTAACATCCTGAATTTATAACAATCTAGTTTGAATTGATACCAACTTAATTTCAATAATTCTGCTCCAGTACAGCTACTCCCACAGCTACTTATTTATGTGTTGTTGTCAAAACTTACAGCTTTATAGATTGCTTTCCCTAATGTGGATGGGCCTCATTCAATCAACTGGAAACCCAAATAGAATAAAAAGCCTGAGTAAGAAATAACTGCTGCCTGACTGCTTTGAGTTGGGATATCAGACTTTTCCTGCCTTTGGACCCAAATTGGGTTTCTGCCAGCTTTTGGACTGGAACTTACATCACTGGTTCCCCTCATTACTAGGCCTACAATTTTGTATTTTCTCTTGTTTTCCTGGCTTTGGCAAATTTATTGATCTCTTCAAAGAGCAAGATTTTGATTTTGTTGACTTTATCATCTGTTTTCCTGTTTTCATTTTACTGATCTTTTACTCTTATTTTTATTGATTTTATTCTGATTCCCTTAGGCTAAATTGCTATTTTAGTTTAATTTTCTAAGGTGGAAGCTTAGATTATTGATTTTAGACTTTTGTTCCTTTCTATTATACGTATTCAATGTTGTAATTTTCTTCATATTTTGTTATTCAATAAGCACTGCCCAAGAAGCCACAGAAATGATCTAACAAGCTACTCTTCAGCCTCAAGTTTCATACAACTGTGTTTATTTGCTAACATCTTTCTGATAACATCATTATGTTGCCTTCTTGTTCCCGACTTTCAAACTTAAAGGATGTCAAGGCATTGTTTGAATGTGCTGGTGACTGCTTTGCTTGTGAGCAGAACCAACACAGCCAAGGCCCAGCCAGACGATTGTTCTTTGGGCTGCAACCTTGACTAAATGTGATCCCAGTAGCTGTGGTAAGCTTTGTATCCAGCAGAACACACTTGGAAGGTGGAGGAGGTGTCTGATAAAAAGACCTTGGATGTTACATGGATTGTGTAATCTTGCTATTTTGCTTTTTCCTACCAGGTGTTGTATGTATGGTGATTTATATTTCAGTGTTATTTTTTTAAGACAATTTATTTTTATTAGTTTCTGCTTTATAACAAAGTGAATCAGGCATACATATACATCTGTTCCCACATCCCTTCCCTCATGCATCTCCCTCCCTCCCACCCTCCCCATCCCACCCCTCCAGGCGGTCACAAAGCACCGAGCTGATCTCCCTGTGCTCTGCGGCTGCTTCCCACTATCTATCTACCTTACGTTTGGTAGTGTATATATGTTCAGTGTTATTTATACTTACATTTCAACTTTCCATTTTATTCAAGAAATATGTTCCATGTTAAAACCTTGATTAGGAAGTTTTTACAATTAAAAAAAGTAAAAATTTAAAAAGCAGTACTTTCTTTGCATCTCACAAATTTTGGTAAGATGAATTTTCATTGTAATTTAGCTCAAAATTTTTAATTTTTTTCTTTGACCCATGTGTTATTGAGAAGTGTGTTTTTTAATCTCCAAGTATTTTTGTAAATTTTCAGCTATTTTCCTTTTATTGATTTCTAGTTTAATTCCATTGAGGTCTGTGAGAATGCATTGTTTTAAATTCTATTCTTTTATATGTGTTAATGTATATTCTATGACCCAGAATGTGGCCTATCTGTATAAATGCTCTATGGGAACTTGAGAAGAAAGTATATTCTGCTATTGTTTGGTAAAGTATCCTATAAATGCCAATTAGATCCAGCTGATTACTGGTGCTATTGAGTTGAAGTACGCCCTTACTAGCTTTCATGTGCTGGATATGTCCATTTCATCTTGCTGCTTTATTAGTTTTTGTTCCACATTCTTTGATGTTCTGGTGTTAGTCATATGCACACTAAGAGTTCATCTTCTTGGAGAATTGACCCCTTTATCATTATGTGTTTACCCTCTTTATCTCTGATAATTTCCCTGCTCTATAGCTTGCTTTGAAATAAATTCAATTATTCCATCTTTCTTTTGATTTGTCTTAGTACAGTATATCTTTCTCCATATCTTTACTTTTCACCTAGCTGAGTTCTTATATTTAAAGCGCTTTTATTTTTGTAATTATATATAGGTGGGTCTTGTTTTTTATCATCTCTTGACAATGTCTATCTTTTAAATGGTGTATTTTTTTCATTGTAATGTTTCCTTGTTTTCCCTTCTTTACCTGCTTTCTAAAGTTTTAATTGAATATTTAATATTATTCCATTTTCTATTCTCTTACGATTTCAATTATACATTATTTTTTCTTTTTTTTTTTTTTTACTCATGGTCCTGAAGTTTGCAATCTTGGTTTCTAGTGATGACATCAATGCAAGACTGTTACCTCTGCATTTTTGGCCTAAAGACTACAGGCGTCAGCAGGATCAGCATACAGAAAAGAGAGCTAGGTGTGAAGTGGAGGAGAGATGAAAAAATAGAATCCATAAAGATAAACTGAAAATCATGAAGGAAACCTTAAACCTGCATCCATCTCCACCTGATGACCATTCATTATCGAGCTACACTTGTGCCTGCCCTGAACTAGGAAAAGTGAGACGATAAAGAAAGGTAGCTCTAGGAAATGTAGTTTCTGTTCAGCAAGGTCAGATGTATACAAAACTACAAGACCTTAGTTTTCCAAAATACATATGGAGAAATAAGAACCATGTAAACTAACAAATGCATGAAATGAACAGCACAGATTATAATTCTTACAAGTGTTGAGGAATGGAAGGTTTCTCTCGGTTGGGTCAATATAAGAAGGACAAACATAAAAGTGATTTTAAATTGAAAATTAATGTTTGACCCAGTTTTGATAAGGAGATGTGAGTAAGGTGGGAAAGAAGTGTTAGTTGCACTTGTAATGGGTAGGAAGCTAATGTGGACAAAGATGTGAACATCATAAATAGGACGGTGGGTAGAGGGACATAAACAGAATTTTTAACTAGAATTTAAGGTCCATATATGGGAGCAATAGACAATAAATCTGGAAAGGAAATGATGGCAGTTTGATAACTGACTGTATTTGCCACATAGAAATTTGAAAAATTTTCAGTAGACATTAGTGAGTTTTGAGTTGTAATAAAAGAAGTATCTTAGGAAAATTACTCTAAATAGTAATTTTCAGTAAGTTTTAAAAGGAGGTAAGTGTAGAAATAAAAAGCTTTTGCAATATTCCAGAAATGAGGGTAGACTGCTCCAACGATGATCCCAGAGTGAGTAAAAAGAGATTGATAAAGGGAAAACAGAGAATTTATTCAAAGGAGGAAAAATTGTACTTATAGACTAAGTGTTATCAGAATGGGAGGGAAGGGGAAGTCAGAAATAAACTCCAGGGTGTGGCTGACGGTGGTAGCTTTGGAAGAAAGAATAGAAGTGTCTGCCTGCAATGTCAAGTGTAAGGTGAAGGTGTAAGGTGAGTGCTCCTGCTCTCCAGTTCCCAGCTGCTTCTTCTAGACTGCAGAGATAGAATAAATCTGAGTCTCTGTAATTGTAGGTGCACTCAACCATTGAGAGAGTACCCAAATTGGGCAAGGTTCAATCTCTTAAGCTGTGCTCTACAAAAGACATCATAAAACCATTTTTGCTTAAAAGCTCAATATTCTAAAATACACCCCAGTTAGAAATGAATCCCCAATAAATTATCCTTTATTTTCTTCTGGCTGATCAGTTTATCATAAAATGTACTGCTTGATTTTCAAAGATGTCAGTCTTCCTGGACAAGGAACATAAAACATTTCTACTTTCTCTACCCCCAAAAGATCTTGGATGAAGTATTTCCTTGGAGATTTTCCTGAGCATTGCATTTAACCCTATGACTAAGTCCAAAGGAAATAATTTGAAGTTTCTTGCTTAAGTAATTTTCTTTTATATTGTTATTGTAAATGTCACTACCTTCACATGACAGAAGTGCAGAAATTATATGACTGTTCTCTTTTGAAAGAAAGAAAGAAAGAGAGAAAGAAACAAAGAGAGAAAGAAACAAAGAAGAGAAAGGAAGAGGAAAAGATATATAAAAAATAGAGAGAGAAAAAATAGAAAGAGTAAAAAGAATTTTTACACTTCATATGACATAGGGTTACCTCAATACTACTTTTATTAGTGTGGTTCTTGTAAGAAAAATACATAATTTTTGTAAGAACAGAATTTATGAAAATGTTGAACCTAAGTACAGACCAAGATCAATTTTCATTGAAATACAAGTGACCTTGTCCAGTTTAAATTTGGTAAGAGTTTGAATTTAAGTAAACAATTTATTTGGCAGCAAGAAAAGAGAATATTTAACTAAGGCAGAAAGAGTCTGAGGAAGAAATAAAGAATTACTAAAGAAAAGATGCATTCAGTCAGAACAACTGAGGAAAAAGGTCAGATGTCCCCGGAACATATGATATCAAACCTATTAATTTGTAATTTTTAGTATTTCTTATGTAGTCTGAGCTAATATTTTTCTCTAGTCTATTATGAAAAAAGAAGTGCACGTGTGTATGTGCATAAAATATAATTTTTGAAAGGTGGAACTTAATCTTATTTAATTTCCTTTTTTTTCTGTTTCTTTTAAAGACATATCAAGAATAGAACCAAGAATTGCTGATAGTCATGTTCTTTAGAGCAAAAGAATCTCATGCCACATCTGGATTTCCTTCTCTACTTCCTTCTAATCTCCTTTGCTCTGGAACAGTTTCTCAGTCTTTTTCTTGATTTCCGTGAAATAATTCTTCACATTCTCAAAAATCAAAGACCAGTAATTTCATAGAATGTCCCTCAAAGTAAGCTTGTCCAACACCTTCAATTCCAATCTAACACCATAGCCTTCATTCTGTTTCCCACCTCCATCTTTGCACCTTACTTCTTCAGCAAAGTAGAAGCCTGGTTCCTGTTGTCCATGTGTGTCTAATTGTTTGATCAATCCCCTTCACTGTGGTCAACCTCTAGAAGGCCTTCTTGCTCTGCCCTGAAGTCCTCCTGGTGCTGATCCCAGTTGCCACAGCTTTCTTTTTCTGACATTCTCCCTGCTTGGGCCACCACTGAGTACCCAGTTCCAGCTGTCTAATGGCTTTATTTATTTTTATTTTTTTGCGGTACGTGGGCCTCTCACCGTTGTGGCCTCTCCCGTTGTGGAGCACAGGCTCCGGCCACGCAGGCTCAGCGGCCATGGTTCACGGTCCCAGCCACTCCGCGGCATGTGGGATCTTCCTGGACCAGGGCACGAACCCGTGTGCCCTGCATCGGCAGGCAGGCTCTCAACCACTGCACCACCAGGGAAGCCCTGTCTAATGGCTTTTTAAAAACTTTTAAAATAAACTTGTTTTCATTTTAGAATAGATTTAGATTTATCTAAAATAAATTTTTGAAGATAGTAAAGAGTTCCCATATACCTCACACTCAGTTTCTCTATTACTAATAGCTTACATTAGTATGGCAACTTTGTAACAATTAATGAACTAATATTGATGTATTGTCATTAACTAAAGTTCAAACTTTCTTGAGTTCTCCTTAGTTTTTATTTAGTGTCCTTTTGTTGCCATTGTTGTTGTTATTGCTGTGCTGGAATCTCATCTAGGATATCAGGTTACATTTAGTCATCAATCATCTCCTTAGATTTTTCTTGGCTATAATAGTTTCTCAGATTTCCCTTGTTTTTGATGAAATTGGTAGTTTTCAGGAGTATCGGTCAGGTATTTTGTTGAATGATCCTCAACTGGAGGATATCTGATGTTTTCCTCATGCTTATACTGGAGTCATGGTGTTTAAGAGGAAGATCCCAGAAATAAAGTACCATTATTATCACATCATATCAAAGGGAAGATACCATCAACATGACATTGCTATAGATGTTAACCTTAGTCACCCAGAGGAAATAATGTTTTCCAGGTTTCTCTGCTGTAAAAGTATTCCCTCCACCCCACCTCCACACACACCTTTCCATACTGTACTCTTTGGAAAGAATTCACTCTGTGCAGGTGACACTTAAGGAGTGGGGTATGATGAGCCACCTCCTTGAAGCTGGACTATCTATATAAATTACCTAATGACTTTCTGCCTGAAAATAAAGGGAAGAAGAAAGGAAGGAAGGAAATTTCCTTAAAGCTATTAATAAATGTCATAACTGGAAATAACTTATTTCCACGATCAACTAAAGTAGTGTATATTGATCCTCATGTCATGAAAAGCACGCTGTTACTTAAAATACAGAATCTGCTTTAAATAATTTCTCAGTTATTCAAGGAAAGGAGGTACATGCTCAGATGTCTAAAATACAAGGTAACAGGGCTTCCCTGGTGGCGCAGTGGTTGAGAGTCTGCCTGCCGATGCAGGGACACGGATTCGTGCCCCGGTCCAGGAAGATCCCACATGCTGCGGAGCGGCTGGGCCCGTGAGCCATGGCCGCTGGTCCAGGAAGACCCCCACATGCTGCGGAGCAGCTGGGCCCGTGAGCCATGGCCGCTGGGCCCGCGCGTCTGGAGCCTGTGCTCCACAACGGGAGAGGCCACAACAGTGAGAGGCCCACGTACTGCAAAAAAATAAAAAATAAAAAATAAAATAAAATACAAGGTAACACATGAACAATTGTGAAAATGATTCAGATAAAAGTTCTGGGGGTTAAAGATTTAAAGTTTATTTCAGTGGCATATTTGAAATATTGCAGGCTTTGGAATAGTGCTGCATTACTAAGGAAATTTTCCATTAAATATGAAGCTGAGAACACCCCTGGCCTGGAATCCTTATGCGACTGGACCAAAATTTAGAGAAAGGCAGTCACTATACTGACCAGGATATTAATCTTGATTACCACGATTTTCTCCACGTACTGCAGAGAAAAAAAAAAAAAAAGAACAAATGGCTCAAAACCGCCCCTGTGCCCAAAAGTGCAAAGTGAGCCCTCAAAACAGTGTGCTGGCTTCCTCTGACAAACAAAAGGCAAATTAAAAAAGGAAAAAAAGGCAGGCAGTTTTCTCTTGCTTTTGAAGTGGGACAAGATGATAAAACAAAATAAATAGTTTGAGCAGCAAAATAAATAAATATCCACTAGCCTATATTAACATAAATAAACAACTGAAAAGATACAGACAGATAAATAGATATATTAGTTGATTGATTGATAGATAATAGGTGGGTAGATAGATATAGACAAGTCTGTCTAGAGAAATTCCTAATAATTTAAGTAGACTTTAGGTAGAAATTCCTAATAATTTAGAAAGTACTCTTTATTCTCACTTTCCAAACTTTGCCTTTAAGTAGGTGGATCACAACTCCCCACCCATTAAGTGTGGGCTGTGCATGGTAACTTTATACACAGAACACAGTATATAAAGGGGAGGGGAAGAGTAACTTTACAGTAGAGAAACCTGACAAACATTAGCTCAGCAAGTTTATCAAGGTCAACATCAGCAATGGTAAGTCACCTCAACAGTATGTACCCTTGATATAATGAGAATGGCATCTTACCTCTGTGGTCTTCCTCTCAAAACCTCTACCTAATCTAATCATGAGAAAAATATCAGACAGACTCAAATTGAGGAACATCATACAGAAAGTCTGACCAGTATGTCTCAAAATTGTCAAGGTCATTAAAACAAGGAAAGTTTGAAAATTCTCACAGCCAGGAGAATCCTAAGAGGACATGACAACCAAAAGTAATGTGATATACTGGGTGGTATTCTGGAAGAGAATAAGGATATGTATTAGGTAAAAATTAAGGGAATGTAAATAAAGTGTGGACTTTAGTTAACAACAGTGTATAAATATAAGTTCATTAATTGTTGCCAATGTACCACACTAATGCAATATGTTAATTATAGGGGAAATTGGTTGTGGGGTATATAAGTACTCTCTCTACTACCTTCACAACTTTTTGTCAATCTAAAACTATTCTAAAATTAAAAGGTTGTTTAAAAATAGGTCGTGACATAGAAACAGATGAAGACATTGAGGAAAAGACAAGTTAGTGAGTTACATTCTACAGGAAACTGAAAGTATACAAGAAAGATTGAAAATGCAAAAACTGCATGTGGTTCAAAGTGTACAGGAGGTACAAAGGGGATAAAGTGAATGCAAAGGACATCAGTGTCCTATCAGTGAGGCGACTGAACACTGAAAAGATGTAACAAAGATCATATAAGTCCTTGTATAATAAGGAGAAGCAGCAGAAATGCACAGATAAAAACAAGAGTAGGATTGAGACAATGACCAGCTATTCCTAATGAGCTTGAGACTTGTTCTTAATGAAGAAAAACTGCTGCTCCAAACTCAACGTACAGCTCCTGGTACTGCTGGTAATATTAAAGCTTGATAAGAATGCTCATTAGACCAAGACACAATAAGATCTTCAATAATTGGGACTATATTATTTGAATTATGTCTTCTAGCAGTTATTATGTAAATGTTTCCTAAATGAATCAAGGAACATTTATACATTTATTGCAACAGTTCCCTTTTTCTGTAATAATCTTTCATGTTATGTGTGTGTGTGTACACTAGATCTTTTTCATCATTAGCTATTGTACAAATATCTTCCTAGAGAGGACTTTCCTGATCTCTATCACCCACTGCTGTCACTCTTACTAACCCTTTTGTATTTTCTTTTTAAAACACAACGTATCTAAAATTATTTATTCATATATTTCTTCATTTATTGCTAATTAAGATGCAAGCTTCTTAAGGACAGGGACTTTGTATGTCTTATTCGCTGCTAAGTCTTTAGCATCTAAACTATTGTTGAGCTCACAGAAGACATTCAATAAAAAAATTTGATGGATAAATTAATTAATGAATCCATGGCATTTTAGTAATATTTCCAATTATTTGTTAAGATAATGTGTGTAACATTAAGTTTGACGCTCGCTAGACTTTGTTACCAAATAAACACTGGACTAAAGCCTGAACAGAGGCTCATCCACATTTTCTCCCTAGATGTCTACAGACATAATTAAGAAAATATAGGTCCCTGTATATATTCTCCTGAATAGAAGCACTTGTAATGTTACTCTATTGCAAGTTCTTTCATATAATTATAATAGAAAGGGTTTTTCTTTAAACACCAACTAAAATTAGGTCTTGACTAATTCAGTCTCTTCTTTTCCAATTAATTCTAATTAGATAGGAACAAGCTCTTACCAGCTCTGTCCATTTCTTTATTCATGGGGTCTCTCTTCCTTTCTGTCTTTCTTTACTCTTTTAATAAGGATATTTCTGTGCCTATTATGAACAAGCAGTCTTCATGCTGCTGGTTTTGTAATTATACAAAGATACACAGTGTATATACAAAGATAGACACTCTTGCTTCAAAGACTTAGAATGTGGACCCCCTTTCTTATGTTTTGTTTGGAAAACTGCTGTCATCATGGATTACCACACAATGATATTTAGAAATAACAAAATAGACTTAATAATCTGGAATAATAAGGCTGAAAAAGTACAAAAGGAGCATACTTCAGAAACTTCATAAAATCAGTAAAGTATTGGAATAAAGAATTGATAAGAGAATGATAACTGATAAGAGTTTCATAAAAGTTGTTGCATCTTATCAGAATCTCCAGTTTTCCTTTTATTTATTTTATTTTCCTTTGATTTTATTTTACATTACTCACCCTCCCTTTGTGATACAATCTTGTGTGGTAGATTTAACTATCATCTCTTTACTGACCACTCTCAAATGTTTATGTCCCATCCTCTCAATCCTGGAATTAGATATCTACCTACCTACCTAATATCTAAACATAGATACCTACTAGATATCTGAAACTTTACATTGTCAAAAGGGAACTGTTTATTATCCTAACTGCCTCCAAGGTATGTGTTGTCTCATACCTAGTTCCTCTCAGTAAATGACCATTCCTCTTTACTTTTGTTCTCAAACAAACAAAACCCTTGGAGTTACCCCTAACTCTTCTCTTCCCGTCATCCATTATATCCAGTATGTCAACACATCCTAATAACTCAATATTTAGAATATATTCAGAATCAAACAACTTCTTAATACCTCCATCCCCATGCTTCTGATCCAAGCCACCATCATTCCTCTCCTGGGTTACTGATGTAGCCTCCTCACTGGTCTCATGTCTATTCCCTTGCCTTCTTTCCATCTTTCTATTTTCATAGAATAGCATCCAGAGTGAAATTGTTAAAATATGAGTCAGGCCATGTCACTGCTTTGCTCGACTCTTCAGCTGCTTACATCTCTCTGAAGGCAAAAGGCAACTCCTTCAATAGACAAGGACCCACATGACTGCCTTTCTGATCTCATCTTCTATTGTTTCCCCCTCATCACACTCCTCCAGCTACCATGACCTCCGTGCTACTTGACTGGCATGCTCTCAGTTCAGGTCTTTGCATTTGTTGTTCCTCTGCCTGAGATGACCTTCCCCTCAGATACGTGCATGACTGTCTTATATCTCCAGGTTTTCTACTCAAATGTCGTGCTTGGTTAAATTGGAATTCCTTCCACTTAAATCCCCTTTCCAAAATGATAGTGCACATCACCATGTAATATACTAGATATTTAGCATATTTATAATATTTTTTGCCTGGCTCCTCATGCCAAGCTCCACAAGACACATAATAAGTGCTCAAACTTTGTTGTACAGAGGTAGTAACTATTATTAAAATAGGGAAAAGTTTTATTATTTAAAAAAACATAGTTTGTTTTAGACAAAAGCTTAAAAAAATTATATATATTGTAAATATCAGGGGCCATTGGTCCATAAAATTACTTCAATTTTCCATATCAGCAACCATGAGGATTATTAAAATACTAATAATATTCACATTTGCTTAGTGTTTCAATTTGTAAAGCCCATGTATTGTCTTCTAACCATTATACTACCATAAGCTGTGAAATCAAAGTAAAAAGAAATAAAGCAGCGAGACCTCCATGAAACAAAAAAATTGGGGGAAAGAGGCTCTTAACACAAAGGGAAAAAAAATAGTAGGCATAGTGTGCTGATTCCAAGATACATTAGTTATCATAAATATGCACTATTACTAGTCTGCTCAGGCTGTCATTTAAAAGATACCACAGACTGGATGGTTTAAACCAGAGAAACTTACTTTCTCACAGTCTGGACATGCAGTCAGGGCTGGTTTTGTCTGAGGCCTCTCTTCCTGGCTTGTAGATAGCCAACTTCTTGACTTCTCACTGTGTCCTCGTGTGGCTTTTCTTTTGTGTGCATGTGTGTGTGTTGTGTGTGTGGGTGCACAGAAAAAGAGAGACCTGATGTCTCCCCCTCCTCTTATAAAGACACCTATCTTATTGGATTAGGGCTCCAACCTTATTAATTTATTTAATTACCTCTTTATTGGCTCTATTTCCAAATACAGTCACATTTGGGATTAAGACTTCAACATATGAATTTTAGAGGGACACCATTTAGTTTATAATATGCACATATTCACTCTTTGCATGTGTCAGGATCTTTCAAGTCACAAGGAATAGAGACACTTTACCTCAGTAAATGGAGATTTATTATAAGATACACCTCAGGATACAAGGCTCTAGGGACCTTGTTTTTTAAAGTACTGAACATGAAAATATTTGTCCCTTTCTCTAGGGTTTTGACAATTGGCTCGAGTCACTTTTTTTATCTATCTATCTATCGCCTATCTATCTATCTATATATCTATCATCTATCTATCCTTCTACTTCTCCTGGTGATAGGCTCTCTCTTTTCAATTCATACTCAAAACTCCCGAGAGAGAATAAGTTTGGGCTAACTTCTCACAGTAGAATACTGAGGGTCTTTGGGGGCAAAGCTATCTTACAAGGCTTCCTTTTAGCTTAATGATCCCCTATAAATGTCTTTCTTTTCACCTTGAACTGTCCTCTGTCCAAAGTGCTATGATATTTTTGTGTTGGTCATGTACTAAAATATTCCAAGTGGGAGGATTTACTTTCTTAATTATCTTTTATAGTAAGCCAATTCTAACTGATGAGCTATGGGTATAGTTTATCTACTATAATATGTCTAGTTACTAAAAGGGATTCAAAGTATCCTAGCCACATGATTGGGACCACAGCCTTCAGGCTCTTCACAGGTACTATGTGAGTCCACTGAGGGAGAGAATGTAATTCTTACCAAATATTCCATCTGCACCACTAAATTTTCAGCCTCTCTGCAGAGTAATGAGGCCTTGCCATTGAGCTGTGAACAAAAGCAAAGTGTGGGGCTGAGTCAGTAAAAATAAACTTGAACACAAACATCCATGGTTCTGCAGTCTCGTTTTCCCTTTTATGACAAGAAAGGAGGTCAAATGTTTTTTGTTTGTGTGTGTGTTTTTGTTTTAATGGTGGAGGCAAAAAAATGATGGAGCGTAGCATACACAAGAAAAAGTTTCCTTTACCAACCGTAAATGTCATGTATCAGTTTGTTTGTAAAGCTTCTGATATACTCTGATATATTTGGGGGCTATTTGTTATCACAGCATAACCTTTCCTAACCTGGTTAATTTTTTTAAAAAAGGAAAAAATTTGCAGAAACAAGCAAAAGCTTAGAATGTAAGGTTTTAGATCAACAGTTAAGCTTCACAGATGACAGCAAAAATGAGAAAAACAATATAGAAGTCTGAAAAGGTAGTGATCCAGGTAGTAAAATGGCAAAATATTAGGTGATACTTGTGGGAACTTGTAAGGCAAGCCTTGTATTAATGAACTTTTAGCTCTGGAAAAAAAAAAAAACTTGCCAAAGAATGTTAGTGGTGGTCTTTGCTTATTTTCAGTTGCATAAGGAAGGCACTGCAGGAAAGAGTCGAGCTTAGGGAAGGGCTACAGTAGTCCATTGGTATTCAGCAGGGGATTGGTTCCAGAACCCCCCCATAGATAAGAATATCCATGGATGCTCACGTCCCTTAAATAAAATGGCACAGTACAGTTCGTCCTCCGTATCCACGGATATGGAGCCCCCAGATAAGGCTTTGAAAGAAAAGGGAACAGAAGAATGACAGAAATTTGGGAAGTTGAAATGTTAGAAAAGCCAACTTTCAATCACAACAGTAAAAATAAACTTACAGAAAAACGCCTGGATCTGTAGCCCTTTTTCCCTTTTATAACAGTCAAGAAGGTCAAATGTGTGTGTGTGTGTGTGTGCGTGTGTTTAGTGGTGGAGGCAAGGAATGATGGCGCATAGTATAAACAAGGAAATGCTCACCATGCTTCTTCACCAACAAGCAAGCAGTTTATCATCTCAGTGTAACATTTACCTATTTGATGAGTTTTTTCATCAGAAGGATTTAAAATTCATATTTACTGAATTTTTTCCCAGCTATAACAATAACATGTACTATAAAATTCCTCATAATCCATTTCTTCCTTTTGAAAGTCTGATTCTTGGCCTTGTTCCTAAGTCCACAGGGCATTCTGACTGCATTTGCTCTACTTGTAGGGATATATTAAGAGCTGATTGGTATAGTTTGGGAGTGTTGGGATTCTCCAACTCCTCAGGCACTTTCCATTCTCCCCAAGTGATCCTATCCAAATTCCTGGATGCCTAACCTTTGGCTATCAGGGTGTGATCTTGACCATGAAATCCCATCATCTTTAGACTTCAGTTTTTCTTTAAAGTGTACTGTATATATCTCCAGATCTAGTTTTAAGTTATCTCAGAGCATCAGTTAAACTGATTGTCAGTGCTATGGAAGAAAATCCTGATAGAGAGAACCTCATGAAAGTCTGGAAGGATTACATCATTGAAGATGCTATCACTGTTAGAGAAAAAGCCAAGAAAGCCATCAAGCTCAAAACAAATTTCTGCTAGAGAAAACTGTGTCTAGATGTTATGCATGACTTCACAGGATTTATGACAGAGCCAATCAAAAAAATCATAAAAGAGATTGTGGATATGGCAAAAAGGGTGAGAGATAAATTGTTCCAAGATATGGGTCTTGGAGAAGTTCAGGAGCTTATAAATGCCACACCAAAAAAATTCACAGAAGTGAGCTTGATGGAGATGCATGCTTCTGAAACTGTGCCAGACGATAAGGAAGAAGATGTAGAAGAGAAGTGCCAGAAAACAAATTGACATTAGACAATCTTGCAGAAGTGTTTTGATTAGACTTCTTTTGACTTCTTTTATATGGACCTTACTATGATACAGGCTCTGAAACTAAGGCAAACAGTGGAAGAAGGATTTGTACCACATAGAAACATTTTTAGAGAGATAAGAAAACGTCAGCTAGAAATTATGATGTATTATCACAGAGTTACAGAGTGTGGCTGCCTTTCCTGCCTCCCTTCCCACCTTCTCCACACCTTTGGCCTCTGTGATCCCTGAGGCAGCAAAACCAACCTCTCCTCTTCCTCCTCCTCCTCAGCCTACTCAGTGTGAAGACAATGAGGATGAAGACCTTTATGATGATCCATTTCTATTTAATGAGTAGGAAATAATCATCCTGCCATACAGTTAATAAACTTATCTGCTGTGTGTGTGAGTGTATTCCTGTAAAAATCTTATAACTGTACAGCAAGAACTGTATGAGACATTTTTGTGTCATCATTAGCATCACCACCTAGGTATTCCTTGTGTAGAACAATGTGTGTATTGAAGTGGATAGCCTGTCTTCGCATAGGCATAGATGAGTGATATTTAATATAAAATTAATAATGTGTTCTTTTTCTTACGTTTTATAACTTTGCTTTCAAAGAATTACATTACCATAGAGTATGCCTCTTTCTCTCATAATTGGAGAAACTCCATATCGGCTTATCATCATGGGTCAAGTGTTTTTTTTTTAATTGTAACAATGTTCCCAATACTGTATTATAAATATTACTGTAATACTCTATGCCATAAAATTTTATAATGATTTATTCATTTGTGTATAGGCTGGGCTACTATGAAGTAATTGTATCAATTACACTAGGCTATCATAAAGAAATTATATTGCTCTTGCTTCATTATCAATGCATGTATCATTATACTTGTAAATAAATGTGAATTTTTTCACATTACGTTTTCATTTTTGATGTCTAGTGTTAGTACTGTGTATAATATCTATAGTGTTTTGTATCATATCAGATAATATTGCTGTAGGTACTGATAGAACTCATCTTGCAGATAGACCACACAAACTTACAGTATGGATAAATATAGTACAGTACTGTAAATATAGTTAATCTTCCTTATGATTTTCTTAATAACATTTTCTCTCTTCCAGTTTATTGTAAGACTACAGTATATAATATATGTAACATGCAAAATATGTGTTAATCTACTATTTACATCATTGGTAAGGATTCCAGTTAAGAGTAGGCTAAAATTTTGAAGTTTATTGGTATTAAGAGGTACAAGCTATTATGTATAAAATAAGCTATAAGCATATATTGTACCACACAGGGAATATAATCAATATTTTATAATAACGATAAATGGAGTATAACTTTTAAAAATGGTGAATCACTATTATTGTACCCTTGTAACTTATGTAATATCATACAGCTACTATACTTCAATTAAAAAAAAAAAGATGATGGGGGAGGGGAGAGGGCTGCCCGAGAAACATCAGTCTGTGGGAAAGACATCGGGGAAGGTTTTTAAGTGCCTTTTTGTTTTTGTAAAAGAGGAAAATTTGGAAAGACTGAAAGAATACATTTTATATGTGGATTTTTACAAAGAAAGATGTCTATTATAATGGAAAAAAAATTTTTTTTAAACCTCAACATGACATTGAAGCAATGAGATAGAGCAAAATGCTTAGGGGAAAATTCTCAGCATTAAAACCAGATAAAAATGAATGACAAATGCTCAATTCAAGAGTCAGAGAAAAATAATAAAGTTCACAGAAATAAAATATAAGAAATAATAAAATAAAGGGATATATTATTGAGGTAGAAAACAGAAAAACAATAGAAGAAATAAATAATACAAATATCCTTTCTTGAAGAGGGGAGAAAAAAACATATAGATAATTTAAAATTACAAAAAAAAACAAAAACAAAATCAGAATGGATAAAATTATTGTTCAAAATTATGGAAAGTAAAAACAAAACAACAAAAATATAAAAAGCTACTGTGATCAAATCTATTCAACTAAATTTTAAGTCCTAGATGAAATAGAAAAATTTTAAAAACACGGGTTATAAAAATTTGACTTCAATTAGAGACAGAAAAACTAGAGAACAATGACAATAAATAGAATAAAGAAACCCCTCTCCTCCCCCACCAATAAAAAGCCAAGATAAAGTGTATGTCTCAGATGTTTGCTCAAGGAATTCCTAAAAAACTTTTAAAATCAGTGTTGTCAGAGTAAACTACTCCAGAACATAGAAACATAAAGAAAAATATCCTCAATGTCTTTCTGAAACAAGCATACCATTGAGTTAAAAACCAGAAAAATCACACCCAGGAAAGAAAACTATATACTAATCATACTTTTAAATATCAATACAAAAATATTAGTAAGAAGAATTTGATATTACATCTGAAAATGGCACAGTGTTATTCCAGTGTTTCAAGAGTGTTCAACATTAGAAAATCTAGTTATGTAGTTCATCATATTAAAATATCTACAAAAGAAAAAAAAACTCGATCCTCTCCGTAGATGCCATGGGGTTATTTGACAAAATTCAACCCTCACACATGCTAAACAGCACTTGATAAAGTAAATATCTTAACCCAATATTTAGCCTCTTTCTTATGAGGAAACACTTGTTCTTTACCATTAAAATTAAAAACAAGTCAGGGAAAAATCCTATCTTCAGCCAATTAAAACAGACTAGGAAAAGCAATTAAAGGCATAAGAATTAGAGGGAAAAAGTTAAAAGTGCCTCTATTTGTATATAATATATTATATATATATATATATATATATATATATATATATATATATATGATAATTTCTTGAAGGAATCAAGGAAAGCCTATTCTGAAAACTCACTGAATTTTAAAAAGTACCTGGCTCAGAAAACAACATACAAAAATCATTAGCCTTCATGTATACAAAGAAAAAAACAGAATAACCTGATTACTACAGCAACAAAAAAGAACAAAAATGAAAATATCTAGGTTAAAATGAGAAGTGTAAATCCATATGAGATAAATTTTGAAACACTTCTGAATAAAACATAAATCCAAACATGCTGTGTTCTTACTTAGGAAGGATCAGCATGATAATATATTATTAATCCTGAAGTTAATTTGTAAATTCAATACAATGCTTCAAATAGTGGGCATTATTACTATTAGATCATTATAATATTCAGCATTAATAAAGCATGATGATTATATCCTGATAATCCTATGGAGTTAGGGATTTATTTTTAATTGAAAAATTTAGGTGGAGAAATGTGTCTCAATGTGGCACTGTTTATTTGAGAAGTTAGAGGTAAGTACAATCTTTTGTCAAATCACAGTTTCAAATGAACACATAAACCATATTTTTAAGTGCTATATGTATGGGGAGAAAATGAGTAGAGAGAAGAGAAATCGAATCTAGTTTATATTCCTTCTTATAGATTTAATTTTGGAATCATGTAAGTATCAATATTTTAGATTACTATACAACAGAGTGTAATAAACAGATCTTAAACATTTAAGGAAAAATAAAACCAATAATTTCAACCTTATATTGAGTATAAAGTATTATCATACTGAAAATATATTTTTTTCTCCAAGTGATTTCTAAATACAGTAATTTGTCTCCATAGTCCAAAGACTGGAAAAAAGAAATCTGCATCTAATAATATGATATAGTAATCATTTATTTTGCAGTAAGGTTGGCACATTTTCCTTGAGACTGTAAAATTTAATTATGGGTTAAAATAAATAAACATTTAGTTTCATTAAGAGGTAAAGTGAGAACTGAACTCATGATATGTTACTTTTAAAATGTATTTTCTAGCTCTGTCCACTGAAAAATCCTAGAAGCTTCCACAGACTACACAGATCATGCCAGAAGGACTCAAGAACCAACTTAAAGATGCGGAAACTGTATAACAAAGGCATGCATTGAGTGCCAGTTAGGATAGTAACTAATATGTATAAAATTTGTTTAAATTCATAAGTTCATAACAATTTTGAAAATAAAAATCTTCCTCAGTAAATTTGGAGAATAATAGGGAATCAATTCATCATTTTTTGAAAATTTTTAAATAAAGGGTCCAAGGTGAACAGAGACTCAGCTGAAATCCAAAGCAAGTAGTGTGCTAGGGGCGGTAGGTTATTTTATTTACTATTTTTTATACTCCAGAAATATTTATCTTTCTGTAGAATGTGAATTATTTCCTTCAGTTAAAAAAATGCTAACACACCACAAATTAAAACAAAACTAAACTAATTTTTTTCTTCTTAAAATCTATGTCCTTCTGCCATGAGTGTTTTGGACTGAGAAATAATTGTCAGAAAATAGCAGGGCTTTACTACAAATTTCCCTAAAATTGAGAGTGGGACAGGAAACTGTACACAGAACAACTGTTCTTCAGTATGACAGTGGGCTATGGAGCTCCTCTGACTTGGATAAAACAGGTAGATTCATTATGGGACATTTATTCAAAGGGGATGGGTCCAAGGGAATACCATATGCAATATGGGGAACATTACAAAAGACTCAGAGAAAATCAAATCATGACAGAATATGCTGATGTTTTTAGTAATGATGACTCAGTTAGCTATAAAACATTTGAACTAAGATATCCATTTACACATTAGACATGTTCAGTAGATTAAACGGTAAAATAGGATCCTAATGCTGTATCAAACAGCACAGTATCTGAAACATAGTAGGCACAAAATCTTTGAGATATTTTGTGATTTGGAGCCAACTTTGAAGTTGGAATTTTCCATGTATCTGGGCAAAATAATTTTGCTCTTCCCAAAGACTCAAAATTCAATTACACCATACAGATTTTTAAAAGTCATACTTGCTGTGCTAAAGGAATAGAGAGGTGGAGAGTATTAAGAATGACAACCATTAAAAGTGCACATGTCAGACAGAGAAAGACAAATACTCTATGATATCACTTATATAGGGAATATAAAAATATAACAAACTAGTGAATATAACAAAAAAGAAGCAGACTCACAAATATAGAAAACAAGCTAGTCATTACCAAGGAAGGGGGAGGGGCAATATAGGGGTGAGAGAGTGGGGGGCACAATCTATTGGGTGTAACACAGGCTCAAGGACATATTGTACAATACAGGGAATGTAGCCAATATTTTGTAATAACTGTAAATAAAAAGTAACTTTAAAATGGTACAAAATTTTTTCTAAAAATTCTTTTTTATTCTAAAAGAAAAAAAAAGTGCCTATGAATGGGGACACCCTGTTCGTTACCTGTGTTTCCTCATCAGGACTTTTATTTTCCCATTGGAATATGCCTTAGGTAATCCATCAGTCAGGAGAATCAATGATGTGACTAGCAATTCTGGCCATACGGAGATACTCAAGCCCTCATAAATCCTGTTAGAATAAAGAAAGACTGAAAAATGGGTTTGTTAGCACAGCAATCAAATTTCAAAACTGCCTGCCTGCAGGAGACAATGTGTCGCTGATGAGGAACAGAAGAGAAGAGAGAAAATGTTGGCTAGAGAAGGTGTACTAACTCTTAGAAGGGGAGCAGATGTTCAGGGTCTTTCTGAGACACCTTCAAAGAAGAGTCTGTGTAAACATCCAGCCTCACTGTTCAATGCCTTAGCTATGCCTCTAGCTGAAATGCCAGGACTAAGGATCCTGTTGCCATTAGCAGGGTGTTCTTACCTCTTCTGGGCCATACACTGGGCACCTAACTTTCATCTGTTCTCCTACTGTTCTTACTTCTTGCACCCTCATGAAAGAGACTGCAATCTCAGATATAGAACTTCCCAGCCTCTCATATCTAGGATGGGGACTTGCAACCAAAGGCTGGACAATGGGACTTGAGGGAATTATCTTTCCTTATTAAAAACGATAAGTCACTCTTTGCCTATCTAGCCTTGGACATTGCTGTGTAAGAATGTATTGCCTGAGGCAGCCGCAACCAATAGAGCAGACAAGCAGCACACTGAAGCTGGAGAAGGGAAAGGGTGGAGGGAGACTGGAATTTGATTTCCTTCTTGATCTGTTAAACGGCCCTTAGAAGCACCGAACTTTAGCTCTCCTGTGATGTGGTCAATAAGGTTTCTTGTCATTTAAGCCTGTGCTTCTCAAACTTTACAGAGTGTGCAAATCACTTGGGGATATTGTTAACATTTGGATTCTGATTCAGGAAGGCTTGGGTGGTGCCTGAGGGTCTGTAATTCTAACAGACACTCAGGTGATGTCCAAGCTGCTTGTATATCGAGTCACCAGTATTTAGGCAACTTTTAAGTTTGTATTCAGTTACTTGAAGCCACGTGCATACTAAATAGCAACACTGAATAGAGAGGGACTTCAAAGTTGAATCCAATCTAAAGATATGCATGACAAAACTTAGGGATTCACCAGCTAAAAAATGCATAGATAGGATTATGGATTGTGAGAGCTTTGAGATCATCATGGTCTGTATTTAAATCCTGGTTCCTTCATTTACACACTGTGTGACCCTACTGGAAAATTATGTAACCTCTGTGAATCTTGGTTTCTTCAGAGAACAGTGCCATCTGTCTCACATGGTTGGTTTGAAGATTAGTTGAGATTATGTAATGAAAAGCCTAGGTCTTGAACAGATGTGAGTTTTCTATGATGTTATTGGCGGTATGGAATTCTGTATTGTCAAGCTTCACTCATGCCAAAGATTGCTTAGTTAAATTGGTGCTAAGTCTGGTAGAAATATACAGATTGTGGCAATCAGCACAGAGACTTTCCTTGTAACCAAGCTGCTGTATCAAAATCCTGTGACTCCTGTATCAAAATCCTGTGACTCCTGTATCAGGCTACGTTAAACTTAATTGGAATTTTTAAAATATAAAAAGTAATCAAAATTGTATTTTTATATGACTTGTTTCTTCTTTAAAACCTGTCTGCGCTGTCTTTGATGAAAGAGAAAATTTTTAAATTCACAAACTCTCTCCCCCAGAATTGCTGGAGTATTGTCAAATGAAATGAAAATATTGTTAGCAGATCTGATCAGTGGTAAGCAAAATCTATTGCCTGTAGTGATAGGAAGGTGGAAGATAATGCATTTTTCTTCAGTCAGATTGCAAATAGGATGGTGGACACCAGCTATGACTCTAAATGTTGCAAAGTGCTTTCTGGATTTGCGGTGTTTGATGACCAGATGAGGTCTTCATGTTTTCATGTTTATAAGCCTGGGTGCTTTGATCAACATAATGCTTTGAATACCTCCTGGAGTGATGTTGGAACGTCCTAGGCCTAATGTCAGAGCAAGGGAATTTACTTACAACTTCTTAGGCATATAGTTATGATCTTCTGAGCAAGGGTTTCCATGGATAAGAATAACCTTACATATCTCCAACAGAAAAAGAAAATATGTTTTAATATTACATACATCCTCTTGACATTAGGGAATCCATGTGACTTCAAACATGGCAACAGCTGTGCACTGGACTATCATTTACCTTTTAGTATTTTTGCTATCAAATTATTCTCAAAAATATCTGTAACTATATGTTTAAAAATTCAGAATCCATTCTCAGTTGAGGTGAATGTGGGTTAAAACTTTCCTCATTTCAGGAGTACTGTAGAGCGGAATGGGTTCCTAAGTTGGCTGGAGCTGGGTTTTGGGCTATTTACTCATTAATTATGTACATCTGACAAGTTACCTGCTTATCTGAGACTCAATTTCTTTATCTGTAAAATGGGAATAATAACAGCTATTTCAGGGGATGTTGAAAAGATTCAATTTGATAATCAATATAAAGCACTTACTACATGCTTGGCACTTAGTAAAGATCCAATTAACTTTTTGGTAGAAACAGCTTCAAACCTGAAAGGAAACCACTTCTTTATTCTCCTTTTATTTCTTCATCCTATAATACTCACAATGATAAGGTCTTGTGGGAAGAAAGGGTTTCCTCAGAAAGTAAAACCTGAGATGACCGTTGGTGCACGGGTAACTTATTTTGGGAAGTGATTCTAGGAAAAAGGACTGAGAAGCCTGAAACATGGAAGAGGGACACAGAAGGACACGCAGATGTGACAGCTGAGTTTCATGGGGGCTTCTAAGAACCACGTAAAATAGAATGTCTGAGGGGAGAAAAAGGGGAACATATAGTCACTTGCTCCCATTTTCCATTAATTGCGTTGCAATGGGGGCATTAACATTGTCATATGGGTCTGTAGTATATAAGTGGTGAGACTGTTGGTTCTAGTAGAGAGACAACATTAGCAGCAGAGAATTCCCAGAAGAGAAAGTGAGAGACAGCCCAGCTGAGATGTCACAGTTTATTTACACAATGCTGGTTGCTGTAGGATGTGCAGGTGAGCAAACCATGTGAGGCAGGACACAAATGGTATTTCACACATTTCTTTATAGCAGCCATGTGTCCTCAGTGACCCTTGGGATTTGTAGGTAATTCAGTCCCAGGTACCTCTGTTTCAAAGCGCCCCCTTTGAGGACAATGGCTTAAGTAATTCTCTTTATAGTAAAGACCGAAGTTTCTCACCTTGTTCTAGTAGGTCTACAACTGGTATCTACAAGACCCTCACTGGTGATTTCTATGCTAAATATCCAATCAAAGAAGACACATTGGGCTTCCCTGGTGGCGCAGTTGTTGAGAGTCTGCCTGCCGATGCAGGGGACACGGGTTCGTGCCCTGGCCCGGGAAGATCCCACATGCCGCGGAGCGGCTGGGCCCGTGAGCCATGGCTGCTGGGCCTGCGCGTCCGGAGCCTGTGCTCCGCAACGGGAGAGGCCGCAACAGTGAGAGGCCTGCGCACCGCAAAAAAAAAAAAAAAAAAAAAAAGACACATTTTCCAGGTGAGCTGAGATTCATGTTTTGAAGTGAGTCCTCCGCCCTAAGTTCTGTCAGGAAACTCAAACAATACACAGTCGCCTTAGTCCCAAGTGTTGACTTAGAGACCTCAGTGGAGGCAATTAAAGTGACAAACTGCTTTCCCCTTTTAAAATAGTTTCAAAATATTAGGTGGTTATCTCTGTGGATGATTTAATACTGCTTACCTTTTTTTTATTATGGAATTTTTAGTTTATCTTGAGTCTTTTTTTTTTAACTTTAAGGGGGAAATAACACTTGGAAAGCTTCCTCCTAGAAATAACACTTGCAAAGTTCTAGGAAACTCTTAGAATGTATAAACACATATGAAATTGTGAGGTTATGACCAAAGGCAAATGTATTAAGGACAAAATCCAGCTACATGATTCCTTTAACAATTGGTGTCTGTGTGTTTTGGTGAGCATCCCCCTTATCCAAAATAGCCCAATTATTAAAACTCAGATAATCACAGAGATAAACATTTTCCACCTTCCTACTAATCAGTAGTTTTCATTTAATATCTATTTAGGCTTAAAGGTGAAAGTGGGTCCCAAACAAATGTCTTTCATGTTAGAAGCTGTATTAAATTAATTGAAAAATAAACATTGATGATAATAATAAAACAAGAGAAATGATGAACAGTAAAAGGTAAATACATCGGCAGGCGGACTCTCAACCACTGCGCCACCAGGGAAGCACAAAGGTAAATACTTTTTAAATGTTACTCAAATAGACAATCAATAAAACCACATCTTTCAGTCAACATAATAATTATTTTCATCATAAAAAACTCTAGTTGTTGAAATTTAAAATATTGATTAAAAAGCTTCAATCGGACTTCAGCCTAAAAAGAAATTTCCATCTTAATAAAATAGGCAAAACTTTCTTTTTAAACATGACACTTATTTTTTTAAAAAAACGTGTTTACTATTTTTGAAAAAGACTTGAAATGGGTCTTTCAGAAAAGAGCTTTTCCCATTTTAAATTGAATCCAACAGAGCAGTGAAGATGCAATTCCAAAGAACCCGGAAGAAAAGAAGAATACCCAAAAAACGATTTACGTGTTTCCAAAAACACTGATTTTGGGGTTGATGCTTTCACAAAACAAGAGGGTTACTGAGCAATTCCATGGCATTTTAAAGTTTCCTCCTGGTGTTCTGATGTCATGATAATCCAGCCTGCCATAAGGAATTTTTAAAACCACAAAAACACTGTCCGCTGCCTAGCTTTAACTGAACTTCTGAGCTTGACTTTTGGACATCTTTCCTGGAAGATACCTCAAGTGAAGTGAGAAGATACTCTTTGACTTTAGTCACCGGGGTTAATATTCTCATGACCTAAATTGACTTCAGTCAAGTTTATTTTACACTCTCAGTTACTTACTACTGCAAGTCAACACAGCACATAAATTAAGGCATTTTGTGCCTTAAAGAGTAAACACTGCTGTTCGTGAACATTTTGGTCAATGAATAAAAAGTATTTCATTTCTAAATCTCACCAGAAGGATTTAAATTAAATGGTAACAGATGAATTGGACAGGCACGGAATACTAAATAGGAACTAGCAAATGAAATAATCCAGCTCTTTGCTTTTACCATGAAAATGAGAATTGATTCTTCATTGAGAGAAGTAAAAGAACTCAGTGTTTTAAAAAAGCTTTCTCCACCAAAAGAGCAAAATAGCACTCAGTGGCATTGCAGTGTTAACAAAATTTCTTTATCAGAAACTATAATTTAATATTTAAGTACCTAATTTACATGTGACAAGGTATCATATTCAAAAAATTAAATTGCAACTAGAAAACTATTAACCACTAAAAACCATACCAAACACAACCCAAACATTTATAGGAAAACAATAGCTAAAATTTGAATTGGAAAAAAAGTTTCAGCATATTTGGCTCATTAAACAAAGCATCCATTACAGACTGTAAAAGAGAGTTTCTTCTAATTCATCAAAAGTTTATCCTTTGTAGCATGAATACATGTAAAGATAGATTTATTGACTTCATATGCACACTTGTGTATATTGTGAGACATACCTCATGTGTTGATTTAAAGATATCGTATCTACTGATAACTGGTTGAACTTTGGAAGGTGCTGAAACCCATATTTCTACATGACCTGTGACCCATTTAAAAATGTCTTTTTATAAACAGAAATTACATAAAATACTCTGGTTTTTATTAACTGAATCTTAAGCATAATAATAGACAATGAAGGAATTGCACTTATTTTAAAGGTACAGTAAAGTGTTAGATTGCAGCTCAGACATCAAAGGTCAGGGACTGTAGTAGTGATAAGTTGTGCATTATATGCAAAGATGACGGTGGCCATTGAAATTAAAATGAGAGCAACTAATTACAGAACCAATAGGGGGATAACAGAAGAAAACATGCACTACTCCTACTTTAATGCAAAACTAATTTCTCCCAGGAAACCAACCCTTTGACCTTTCTTACACAAAGAAACAGGTTCTGCACCCTTGGTAACACAGTAGACATGGACTTCTGTATTCAAATTCTAGTTCATTGTCTCTGAGTGTGCTGTTCCAGCATCATCTCCTTAAGCTGCCCTTGAAATTCTGGAGCATCTACAATATTACAGTCTCTTGGTTAGGCTTCATTGAGCCTCAAAATCCCCTTCAGTTCTATACAAATAGGGTCCTTTATTCATCTTCTTCTGGTTCCTGTGGTAATATAGGTATTTCTTCCTTTAAACAATCACTGAAGAATCTGAGGATTGTGCTGTAGAGATGATATTTGCTCTTCTCAGATACATCATGGCCTTCATCTGGGTAGACCTAAGATATTGAAGGGAAAGGAGATTTAAAGTTATCAAAGCAAGTCTTCTTCCTCAGAACTCAGTACTTTAGCCCCATGGCAACGGAACTTGGGAAAATAATATCTGACCAAAATCTCATGTAATTCAATTCTGAGTTGTTCATGCTAAACTTTCCTTTTTTATTATAATCATATCAAAATCAACATTTGAGACAAAATACAATTTTATGCATTTATATTAGGATTTGTTGGCCAAAAAGTTAGAGCTTTCTATGTTCACGTTGAAGAAGGTGGCATTGACATCACCTTAACTAAATTTTAGATAATTTTGTAAGTTCTTTCTCTGCCCCTTTGAAATGTATGTAAATCTTCTTTCAGACTCTTGCCAGTTTTACAACCCAGGAAATTTCTTTCTCAAGGACTTGGAAACCATCTCTTTGAAATGTAAACATTGAAAGAGAGACAGCACCCCTATCTCCCAGTCTCCAATTTGTAAAACTACTTCCTGTCATAAAGATAAAAGAAATGTTTCTTAAGGCGGATTACCAAACACAGAAGGCAATGAGTCCCTCCTCCATTGGGGCTCTTAAAAATGCTCCAGCCCCTTGTTTTAACAAAGTTGAGCTTAATCTTTTTCCTCTATTGCAGTAGTCTTGGATAAAGTTTTCCTTGTCTGTTTAATCTTGTGTAATACAATTTTTACTTTGACAATGTCCTTCCAATATAAACGACATTAGTGAGTTTTCTAAAATATAAATGAAAATACTGTCATGTCAATTCCTGAGTGTAAAGTTTTTAGATGGTGCCTCATTTCCCTCTGAGTAAAGCCTCACAATCCTTTACACTGTCAGTGCCATGACCCTCCATCTGTTTATCTCTACATCTTCATCTTTCATCATTCTAACCCTGGTTCCTGTGTTTTAAGTATAATGAACGACTTTTAGTTCTTCCAAATGCTGAGGAATTAAAGCAATTTTTTTCCCTTCCATGACTCCTCCTTCAGACTGAAAGTTCCTTGATGTGTAAAGTTATGTCCTCTTGACCCATTTAGCATAGAGACCCCTGTAAAGTAAATACTTGATAAATATTTACTAAATATGGTTGAATGCAGAGATGTAAATGGTGTAAGGATGTTTTGGCTTCTCCTTTTTCTCTCATGTTATTTCCTCAAAACTATCTTCCCCCACTTTTTATGATGAGTAATGGAAACGGACAAAAAGACAAAGGAACTAGAAGGAAAATAAAGATTATTATTTTAAAATAATTCATTATCAGTGATATGAATAAAAAAGAGAAAAAAACATCTTTGAAAGAGTTTATGCAATTCACATATAAAACATAAGGTGATCCACATTCTCATTGTAATTAGGAAATAAGAACACAATTTGGAAGCTGAAAAAAACAGTAAAAATGAAAGGGTGGGAGATGGAGTCATATAGAAGCTGTGTTCTGTATTTTACAACTAAAAAACCAAGGTAGAAAAACGTATTTTTCTGAAAAAGTAGCTTACCTGCATAGTATAATTCACTCCAGCTTTTATTAAGTGTTTGATTAATTCTGCTGAATGCTGGAAATGAACTTTTGCTGCAAGAAATTAAATTATGATATTTGAAGGAAATATATTTTTCAGGATCAGAACATTTTTATATCATTTTTTCAAAGAGATTACATATTTATCTTCCAAAATTATCAGCAAATCGGATAACTCAACCAATTAGACTTTTAATGCTCCCGTTTAGTTTTAGGAAGGGGACAAATGGCAAATGTCAACAGGCTTTGCACTAAAAACTAAACAGAAAAAAAAAATAACTGGAAAATCCATTTATGGATTTTTACTTTACATCCACTGCACATTTAAAAGACTGATACCTAGCTTTACCTGGAAAGCCAGTAGATACAATGGCAATAAAACTTTGAGCTTAACATTATAAAAAAATAAATTAAAACAGCAGTTACTACTAAGCCTCTACTTTACAGAATGGTGATTAGATTTATTTTATTGCATATCATTTATTATTTGTAATTATTCACGTATTTTATACCACTATAACAATTTTAACACAGTGAATGCCTGTCTGGGTAGTAATAGCAAACCAGCCTTCTATTCTTTTCTGAGGATTACTAGGGCCACTCTCAGACACTGGCATTCTGCCTTATATTAAATTAGAAAAGAATACCTCATGTTGAGAAAATAGCATGCACGTATCACTACGCAAGGGCTAACAATTTATTGTGGACCATACTGGTTTCTCCACTTTCCTTCTAGCTTCCTTCTCCCTGAACCTCAGTTCCAAAACTCTGAAATAAGCAGCACAGCAGCCTGGGTGTGGGTAGCAGCATTGTCCCTAACTAGTTATGAAGACTTGGACAAATCACTTAAAATTTTTTGTGTAGCACTTAGCTCATATGCTGCCTTGGCAATACATTCCTACACTGTGTATCTTCAAATTTCTGTAAATAACTTTTAAGCTCACAATTTTTGACTGTCTTTGTAAAACTAAGGCAGCCTTATCAATAGTTTAAGCTTCTGCATTGTTCTAATGCTATGGTACTGATTAATCCTGCTACGGAGCAGACAATAAAAGACTCCACATAATCATTTATATCTTTTAAAAGTCTACATATAATCTTTTCTAACATTCTCTTATTGTACTTAATGGGAAAATTACCATGCCATTTCTAAATAACTGTGCAAATTGCTCTGTAAATGTAAGCTACTAGAAATGTTAATAAATAGGGCAATGACTGAAATAAAATGATCCTTTATATACCTCATTTGTCTATTGCAGAAAACAAATTGAAAAGGACTCCATCATTCAGCTGCATGGATACAGCTGAAAAGATAAATGCATAAATGGATTTTCCAGTTATTATTATTTTTTTCTGTTTAGTTTCTAGTGTAAAGCCTGTTGACATTTGCCATTTGTCCCCTGCCTAAAACTAAATGTGGGCATTAAAAGTCTAATTGGTTGAGTTATCCAATTTGCTGATAATTTTGGAAGATAATAATAATGGTGTTATTATAGCATTATTGACTGAGTACCTATAACCTACCAGTCCCATGTGGAATGTGTGTGTGGTGTATGTGAGTACATTTGTGTGTGTGTATGTGTGTGTGCAAACACACAGGTGTATTTTCTTTGAAGTGACGAGTGCTGAAGGTCTGCTGACATTTTATCAGGTAGGTGAAGTCCCAGGTCCATGACTGGATAAGTCAGGGAACAACATAATTTACCTTAATAATTACAAAATATTAACAGAAACAACTGAATAACGTTTATATATTACAGTGTGATGGCTAGATGTAAAATAATTTAACCTTGAATATAATTTATTCCCATAATTGAAGCTTTAGAGCCAAGTGAATAAGAGCCTCAATGCCTATTTCAAATCACCTTTCTAGTGAATCAATAGCTGTGTGATTTTCGGCAAGTTATATAAGTTCAATAATATTTATTTTCCCAATTTCTCAAATAACAAGAGAAGTAATACCTACTGCACAGTATTTTCGTGAAAAACAGAAACTGTGATATTAAAAGCTTTTAACACATTTCCTAACATACAGTCATTACTTAATAATCACTATTTGTTATTACTAACAATGTATATGTAAGTTCTCATCTTTTTTTTTTTTTTTTTTTTTGCATTACGTGGGCTTCTCACTGCTGTGGCCTCTCCCGTTGCGGAGCACAGGCTCTGGACGCGCAGGCCCAGTAGCCATGGCTCACGGGCCTAGCCGCTCCGCGGCATGTGGGATCCTCCCAGACCGGGGCACGAACCCGCGTCCCCTGCATCGGCAGGCGGACTCTCAACCACTGCGCCACCAGGGAAGCCCTATATGTAAGTTCTTAATACCTTAGAACAAAATTCTAATGTCCTTCAAAATGTTTATGTTCTCTTACATCATGTTTCATCTACAACACATATGGTATCATCTAAGTCTTTTTTAAAAAATTATAATAGTTTTAGATTTTCAGAAAAGTTGCAAAGATAGTACAGAGAGTTCCTGTATATCCCTTACCCAGTTTTCCCTACCTGTTAACATCTTACGTTATTATGGTACATTTAGAAACATTTAGACGTAGTGCTTCCTTAACCCCTTCTGGTCTATGATGATTTCTCAAACTCTCTTTGCTTTTGATGACTTTGGCAGTTCTGAGGAGTACTGGTCAGGAATTTGGTAAGATGTTCTTCATTTGGGTTTGTCTGGGGTTATGCGTATTTGGGACAGGACCATATAGAGATAGAATGCCACTCTCACGAAGCCACATCAAGGTTACATACTATTTACATGACTTGTCACTGTTAATGCTGACCTTGATCACCTGGCCGAGGTGAAGTTTGTCAAGTTTCTCTGCCATGAAAGTTACTCTTTCCCCCCCATTCCATTCCTCTTTTGAAGCAAATCACTAAGTGCAACACACTGTGAAGGGGGAAGGGAGAAGAATTAAGATTTGCCCCCTTGAGTTGGGGCACCTACATAAATGGTTTGGAAATCTACCTAAGGGAGATTTGTCTCTTCTCCCTCATTCACCTATTTATTTAAATATATACTATATGTATGTGTGTGTATATATATATATATATATGTATGGTATATATCAATATTGATCTAAGCTATAATTTAACTGTGATCTGACATGCCTCAAAGTTAAGTTTGAGTGACAGCTGGTATTATCTTTGATATAAGGCCTTTTTAGTGGTATTCTATGTAAAATGGGATAAAAATACTGAGGCAGGGCAGAGTGAACTGACAAAAACAAGTTTAAGATTTAGGAAATATTGCTTCAAGACTTTCTTCTCTTTGCTCACTTGCCAGGTAGCCTTGGATAAATCAGTTTCCTCCTTGAAACTGATTTTTCTCATCTGTGAGTGGGGCTATAAATACTTAGCCCTCTGTTGTAAGATTTCACATAAAATAATAAAAAAAATTCTTTGAGTACCATGTGAATTCACCATGTGGATATAAAATATTATTTATTAGTAGTATTATCAATCACATTCATCTCCAATGTTTAAAATAATAAAAAATGAGATGTGATATGAAAGTGCTTTTTTGGTTTTTGTTTTAAGTGGTAAACCTCCTCAGAATATCATCTCAGTGCTGGCACCCATTTGCTATGCTGCTGTTTTCCAGGTTTGTTTCCATTTGAGGTGTGCTGAATAACACTGTCCTAGTAGTGACTAACCACATGTGGTTATTTACATTTAAAATAATTACAATTAAATAAAATTTTAAAATTCAGTTCCTCAGTCATACTAAACATGTCAAGTGCTTGAGAGCCACATGTGACCAGTGGCTACTGTGTTCAACAGCACAGAGATGACATTTCCATCATCCCAGAGAGTTTTATTGGGCAGTGCAGGTATCAGATTCTTTGTGCCCAACTGCTCTGCTCTCCTCCCCAGAAGGGTTACAGGGCCTCCTGTAAGCAAGTCCTTGGATGTACCCCTTTGTTCAAGGTCAGACCACATCAATCAGTAGCAGCAAGTATAATACTTACTGTCAGCAGTCCCATGAATTATTAATATATTTTCTTCTTTTAAGCCATGAATATTATGTAGCACACTGGAAGCCTATAAAAACAAAAATGCAAAAATCTGTATATAAAGATTTACCTATATTTGCATTTTGACTGGGTTTTTAGAACAAAAATACTCTCCTTTCTTCATTGGTTTTAAATTAGTTACCTGGTATGTGCTTTCTTCTTTAGATGGCATACCAAGATATCTTTCAGAGAAAGCTGAGGCTGTGACCCAAGAAAACAGAAATTTGAGGGTAAACTAAAAATCATTTGACTAGCATATTTCATTTAGTTTCTACATTTCACATTTAATTGTCATGCTCCACTAAAATGGATTGAATCAGAGGGGTGATAAAGAGCTGAAAACATCTCTGATAACACATGATAAATGAACTCAAATGAGTTTCTCTACATGGGGACTTTCTTGCCTACGAATCAATACATTATATTAGGTCAGTCTGTAGGAAGTACTCACCATACAACTTCAAGTCTATAATGGGTGCAATCACTGATCCACATTTGAAAAGGTTTTCATCTGATTTTAATATCATTGATGCAATATAGCCACCATACCCCTGACAAAAAAAAAAAAAGTTTTCATATATATATATATATATATATATATATATATATATATATATATATTCTTAGAGATTTTTTTTTTTAGCTTTTGGTCACTGTTTGGTAATATACATATCAGAATGTCTCATAATGTCTCAGACTGGAGGAAAGAATATACTAACATCACTATGTACAGATGACAATTTTGAAAAGAGTTATTTAAATTTTTATATAATAAGCTATTTTAATAACTTTAAGTAAAACATAAAATCAATTATATATCATCAAGTGTCAAATATTGGCTCTTTGATTTGATATCTGGGAATAGCTCCAAACAATTTGAAATTAGGAAAATACAGAACTGATTAAATCATATCATTTTAGGCACTATATATTTAATAAAACAGTATATTCATTTAATAAAACATTTAATAATGATGATGATTATTAAGAATTAAGAAAGAGGAATTAAATATTTAAAATATATCTTCACAAGTATAGATTCTGCTTTCAATTCCACACAACTAAAAACTTGAGAGAAATGGTATAAGATAAATACTTTTGCTAGTTAGATGAGTTGGATTATTTTTAAATTTAATATTTAAATATCCTCTTGAAATGCTTTTGAACAAACTTAATTATAACTTCTTAAAAAATAAATCAAGGTGTCCAGTTTTCTTTTGTAGACCACGATCTGACTAGAAAATTTCCAAAGGAGATTCTAATAACTACACTAATGCTAGGCTAAGGGAATGACCTACTGAGTTGTCTGTTCATTTTAGACGTTAACTCTTGCTGTGTTCTTGGAATTGTTTTTCATTTTGCCAGACAATGGAGTATCCTGGTAGGTATTAAAAAAAATATTAATACCCAGGCCTTAGCACAGAAATTGTGATGCAACTGGCTCTACTTTTGAAAGACTTCCAGATGATTCTAGTGTGGTCCAGTGCTCTAGGAACCTGTTGTTTTCTCTAAACTCTTGAGATGAGTAGTAAAGAATTTCATTTATGCTTATTTGGAGCATCGTTTAAAAATTGGTACTAGAGGGCTTCCCTGGTGGTGCAGTGGTTGAGAGTCTGCCTGCCGATGCAGGGGACACGGGTTCGTGCCCCGGTCCGGGAAGATCCCACATGCCGCAAAGTGGCTGGGCCCATGAGCCATTGCCACTGAACCTGCGCGTCCAGAGCCTGTGCTCTGCAATGGGAGAGGCCACAACAGTGAGAGGCCCGCGTACCACAAAAAAAAAAAAATTGGTACT
Source organism: Hyperoodon ampullatus (assembly GCF_949752795.1). Lineage (NCBI taxonomy): Eukaryota > Metazoa > Chordata > Mammalia > Artiodactyla > Ziphiidae > Hyperoodon > Hyperoodon ampullatus. The sequence continues at coordinate 110,310,977 of NC_136921.1, forward strand.
AGAAAGTCCAAAATGAAATCAGACATTACTTAAGTGGTTGGTAGAACATATGTGAAGGGTAGCAGAATACACCACCCCAAAGTATGCCACTTGGCATATTGATTATTTTGAGATATAGGCACTGGAAAAAACAGCAAATGCAGAGAGAAGCTTTCTCTGAACTCCCCTTATCTTCCTGAAAGCAGATCCTCCAAAAAGAAATCAATTGTTCTAGATCACCTCCCTGGAAGCTTCATCAACCAGGGAAGATTGCCTCTTGCCACAGGGAAGGAGGCTAGAAGTTGACACCACAGCCAGAGAGACTATATCACAAACTAAGACTCCCATCTATTCTTCCAAAGCCCCATTTGCCTTTCCTAACAATAAGTTACTCTCTCTTAAAATGCCTATATCCCCTCTTCCCTTTCCCTGTTGAAAGCGTGCAGAACTCTGTGGGGCTCCTGGGCACAGAAGATTTTCTGCTCCCCGTTTCTTGTTTGTGGGAAACTGACTCTGCCTCTATGAACTTCCCTGAGTCCCAAAGGGCAGATTCGAACAGTTGCTAATCAGGGAAGGGAGGGGATGCAGAGACAAGGGAGGAGCAGCCAAGAAACAATGGTGCAGCCTTGGGGCAGGGTCCTGGCTCTGCCTCAAAGGATACACATAACAATATCTTTGAGCTCTTTACAGAACTAAAATCCCCAACAAATGGAAGATGTCAGCATTCTTCATTCCAGATTAAAGGAACCAGAGAAGTTCTTCAAAAGACCACCTAAGGCCAGATTAAAGTAATCACAGAAACTCAACAGACCACCTGAGACCAGATTAAAGGAATGCAGCCCCTGCACACACTCTAATCCTTATCAGCAACCCTACCCTTGAACCTTTGCTATAAAACTCCTCATGAAATCCTTCCACGTTGAGACACACAGTTTTGAGGGGCAGTGGTCTGCTGCATCCCCCTTTGCCTGACAAAGCAATGAAGATATTCTTTTCTACTTCACCCAAAACTCTGTCTCTGAGATTGGATTCAGCACGGGTACACAGAGGCTGAGTTTTCAGTATCACTATTAAGATGGTATTTAAACCTGATTTCTAAGCCACCTCACAGAGTTACTCATTTTCCCCAGAGTATCTCCCAGGTATACATGAGGTGTACATGTCAACAAACTTCTGTTCATTTTTCTCTTGTTAATCTGTCTCTTATTATAAGAGAATCTCAGCCAAGAACTCAGAAGGGTAGAGGGTAATAAATTTTCCTCCCCTATATATGTCAATTTTGTACAATATTTAGCTAGTACCCAGACATTTATGCAAAGCTTCTGCAACAATTAGAAACTGAGAGAAATAAAATTATCCCTTATAGAAGTAAGCCCCCACAGAGTACCTTTGCTTAGTCTCTTTGAGGGGACGAAAATAGCCTTAACTCAGCAAAATTAATACAAAAAAATGTAATAGGCTTAAATGTCTTAACATATCTAAAGAAAGAAGTGGAAGGGTGGAAAAATAATTTCCTTTTATCTTTCTGATTTCTTGGCGGAGATGTCTTCCAATAAAAGACAGATTAACAAGAGAAAAACAAATAGTTTATTTACGTGTATACCTCACCTATACATGGAGATTAGCAGGGAAACTAAGTAGCTCCCTAGATGGCCCAAGTCACCACCTTAAATACCATCTTCAACTAAAAACAGAAGAAAGATGCTGGGGGAAAGTCAGTTATGGGAAGTTACCAGGAAAAGAACTGTAAACAAGGGTAAGGTTTGTTATGTAGATTTAAGACAGTGCCTTCTCCAGTGATAAAAGTTTCTTATGATTTAGAGTCATTCTTCCCTTCCTGGTAAAGAGAGGGAGACACAAATAGAGGTTTTCTTTATAAATGTAAATGCCCCTTGCAAAAGGGTAACTTCTACTCTGTTTTTAAAGCTTCTCCCATTTATGCTGTGTCTCCTGATTATGCTGTTTCTTAAAATAATCAGCTCAAAATAATCCTTATGCCAAAGAGGCATATTCTGGGATGGCATATTCTGCTCCCCTTCAGAAGTATGAAGGTGTGGGATGAGTCATGCAAAGCAAGTAAATAAATAGCTATTATAGAGCAAAACTGTAGAGAGACTTTGAAAATTCTGTCCCTACAAGGAGCCTTTCCACTATATCATTTCCAGTTCTCTGTCATGGAGATTGAGACCATGGTGTCGTAGCCAAGAGGTTTCAAATATTTCCCAAGGGGCAACAGTATTCTCATAGTGAAAAATGTATCTTAGTTGATAACTTTTCTGGTTCTAATTCCACAACAACCAAGCAATCTTTCAACTGATAACAACTCTGTTATTTACATAACAACTACTTTGAGAGACTAGCTAAATATTACTATCTTGAGAGTAACTGTATATCATATTTAAATAAAATAAATTAATAAATGGATATAACGTTTTTTTTCACCTTAGTTTCACATGATTCTCAGAGTCATTATCTCCAGGAACTAAGGAGAATGGTGTCTTCCAAAGGAGGGGCAGATTCCAGAACAATACTTGAAAGTTCTTTTAAATTATTTGGGAATCTTGTTAAAAATGCCTATTCTAATCCAGTAGATCTGGGATAGGGCCCAAGATTTTGCATTTTTAACCAACTCCCAGGAGACGTTTATACTGCTGGTCCATATTTTGAATAGAAAGTTCTTATTTTATAATAATGTAATAAAGATTCCTAACATAATATCTTCCTACCTTTAGCCAGCATTCCCTTGACCAGTGGAACTTAAAAAATTATGTATCAATGTCCTCAAAAACAATTGAATCAATATGTGGAGAATGGGCCATGGAGCTCTCCATGTGATTCTAAGTGAAAGTAGGGTTGTAAATCGCTGTTGCATAAGACATTGTATTTTACTGTTTAAAAAAAAAAATCCAGGATTTGGGATTAATGAAGGTAAATACTCTTTAAATGATAGTAAAAATTTTTGAATAAAATTCTCTCTATAGTATTTAAAAATATTATTTCAAAATACTGCTTTAAACTGATTTATTTCAGTTAATAAATTCGATTTTTAAAAGAAAATCAACACTGGCAGGAATTAAATAAATTTTAATTGCTTTCCTTCCTCTTTATCATTTCATATTTATTCACTGAATGCAAGAATAGATAATGAACAAGTTCTTGGAAAAATAATATTCCACAAGGATATTGGAATCAGATATAAGAAATCAGATATAAATTCAAGTAGACATAGAATGGTGATTTTAACTTCCAAAGCAACTCATATCTATCAGGAAGATACCAAAAACTGGGGTTCATCATACTGACTCTTGTCAATGAGAGGACATTTTAAATTTGATATAGGTCAATAATAGTCAATAGTTGGTATAGGCTGCTATGTTTCAGTTGTGTTGTCATTTTATTGGTTTCTCAGTGATCAGACTGTTCCATTCATTACAATTGTTATGTCACATCCATTTGCAAAGCATTTTAGCATAACTTATAAAATTTTAACAAATTTATCTAGATTTTAAAAAGTTTATCCCATGGACCTAAAATATAGATAATTTTATTTCTTTAAAAAAATAAATTTTACCTGTGGTGTAAGAAACTGAATCCAATAGATAGAAAGACTATAAAAACAGGAGGTGAAATCTGTAATACCATTTTACTAAGGACTTATGTTTTCATGGGTCCCAGGTTTTGAGATATTTAAGTGACTTTTTGAGATAGTTTTCAAGAGTTCATGATTGCAGTCAAAATGATATACTGACAGAACTGAAAAAAAAATGTTTCTCCTACAGCCTTTGACTTGTATGATTCTTTCTGAACCACATCAGTTGTAATACACAGTGAATTAATTTGAAGTAAAAATACTGTAAATGTTATGAATAACAAAATTTATTGTTGCATTAATTTCTCCTTCTGATCTTTCATTGTCAGTGTATAGTAATGCAAGAGATTTATGTGCATTAATTTTGTATCCTGCAACTTTACCAAATTCATTGATTAGCTCTAGTACTTTTCTGGTGGCATCTTTAGGATAATCTATGTATAGTATCATGTCATCTTCAAACAGTGATAGTTTTACTTCTTCATTTCCAATTTGCATTCTTCTTATTTCTTTTTCTTCTCTGATTGCCATGGCTAGGGCTTCCAAAACTATGTTGAATAATAGTGGGGACAGTGGACATTCTTGTCTTCCTCCTGATTTTAGAGGAAGTGTTTTCAGTTTTTCACCATTGAGAACGATGCTTGCTGTGGGTTTGTCATATATGGCCTTTATTATATTGAGTTAGGTCCCCTCTATGCCCACTTTCTGGAGAGTTTGTATAATAAATGGGTGTTGAATTTTGTCAAAAGCTTTTTCTGCATTTATTGAGATGATCATATGATTTCTATTCTTCAATTTGTTAATATGGTGTATCACACTGATGATTTGAGTATATTGAAGAATCCTTGCAACCCTGGGATAAATCCCACTTGATCATGGTGTATGATCCTTTTAATGTGTTGCTGGGTTCTGCTTGCTAGTATTTTGTTCAAGCTTTTTTCATCTATATTCATCAGTGATATTGGCTTGTAATTTTCTTTTTTTTTGTAGTATCTTTGTCTGGTTTTGGTATCAGGGTGATGTTGGCCTCATAGAATGAGTTTGGTAGTGTTCCTTCCTTTGCAATTTTTTGGAAGAGTTTGAGAAGGATGAGTGTTAGCTCTTCTCTAAATGTTTGATAGAATTCAACTGTGAAACCATCTGGTTCTGGACTTTTGTTTGTTGGAAGATTTTTAATCACAGTTTCAATTTCATTACTTGTGATTGGTCTGTTGATGTTCTCTATTTCTTCCTGGTTCAGTCTTGGAAGGTTATACCTTTCTAAGCATTTGTCTATTTCTTCCAGGTTGACAAATTTATTGGCATAGAGTTGCTTGTAGTAGTCTCTTAGGATGCTTTGTATTTCTGCAGTGTCTGTTGTAACTTCTCCTTTTTCATTTCTAATTTTATTGACTTGAGTCCTCTCCCCCTTTTTCTTGATGAGTCTGGCTAAAGATTTATAAGTTTTATTTATCTTCACAAAGAACCAGCTTTTAGTTTTATTGATCTTTGCTATTGTTTTCTTTGTTTCTATTTCATTTATTTCTGTTCTGATCTTTATGATTTATTTCCTTCTACTAACTTTGGGTTTTGTTTGTTCTTCTTTCTCTAGTTCCTTTAGTGTAAGGTTAGATTGCTTATTTGAGATTTTTCTTGTTTCTTGAGGTAGGTTTGTATTGCTATAAACTTCCCTCTTAGAACTGCTTTTTCTGTATCCCATAGGTTTTGGATCGCGTGTTTTTGTTGTCATTTGTCTCTAGGTATTTTTAAATTTTCTCTGATTCCTTCAGTGATCTCTTGGTTATTTAGTACATATTGTTTAGTCTCCAGCTGTTTGCATTTTTTTACATTTTTTTCCTGTAATTGATTTTTAATCTCATAGCATTGTGGTCAGAAAAGATGCTTGATATCATTTCAATTTTCTTAAATTTACCGAGGCTTGATTTGTGATCCAAGATGTGATCTATCTTGGAGAATGTTCACTTGAGAAGAAAGTGTAATCTGCTGTTTTCAGATGGAACGTCCTATAAATATCAATTAAATCTATCTGGTCTACTGTATCATTTAAAGCTTGTGTTTCCTTATTAATTTTCTGTCTGGATGATCTGTCCATTGGTGTAAGTGAGGTGTTAAAGTCCCCCACTATTATTGTGTTACTGTTGATTTCCTCTTTTAGAGCTGTTAGTAGTTGCCTTATGAATTGAGGTGCTCCTATATTGGGTGTGTATATATTTATAATTGTTAAATCTTCTTCTTGGATTGACCCCTTGATCATTATGTAGTGTCCTTCCTTGTCTCTTGTAACATTCTTTATTTTAAAGTCTATTTTATCTGATATGAGTATTGCTACTCCAGCTTTCTTTTGATTTCCATTTGCATGGAATATCTTTTTCCATCCCCTCACTTTCAGTCTTTATGTGCCCCTAGGTCTGAAGTGGGTCTCTTGTATACACCATATATATGGGTCTTGATTTTTTTTTTTTTTTTTTTTTTTTTTTTTTTTTTTTTTTTTTTTTTTGCGGTACGCGGGCCTCTCACTGTCGTGGCCTCTCCCATTGCGGAGCACAGGCTCCGGACGCGCATGCTCAGCAGCCATGGCTCACGGGCCCAGCCGCTCTCCAGCACGTGGGATCCTCCCGGACCAGGGCACGAACCCGTGTCCCCTGCATCGGCAGGCAGACTCCCAACCACTGCACCACCAGGGAAGCCCCTGGGTCTTGTTTTTGTATCCATTCAGTGAGCCTGTGTCTGCTTGGAGCATTTAATCCATTCACATATAAAGTGATTATCAATATGTATGTTCCTACTATAATTTTCTTAACTGTTTTCGGTTTGTGGTTTTAGGTCCTTTTCTTCTCTTGTGTTTCCCACGTAGAGAAGTTCCTTTAGCATTTGCTATAGAGCTGGTTTGGTGGTGTTTTTTTCTCTTAGCTTTTGCTTACCTGTAAAGGTTTTAATTTTCCGTCGAATCCTTGCTGGGTAGAGTACTCTTGGTTGTAGGTTCTTCCCTTTCATCACTTTAAGTATATCATGCCACTCCCTTCTGGCTTGTAGAATTTCTGCTGAGAAGTCAGCTGTTAACCTTATGGGAGTTTCCTTGTATGTTATTTGTCATTTTTCCCTTGTTGCTTTGAATAATTTTTCTTTGTCTTTAATTTTTGCCAGTTTGATTACTATGTGTCTTGGAATGTTTCTCTTTGGGTTTATCCTGTATGGGACTCTCTGTGCTTCCTGGACTTGGGTGGCTATTTCCTTTTCCATGTTAGGGAAATTTTCTACTATAATTTCTTCAAATATTTTCTCGGGTCCTTCCTCTTTCTCTTCTCCTTCTGGGAGCCTTATAATGCGAATGTTGTTGCTTTTAATGTTGTCCCAGAGGTCTCTTAGGCTGTCTTCATTTCTTTTCATTCTTTTTTCTTTATTCTGTTCTGCAGCAGTGAATTCCACCATTTTGTCTTCCAGGTCACTTATCCATTCTTCTGCCTCAGTTATTCTGCTATTGATTCCTTGTAGTGTAGTTTTCATTTCAGTTATTATATTTTTCATCTCTGTTTGTTTGTTCTTTAATTCTTCTAGGTCTTTGTTAAACATTTCTTGAATCTTCTCAATCTTTGCCTCCATTGTTTTTCCGAGGTCCTGGATCATCTTCATTATCATTATTCTGAATTCTTTTTCTGGAAGGTTGCCTATCGCCACTTCATTTCATTGTTTTTCTGGGGTTTTATCTTGTTCCTTCATCTGGTACATAGTGCTCTGACTTTTCATCTTGTCTATCTTTCTGTAAATGTGTTTTTTGTTCCACAGACTGCAGGATTGTAGTTCTTCTTGCTTCTGCTGTCTGCCTTCTGGTGGATGAGGCTATCCCAGTTGAGACTTTTAAGACTATAAATAATGAGTAATTATCCCCATAGGTTAAGTTTTTAAAAACTTCCATATTCATTGCACTTTTAAAGTTGTTTTACCTTCTCCAGATATCCATGTCTCTTGTCTCCTCAAATATCCCTGTTTTAGACCAATCATGATCTCCTAGTGAAATCGTTCCTCTCTAATGATTGAAAATTGCTATATCATCTTTATTCTTGATCCTCTCTCTGCCTCTTTGCTTCGTTTTCCTGAATTGTAATACCATTATCTGACATTTTATATACTTTACTAATTATTTTTCATTTATTTGATTTTCATTTATCTCTCTTCACTGCATTAAGAATTATATAAAAGATAGACTTTTTTATTTTTTGGTTTGTTTCGGTGACTGCCGTAGGTCCAGCAACTTAAAAAGTGCAAGGCACATAGTATACACTCAGTAAATGTTTTTTAAATGAATTAATTTTATTCCCATCAATACTGGCCTGGTAATCATAGCAATATCTGTTCTCTGTATGATGTTTATAATGTTTTAAATTTTGCTACCTACTTTTAATTTGTGTCATCAATTTTTAAAAAATATGTCAGAAAAAATTTCTTTCAGCAGTTTTCTTACCTTTAACACTTAGATATAATTACTTGTACAGTGAACACTAATATCATTACATTATATTATATGAAATTAGATTAGGTCCTAAGGATAATTATTCAAACTAAAATGGTTCAAAGTCTTTAATCAAGTCATATGAATGATTATTAAGTAACAGATGGCCAGTTATTATACTATTAGCATATTAGCTAAATATGCTAATAGTATAAGCTTTCCAGTTATCCAACAAACAAGTTAGAAAATAATACAGACAAAAACATAGTACTTAAAATAAAATTTTAAAATGCACTATTAATAAGCAATACCTAGAAATAAATATAGCAGGGAAGATATTTGACATACATAAAACTATAAAATTCTACTGAGAAATATAAAATAAGAATTAAATAAAAGAGATGTACTATGTGATTCAGATCAAAGCTACATCTTTTGAAAATTTTAATTCTTCTCAAATAAAAATAAAGATTGTTTTAATATAATTTTAGTTAAAAAATTATAGCTGAATATTTTGGGAGAATTTATAAAAGTGGAGAAAATAGGAGAGGTAAGCAAAAGGTATTATGAAAGAAAAGAGCGAAGAGTGGAAAATATTTTAAAATATTAAAATGTATTATTATTAAGCATAATATTATACTTAAAAGACTATAAGATTAGTCTAAGAACAGATAGGCAGGTTACACCAGAAATAAAACCAAGAATATCTGAGAACTTATTGTTTAGATGGCATCATAATCAAAGTGTTAAGGACGATTTAGTCAATCCATGGAGCTGGTGAAACTGACAAGCTATTTGAAACCAAATATATAAATCCTCAGCATACAAGTGTTATGTACCTCTCTCTGCCCCACTCAAACAGATACATAAAGAGAAAATCTAATAAATACTTATTTTGATAGGAATGAGACCTTTAAAAAATAAAATCACTGGAAGAAATCACCAGAGAAAGGATTTGAAAGGTTTTGCCAAAAGATAAGAAAAACACTTTAACACTTCAGTTTTTTGAATTATCGTAAACAAAACTGAAAGTCAATCAACAAGTTGAAGAAATATTTCAAACAAATGTGAAAAGCTTGCTATCTTTAATGCATCAAAATCTCAAAATTGCAATAAGAAAACAAATACATATATTCACATATATGAGACCAATATAACTAAGTGTATATATGTATATAAATTGACAATTCAAAATAACATTGTAAAATGATTAATAAACATAAAAATTAATTTTATGTAGGAATTTCTAATTCCATAAGAATGGAATAACAGAAATGAGATTTACCCTTCCATGTGAAACAACTAAAAATATGGGCAAAATATATGAAATAGAAGTAATTAAGACATTGGGCAACACAGGACAGTGATCACTGAAAGACAGAGAACAAGTCAACCCTGGGATTGCTACAGCTTCCTGCCTGGAATATAGTTAAGGCACAGCAGCACAATATATCCAAAAATGAAGCACACAGAGAAAAACATTTTTTAAAAATTAATATAGTTTTGGTGAGTTTAGGGAAAAATTCAACTGGCCTAATTACACACCTATTTGCAATCTCTGGAGAAAGGGGGCAGCAAAAAAAAAAAAATTGAAGTAATAACTGAACATTTTCCAAATTTGATGAAAACACTAAAGCTAGAAAGCCAAGAAACTCAGTGTACCCCCCTCCAAAATGATAAGGTTTGGCAATCCGGTGGGAAAGAGAGAATTCCAGATGAAGGAAAGAGCATGACATGAGTTCAGTTCAAATTCCTTTGTAACAAAAAATCAAATAAATACCCTGAAAAGGCTTATAGTCTAACATAAGAAATGAATAAGAATACAAATAAATATAATACATTGCATGATGGTATAATGAATATGAGAAGCTATTGACAAAGTATTCTTTGAGTACTCAGGAGGGAATGATGATTTCAAATGGGAGGGATTTAGTGAATAATTTATGGAGAAAAGGACCTCTGAATGAGGCTTAATAAGAGATAGAATTATAAAAGCAATGTGCAGGCTTGAGGCTGTTATTAGAAATAAATTAAAAGGTATGAACAAAAATAGTGAAGTAGAAAGGTGGAAGGAATACTTATAACCAATAAGAATTTCAGCTTAACTATACTGAAGAAAGCTCATTTGGAACAATAAATAACTATTGGAATATCCTTAAGATCCATTTTATGTAATAGTTACAACTTTTTAGTATAATTTTGCTTACCCATAAAATACATGTGAAATATTGAAATGAAATTGGATATAAAAAGCCAAACATTATCTTCTATGCTGGCTGAAGTTTTTCTCTAATACCCATTTCTAGTAGTTTCTTTAGTATCTAAAACTAGTGACAGTTTCAGAAGAGAATGCATTTATTTAATCAATGCTTTCCTGGCGTTTATAGCCTTAATATTTCCATAAATAGAAAATAGGTAGGGATATTGTCTAAAAATATATATTATTTAACAAAAAACACATTCTTAGAAATACTAAAAATTCTATATTCCTTAATCAGCTTACATGGTTAGAAAGAATAGATTAGAATTGCTTTCCAAATTCTGAAAGATTAAAGTGGAATGAATCACACACAAAATAAAGAATATCAACCAGTTTCTTGGAGTTCCCTATTTCAATGTTATGGAGACCAACAGTGCAATGTACCTCAAAACTTCGAAGTAAATTTAATTTCTGCTGACAAAGTCAATTATAATGGATAAAATCAGTTATCTAGCTAGGTAGATGTAGATATAGATACAGATACAGATAAGATATAGATATAGGTATAAAGACCATAAAAAACAGGATGAATTTTAGACCAAAAGGAGAAAAAGCAAGACCTAGAAATTCAATCATATAGTGATAAATGTAAAGGAAATAAGTTGATTAAAGATGGTAAATTCCTGGCACTACTGCTGCCATTCATCTTTCTTTTTTCAGAGGGAATGTCTCAAATGAATCATAATACTTTTCACACTAAATTCTAACTCAGCCTCTAATCTTAGAAGGGAACACTGCTCTAGCCTCTTTGATGGTAAAAACATAAATGTGGCAATTCCATTTCTATTATTTGGTGAAACTGATATCTCAATCGACTCAACTGAAAACAAACCCAAAACTAAACAAAAACAAAAAAATAAATACAAAGTGGTAGTTAAAAAAAAGAGAAAGAGAACTAAACAACTAAAAGTTATTCTAACATTGAACTGGCACAAAGGTTATGAATCCACAGAGGCCAGATATTAACTGAAAACTGGAAAACTGAGAGGTAAACAAGCATAAAGCCAATTTTGTTTGTTTCTTTGTCTTGCAAATGCTAGTGATTTTAACCTTCTGCTATGATGACTCAGTGCATGAGGTAAACAAAATGCATAGATTCCATACAATAGGTCTAAGCAGTGGTCTCCAACCTTTTTGGCACCAGGGACTGGTTTTGTGGAAGACAATTTTTCCAGAGACCAGGGGTTGTGGGGAGGATGGTTTTGGGATGATTCAAGTGCATTACATTTATCATGTACTTTATTTCTATTATTATTACGTTGTAATTATATAATGCAATAATTATACAACTCACCATAATGCAGAGTCATGGGAGCCCTGAGCTTGTTTTCATCTGCCACTCACTGATAGGGTTTTGATATGAGTCTGCAAGCAATTGATTTATTCTGGTCTCTATGCAGTCAAACCTCTCTGCTAATGATAATCAGTATTTGCAGCCACTCCCCAGCACTAGCATCACCGCCTCAGCTCCTCATATCATCAGGCAATAGATTCTCATAAGGAGCGTGCAACCTAGATCCCTCGCATGCACAGTTCACAGTAGGGTTCATGCTCCTATGAGAATATAATGCCACTGCTGATCTGACAGGAGGCGGAGCTCAGGTGGCAATGTGAGTGATGGGGAGCGGCTGTAAATACAGATGAAGCTTCGCTCACTTGTCCGCCATTCACCTCCTGCTGTGCAGCCCAGTTCCTAACAGGCCACGGACTGGTACTTGTCCATGGCCCAGGGGTTCAGGACCCCTGATCTAAAGGGAGACTGCAAAAAGCTAGACCCCTAAAGGGTTGTCTAAAGATGACAAGAGATAATTATGCTGCACAAAAGGATTGATGAAAATGATTTTGTTTTTAATTCTTATCATGAACTTGTACTGAATCAGTGAAAAACAAACTAACCTTAACTAAAAATTTGAGTCATAAGTCCACACTGCTCTTTGCAGACCAAATTTACCATATAAGTATAATTAAAAGAAAAACAAAAACAAATGCAAAAATACAAATGCAACATAAGCTTTAAAGAATTCCATAGGTAAAATTCCAATTTTGATGGAACTGATGGAAGACAAAGCACAGATTCAGAGAACCCATCAAAACCCAAATATGATTAATAAAAAATATTCATAACTATACATGTATATATATATATACATGTACATATATATATATTGGAGAAAGTATAAAACACCAAAGAAAAATATCTTTAAAAATATGAAAGTGTCAATATTTCTTAGATGTCAGTTCTCCCTAGGTGATCTACAAATTCAATACAATTCCCATGAAAATCCCCATGGTCTATTTTGTAAAATTACAAAAGATGATTCTAAAATTTATAAAGAAATACAATACTTAGATGAGACAAAAGAACTCTGAAAAAGAACAAGATGAAAGAACTTCTACTATCTTATTTCTAGATACAATATTATTGTATAATGATGATTTTTAGTATGTCAATTGTATCTCAATTTAAAAGTTGAAAAAAGGGAGGAACAGGTTTGTGACTATAATACACTCCCTCTGATTTAGTAAACCTTAAAACGTAAGTGTCTGTTGCACAACATAAATGGTCAATAAATCAGTTGTGTTAAAATATATATATATATATGTCAATAAACACGTGAAAAAATGATCAATATTATTAATCATCAGATAACTTTTAAATTAAAAAGACTTATGATACTCTGTTGGTAAGGATGTAGAACACCTGGAACTCTCATATACAGCAGTTGGTAAAATAAAATGATATAACTACTTTGGAAAATGTTTGGTAATTCCTTGCAAAAGCAGACAACAAAACAAAAAATATATTTAGAAAAAGGAAACAAAGAGAAAAAAGAAAAAAACCTTAATCAAGATGAATGGAAGAAAGGGGAAAAATAGAACAAATAAGACAGTAGGCAGAAATAATGAAAACTATTACATTTAAATGTATCGGTAATCACAATTTATATAAATAAATGCAATCTTCAAATACCTAAATCATGAGGATGAAGTTTGAAAATGATAAGACAGAAAAGCAAAAACAATGTGTACTAGTCAAAAGAATGCTGGTTTTGTAATTTTAATATTTTTTAAAAATCCATAAAGCAAAAAAATAATAGAAATAAACTGGATTGGTGAAAAACAATAAAAGATTCAGTTCTCTGAGAAGATATAATAATCTGAACTTGGAGGGAATGAATAAAAATAGTCTTAAAATATAAAGACTAAATTATCCTACTAAGGAGAAACTGAATAATTCACCATTATAATGTGACATCCTAATACAGCTTTCTTGGAAATTAGAGACAAAATAAATCATAAAGTGAGTTTATGATTTGAACATCATCATGGGCAAGTTTGATTAAATGGGCATATATGTAACACTAAATCTTTTAAGAAGAGGGGAAAGTTTTATAAATCATTCCTTTCCTAAGTCATGAATCAACTGAGGTTTCAAAGGATTTCTGTTATTCTAGTCAATTCTGTTTACAATTCAATTATAACCAAAGTCAATTATAGAAAGTTACCAAAACTCCTATAAAAATATTGGAATAAAAATAATAAAAACAATTCAGAGGGCATACTTACCCTGGAAATTGAGAAATACGTACATTAAATTTAAAAAGTACTACATTAGTACCAGTGGGAAATACCTAAGAGAGTATTGCAAAGGGATTTCATAACTCAAGGGCTTATATTTGAAAGGAAGGATGCTAAAAACTAATAAGCTAGACATTCAACATAGTAATTTAAAAACAATATGGGATAAAATATAGAAGAAAACGTAATAACAAGAGGAGTAGAAGTTAGTAAAATAGAAAACGAAGATAAATAGAGAAGAAAAATTAAGCCCAAAATATGGCTCATGGAAAAGGAGGGAGAGATGAAAGGGAGAAGACAGGGGGGACAAGAGCAAGTGCAAGAGTGAGTGCAGGCAGCCCAGAGCAGAAGAGGTGCTTCAGCAAGAGCAAAGGGGCACTAATAAGCCAACCCGGGAGTCCAAATGGGACACTGCCGCCACTAGTAAAAGGATTAAACATGTAATAAGAGGATATGTTACACTTTGAGAATGCTCTTGAACAATATATGAAATGGAAAGAATACTTTTAAAAGTACAAAACACAAATTAAGAGATACAAACATCCAGTTACAAAATAAATGAGCCACAGGTATAAAATGTACAGTGTGGGGAATGTAGTCAGAAATTATGCATTATCTTTGTATGGTGACATATCGTAACTAGACTTAGCTTGGTGATCATTTTGAAATGTATAGAAATACCAAATCACTATGCTGTGTAACAGGAACTAATGTAGCGCTGTAGAGGTGGGGAGTGGGGGAACTGGATGAAGGCAGTCAAAAGTTAGAAACTTCTAGTTATAGGATAAATAAGTACTAGGGGTGTAATGTACAACATAATAAATATAATTAATACTGCTGTATGTTAACTATGAACATTGTTAAAAGAGTAAATCTTGAGTCCTCATCACAAGGAAAACATTTTTTTTCTATTTCTTTAATGTTATATCTATGTGAGATAATGGCTGTTCACTGAACTTATTGTGATAATCATTTCATGATGTATGTAAGTCAAATCATTACGTTGTACATCTTAAACTTATACAGTGCTGTATGTCAATTTTATCTCAATAAAACTGGAAGAAAAACAAAAAGTACTAAAACTGACTCCAGAAAAAATGGAAAAATCGTAATAGTCCTGTATTGATTAAATACATTTAAACATTAATTACATTTTTTCTAACAAAGAAAGCAATAGCCCCAGATACTTTACAATCTAACTCCAATTCTAAGCAAGCTTTTCCTGACAATAAAAAAAAGAACATAATTCCTCAGCAAATTTTATGAGTTTAACATAATTTGATACTGAAATAAAACAAGTACATTAAAAAAATCACAAGACCTACTAAGTCTTAAAGCTCATAACATTCCTTTATATGCTAAGAAACCCACCTTCTGAGTTATAACTTAGTCACAGATATGCATATTTTTTTAAAAACGAAATGGAATATTTTTCCATTTAAAATATATCTAGTTATGTTTTTGTTTGTTTATATCCTATGTCAGTCTATCCTATACTTAGATCGCTAGAGTAAATTGCCTGAGACTCAACAGTCCCCTAATACAATGCTACAGCCCCTAATACAATGATAAACATAAGATTTTTGAAATTCTCAATCTGAAGGCTCCGGTTTTATTTCCCCATGTTTCTAGACGAATATCTAAATTTTCTAGTTTACATGGAGGACTCACTAAGATCTGTGCCCAGGCTTCCTCTCAGTGCTGTCAAGTATCACCTCCTTACGTGAGCCTTAATTTTAGTCAATTACTTTATTTCATGTTCTCCGAACAGGCTCTCCTCACTGACACTGTGCATTTACATGAAACTCTTCTCCTTGCCTTCTACTTGCTGAATGATTTTCAACATCCAGTTCATGTTTCACTGTCTTCATAATGCATCTTACAACTTTCTGAATCTTTGCTAAACTTCCATATTCATAAATGTTTGTATAGCTCATTTGGTCTTTTATACTCTTTTGTGTGTATACAAGTAGAGCCCTGAAATACATAAGCTCTAAGTCCTTTGTAAATTATTACGTATATTAGAACCACTAAAGGGTAAAATGTTCTCTACTATATGCATCTTTTGCTGTGGTAAGAAACACATAATGTAAAATTTACCATCTTAACCACTTTTAAGTGCTCAGTCATGTCAAGTGTATTCACATTAATCCGAAATGCTACACCCATTAAAAAATAACTTTCCTTTTTCCTCCCTCCAGCCTTGGCAACCACCATGAACTTGACTATTCTAGATATTTTATGTAAGTTGAATAAAACAGTATTTGTCCCTCTGTAACTGGCTCACTTCACCAAGCACATGTTTTCAAGTTTCATCCATGCTGCAGCATCTGATAAGACTTTACTATATGCACTTGTTGATGCATCTATAGCGTTTTCATTTCTTTGGAATGATCACTTTCTATTTCCATTTTTTCACTAATATCTTTACTGCTAGTGATGGGCTTTTATTTATTTATTTGGTTGTACTTATGTGGGAGGAGCATTATTCACAAAATATTTTTATTGAACTCAAATATTACTGACACCAAGAATTAAATATATCAAAAAATATAGTGCACTGCAGATTGAAGTGGGGGTAGAATGGTAGTGATGCATGTTGTTTTATATTTTACTATGTGTTAAGTAGATTTTCATGGACCTACTTGTCAGTGTACACCACTAAAGTTAATGCCCCAGTAAAAGTACCAGTTACTTGCTGTCATGAGTCTTTGGGTTCATTATGAATAGTAGAACGTATTTTGTTTAAATCAATGAAGGCCAAGAATTTGCTTTGTCTCTAAACTAAAATAGTACAAAATCTCTTTCCTGTCATCTTAGTATCTTTATAATGTCTAGTCCAGTGATATGTATAAACTAGGTGCTCAATAAATATCTATATGGGATCTAATTTCTTACTGTGAAGATGATATTGAACTTGACATAAAAATTATTGCTATAAGAAGTAAGTATCCTCAGGGAATGATACTCAATATCTTCTAAATAACCATAATGGAAAAGAATATGAAAAAAAATACATATATATATATATGAATAACTGAATCACTTTGCTGTACACCAGAAACTAACACCACGTTGTAAATCAACTATACTTTAATAAAAAAATTTTTAAAGGAAGTAAATATCATGCAGTAAGCACAGAAGACATAATTATGCACACCTTTTCGTTTCTAAGCCATGTTGTCTTCCCCAAGGCTGTGGTGCTTGTTCCTTCGTTGGAGAAATTGCTCCCTCAATAGAGTTGTATGACTGACTCCCTCTTGTTATTTAGGTATCAGCCTAAATATCACTTAAATCAGAGGGGCCTTACTTGACCACTCAATTTAATAACATTGGCCCTTCCTGTAATTATCTTTTATCCGTCAAGTTTTTCTTGGTTTGTTTTCCTTATAAGATTTAATACCAGATGAAACTATGTTTTTCATTTATCCATTTACTTTCTCTTTCTCCTCTTTAGAAGATAATCTTCCTGAAAACGATTCCTTTTTTTTGTCCTATTGTTGCTCTATTTCTAACACCATGCATCAATTAAAGATACTCAGTAAACAGTTGCTGAATTAATAAATAACTGAATTTATATAATATTAATTACAATATTATATTTTAAAGGATAATACAGAGAAATTATAGTAAAATGAGGAAAGTAGTTATGCAAGTACATATACAAACACATAATGTACACACACATATTTCTACTATTTACCTTTCCAAAAATGCTTAATCTTTTGGAGTCAATGTATGGCTGTTTCAGTAAAAATCTGAAATGAAAAAAGAAAAAATTATAGCTATATCTTCTTGAGTTAAATGAATCATAGAAATTCATTCTTAGCAACAAGAAACAAAACAAAACAGAGGTCAAACGAGACTGCTTTAGTGGTTGCAGCTCTATTCATGTAGAAGGGTCCTGTATACCAAAATCTTGCTACTCAGAGTGGTGGTGCAGTAGTTTGGTTATCACACCTGTTAGCTTGTTACAAATGCAGAGTCTTGGGCCCATTACCAGCCTACTGAATCAACATCTGTATTTTAACAGTACCCTAGCTAATGTCTGTATACTGTTTTAAAGAACCTACTAGTTTTCTCAGGTCACTTTTTCATGCCAGTGTGGGAAAGGTATCTGTGAAAGTTCATGAACTGTAATTAACTGGGACAATAATAGACATTGTGGATTATTGTAAATAAATAATATAGTAGTTTAATTAAGGTCTCTCTCATTTTCATAAGTCCAAAGTGGATTCTAATTCCAGAGGGGGAAGTATGATAATTCTTTTATTATGTCACTGAGAGTGAAAGATACTTGAAAAAATACAATAGTCTTTATGATTAATTTAGAAAATTGTTTAATCATTAAAATATAAATCTCTTAGCATTTACTAATGCTAAGTATTATATATCACATACCTAGTTTCTCATTACAGGAAAAACGATAAGAAAATGTATATTCACTTACTTCACTGCTGCTATTTGGTCCTTTATTTCCACTGAGCCTAACCTTCGATGAATCTCCTGCAAAATTTTCAGGCCCTGGAATCCACTTCCTCTGCCATCAAACCGTGCTGTGATGACGTTACCCGTGTCAACAAGGACTGAATCCCAGTCAAAATGGAACTTGTCTGTAACCAGCTGGCCTCCTGGTTCTTCATCCCTGCAAATACCAACACATTTGACCAAAACAAGAACAACTGACAATGTGGTCGAAATTTTAGTGTTCCCATTTATTGGTTAAAAATTATGGATGGGCTTCCCTGGTGGTGCAGTGGTTGAGAGTCCGCCTGCCGATGCAGGGGACACGGGTTCGTGCCCCCGTCTGGGAGGATCCCACATGCCGCGGAGCGGCTGGGCCCGTGAGCCATGGCCGCTGGGCCTGCGCATCCGGAGCCTGTGCTCCGCAACGGGAGAGGCCACAGCAGTGAGAGGCCCGTGTACCAAAAAAAAAAAAAAAAAAAAAAAAAAAAAAAATTATGGAAAAGACCCGTGTTGGCTATTAAAATTTCTCTTAATTCTTTTTTTTTTTTTTTTTTTTTTTTTTTTTGCGGTACGCGGGCCTCTCACTGCTGCGGTCTCTCCCGTTGCGGAGCACAGGCTCCGGACGCGCAGGCTCAGCGGCCATGGCCCACGGGCCCAGCCGCTCCGCGGCATATGGGATCCTCCCAGACCGGGGCACGAACCCGCATCCCCTGCATCGGCAGGCGGACTCCCAACCACTGCGCCACCAGGGAGGCCCTCTCTTAATTCTTGATATTAAACCTGAAAATATAAATGTCATTTTCCTTTGTAAATTTTCAAATGAAAAGCTCTTTGAATGAAATGAAAATATGAAACAGAATTTAAAACTGTTCATGAGAAATTATTTAACCCATTTTAAAAACAGAAAAATAAAGAAAAAAGCACACACTTTCCATAGGCATTTCTAAAGAATGATCATCAAGTTGACATACAAGCCCTACTTTATTGGATTTCTTACAGACAGTGTTTTAGAAATGTTTTGCAGATGGTATACAAGGGCCAAAGGGTCTGACAGAGAGAGGAATCAGTCATGGAAGCTTAATAATAATTTAACAAGAAATGTACGATCCTAAAGCACGTCAGATTCAAAAAGAAATACTGCATTAATATTTCCTGAATTGTTTTTTGTGGAGTAATTCTCACTGAGAAGAATTTAAGCGAACAGTGAGGAAAAATTCTTTTTTATCACTAAATTTGACAGCAAGAAAAGGAAGCAGACACGTATATGTTTGAAAATTTTGAAAGCTAAAAGTAAAGATGGAAACACAAATTATAAATCATGAACATTCTCTCCAGAGGGAAAAGGTGATACAATTTTAAAATGTCACACTACAATGGTATTTATAATTTATTTTCCAGAATATAGAATAGGTAAAAAAGCAGATTCTCATAAAATCACACAGATTATATAGGTCCAAACCTAGGCACAGTTCAAAAACACAGTGGTCCATGTGATAGATTTTAAGAGTAACAAAACATCTAACTCTCTGAAAAGATCTCCATCTTTAGTTGGGCTGCATACTAGAAATATTCACCCTACTCACTCTCCTGTGAAGACACCAAACTTGCCTTCAAGTTTATGCAAATGTGTTGCTTTGAAGCATTAAAATATACCAATACACAAACTAATCATCATTAACAAGCTTTTAGGTTATCAGATTTGCTAAAGGAAATAACTTCTGGGAGGCAAATAGAACTGAGCAGATACAGAGGTTGTGTGGGACCAATGAGTTGGGTAAAGAAGGAGGTAGGGAATAGGGCAAAATGTCAGACAACTAAAATTTACTGAGTGCTGTTATGGAGCGAATTGTGTCTCTCAAAATCCATATGTTGAATCTCCAATGTCCACTATCTCAGAATCTGACTGTATTTGGAGATAGTGCCTTTACAGTAGTGATTAAGTTGAAATGAGGCTATTAGAGTGAACCTTAATCCAATGCAACCTGTGTCCTTGCAAGAGGAAATTAGGACAACAGAGAGACCCTAGGGGTGTGCATGTACAGAGAAAAGAACATGGGAAGAGGCAGCAAGAGGGCAACGATCTGCAAGCCAAGGAGAGGTCTCAGAAGAAATAAAGCCTGCTGACATCTAGCTCTTGGATGCTGAGCCTCTAGAACTGTGAGAAAATAAATTTCTGTTGTTTAAAATACCTAGTCTGTGTTATTTTGCTATGTGAGCCCTAATAAACTGATACAAAGGTCTTCTATGATCTAAGTACTTAAGATCCTTTATCTTATTTACTATACACCACCAAAAGTTATTTAACCTTTCTGGGGAGGAAGTTGTCTGTCGCATGGCTTATTGCGTTCCAATGTATTATTATTCCTACATTGTAAATAAAGAAATTGTGCCATGGAAGGGTTTTAATAATGACCTACTCCATTCCTTCCTAAATCACACATTTAATGGTGACCCTGTGATTCCAAATATAGAACTGTTTTGTCCTTCCACAGTGTTTGCCATCTTTATCTCTTTTTTTAAATTTAATTTTTAATTTATTTTAGTTTTTGCACATTTACCTCTTGATCAGATTATTAGGATTTGTTACTGCACATTTCCATGTGCTTTTGCCTAGAATTCCAATTGCCTAGTTCAGAATGAAGTCTGAAATTGCTATTTTTTCCACATTCCCAGATAATACTGATGTAACTTGTGTACCATTTGAGAAATAGCATGAATCACCATGCGTGTGTTTCTGGTGCATGGAGAACATAGAGAATGCTTGTTGAACTAGACAGTTTCAGGGAAAGTAGACTCAGGTGAAGTTTAAAATGGAAGGACCTTAAAAAGCTTAATAAATCCTGTTTTTTGAAGCTTGGGGATTTATTGCAAATATTAGAAAACAGAATATGATTCACAGAGGACAAGATACAAACATTAACTTCAACAATTAAGCTGAGTAAAAATATGACAGTTTAAGTCCCAATTTCACTCTGAACATAGATAGGGAAGATACTAAAACACTAAGACTCAGTTTCCTTATCTTTAATAATGGTAAAATACTGTCTTGTTTTCCTCAAAGTGTTTTGTAAGCATTAAATGGCATAATGTATTTGAAAATACTTTGTGAAATATAGTAAGCAATATGATTATTATTAGATTTACTGAACAATAGAAACTGTTATTATTACTCTTTTGTTTGAAGTCACTTTTACTTATACTGAGCATATTTCCTTATAGTTCAAAATGGAAAACTATATAAAAGATTTTGGCCAGTAATTACATTGAGATCTATGGATCAAGATATACCATGCAGTAGGAGCTGTTATACCAAGGGGACTTCCATTTTCTAGATGGTCAAAGATACCAAAGGTTCATAAGAAAATTAAAAAGTGCAATCAACAGATCCTTTGGAGCAATTATCAGAGTGTTGTTAGTTACTAAGGCAAGAGAGCCAGAAATAAACCCACATGCCTACAGACAATTAATCTTCAACAAAGTAGGCAAGAATATACAGTTGAGAAAGGACAGTCTTTTCGACATGTGGTGTTGGGAAAGCTGGACAGCTACATGTAAAACAATGAAATTTAGAATATTCCCTCATAGCATATACAAAAATAAACCTGAAATTGTTTAAAGATCTAAATGTAAGACATGACGCCATAAAACTCCTGGAAGAGAACATAAGCGAAACACGCTTTGACATAAATCATACCAATATTTTCTTAGATCAGTCTCTCAAGGCAAAAGAAATAAAAGAAAAAATAAACAAATGGGACTTAATCAAGCTTAAAAGCTTCTCCACAGCAAAGGAAACCTATAACAAAATGAAAAGACAACCTACTGAATGAGAGAAAATATTTGCAAACAATGCGACCGACAAGGGGTTAATATCCAAAATATACAAACAGCTCAAAAAACCAAACCAAAGCAACCCAATCAAAAAATGGGCAAAAGACCTAACTAGACATTTTTCCAAAGAAGACATACAGATGGCTAACAGGTCACATGAAAAGATGCTCAACATCACTAATTATTAGAGAAATTCAAATCAAAACCACAATGAGGTATCACCACACACCAATCAGAATGACCATCATCAAAACATCTACAAACAATAAATGCTGGAGAGGGTGTGAAGAAAAGAGAATCCTTGTACACTGTTGGTGGGAATGTAAATTGGTACAGCCACTATGGAAAATAGTATACAGGTTCCTTAAAAAACTAAAAATAGAACTACCATATCATCCAGCAATCCCACTCCTGGGCATATATCCAAAGAAAACCATAATTCCAAAAGATACACGCACCCCAATTTTCATAGCAGCACTATTTACAATAGCCAAGGCATGGAAGCCACCCAAGTGCCCATCAGCAGTTGATTGGCTTAAGAAGGTGTGGTTTGTATATATGATGCAATATTACTCAGCCATAAAAAAGAATGAAATATTGCCATTTGCAGCAACGTGGATGGACCTAGAAAATATTATGCTTAGCGAAGTAAGTTAGAAAAAGACAAACCCTATGTGATATCACTTATATTTGGAATCTAAAAAAAATACAAATAAATCTATATATGAAACAGAAATAGACTCACAGACATAGAAAACAAACTTATGATTACTAAAGGGGAGAGAGAGGAAGGGACAAATTAGAAGTATGGGATTAACAGATAGAAACTACCATACATAAAATAGATGAGCAACCTGGAATTACTGTATAGCACAGGGAATTATACCCAATATCTTACAATAACTTAAAATGATACATAATCGGCAAAAAACTTGAGTTGCTATGCTGTATACCTGAAAGTAACACAATACTGTAAATCAATTATATTTCAATAAAAAAAGGAAAAAAAGAAAAAATATAGTTTAAAATAAGGCACATTTTTCAAACTTAGGATTAATAAGTGATTGTAGATTTTTCAAAGCAAAAACTCAATTCCTTACTCATGCTTGCAATACCCAGAAAAAATATACAATTTCATTCATTTGCTCTGCGTCACCTGCTTTCAATGTTAGAACACAAAATGTTATAATCTATTATCAGCCAATAATTTTAACACATTTCTCTGTCTAGTTGGGTGTGTTGTTCTTTCTTTTTTGGTGCAGAATACAGGCATATCTATTTCAATATCAATTATAAAAGAACATGGATTATGATGGTGAGCACTGCCTGTATAAAGAACAAGCCAGAGACTTGCAGAAGCAAGCGGGAGATTTTTCACAAAGTGTTCACCAGAAATTTTTGTCAACAAATAAAGGCAAGAAAGTATTACTTATTTGATGAAGTAGGAAAAGATATATGGCTGTAGGGATGACCACAAGGAACGTACTGTAAATCAAATCATCCATTATATAATAAATGGGTATCACAACTCGTGTATGTATTGGCCATGCAGAATTGGTGAGCTCCCATTCATGTGCCTCCTCTTTGTTTTTCTCTGTGTCTGCAGCATCCTTTCTTTGATATGGTTTTGCTTTACTCTCTCTGTCTCAGAAATCTCTGGGGACATATAAAGAACAGTGTTTCAAGGTTGAGAATAGGGACACACAATTTTGTTGAAAGTTGTATGAAAAGAACAATTCCATGTGTTTTAAGCAGTGAAAAGGTCACAGCAATATGAAATGTGTCCACTTCCTAACACAGGCAGCAAAATCAAATTAAGGCTAAACTTTTCTTAGAAGTTAAGGTCTTTGAGGGTAGAGTTCACATCTGTTTTAATACCTTGAACACTCAATGTCTCTGCATGGATGAAGAGAACACGATATAAGCAAATAATGAAATAAAGAAAAAAGGCTGAGCAAAACACACAAAATTCAATAGACCTTTAAAATGACAAAACAAGCCACTTCTTTATGACATAACAAAACATCATCTATGTCAAAAACTGAATTAGGGCTTCCCTGGTGGTGCAGTGGTTGAGAGTCCGCCTGCCGATGCAGGGGACGCGGGTTCGTGCCCCGGTCCGGGAAGATCCCACATGCTGCGGAGCGGCTGGGCCCGTGAGCCATGGCTGCTGAGCCTGCGTGTGCGGAGCCTGTGCTCTGCAGCGGGAGAGGCCACAATAGTGAGAGGCCCGCGAACCGCAAAAAAAAAAAAAAAAAAAAAAAAAACTGAATTAAAGTGAAGAGATTTGTTCAGAGTACGTTTGGTCAGTTTCACAAAATGCTATTTAAATTCATGAAAAGAGCTGGATTTACGTTCAGAAGAGATAGGTTTTGACTTTGTTACCAATATGCTGAGTTACTCTGGCAATCATATGCTCTTTTTATTGTCATTTATTGTTTTTATTGTAGAATAATGTGTTGTAAATAGTTAAGATCACATAGAGTACATTTTTAAAAGCCTTTTCCTTACCACAAAACCTTTGGCTAGATAAATAGAAGGAAGATATTTACCAGTGAGAGAACTTTCCGTGAGTGATCTATTGAATGGCAGAATGTTTTTTCTTTCCTACACGGCAGAATTTAAACACTGCTATACTACAGCTGGGTATCTGTGTCTACTGGGTTGTGGAAGGAGGGAACAGAGAAAATTGCTTGTTGTCATCTTGGTTCTTTGCTCTTTTTAGGCTTAGATCAACTTCAGCTGCATAAGTGCTAGATAAGAGCTAGACTCAGGGAGAGCTGTGTTGCAATTTTATTTTAGATATAGTAAACTAAAAAAGAGTGTGAAAAGAAGGGTGACAAACAGAATGAAAGGCCAGATAAGGGAAAAGAAACTGATGCTG
Source organism: Hyperoodon ampullatus (assembly GCF_949752795.1). Lineage (NCBI taxonomy): Eukaryota > Metazoa > Chordata > Mammalia > Artiodactyla > Ziphiidae > Hyperoodon > Hyperoodon ampullatus. The sequence goes on from NC_136921.1 coordinate 110,336,013, forward strand.
CAGAGAGCTGCATCACAGTATATTCTTAAGGAAAATAAAGTGTCGGCGCTTTTGATTTTGTTCTTTAGGAGAGAACTCAGTTCACAATAGAACATGAGTTTGACATGAGGAGAGTGAAACAATATTTGTCTTGTCTTAACCTGAAATTTATAAAAATTTATAGTCAGCGATGACTTAGTTATAACATAAGTACATCTAAAAGCTAATGAAATTTATCCTGTTTCAAGCAGTATATATCAATACATGCAGATACATACATTGGTCAAGGGCTTCTTGGCCAACTCCTTTTATTTCTCATTTTATTATCCATAGACTTCCCTCTCATGGAAGGATTGTCCTACATGCAGATTGGTGAAATGAGTTTTCTCATATATATATTACATCATATAAGAAATAACATTCTTTTTTTTCTGTCAGAGACGAGTTTCTTGTTCACATCCCCATTTCTTCCATTAGGAATATTATAATATAACCTGTAAATTTCTGATCCCTGGTTTGTTTACATATAATTTTTGGCTGAATTAATTTCCACGGAGTTACAACTAGGGAAGCATTTGATATGGACAAGTTTATTTATGCCTCTAACCAGACCCTGTGGTCTACCTGATAATACGTAGAAAGTTAGGCTTATCAAACAAATTCTCAAGTTGTGTTATCCTCCGTCACCTGTGTTCATATACTTGCATTCATAGATCTTTCCCATGTTAAACTTTTTAGAAAATATTGCCTATATTAATGACCTGAACCTGATAGTGATGTGAGAGTGTTATCATGAAAAGAGTACAGATGATATGTTGGTAAAACGAAAATGAGTTGAGCCCAGGCCCAGTGACTTTGACAAGTGCCTTCCCTTCCCTGTGCCTAAGTTTGCTTTGGTGTGGAAGATGATAATAATAGTGTCTACCTAGTAGAGTTATGGTAAATATTAAATAAAATTATATATATATATATATATATATATATATATATATATATAAATTGCTTAGCAAAGTGTCCAGTTTGTAGTTTGTTAAATATTATTAACCCAATGTTCTGGTCAATGCTATGGGACTTGACTATTTCTTCTTCCATTCCTCTCAAGGAAGCTGAGCTCCTAAACCTGGCCATCCCTAGGCAACTCTGAAGTGATAAGTCCTGAGCTTTTATATTATAAAAATCAAGTTTTTCCTATTTGGCTCAGTCCAAAGGACGAAAAATTCAGTTGCAGTAAAAGTGTTCTACTTTTCACAGTGGGTGGGTCTTTCAGTTAACTTAGAATGAATGAATATGTATGTATTTCTGTTTTTTTCTGTGTAATTGATTTCTTTCTACACATAGTCACATGTGATTTTGCATCTGAGTGTAATTTGTGTGTCTCTGTATGTGTAAATTCTTTCTTTTGCTTCCACAGATATATACTTCTTCTGGAACCACTAAAACAAGAGAATGTTACCCTCGTATACCTTTCTGATTTATAGAACTTATGATATAAGTATTAGGTCTTTTTTTTTGAGGCATTATTTTTTTTCAATAAGTTTTCTTTATATTCAAGAAGTTGCTCAGACAATAAATTTAATGTTTTTTCTTGATCGAAATTTGATCTCCAATTTGGGAGGGTATTTTGTGTTAATAAAACTGCATCTTTTTTCATCCTTACCCTACTGCTCTTCTCACTTCTCTTCTTTTCCTCCTTCGATTTTTAGTAGAATAGACTTCCACATATCAGGGTCAATTTCTGTCTGCTAAAGGCATTCTTCCTTGTCTGGAAGGAAATTCTATTCTATTTTGCTCTTTGATTTCTCTTGAATAGAAGCTAGAGATTGTTCCTTAGCATGATATAAAAACTGCATAAAACTCTCATTAGAGCAATGAAAAAAAAACAGAATTCAGTTCTTTAAATCAAGTTATTTATATTGATATAGGAAGCCAAAGAATGAAGAGCTTATTGGAACACAGGTTGAAATGTTAAACAGCATGGATATTAATGAGCCAACTACAAAACCCCAAAATGGACTGTTAGTATTATCCACACAAAATTAACCTTGGGATAAACATCTTAGACAAAACATAAAGTGATCAGAAGAGAACCAACAGAAAAGGGCCTCAGGGATGTCTTGTAGACAGAAATTGTGCAATAAAATGGAAGTTCTGGGCTTCCCTGGTGGCGCAGTGGTTGAGAGTCCACCTGCCGATGCAGGGGACGTGGGCTCGTGCCCCGGTCCGGGAAGATCCCACATGCTGCGGAGCAGCTGGGCCCGTGAGCCATGGCCACTGAGCCTGCGCATCCGGAGCCTGTGCTCCACAACGGGAGAGGCCACAACAGTGAGAGGCCTGCGTACTGAAAAAAAAAAAAAAAAAAAAAAAGGAAGTTCCAATCTCCTAATCATCCCTACCGTTGAAGTCTTACTACATGAATTCTTATTTGTTGGCCAATTTCCATTTGGGATAATTTCTAACAGAGTGGTTGAGGAGGTCGAAAGAGAAAGGGGTTTGTTGATCTTTATTTTCAGTTGCTGGGGATGGCTGTGTAATCATTGAGCTAGAAAGCACTTCACCCACCCCCTGGCCTTTGAGGCACTGACAACTAAATCACTCACAGTCAAAAGGTAACACTCTTGCACTGCTGGTGGGAATGTGAATTGGTACAGCCACTATGGAGAACAGTATAGAGGTTCCCTAAAAAACTACAAATAGAACTACCATATGACCCAGCAATCCCACTACTGGGCATATACCCTGAGAAAACCATAATTCAAAAAGAGTCATGTACCAAAATGTTCATTGCAGCTCTATTTACAATAGCCAGGAGATGGAAACAACCTAAGTGTCCATCATCGGATTAATGGATAAAGAAGATGTGGCACATATATACAATGGAATATTACTCAGCCATAAAAAGAAACGAAATTGCGTTATTTGTAGTGAGGTGGATGGACCTAGAGTCTGTCATACAGAGTGAAGTAAGTCAGAAAGAGAAAGACAAATACCGTATGCTAACACATATATATGGAATCTAAGGAGGAAAAAAATGTCATGAAGAACCTAGGGGTAAGATGGGAATAAAGACACAGACCTACTAGAGAATGGACTTGAGGATATGGGGAGGGGGAAGGGTAAGCTGCGACAAAGTGAGAGAGTGGCATGGACATATATACACTACCAAACATAAAATAGATAGCTAGTGGGAAGCAGCCACATAGCACAGGGAGATCAGCTCGGTGCTTTGTGATCACCTGGATGGGTGGGATAGGGAGGGTGGGAGGGAGGGAGACGCAAGAGGGAAGAGATATGGGAACATATGTATATGTAAAACTGATTCACTTTGTTATAAAGCAGAAACTAACACACCATTGTAAAGCAATTATACTCCAATAAAGATAAAAAAAAAAAAACACAGTTTAGAACGTTGTATAAACAGATCGAGAACAGGAGACTCTACCTCATTCTTTATGTGAATATAATTGTTATGTAAATCTTTTATGCAAAAGGTCTGCTTTAGATATTATAATGGAAAATATTCTACATGCTGGCTTAAGGACTATGGGTATATTCCAAAAGAAATAGAACTAAGTATGTGTATATTAAAATAAGAAACTGATGGCAATCTTTACAACAATCTCATATTTCTTCATTTTCCATTTTGTGTGTGTGTGTGTGTGTGTGTGGGCTGTATGGCTTGTGGGATCTTAGTGCCCCAACCATGGGTTGAACCCCGGGGCCAAGGCAGTGAAAGTGCCGAGTTCTAACCACTAGACCCCCAGAGAACTCCCTTCATTTTCTAAAGTAGAATACAATTCAGCATGAGAATGTTGTGAGTGTAACATTGAGGCATACAATACATAGGATGTATATCATAGATTGCAATGGATTTATAATATAGGGATGGATACTAATTATATACAAACTTTGAACCTTCATTTTATCGTAGACAGGGCATCATTCACCTTCAATAATACATGGTGGTTATACAATACATTTTTCCTAACTAGAATCCTTTAGATAGATTCTAAATGTCAATTTATCAACTGAAAAATGTGGCTACATAAACACAGGTAATTTTAAACTTAGCTTACATTATTGTGTCAGTTCAACAGAAATAATAATAACTATAGTGCTAACTATGAATAAGTAATATAATGTCACTGATGCACTCCTTCAGCTTGGGGCTTTGTGGGATTACCAAAGGAGAAAACACCATGTTTAGTATCCTTCATTTAACCTTTCAAAGACATGTCAAATTAGTAATATAGTTAATGTTTTCTTCTATCAAAGATTTCAGAAAAAAATAAATAATTAAAACAGAAGAAAAGAATGATCTAATATAGTTATACCCTTACATTTATGACTTAATATGTGACCATCCAAAACAAAACAAAACAAAACAAAACCAGAATTAGGAAGCATTTCTTATGAAAAGCACTCAGAAGCCTATCTTTAATTATAGAATATATTTGTATGTTTCAAATAGGTAATCAATTTACATTATTCATATGAAACCATATCACATCATTCATGTCATTCATATGAAACCATTAATATCTGAGACCTGTATTAAGAGAGGAAAAGAGCTAAAATGGTATAAGTATGTAAGTCATAGAAGTGACTTTATATATTCTTATACTAGTATATGTACATAAATCTATCAATTTAAAATAGTCAAGAGAATATTATGTCTTACATATTATATACACATTTTTGTAAATTTAGAATTTTTTTCCCTGTGACATTTTCTTAATACATCAACTTTGAGTGTGTACAGTTTTAAACAGTACTAAGAAATTAATACTGACATTAAGAGGCATTATCTATAGACTGTGAAAGAACGAGCTCTAATCTGTTCAAGAATAATATAAAAAGCAATGATCACCTTCTCCCCTTCCATTACCAAGATTAAATGCCACTGTCTTTTCTCTTCTTAATCATTTCCTGGGTATTATAGTGTGAATACATTTTACATTCACTTAAATGAGCAACATGAACAAGAATGAGGAAAGTCAGAAACTTAAAATTTAAAGTTTGACCCTCCTTACATGGCAAAGCAGTAATGACTCATTGAGACAAGTACTAGCTATCTCTCTTGTCCATTTACATCTAGCAAATGTGTTATCTTTGTAAAAAACTGAGAGTGAAATGGGTATGTATTTGGTATGAACAAGTGGATAAGCAAATAATATTATAGAAATTTTGGAATATGTGTCTTTACTCTTGGGAAACAAAACAAACTTTTTTTTTTTTTCTTGCGGTACGCGGGCCTCTCACTGCTGTGGTTTCTCCCGTTGTGGAGCACAGGCTCTGGACGCGCAGGCTCAGCGGCCATGGCTCACGAGTCCAGCCGCTCCACGGCATGTAAGATCTTCCCGGACCGGGGCATGAACCCGTGTCCCCTGCATCGGCAGGCGGACTCTCAACCACTGCACCACCAGGGAAGCCCCACCAACTTACTTCTAACAATCTGATCTTCTCAAAAGTCTATGAATCCACATAGTAAGTGAAGAGAGTAAAGACTTCCCATAAAGTGAACTCTCTGATTAGAATTTGGAATTTTATGAAATAGTGTGGATTGAGAATTTGATCTTTCATGTGGACTATCTAGGAACTTACTCATGATGTTTTTAAATTAATTTTTTATTGGAGTATAGTTGCTTTCCAATGTTGTGTTAGTTTCTGCTGTACAGCAAAGTGAATCAGCTATACATATGCATATAACCCCTCTTTTTTGGATTTCCTTCTCATTTAAGTCACCACAGAGCACTAAGTAGAATTCCCTGTGCTATACAGTAGGTTCTCATTAGTTACCTGTTTTATACATAGTAGTGTATATATGTCAATCCCAATCCCACAATTCATCCTTTATAATCTTTATTTTACACCAAAGCATTAACACGGTACAGGTGGAAAATGTTACATTCTAGAGA